>NC_080847.1:9689763-10310180 GCF_030435755.1 Ochotona princeps
GTGTTCTGGTAGGCTTTGGCTCCATGTCGTCCATTGGTGGTCCGTTGCTCTCTTCTAGAAGCCATGCTCCATAGGGGCAGTATTCCTGACCACCAGGCCTGGGGTATGTGGGGGGCAGCAGCGGCAGCATATCCAGGTGGGCGTGTCTTCGCCCAAGTGGGGCCATGAGGGCCAGGGACTGCACAGGAGGGCGACGTGTACAGTAGGAGATATATTTATATAATATATATTTTATTAACCTGTTAGATATCCACGAAGTATTATAAATCACGTGCCTACAACTGTCCCCACACCACAGCCTGTGCACGGGGCCCTTCCCTCTGCTCCCCAAGACAGGCCCTTGTAGCTGGCTGTGTTCCCCACAGTGGATCCAGCACAAGGGGCAGCTGCTCCAACTGCCTCCCTTCCGACCTGACTGACATCTGTTTGGGTTCTGTGTTTTTCTTCCTTTCCTTTCTCCTTGGCTGCCTTTCCTGGAGGCACTGCATTCCAGGAGCCACCTGTGTATCTCTGCCCAGGGCAGCCTGAGCCTCCAGGGGAAGCTGCAGAGCCCCTGGCACCCACGGTCAAGCTCTTAGGCCTTTCTAACTCTACACCCACGCTGGGATTCTCTAACCACTTACAACTTGAACCACATGACATGTGTGCAGCACACCCGCTCCCACCTGCCGCCGGGGTGCCCCTCTAGGTTGGTTTGGGATGCTGAAGCTTCAGCACGAGAGCTGTGAGTGTCCTGCAAGAGCAAGTGCCCCATGGTTGGCAGGACAGGGTTCAGGTCTACCACCTCTGCCGTGTCCCACCTGCGCAAAAAGCCTGCTAGCTGTCTGTAGTAGATGTGAAAAGTATGATGATTTTGGTTTGTGGGATATCTGTTGCCTTTAGAAGCAGTTGGGATAGAAAGAGTCCCACTGTGGTGTCTTCAAATAGCTGTTGTCCCCATGGAGGAGGTCCCATGATGGCCCCTTGGGCACTCCCGGGTAGAAGCCTGAACTTCCTTAGGTCTAGGTGACCCGGCACCATCTGTACCCACAGCCAGGCCATGATTGTTCTGCATCTGCATCTCATTTGCATAACGGGCACGCGGGGTCCTGACCCTGGTGTCCTAGGTCCACCTGGGTGCTCGAGAATCACCTGCTTGAGAGCCCTGCCCCGGGTGCACGAGCCGATGGTGGACCTGACCCTTGCCTTGATTTCTTCAGATGTGGGAGCTGGTCATGAGGTTTTGCCAAGGTCAGGGCTTCAGGCACTTGCTGAAGGACAGTAGCAGCTCCCTGTCCTGTGGCCTTGCTGCTGGCTAGGGACTCCTCCCCATCGTGAGCTCCACCACCCAAGGTCCCCGGAGCCCAGGCTGCTTCCTGGAGGCCGTGCAGGGTGGCTGCTCAGAAGCCTGGATCCCATAGCAGGGACCAAATCAGCTGCTCCTGCTGCACATGTGACCCTGGAGCCTGACCTTCACCTTGGCACACCCTGATCTTCGCTGCCACTGCCACTGCCACTGTCCCAAGACGAGCTGCAGGCCAGATGTGCAAACAGGGAGCCACACCACAGGCCAAGGTTCACACCCATCCTTGCTTCTGTCCTCAGAAGCTGGGGACATCCTCACGCTGCTGACAAGCAAGTGTTATCTCACGTTTCTGCCCTCACTTCCTCTGAGAGGCTGGGAGACACTGCTTCTTTGCAAGATGGCCCCGAAGGCTGCTCTCAGATTTCATTTCTTCCAAATTTTGCAGAACCCAGTGGTGAGGATGTCCACATTGACCTTACCAGCCAAGGAGAAAGGGGGTGTGGATGGCTTCTGCGTCCTTCCCAAGAGAAGATTCCCCCTGGCAGATCAACACGGCTTCTGGAACTCTCCTGTCCTCCCCACATGTGGCACTGCTTCTCTTCCACAGGTCTGCCATGGTGTCACACAAGGAGGGCAGGTTTGACTGACTTGAAGTAAACGCTTGAGTCCCTTGGGACGAGGTCAGCCCAGCCTGACACAGCAGGCCGAGTGTGGGTGCATGGGGACGGACCTCAGCTGCTAGGAGCTGGCCACCTACCGCCTGGGCAGCGCCCAAGCGGTTCATACGATGCAGCGTCCTGGTGTGCTGAGCTCTCCCGGCCCTCAAGGACACTTGCGCAGCCCTTCACCACCATGCTGTGCTTCCCAGGTGCCCCCATCTCCCAGGAACCTCCCCCAGGCCCAGGGTCACACTTCAGAGCAGTCATGTCTAAAACGCAGCTCCCCACCCAACCCAGACAAAATTTTCCAGGAGGTGGGCTCCCTGGAGCCAACTGATTGTTGCCTGGCAAACAGAGCAGGGCTCTCCCCACCCGCCAGCCCTCTCAGCACAGGGTGGCGGGGAAGCTGAGGAAGTACCTCTGTCCTGCGCTTTGCCTCCCCCCACCACACAAAGGTGGCATCCAGAGCCAAGCATGGCCTCTGCCAGGTGCCCAGGTCAGGCTGCGGTGCTCAGGGTAGAGGGGTGTTTGGTTTCTTTTTTAAGCAAGAAAAGAAAGTACAATGAACGGCCTGTTTGTAAAATGGGTTTCCTCTCTGTCTAAGACCCTGACAGGTCCTTGTTTTCACATGTTCATGCTGTGTGATTCTGAGATGTTACTGAGATTCTGAACATAATGTGCTTTTTTTTCTGTACAGAATGAAACGGGAGAATTTAATAAAGAGTTTGCAGGCTTTTACTTGTTACATCTTCTCTGTGGTGACTGGGAGGAATCTCCTACCACCTGCTTGGCTCGGACAGGCTTGGGGAGCTGCAGGCAGGGCCTGTACTTGCCAGCGGCTTGCTGTTCACACCCCGAGCTCCCAGTCTGTGTAAGAGAGGGAGCCTGATGTGTCCCGTCACTCCAGCCTGTCCCTGGGGTGGAACAGGCCTGTGGACTGTGCCCAAGTGCCACCCTTGCACACAGACCCCAGGGGCCTGTCCGGGCCTTTCTTCCTGCCTTGCTCTCAGTGAAGCTAGTCTGTGGGTTTTAAAAACAACTGCGTGGTAGCAGGGATTTCTTGAAGTGGTAATATCCTACTGCAGTCATAGTCACAGGTCATGTAGTAAGAGAGGAAACAGTAACCTGGGGTGCAGGATGGCTTTGCAAAACACCTTGAATTTGCAGTCATCAGCTGCCACATGGAGGCTGGTAAGTATGGGAGGGCAAAGGAGGAAGGGTGGATGAGAAGGGAGAAAGGGCCTTGGGGGGCTGGGACCTGAGTGCTGGCTGCTCTGGCTCCTCTGCCCAGGGAGCCTGGGGCAACCTTCAGGCATCCTGCCCCCATCCTGTGCAGGGCACCTTGCCTCCAGTTCCATGTCAGCACTCAGCCCAGCTCCAGGGGGCGCCACAGCACCAGCACCCTGGCCTGAACTGCCCAGCAGAAACCCTAGAATGAGCACTGTTCTCACTGCTGTGATTTCCGTGCACAGAATGGGGCCTGCCTATCCCACTTGGGGAGTGAATCATCGGATGGAGGATCTTCCTCTCTGTCTCTCCTCCTCTCTGTATATCCGGCTTTCCAATAATAATAATAAAATCTTTAAAAAAAATTGCTCCAGAAAGCAGTTGTTTTTCTAAGGGATATTTTGCACACGGGGAGCCAAGAACCAGAGATGCTGCACTTCAGACGCTCTACAGCTGCTGGCGGGTGAGGCGCGGTCCCGCGTCCACGCGCTCGCCCTCGTCCGCAGGGAGTAAGGGGGTGCGCGGGGCCGAAGGCCGCCTGGGCCGGAGCGGGCCGCGGGCAGTGCGGGGCGGACCGGACCCGGCTCGGGACGGAAGGGAGCCGCCCACGCCGCCCTCGCGGTCACGCCCCGACCTGGGCGGGGCCTCGCGAGACCCAAACAAGCCCACGCGGCAGGGGCGGGGCCACCGCGGTGGCGTCACGGCGCGGCTGCGCGGCCGGGTGGCGCGCCCGCCGTACCCTTGCGGAGGGAGGGTAGAGCGCGGAAGGTCGCGGCCGCGGCTGCCTCGGAACTTTGTTTCTCGGAGGTCGCGCCGCCTCAGGGCCCCCGGTCCTCGCTGCCGGCCTGCCGCGACCCCCGGCGACCGTCGTGGACGCCCGCTCGCTGCCGCCGAGCCGTTCCGGAGCGGGAGCCCGTGGGGCCCCGAGAGGTGAGCAGGCTGCCGCGCGGCCTCAGCGCCCCGGGCCCCCCGGAGGCCTCCGGACGCCTCGGTGTGGCGCGGGGCCGGCTCCGCGGTCGGGGCCGCCGGGTCCCGGGGGTCCGCGCCCCGGGCGTGCGTGGCGCTCGGTGCCCAGGGCGGCCGGTGGGCTGGCGGGTGGCGGCCGCTCGGCGTGGAGCCGGCTGGTGCGTCTGGGCAGGTGCAGCGGCTTTTCCCGCGTTGAGGCGCCGGCTGCGGCCCAGCTGTGCTTCCCGCAGGACCGGGCGTGTGTGGGGAGTGGGTCGGACAAGGGCGGGCCGGGGCCGTGAGCTGTCGTGTTGATGTGTGTGATGGGCAGAGCCGAGCCCGGATCTGAAGTGCATTTCGCCCAGGCGTTGGGGATTCGGACCCAGCAGGAAGATCCGCTTTGTCAGTGATGGGGCCGCCTGGGCGCGTAAGGAGCCGCGGGGTCAGAACCTCCTGGAGCGTGGTTTCATGGTGTGTAGATTTATATTTTTGTGTGCCCGGAGCTCAGAGTTCCATCTGCTGATTTACTCCTCGGAAAAACTTCCAGCATCTGTTGCTGGGCCCTGTTGAAGCTAGGGGGGCGGGAACTAAGTCCAGGACTGTCAGGTGGGTAAGTGGGCCTGGGGCCCGAGCCCCTGATCCGCACCTGCTGCGTTCTTTGCGCAAACCTCTAGCAGAAAGCTGTGTGGGCGGGAGTGAGTAGCCAGGTAGTAAGAACTACAAGACTGGTTTCTTCTGCTCGGCATAGAAATAAAGGCCAGGAAACAACCTCCAGCAAGTATGCCAAAAGTTTATGAGGAGAAGGTGAAGCGCCCCATTGGAAATACCACAGCGGAGGGCTGAGCGACACACTGGTGGCCATCAGGGAGCCCGGCGTTCTGAGCCTTCTCAGTCCTGTTGGTTCGCCCGATGGAGTGGGGTTCCAGTCCGGGCACCGTCTGTTCTGGTGGGACTGGGTTTTACCGGTTTACAGGTTTGAATTTTGGTTTGCATTTGGTGGAGACTCGCCATGACTTTCTCCGTTGGTGGGGATAGTGCATGGGTGGCAGTTCTGTCATCTGTGTCCACCAGAGGCCAGTTTCTGGCATTGGGAGCCTTTGGAAACTCTTGTTGCCAAGGCCCTGAGTCCAGCCTCACCAGGAGTGGAAACCCACGCTCATGTGGGGTGCGGTGCCCCATGCTGCGGCTTAATCCACTGGTGCCTGAGTGTGTGATTGTTAGGAATTCCTTCAGCTGAGGGTAAGTTGGGCAAATGTGTGTAATATGTATGTATGCAAATATTTATTTTTATTTGAAAGCAGATTTTGCGTAGAGAAAAGAAGTAGAGAAAATCTTGAGTCTGCTGGTTCACTCCCCCAATGGCTCCAACAGCCAGAGTTGAGCTGATTGAAGCCAGGAGCCTCCTGTGGGTCTCCTACGTGGGCGCAGGCTCCCGAGGACTTGGGCTATCTGCTGCTGCTTTCCCAGGCCATAAGCTGAGAGCTGAGTTGTAAGTGGAATAACCAGGACACGAACCAATGCCCTCATGGGATGCTGGTGCCGCAGGATTGAAGATAGTTGCTGTACTACCATGCCAGCCCCTGGCTGGGGGTAGCAGTGTAAGATTTATTTATTTATTTGAAAGGTGCACTTAGATCCTTGATCCACGAGTTCACTTCCAGTACTCTTCAGAGGTCAGGAGCCAGGCGCTCCGTCTAAGTCTCCCATGTAAGTGGCAGACACCCAAAGCCTTGCCCCATCCTCCAGTGCTTTCCCAGGCCCTTACACGGAGCTGGGTTGGAAGTGGAGCAGCACAGACTTAAACTGGTGCCCCTGTGAGATGCTGGTGCTGCAGCCAAAAAATTAGCCTGCTGTGTCATTGTACTGGCCCTGATAAATGGATATGTGTTTTTAAAGATTTATTTATTTTTATTGGAAAGTCATATATAGAGAGGAGGAGAGACAGAGAGGACGATCTTCTGTCTAATGACTCACGCTGCAATGGCCGGTGCTGCTCCCAACCGAACCCAGGAGCCCAGAACCTCTTCTGGGTCTCCCATGTGGATGCAGGGTCCCAAGGCTTTGGACTGTCCTCCACTGCTTTCCCAGGCTACAAGCAGGGAGCTGAATGGGAAGTGGGGCTGCCAGGATTAAAACCAGCACCCATATGGGATCCCGGGCATGTGCTAGCCAAGGACTTTAGCAACTAGGCTATTGCGCTGGGCCCTGTTATGCAGATGTTTAAATAAACTTTTATATACCGCTAGTGTTTTCTAGGTGCCTATGCTGAATGTCAAAGTCCCTACTTTCAAAGATTTCAGTTTTGGTAAGGGAATATTTACCATCATACACTAATGACTCTTAGGTGCCAGTTGGCATATTCTTTCTGAATTGTCTGATTAAATTGTTGCAGCAATAATGTGAGATGAATTGCTACCCATGTGACAGGTGAAGAATCTGAAGCATAGAGCTCAAATTAGAAACTCCAAGACAGTTAAAAAGAGGAGGAGGACATAGATGTAGGGAGGCGTGTCCAGTAAAGCATGTCAGGTGAGCTTGTGCTGGAGGAGATTGTCTTCATCTGGGGAGAGGAGACAGGAAGTATGGCAGGCAGAGAGCAGCCTGTGCTCACGTCCTGGAGGTGGAAGTTCACACCTGACATGGTGGAGGAATTACAGGAAAAATGACAGGAGAACTAAGAAATCCTTTGTGAGGGGCCTTGCCCTGAGGGCAGAGGGAGTCCTGGGAGCTGTGCTCTGAGAAGAGGGTGCGTGAGACAAAGGTGTGCAGGGCTCGCCTGGCAGCCCCCCAGGAATCACGGGAGCCCGCGGACAGTCTGCGCGCAGGGGCTGGCAGTGGAGACGGCGAGCAGCACCTGGATTGAGGTGTAGACGCCCCTGGCCTTGATGGCTGCACAGGGGATGTGAGGGAGGGGGAAGAGCCCAGGACAACCCCAGGGAACCAGGAGTCCATGTCCCGGGGACAAAGAAAGTGGGCAGTGTGGAGGTGGCATAGATGTGTTCCTGTTGGGTGTGCTTGGTGCAGCTATGGACTGGGTACAGTGGGCCCTCGGCACTGCACCTGCAGGTCTGAAGTGGAGGGTTGTGGTGGGTGAGCCGGGAGTCACACTGTGGGGGAGGGTGCAGAAGTGGAGGAGGAGTGGGTCTGAGAATCCTGAGGGACTTCAGGGCACCAGGGATGTGGTGGGCAGGACGGGGAGGGGGAGCCAGCAGTGATGCCATCAGGGAGGGGGCTGTGGAAATAAGCTCAGGGCACCATGTGAGGGAGGAGTAGCCAGTGGTGTTGGCAGCTGTGGGGAGGTCAAGTGCATGGATGGTGCCCAGGAGTGTCCTTGGAGATGCAGCTGAGAGCACTGTCTGTGGTGTGGTGGACAGACCCCCCAGCTGCTGACCTTTTTGTCTCAGGGCAGAGCAGAATATAGAAAGTAATGACCAAAAATACACACAAATCTCTGCTTTTAAAATTTTGTTTTTGTTAGAAAGGCTGATCAGATTTACACAGACAGAAAGATCTTCCATCCATTGGTTCACTCCTCAAGTGGCCACAACAGCCGGATCTGAGCCAATTCAGAGCCAGGAACTTCTTCCTGGTCTCCCACACCAATGCAGGTTCTCAAAGCTTTGGACCATCTTTTGCTGCTTTCCCAGGCCACAAGCAGAGAGCTAGAAGGAAATTGGAGCAGCTGGGACATGAACCACTGCCCATATGGATTGCTGGTGCTTGGTGGTAGAGGATTAATCAGTTGAACCTTCAGAGCAGCCCCAGTTGGTCCTCTCAAAGATAGAATGTGAGTGGTTGATACATAGGTATAGTTAGTGAAGTCTCCATCCAAAGAACCCACGTCCCATATGGATGCCAGTTCTTGTCCCAACTATTCCACTTCAGATCTATCCCCCTGCCAGTGTGCCTGGGAAAGCAGAAGAGGATGGCCCAAGTGCTGGGGCCCCTGCACTCACATGGGAGACCTGGGTGAAGGTTCTGGATCCTGGCTTCAGTCTGGCCCAATGCTACCCATTGTAGTCACTTCAGGATTGATTCATCTGATGGGAGAGCTCGAATTCTGCCTTTCAAGTAAATAATGTTAGGAAGCAATATTGATGGACAAGCCAGTTTGTTTGTCATGGTAGTGTGGTGTGGGCATGTCTACTTGCTGCATGATCAGGATAGAGCTAATACAGGTGCTCCCAAATCACCAGCATTGGACTTAGCTTTGGCTTCTGGTGGGGGCAAAGTGGCAGGCATTCAGTGGTCGGAGTAGCTAGTTTCTGACATTGTTCTCATGCCCCACACTAGCTGTGGTGGCCACATTGTTTCTGGATGCTGGGAGAGCAGCCAAGCACAGTCCTGTTGATCCCACCTTCAGGAGGGGACATTACCATTCTGAGCGAGAGCCTGGTGTGGCCCGTGTTTGGAAGATTGTGTTTTCCCATCATATCCACAGAATGCACACGGGAGTCTCTGTGTGAGATTTTCGAAAGCTTCTTCTAAAATAGGATTGCATTCGGTTATTTGGTGTGATATTGTCTGATGTAAGTATTGTGAGCATGTGTAAGGTGCCAGGCTGCGCTATGATTTTCAGTGGGTTTGGTGTGTTAAATGCGTTTTTTAAAGTATTACATCTTTTTGTTATTTTATGACACGGTTCTATAGGGCCTGGGATTTCCCTTATCCCCTCCCCTCTAAATGCATTTTTAAAAGATTAATTTAGGGATTAATTTAGGGATCAGCATTGAGACAGTATGGGTTAACCACCACTTACGATGCTGGTGGCCCATACTGGAATGCCAGTTCATGTCCTGGCTGCCTCACTTCCTGTTCAGCTTCGCACTAATGCTTGGGAATACTAACTCCCGCTCCTTAAGTGGAAGACCAGGATGGAGTTCCAGGCTCCTGGCTTTGGTCTGGCCCAGCCCTGGCTGTTGTGGCCAGTTGGAGATAACTGTCACTCTCCCTCCCTTTCTGTTGCTCTGCCTGTAAATACAAATAATTTTTTTTTATATTGATTTGAAGACCAGAAGCTAGGAACTCCATCAGAGTCTCCTATGTGAGTGACAGGAGCCTCCCATGTGTATTAGCAGGAAGTTTGGTTGGAACTGGGGAGCTGGCAGCCACAGGCGCTTGATATACATCTTGTGATGTGCACAGCCCAAGTAGCAGCTTAGCCTGCTCTGCAACCTCTCCCCCAGAACACATTTTTGCCATGATATTCTCAGCTGATGTGATGGCTCCACTGAGACCAACTCTTGGAAATGGAAGAGAATGTGTCTGTTGAAGATACAGGGTCAGGCTTCTCAGTGTTGGAAAAGAAACTTATAGGAAGGAACCCTCTAGTGATGGGTTGGAATTGAAGGCCCCAGTACTAAGTCCTGGTATGTAGTAAAAGTGGGGAAGAGGAGCTATTTTCCTTTGGTTTGTATCTGAAAAGGAGATTTTGTTTAATGATTTATTTTTTTTAAGATTTTATTAATTTTTGTTACAAAGTCAGATATACAGAGAAGAAGAGAGACAGGAAGATCTTCCGTCCGATAATTCACTCCCCGTGTGAGCACAACGGCTGGTGCTGCACTGATCTGAAGCCGGGAACCAGGAAACTCCTCCGGGTCTCCCACACGGGTGCAGGGTCCCAAAGCCTTGGGCCGTCCTTGACTGCTTTCCCAGGCCACAAGCAGGGAGGGAAGTGGAGCTGCCAGGATTAGAACTGGCGCCCATATGGGATCCTGGGGCGTTCAAGGCGAGGACTTTAGCCACTAGGCCACGCTGCGAGGCCCTAAAGATTTATTTTTAATGGGAAGTCAGATATACGGAGAGGAGGAGAGACAAAGGAAGATCTTCCGTCCAGTGGCTCACTCCGCAAGTGGCCGCAACGGCTGGAGCTGAGCTAATCCAAAGCCAGGAGCCAGGAGCTTCTTCTGGGTCTCTCACACGGGTGCAGGGTCCCAAGGCTTTGGGCCATCCTTGACTGCTTTCCCTGGCCACAAGCAGGAAGCTGGATGGGAAGTAGAGCTGCCAGGATTAGAACCTGCGCCCATATGGGATCCTGGTGTGTTGAAAGCGAGGACTTTAGCCACTAGGCCACCGTGCGGGGCCCTTGAAGAGAAGATTTTTATCTAGAGAAGAGATCTTCCACCCACTGGTTCACTCCCCAGATGGCTATGGTAGCCAGAGCTAAGCTGATTTGAAGCTAGGAGCTTTTCCCAGATCTCCCATGTGTGTTCAGGGTCCCAAGGACTTGTACCATCTGCTGCTGCTTTCCCAGTCCATAAACTGGAGCTGGGTTGGCAGTGCAGCAGCCGGGACTCATACCAGCTGGCATTGCGGGAGAAGGATTAATGAACTGCATCACTGCCAAGCTTGCAAATAAACAGATCTTCAGGAACAAAAAAACTAACTTAGGAAAGCAAATGAGGCCATGATGGCCTCCAGAGTTAGGGAAGGCCCAGCCCAAAGACTTGTTCTGGATCAAACACCACAATCTAGAATTTCGAGGGGCTGGACCAAATGATTCCCCAGATAGAAGGGCCTGGGGTCTGCCCTTGGGCTGCATGGAGCCTTTCACAGGAACAGGGGCTGAGGATGAGGCCAGACTGCAGGGAACTGTGGGAGGAGTTTCAGGGGTACAGCTGACAGCATACACCCGGCGGGAGGATGAGCGCCACCTGCTGGTCTCGTGTGGTTACAAGCAAGGTTGAACTCTGAGAGGCTACCACCATATCATCTCCTCCTTAAAGATTGTCGAGGGTTTCGTTCTCCGTCATGGTTTCCACTTTTGCTGTCCCTGCTCAATAATTTATCAGATATATTATTATTTTACTTTTGATTGTTTTTACCTAGCTGATTAGGGTGCGAATGGTCAAGGACTAAAGTGGGTGAGACCATTGTTTCTTTCCTGTATTTGGGGGAAAGGAGAGATAAGGGGAGAAGCCACACCCAGCCTCCCAGCCATGCCAGGGTGCCCGATGTGTGGCCTGCTCTGGTGGCTTTGATGTATCAGATGTATTTTTTTTAAAGATTTATTTTTTGTTGGAAAGGCAGATATACAGAGAGGAGGAGAGACACAGAAGATGATCCTCCGTCCAATGGTTCACTCCCCAAGTGGCCGCAACAGCTGGAGCTGAGCCAGGCTGAAGCTAGGAGCCTTTTCCAGATCTTCCATATGAGTGCAGGGTCCCAAAACTTTGGGCCGTCCTCTCCTGCTTTCCCAGACCACAAGCAGGGAGCTGGATGGGAAGCGGGGCTGCTGGGATTAGAACCGGTGCCCATATGGGACCCTGGCACATTCAATGCAAGGACTTTAACTGCTACGCTATGAGGAGGGACCCATTAGATGTATTTTATCTTGGGCGAAGAGTTACGACAGCAAGTGAGGCTGCTGCCTGTGAGACCAGCATCTCGACATATGGTCACTGGTCCCAGACCTGGCAGCTCCACTTCCAGTCCAGCTCCCTGCTAATGCACCTGGGAAAGCACTGGCAGATGGCCCACTTGCTTGAGTCCTTGCCATCCACATGGGAGACCCAGCTGAATTTCCTGGCTCTGCCTCACCGTTGAAGCTTCTTGGGGAGTGAACCTTTAGTAGCTAGATTTCTCTGTGTGTCTCTTCCCCCTTTCCTCCCTCTTTCTCTGTAACTTTTTTTTCCCTTCTTTAAACATTTTGTTTATTACTTGAAAGGCAGAGTTTACAGAGGAGACAGACATTCTGTCCACTGGTTCACTCCCCAAATGGCTGCAAAGGCCAGAGCTAGGCTGATCTGAAGCCAGGAGCCAGGAGCTTCCTCCAGGTCTCCCACATGGGGGCAGGGGCCCAAGTACTTGAACCATCCTCTGCTGTGTTCCAAGGTAATAAGCAGAGAGGTGGATTGGAAGTAGAATAGACAGAGCTAGAACTGGAGCCTGTAGGAGAAACCAGAGCTCTAAAGCGGAGGATTAGCCTGTTGTGCCCCTGCACCTAAAGATTTTTTTTTTTTTTAAGATTTATTATATGTGGTGGTTAACCTGTTTTCCTTGCTCGGGGGCTGCTGTAACCCATCCTCCCTCAGACACTGACCCCTGGTGGAGCAACAGCTGCAAGCGGAATGAGTCGCCCCATCCCTGCCGACTGCACCGGCACCCACAAGTTAGCCCTCCAGGTCATGCTCCTCGGGGCCCCACAGAAGTTTGAGAGGCTGCATCCTCAGGTGATCAGGACAGCACAGCCCTTTTTACCTGAGGAGACCCAGCACCTCTTATGCCAATACCCGGAGGCCGTGGAAGACCCTGCTGAATGGTTTTTTCACCAAGTGGTGGTGGTGTTTCCAGTTCCCATATGCCTGGAGACCACTGAATAGATTGTAAATTTTGTTTTTTTCTTTCAAGATTGATTTTTTTATTGGAAAGTCATTTATAGAGAGAAGAGACAGCTCTTCCATCCACTGATTCACGCCCCAAGTGACTGCAACGGCCGGTGCCGTGCTGATCCGAAGCCAGGAACCCGGAACCTCTTCCGGGTCTCCCACGCAGGTGCAGGGTCCCAAGGCTTTGGGCCGTCCTCGACTGCTTTCCCAGGCCACAAGCAGGGAGCTGGATGGGAAGTGGAGCTGCCAGATGGGATCCCAGAGCATTCAAGGTGAGGATTTTAACCACTATGCTATCATGCCAGGCCCAGGATTAGTTTATTTGAAAGGCAGAATTAGAGAGAAAGACAGATTTTTTTTTTCACCCACGAGTTCATTTCCCAAATAGCTGCAACACCAGGAGCTGTGTGCGTGTCTCCCACGTGGATGATTGGGGCTGTCCTCCAGTGCTTTTCCAGCTGCATCAGCAGGGAAGTAAATTGAAAGTGGAGTAGGTAGGACTTGAACCAGCACTCATGGGGATGCCAGCACTGCAGGCAGAGGATTAGCTGATTATGCCACTGTGCAAGCCCCTAAGTAATACTCTGATAATTTATTTACCATTTCAAAATTACTGAGGTAGGATGTTAACATTTGGTGCACCCTAGCCCCCAAACAAAATCAGTCCCCTTTATGTGATCTTTAGAATGGCTCACATTTCCACAAACAGGTGTCTTAAAAGTTTGCTGTGTAGACTTTGGAGACTGTTCCCAGGACTGGCTGGGGATGACCTCCATGTACACAGACTTCAGCAGCAGCGGTCTGTGGTGACAGGCAGCACAGGCTGCAGCACTGGGGGACAGCCCGTGTCCAAGCATCGTAGTCTGGCCATGAGGCTCTGAGCTGCATCCCAACTGTGCACTTTGCTATCTCGTGGGCTTGGGGGATGAGCAGCAGCAGCAAGCTGCTGGCCTGTTGAGCGCCTGTGGTGTCTCCTTGAGGCCATGAGAGCACCGCCCGGGTGCTCAGCCTGCGTGTGGGAGGCAGGCTGAGTGAACCATCACCGGCTGGCCTGACACTGCCCTTCCTGTGGGAGTGAGCCTGGACACAGAGCCACTGCCACCCAATCCTGGCTGCACAGGCAGGGGTGGCCTGGGTGTGCAGTCAGGTGGCATCAGAGAAGGGTCACAGGTGTCCCCTCCCTGGCCAGGCAAGCACTGCATTTCTTCGTTAGTACCCAAGTTCTGGAAACTGTCTCCTACACAGTGCTGGTCTTTGTGAAGGCAGATACATGACCTGGGCCCCATGCATGTGTGGGAAACGCTCTGCCTGCCTCTGCAGTGTCTGCCATTGACCGAAACCAGAAGACAGGAGGAGTTTGCTCAGGATTGAGAAGTCCTCGTGAACACGAGAAATCTAATCCCGGCTGTTGTGCTTCCCATCCAGCTCCCTGCTTGTGGCCTGGGAAAGCAGTCGAGGACGGCCCAAAGCCTTGGGACCCTGCACCTGCGTGGGAGACCCAGAAGAGGTTCCGGGTTCCTGGCTTCGGATCAGCACAGCACCGGCCATTGCGGCCACTTGGGGAGTGAGTGAATCAATGGACGCGAGATCTTTCTCTCTGTCTTTCCTTCTCTCTGTATATCTGACTTTCCAATAAAAATAAGTCTATTTTTAACAATGGGGGGGGAAGACCTTTGTAGAAAATGTACAACCCCCTGGGTCTTCATTTGTTTGAGGCAGTAATTTTCTGTTTCCAGGTTCAAAAAAATGGCGACACTGCCAACACTGACCTGCCAGAGGTCCTGGAGCCCTGGAGAGCACAGCTGGAGTGCTGGACGGGTCAGGGAGTAAGTACTGGCCATCTAAGGCCACATGTTCAAAGCCTAGATCCCTGGGGAAAGATGTCAAACTTGCTGGCTCCCCATGGCGAACCCACGGGCCCCCTGGCACAAATGATGTCTCCAAGAGTCCATCCGTCAGTGGGTTAGTAAGTTCCACTTCCCACTCCTCTGGTTCCTGTAGGCTGCTGTGACAGCAGAGACAAAGCAGGTGCTCAAGGCAAGGCAAGTCCCCTCACCGTCACCTGCAGAGAGCTCACATCAGGACCAAAGAGAACATGAGGGATTGGCACTGCTGTGGCCAGTGTCAGAGCAAGCTGCCTCTGTCCTGATGATGTGCTTCTCAGCAGTCATCAGTGCTCGCTTCACCTCACTGACCCCTCCTCCAACAAGAGGAGCAAAGCATGTCGCATCAACAAAGTCCTTCTTAAAAAGGTTAGCTAGAAGTAAGTACAGAAAAGATCACCTAAATCTAGAAACTTCTGTTTGACACACTGGGAGGATGGTATACCTCAATTTGGACTATTGAGATGGCTTTTATATGCTTAATTTGGTTGGATCCAGTTCCAGAAATGGTTTTGGAGCAAAGTCCTCGCTGTGTGTGGGAGCACAGTTACCTGGGGTCTCCATCAGGTGCTTTGGAAGGTCTGCTCTGACCCCGGGGCCTGTTCTTCCCCCTGAAGCCTTTCACCACTGCTGTTGCACTGTTGGGCTCTGGGAACACAACACCTCTCCTCTTTACAGAGAAAGTGTCTTGTAATAGCAGTTTATACCCCATGGAAACAGAAGTGTGACATTCAGGACACTTTGGGGGAACCCCAGTCAATTTCAGAGTACAGAGAGATGGGAAAAAGGAGCCCTTTTGTAACGTGCCCTCGTACTCAGACCCTGCTGGACCGGTGCCATCATTTCTGTGTGGCTTATTTGTGCTGTGCTGCGGAAGCTCAACTGGAGGTCCCAGCAGCTCTCATTACTCATGGAGGGGGAGCCTCCACCCCACACCCCCTCTTAGTTCCAAAGTGAGCTATGTACGTGAAACTCCTGGGTCACCACAGAGGGGACAGGTGAGGCTGGATGGCTGCAGCCACTTGGAGAAGCAGTAGGGCTGGGATGAGGGCTCTGAGAGCCAGGCGGTAGGCTTCTAGCAACAGAAAGGCAGCACGGTGTTTCCCTCTCAAGCACTGGGGCCTGTTACTCAGCTAAGAAACAAAAAGCAAGTTTTTATTACAGAGATTAATGAGACAAACTGCAGGCAGACTGCCCTTGCCCAAGGCCCAGCTCACTGTCCTGGAGAGAAGACGGGGCCAGGTGGACAGCTAGCTTTGCTGCAAACCAGACAGCATCCCTGCGCTGCCCTCCGCTCTCCCTCAGTGAGGTAGATGATGGTCCTCTGACTCGAGGTTTCAAGTGCTGGCCATAGCACAATGGGACAGGGACAGTCCACCTGGCTAGAAGGCACAGCTGCTCCCTGAGGCTACAGCACACACTGCAGCCCACCTGGAGTTAGCCCAAGCAACACAGGATGAGGCCTGTGTGATACCAGCTTGGTTTTTGTCGCCTTTACCCACTTCCACAGCTGGAGCTTGTCCCGGTCCTGCCTGCCTTCCTGACCGACTCCTGCCTCCACGGGCACCTGCACGTGCAGATGGGCAGAAGGAAGAGCCCTGATAGTGATAAGGCGGCAGGGTGAAGAAGATGCAAAGCAAAAAGGTTCAAAGGTCAGGCTGAAAATGATGCTGAGGTTGGGAAGCCAAGGGCATGTGAAGCGGGGTGGGTGATACTCCCCTGGGAGGTGAGGCCACCCTTCTGTGTTACTTCCCATGCAAGTCACTCAGCTCTACATCATCCTTCCGCCGCTTGTGTGTGAAGAGGGAGGTCACAGGGTAGAGCTTGGCCTTGGCCTGGAACCGGTGTCCTGCAATGTCGATCTCATATTCTCCCCGGTTGATGAAATCACTCGTCACCACCTGCTCCTCCCCAGTGTCCTCTGAATAATTATGCACAAAGCCCAGGCAGACGTGGCGCTCCAAGGTGTAGCTGTAGGCACTGCTGGTGGTCTGGCCCACATACTGCCCGTTCCGATAAATGGGCTCTCCCCACCAAGGCCACAGGTCCAGATCCGTGTCGTGATCATCCAGGATGAACATAGTGAAGCGCTTGTACACGCCGTTCTGCTTCTGCTGCAGCAGAGCGTCCCGGCCGATGAAATCCATGCCCTGGGAGAGAGAGGACATGCTGGCCCCGCCTACTTCCCCCGCATATCCCTGCCCCGCCCCGCCCACTCCCACCAGCTTTCTATGACAAACTGCATTCAGGGTATTAAAAGGGAGCAGAATTCCTCTCAACAGCAGAAGTACACATTTTCTGTTAAGCACATTTTCAATCAGACATCCTTGCAAAATTGGACTGTGAAGTCAATACTCAAAAGTTGCTCCTAGGATCATTCCAAACTGCTTTTCTTTAATCCCAGCAAGTCTGGGGGGTGAGTGTTATGTGTGTGTATAAACACTTAATACCTGTGATAAGACCAGAATACAAGAAACTACTACAATGGTTATCTCTGAGCACATTTTTCCTCTTTTTTGAAGTCAATTATATATTACCCATGCTCAAAGAATACCACTGTAATCTGACCTACAGGGAACATCTGCCAACACTGTGTTGTGGAAAGAGCAAAGCGCAACACAGCTGGGGGTGGTACCAGTCACTGAGGTTTCCCTGGAGTGTGCGCCCCACAGCTTAGCAGGGGCTGGGCAGTCTACTCCACAGTCTCTTGAATGAGGATTTTTTTCTATCTGCAGCTAACAGCAAGATGACTGGTGAGTCGACCTAGAAAGCTCTCGGGCTTTGGAAGGCAGAGCACTGCAGACAGCCGCTGTGTGTTCACACGAAGATGATGGCTCTCCACAGGCAAGGCCTTCATCGTGTGCCACCCTCCTCCCCTGATCTGAACTGGAGCAGATTAGACATCTTACCTTCTCTAATTTCACCCGGGACTCACGTCCACATTCCAGAGGTGTGGTGAGGGTGTTTAAATCCTGACCCCAAAAGGCAAAAAACTTCTCAATTCGGAGACTGCGAAGAGCATAATACCCAGCATTCCGGATCCCATACTTCTGTCCAACACTCATCACTTCATTGTATACATGCAGAGCATACTTCAGGTAGGAAGAGAAGAAAGTTTAGGCTTATACATGCAGTCCTGTCTGGAAGGCTGAGAGATGACACTATTAGCATTGACAGGCAGTAAAACTCTACATGACAAACAAAAACCCTACCATAAATCAAATGACAAACGGGCACACATAGCATAAAGGGCTATTTCCTAGAAAAACATCTGAAGATAGGCTGGGTGAGTATGTAGCGCAGCCATGGTCAGTGTGCTCTGGGCTCCTGCCTCTGCGGTGGAAGCAATGCCTTAAAGGGAAGATGCACTGTGAGCCTCGGAGGAAGGCGGCCCTGGGGCAGCAGTGTGTCCAGCATATCCCAAAGCCAGCCGGAGGAACAGCAGTAGTGGCATCGGGTTAGGCCCTGTAGACAGGCTGACCCTTGCAAGAAAATCTCTGGCCATCGTGACTATTTTGGAGGTCAACCAGTACAAACATCAGTGGTGGCCAGCAGCAACTGGTCAGATGCCACTGAATTTTCTGTTTCTGTCTGTAGTTCATGTAAGTATGTCAATTTGGGAAAAATGTTTTTAAATAAACAACTCCACAGACAGCACGCTCACCTCTATGGGGATGTAGAGCATGAAGCCCGGCTCCCCTGTGTGCGTCATGCTCATCACCCGGATCCCGTTCGCGTAGCCCACGCTCATCTCCTGCAAGGACAAGCAGCAGGGAGGTGAGCCCGGGAGTAGGCTTGTCAGAAGGAAAGTATTTACATTTCTTCTCATGAAAATCACCATTTTACTAATTTTAGCCAAACTGAAATTAATTACTACATGACAGTTAAGAATAAAATATTTATGCTGTTTAAAAAAAAAAGCTTTAAGTCAAGCACTGTGGTATAATGTCAGCATCGCATAAGAGCACTGGTTGAGTCCTGGCTTCTCTACTTCCAGTCCAGCTCTCTGCTGTGTGCCTGGGAAGCAGCAGAGGATGGTTCAAACAGGCCCCTGCCACGTGCAAGGGAGAGCTGGTTCTTGGCTTGAGACAGTATGAGCATTTAGGAAGCAAACTACCTGTGTGTCTCTTTCCAATTTTAGTATATATGTGAGCATACCAATGAATCAAACAAACAAAAAAAACCAACACAGGATTACCCACCTTGCAAAAGAGACTTGGGAAGTGGTCTGGAGACATGGGGGCATAGGACAACTCAGACAGCACATCCACAGCTCGAGGGCCGATCAGATTGAGGGCTAAAGGAGAAGATAGAGAGCCATCAGGTTGCTCCAGGTAATGGCTAAGCCAGCAGACAGTAAGCCCATGCAGCGTCTGTTTATTGCTTGGGCGTGGGTGTGCAGAATACCAACTAGCAAATATAGCCCCGCTGCCAGGTCAGCTGTACTGACCACTGGCTGGGCATGTGAGCGCCTGGGTGGCTTTTTCCTGTCCCAGTGTGCAGGACTACAATCTTCTGGAGGCCCCATGCAGTTAGGTTGTAATCAGACCAAGTCTGGCCCATGTGGTCAATGCCACATCCTGGTCTGGCCATTACCCTCCTCACCCCCACTGCCCTGGGCCTCATTCCTCTTCTCTGCCTCCTCCCAGTGTGATTTCAGGATGCCAAAAGCCCCAATCCTAATCAGACCCTGCAGGACAGCTGCCCAGCTACCCCGGGCCCTGCTGCTGCAGATAGCTACCCCAAAACAGGCAGACCACAGCTTCCGTCTGACAGGGGACTGGGAGAGTACATGCTGGTGGGTAACTGGCAGGTCTGGTGGGAGGCACAGATGGAGCAGAGGGTGAAGCCTGGAGTGAGGAAGTGGAGGCTGATCCCCGAGAACTGCTGAGGAAGAGATCATCAGAAAACCAAGCCATCCTTAAAAATTATGTGTTCCATAAAAGTGTGTTGGGGGGGTGGGATTTGAAAAAACATCTAGACAATAAGTAGTTACTCATCAACAGGGATTTGGGTTCCTACATGCCAGCTCTCGGGGATACAGCAAGAAACAGAAATACAAACCAATGCACCAACTCACTTATCCAAAAATGTGAGTATTAGAAATACACTCCTGTGACAGGAGACCACTTTGATGCTAATCATGACCCTTTAAGATGCTCACCAGTGTACTTCCAGGTGACGTCCTCCACACTCAGGCTGTTGTCCTTGGGCAGGAGCTTCTTCAGCCAGGCCCAACAGTGGACCTGCTGGTCGGTTGGAGAGATCATGAAGAAACTGAAAGTGAGACCCCCCAGAATAATCAGAACTAGGCAACAAGAAGGAATAGACAGCAACCCTGTTCTAGATACTGGAAGACGACTGCTTAGTTCAGGGGAACCAGCAGCAGCATCTTAGGATAAAACATAAGGACAAAATACAATCCGAGGGTCCTCTGAGTGATAACAAATTAGACTTCCTGTTAGAGACGTGTCCCCCCATGCAGGTAGCTTTAGCATTGGGGGGGGGGGTGCAGGATTCCCCCATGGTTTGTGTGGATCAGGGCTGCAGATGACTGAGTTCAGGAAACTCAGTCTACAGGGTCATCACTGTCCTGGAGAATGCGCTAGACACCCTAGGTCACCAAGTACCCATGAGAAGCTGGTGCACCAGAGGACAGAGCAGACCGGGCCCTGAGCTCACCTGCGTTTGGTGAGGCGGGCGATACTGCAGTCATTTTCATAGCCACCACCCTCATTGAGCATGCCAGTGTGCACAATGTGGCCCACCGGCACGTCCAGGTCATTGGAGAAGAGGTACTGCAGGACTTCAAATCCCTGATCCCCGGTGGTCTGCAGGGTAGGAAACAGGGTAGAGCAAGCACAAGGGAACAGCACACCTTGAATGAGGAAACTCAGCCACCACTTCACTGTAAGCAGCTCTAAGGAAGCTGGCACTGACTGTTAGGATTAAAAGCCAGAAATGGGTCAGCAATATCGTGTAGCACAGTAAATTTCCACCAGTGGTGACCACCGCATGCAGGTGCCAGCTCCACTTCCCCATCCAGCTGCCTGCTAATGTCCTGGGAAATCAGCAGAGAAGGATCCAAGTCTTGGACCCCTGCATCCACGTGGGAGAACTGGAAGAAACTCCTGGCTTTGGACCGGACCAGCCTAGCCCTTGGGCGTTGCAGACATCTGAGGAGTGGATCAGCACATGGAAGACCTCTCCTCTCCTCTCTTACTCTTTGTCATAAAAAGAAGTATATACAGATAATACGGAATAGACAAACACTAAAATTAACAGATTTCTTACAAAATCAGTTTTTGTTTTTAAAGATTTGAAATGACAGGATTAGAGGGAGAGCTGAAATAGCTGGAACTAGTTGGTCCAGAGCCTTCTCTGGATCCTCCCACATGGGTGCAGGGGCCCAACCACTTCGACCATCCTCTGCTGCTTTCCTAGGCTGTAAGCAGGGAGCTGGATCAAACTGGAGCAGCTGGGACTCAAATTAGTGCCCATGTTGGATATCAGAACTGTAAGTGAAGACCCTACCTGCTATGCCACAGCAACAGTTCCCAGAATCAGTTTTGAAGTAACAAAAAAAAAAGAGGCATTCAATAGGAAGAATACAAAATAGGAATTTCTGCCTATTTCCTAAATACTTACTGTTATTTCAAACTTGGTGAAAGATGACATGTCAATTACACACACAGCTTCCTTACAACACTTGACTTCAGACTCCACGATGTCAAACCAGTCTGGCTTATAGAACGTCTTGCTCTGCTCCAAGGCAAGCAGGTCTGTGGGAAAATCAAAGTGGAGGAAAAGGAAGGGATTTCCTAAGGCATCCCCCAGGAGGTCTGGGACAGCCTCACAGGTTCTGTAAGTTATTCTAGGGACACATTCTAGCCTTTGACATTTACAAATAAGTTCTATTAACTCTCATGGAGAATAAAGCAAAAACAAAACTTGAATTTTAAAAAACAAAAACTTACCCTTGTCAGGTGGAACAAAGTATTTTGGCCTCTCAAACCCGTGTTTCTCCATCCACCGGGCTCCCTGCGCATCCAGCCGGTCATAGAGAGGAGAAGTCCGTAGCTGCCTCCCAGTCTGGAAGTCCCAGCGGGGGACCTTGAGATCATATATCAGAGCTACAACAGAAAAGAACACCAATCAGGCACAGATTCTGCAGGTATATCTAACAGCCAGTAGACTCTGGAGTCGCTCCTATCCAGAACAGCCTGATTGGCAGCCAGGGTGGCCTCATTTATCAAACACTATCCAGTGCTAACAAGCAGAGGAAAACCGGACGACACTGCCAGACCTGGCATTTATCCCTCTATAAAGCTACATCATCAGCAGATTTTGGTCTCTAATCACAATTACAACTTCACAATTAGCACGCAGAAACAGAGTCCTACAATTCTAAGCTCCAAAGCAGATGAAGGCCATGTGTTAGCAAGACATGGGTGTAACAGTGTTGCACATGGCACCTGGTTCTCAGCAGGCAGCACCCTGGTGCTGCAGCTTCAGGGCCTTACAGGCATGTCCTCACATTCACCCCATTGCTCAGGTGAAGGGTATGTAACATACTTTGATTTGTGGCTCATTGTATTGTCCCAGTGACATTCACCTAGCCTAGCTAGGGTCAGGATTCATTTCTGTTCATGTCCAATCTGCAACAGCAGTAAGTAGAAACAACCAGAAAGAACGGGAGTTCTAATCCACCAACGGGAAGAACTGACCTCACACCATTTCTCCCAAACCAGCAACAGGGATGAGGAGTGGGAAGACAAAGACAGCAGCCACACTGAGTCCTTCACTGTGGCCACTGGTCCTCCTCCCCTGGTGTTCTAACTTCTGTTTATCTTTTCCATGACATCTGCAACTTCCATTTTAGGAGAATCAGGGAGGGCACCCAAGAGTGTCCTATCACCATGAAGAAACTCAGGCATAATGATGTTGCATATAAGTTCTAGAGTGACCATAGACCGGGGAGTCCAAAGTTAGAACAGGTCAACATTTTAACCAAAACAAACATTTGTTAAAACTGAAGAAACTTAGCAGTTAAACATCCTGCTGGCCAGTCTCTTCAAGATGGGAAAGAAACAGGAATAGGAAATGGGGCAAAAATGTTGTAGTACAGCAAGGTAAACTGCTGCTTAGGACAGTAACAGCCCAGACAGGAATGCCAGTTTGAGTTTCAGTTACTCAAATTAACCGTCAGTTAATGCATCCAGTAAGCAGACAATGGATCAGAACCACAGTCCCTGCCACTCAGCTGAGGGGTCTGGACGGAGTCCCTGGCACCTGTCTTTAGCCCGGGCTATTGTCATCTTGGGAGTGAACTAGCAGCTGCAAAATCGATCTCTGTGTCTAAGTGTGTCTGTCTCTGCCTGTCAAACCTTTTTTAAAAGCAGGAATATCTGGTACGTTTATGAAAAGTGAATTTCCAACATGCTGGTGTGTGTCACTCAGAGAAGCCTGCTTTTGAAAATAATGTGGCAGACTTTTTGAAAAGAAGGAATGGTCTCAGAGGCATGTAAAAGTTGACGGTGACAGGATCCTTCCAGGCAGACAGGAAGGCGGCATGGCTAAGCATGCACCTCGAGTTGCTGCCAACCACCTGCACAACCTAGTCTACCATCCTGTTTGCCCATGTCGACAAGGTCCAATGAGAAAAAGAACCCATACAGGTCAAAGGGAATACCGATTCCCTTACTCAGCCTGGGACAGTCAAATACCACAAGCCCAACTCAACGCAGTTACTAGAGAGCTCAGGAACAGGCTGCCCCTGTGAACGACCCAAGAAAAACCAAAGGACGTCGGCCAGGAGGTGCACCTGTGACAAACCTGTACTTACGCATGACTTCCATGACCCGGTGGCGCAAAAAAGTCCGGCTACTCTGGAGAGCGCCAAAACGTTTCAAGTCCAATTCCCAGACATTTTCTGAGGGATAACCATGTACCATCCATTCAGCAAGATACCTATTTAGATAGAGCTGTCAGATGTTACTCTCAGAAATACATAAACAATGTTCTACAAATCTACACCACAGAATTAACAGATCCCATGTTGTCACCAGCTGGTCAATTCCCTAATGTTTCTGAAATAAATCAGCAAAGATCATGTACTACTGTCGTAATATTACTATGAGATTTTGTACTAAGGTTTAAGACTGTACAAACGTTTAGGTTATGGGGGCTGGTACAGTGGTACAGCAAGCTAATCCTCTGCCCTGTGGCACTACCATCCCATGTGGGCACAGGTTCATATCCTGGCTAATCCACTCTCCATCTAGCTCCTGGTTTATGGCCTGGGAAAGCAGGAGAAGATGGCCCAAAACCTTGGGACCCTGCACCCACATGGGAGACTTGGAAGTTTCTACATGTTCTCAGCTTTGAATCAGCTCAGCTCTGACCATCGCAGCCATCTGAGGAGTGAACCAGCAGATGGAGACCTGTCTCCCTGTCTGTCTCTTCTCTGTCTCAGATCTGCCTTTCAATTATAAATAAATAAATCTTAAGACAAAAAAAAAAAAAAAAGATATAGTCTTCAGGGCCACCATAATGGCTCAGCAAGTAAACAACTGCCTGCTAGTCCTGGCTGACCCACCACCTATCCAGATGCTTCATCGTGGCCTAGAAAAGCAGCGGAATGTGGCCCAAGTATTTCTGCCCTGCACCCATGTGACAGACCCAAATGAAGCTCCCAGCTCCAACCTTTGCAGCCATTTGCAGAGTGAACCGAGATGGAAAAATCTCTGTAACTCTGCCTTTTAAATAAATAAATGCATCTTCAAATACATACACACATATACATGTACACATGTGTAAAGAAATTAAAACAAATATACCTTAACTTAACACACCTGGTGAGCTCCTTCTGTAAAGTCACAATGGAATGACATCTTTAGGCCAGACTTTTTTCCCAAAAGTTTTATTTTTGGCATTTTGTATGATGGCCTAGTGGTTAAATCCTGACCTTGCACACACCAGGATCTCATGTGGGCACTGGTTCATGTCCTGGCTGCTCTACTTTCAATTCCCTACATATGGCCTGGCAAACCAGTAGAGGATGGCCCAAAGCATCAGGACCCTGCACCCATTTGGGAAACCCGGAAGAAGCTCCTGGCTTCGGATCAGCTCAAGTCCGGTTGTTGTGGTCACTTGGGGAGTGAACCAACAGATGGAATATCTTTGTCTCTCTCCTCTGTAAACTTCAATTTTCAAAAAAGAAAAGAAAATCTTTTTTAAAAAGCCTCTAAGGCCTTAAAAAAAAAAAAAGGAGGCAGAGTTACGAACAGAGGAGAGACAGATCTTCCATTTGCTGCTTTACTCCCCAATGGCTGCACCAGCCATAGCTGAGGATAGATCCAAACCTGGACACCAACACAAAATTGGTATCCCACGTGGGTGCAGGAGTCCAGAGAGTCATCCTCTGCTGCTTTCCCAGGACACAGCAGGGAGTTAGATCACAAGTGGACCAGCTGGGACACAAACCAATGCTTATGCAGGATGGCAGCACTGTGGGCAGTAGCTTAACACACTTTTTTTTAAATAAAGATTTATTTATTTTTATTGGAAAGTCAGATTTACAGAGAAGGAGGGCGAGAGGGATCTTCCATTCACTGGTTCACTCCCCAAGTGACCACGATGGCCAGGGCTGAGCTGATCAGGAGCTAGCAGCTTCCTCCAGGTCTCCAATGTAGGTCCAGCTTTGTCTGTCCTGGATTGCTTTCCCAGACCACAGGTAGGGAGCTAGATGGGAAGCGGAGCAGCTGGGATACCAACCAGTGTCCATATGGGATCCCGGAAGCACATGCAAGGTAAGGATTTAGCCACTAGACTACCACACCAAAACCTCCCTCCTCCTCAGTTTTTATAAGCACAGCTCAGGGGCAATGGGTACAGTCACACTGCTGTGAAATATCACCACCTGCCAGCTCCAGAACTCTTGCAAACTGACTTCTAGGTGTTGTGGTGGCACAGCTTGTAAAGCTGCCTCCTAGAATGCCCATATATGGGCCAGTTCAAATCCTTGCTGCTCCATTTCCAATCCAGCTCCCTGATCATGTGCCTTAGAAAGCAATGGAAGACTGTCCAAGTGCTTGGGCCCCTGCACCCACGTTGGAGATCCAAAACAAGCTCCAGACTCTTAGCTTTGGATCAGCCCAGATCCAGACATTGCAACCATTTGGACAACGAACCAGTGGATAGAAGATCTGTTACTCTCTGTGTAACTCAGATTTTCAAATAAGTAAATGAATCTTTAAAAAAACAAACTGAAACACTGGCTTGTGGTGGGCACTGTGGCACAGCTGGTTAAGGTGCTGCCTACAGTGGTGGCATCCCATGTGGCCCCTGTTTCAAGTCCCTGCTGCTCCACTTCTGATCCAGCTCTCTGATAATGTGCCTGGGAAAGCAGCGTCAGATGGCTCAGGTGCTTGGGCCCTTGCAACCACAAGGGAGACTTGGAGGAAACTTCTGGCTTTGCTGAGGCCTAGTCCCAGGAATTATGGCCATTCCTCCAGCCTGTGGAAGATCTCTAACTCTGCCTTTCAAAGACATTAAAAAAAAACAACTTTCCACTCCTCTCCCCATCCCTGGCAACCACTGCTATACATCTGTCCCGACGAGCATGACCATCACACTGACTAGCTGATTTCACTGTAAACAGTCTAAAGGAACTACTGTAAATAGTACCTAATTTTAAAAACAAAAGCCCCTGGTATTACCGAGTTGGAGCACCTACCTTCCTGGCCACACTTTGCCACGTCTGAACTCTGGCACAAACATCAAAGACCAAGGAGAAAGATTTCCCACGGCTCTGTGACTAACTCCCAAAGAGGAGGCCCAAAGTGTTGGGCACAATGTGGGATACAGGCAAAGCTCCCAGGATGATTAATTTGAAGGGGACAATTCTCTAACTACATGCATCTACTGTTACCATCCCACTGGATCAGATGTACTACACATCAGCAGTGTGTGAGTCTCAAAGGGAGTTCCGCAAGCCGATGCATGTGCACAGATGACAGTGACAAAGACTTACCTGCCAGCTCCTCCACCGAATGAGAGGCCAGCCGAGTTCATTCCTGCCAGGACAAAGTAGCCCTGCACTACTGGGGACTCGCCCATGATGCACCTCATGTCTGGGGTGAAGGTTTCAGGGCAGTTCACCAACTTCATGATTTCCAGAGTCTCCAGACGGGGCATCCTGCGTAGGAGGGAACTCAGCAGCGGCTCTAAGCAACAGAAACAAACCCACCTTCAGGGAGTTCAACTTTCAATCCCTTCATCTTCTTTGCTCCCTTCTTGCAGAAATCTTTGGAAAGAAAAGGCATGTAACCCAACAGAGAAAACGTGTTCCTCCCACAGCAGAGCACTTAAGTTCAAGCCCCAGCTCCGGCTCCTGACTCCACTAATGCAGACCCTGGCAGGCCGCAGAAGACTGCAAGGCACTGGGCCCTTGATATCCTCACAGCAGCCCTGGCCACAGCCCACGCCCGGCCTTTGCAGGCACTTGGAGAGTGAACTGTAGATGGAACCTTCCTCTCCACCTAAAAAAAATTTTTTTCAATTTCTTGAAAGATATTTTGAAAAAGAGTTAACTGTAATTTTTATCAGAAAGTAGAAAGCTTGGCAGAAAGGCTGAGAAACAAAACAAACTCTTGGGCCCGGCGGCATGGCCAAGCGGCTAAAGTCCTCGCCTTGAATGCGGTGGGATCCCAGATGGGTGCCGGTTCTAATCCCGGCAGCTCCACTTCCCATCCAGCTCCCTGCTTGTGGCCTGGGAAAGCAGTCAAGGATGGCCCAAAGCTTTGGGATCCTGCACCCGCATGGGAGACCCAGAAGAGGTTCCAGGTTCCCAGCATCGGATCGGAGCAGCACCGGCCATTGCGGCTCACTTGGGGAGTGAGTCATCGGACGGAAGATCTTCCTCTCTGTCTCTCCTCCTCTCTGTATATCTGACTTTGTAATAAAATAAATAAATCTTTAAAAAAAAAAAACTCTTAGATATTGTGGCATAGCCAATTAAACTACTGCCTGTAATGCAAGAATCCCTTACGGGTGCTGGATTGAATCTTGGCTGCTCCACCTCTGATCCAGCTCCTTGTAACACACCTGCGAGAGCCATGGGAGATGGCCCGAGGGCCTGCGCCCAGGTGCCCACGTACCCAGGTGGGAGACCAGCAGATGGAAGAGATCTCTGTCTCTCCCAAACTCTGCTTTTCAAATACAAAACAGCAAAGGAAAGGAGAAAGGGAAGGAGGAGGAGGAAAGGAAACCTTTTTTGTTGTTGTTTTTTAAGGTTTATTTTATTTTATTTTGGTTGGATTTATTTTGATTGATTTTATTTTGATTGGAAAATCAGATATACAGAGACGAGGAGCTCATCTGAAGCCAGGAACCTCTTCCGGGTCTCCCACGCAGGTGCAGGGTCCCAAGGCTTTGGGCCGTCCTCGACTGCTTTCCCAGGCCACAAGCAGGGAGCTGGATGGGAAGTGGAGCTGCCGGGATTAGAACTGGTGCCCATATGGGATTCCGGTGTGTGCAGGGCAAGAACTTTAGCTGCTAGGCTACCACACCAAGCCTATAAAGGAAACCTCTTTAGACCCCAGGATTTAAAGGAGTCACACAGGACAGGGGAATCTCCAGGCTGCAGAGTTGGGCCCTGGACTTGTGTTCCCCAATTGGGACAGCCCAGTGGCAGCATGCTGACAGGTATGACCAGCCTGCAGCCATCATACTTCCAATCCACTCGGACAATTTTTAGATCTCTCATAAGAGCTTGCTTTAATAAAACAGAAGCCGGCCCGGCGCAGTAGCCTAGTGGCTAAAGTCCTTGTCTTGCATGCACAGGGATCCCATGCAGGGCCAGTTCGTGTCCCAGCGGCCTGGCTTCCAATCCAGCTCCCTGCCTGTGCCCTGGAAAAGCAGTCAAGGACATCCCAAAGCCTTGGGACCCTGCACCTGTATGGGAGACCCAGAGGAAGCTCCAGGCTCCTGGCTTTGCATTAGCTCAGTTCTGGCTGTTGCGGCCACTTAGGAAATGAATGTACAGACAGAAGATCTTGCCCTCTGTCTCACCTACTCTCTGTATATCTGACTTTCCAATAAACATGAATAAATCTTAGAGAAAAAAAAAAAAAAAAACAGAAGCAAGTCCATTAAGGATAAGTGGGAATTTCATCAGAAACCTTTTCTTAAATGCTTTAAAAAATATAGTACTGAGGCAAATATAAGACAAACAGTGAAAATCTGGTTCACACACCAAAGTGATCCCAGTCTTCCTGTAGGTTCTGGATCTCCAGCTGGTTCTTGCCCTCAGTGAAGATCGGCTTGGGGTTCTTCTCAAAGCCTCCAGACAAGATGCCACCCTGCCAGTTCCGAATGTAAATTCTTCCATCAGCATCCACAACAGCTGAGAAAGACATGAGGGAGTGGGGAACAGAACAGAAAAACGAGTGGTCAAACCGGGTCAGTTTGCCGAAAGGATAGAGAAAGAAACCAACCACACGCACCAGTGGCTTTAACAAACAGGCCTCATGGGAGACGGCCAGTCATCACACTCTAACCCGCTGTGCAGTCCTGTGGAGTGCTTCCCACGCCGATTCCCAAGCCCAGGCTGCTTCTGTAAATGCTCCAGCCCAACCGGGTGCTGAAACCCTGACAAGTCCTGACGACCAAACCACATGGCCTGCCCCTGTGCCAGCCAGGGTCCACCACGACAGGGACTGCAGGGACCACCAGACCTCAAGACCTCCCAAACGCCATCATACCCACTCCCACAGCATGGGAGCCACCAGCTTGATAGTTCTGTAATTTATAGCATTCAAATTAAAAACTCCCACTTTATATCCCAAATAATATTTTCAGTGACCTGTAACAGTCAGTTTGAAAAAAAAAAAAATCCCTGCTTAATGAAAAGCCTACTGTGGCCATCCTTCATATAGATTTCCTAATGAAGAGTATCAACTGGGGCCACCTCCCTGTACCATGCTTCCAGACCCAGCCTGTCCTTGGTAGGAAGCCTTCCTCGACAGAGGATGGAGAGTGGCAGCGAGACAGAGAACAAGGCCCAAGTCCTCACTTGGCGTGCTGCTTGGCAGAGGGCTCTCCCAGGGGCGCGTCAGTAGGTAGAAGTGTTCGCAGGCGTGTAACGGAATGCTAACCGGCTCCTCGTTGGACAGACCCAGCTCGTAGGCCCACTACAAAGGGACAGATTTATTTTTGGGTGAGAAAAGGAACAGAAACACAAATGAGCCGTTGAGCCTCTTAAAATGTTGAAATTCAAGTGGTTTCTGTGCACTCCTGCTACACTGGTGGTGGTAGGAAGCCAAGTTTCAGCTTGCATTCATCAAGAAAATGGATCAGAGGCAACAATATGCTGTCTAAAATAAACATGATGGTGAGCAAAAGACAGACCTACCAGCAGGTCAAAGAAGGCCCTTTTAATAAGATGTCTGTCCTCAACCACAAACCCCATACTAATCACTAAGTGAACTACAAACCTATTCCCTAGGTCATCTCAAGACTGCAGAGGGGCAGGGCTGGCACAGCGAGCTAATCTGTGGCACACGTGTGTGTCCTGGCTGCTCCACTTGCCATCTGCTCACTACTAGTGGCCTGGGAAAGCAGCAGAGCACGGCTCAGGTCCTTGGGCCCCTGCACCCAAATGGGAGACCTGAAAGAAGCTCCGGGCTCTCAGCTTCAGAAAGGCCCAGTGCTACTGTAGCAGCCACTTGGGGAGTGATTCAGTGGATGAAGTTCTTCCTTTCAGTCTGTTCCTCTCTTTCTCAGTAATATTGACTTTCAAGTAAAAAGGTGTATCTTTAAAATAAACACTGTATGGGTCCAGCGGCGTGGCCTAGCGGCTAAAGTCCTCGCCTTGAACACACCGGGATCCCATATGGGCGCCGGTTCTAATCCCGGCAGCTCCACTTGCCATCCAGCTCCCTGCTGGTGGCCTGGGAAAGCAGTCGAGGACAACCCAAAGCTTTGGGACCCTGCACCCGCGTGGGAGACCTGGAAGAGGTTCCTGGTTCCCGGCATTGGATCGGCGCGCATCAGCCCGTTGCGGCTCACTTGGGGAGTGAATCATCGGACAGAAGATCTTCCTCTCTGTCTCTCCTCCTTTGTGTATATCTGACTTTGTAATAAAAATAAATCTTTAAAAAATAAAATAAAATAAACACTGTAGAATAGAAGGCCAGGGACCAAGACACCATAAGTAACGTGGCTTAGCTCTCTGAAAGGGAATCCCAGCCTGAGACGATCAGCTGCTGTGGCACCAGGCTATAGCGTGCAATACAACAGTCAGGCCCCACCATGGATCAGACCAAGGCCTGACAGCCAGCTGGCCTTCCTGGCCCAGACAACACCAATGCTCTCAGCTCCGAGGACAAAGGTCAAGGATTCCTCTTCAAGGAACACGTGCAGCTTCTGACCTACAGCACAAGAACCTGGAATTTTCCAGACCTCTACCAACCATCCACGTTAAACAAGATAAAAGCAGAACCCATGATTGTTGCCACCCTACCTGACCAGCACAGTTGACAAAATACTGGCATTCGATCTGTCCTTTATCCGTTTCCACACCAGTAACTTGACCTTTTTTGACCATAACGTGAAGAACACTTGTCCGATCATAAATCTGAACACCTGTTAGAAGGTGACAGTTAAAATATCATCGAATGCTCCTAAACCAACACACCTGAAGCAGATTGTCCACACAAAGGAAAAACACATCAATGCTTTCATTTACAAAAACACAGAACTCCTAGAACCCACATCCTCAGACCGCACAGGGCCTATCCAAGATAGAAACCTGCAGGCCAACTGTGTACTCTAGCACACAACAATTAAACTTGTAGGAATCATACAGCACGAGGCCAGGAGGGGCCAGTTCCTATATTAAGAACCAAGTAAGGGGGCCCGGCACGGTGGCCTAGTGGCTAAAGTCCTCGCCTTGAACGCGCTGGGATCCCAGATGGTTGCCGGTTCTAATCCCGGCAGCTCCACTTCCCATCCAGCTCCCTGCTTGTAGCCTAGGAAAGCAGCTGAGAACGGCCCAGAGCCTTGGGACTCTGGAATTTTCCAGGTCTCTTGGGACCCTGCACCCGTGTGGGAGACCTGGAGGAAGTTCCTGGCTCCTGACTTCGGATCGGCGCAGCACCGGCCATTGCACTCACTTGGGGAGTGAATCATCAGACAGAAGATCTTCCTCTCTGTCTCTCCTCCTCTCTGTATATCTGACTTTGTAATAAAAATAAATAAATCTTTCAAAAAAAAAAAAGAATCAAGTAAATCCAAAATACATGAATACCAAACATGTTTTCCCTCATTGATTCAAACATTCAAATTGTACATTAAATCTCCAAGCTGTGTTCTAACTTTGGAGCACCTTAAGTTTTGTAGCACAGAAAAATACTCATTAAAGTCTGATGTGTATTAATTAGAAGTAAAAGCAGCTCCTTAGCTCTTTAAAAATAAAAAACAATATTGTCTTGAAGACAACTACTGAACAGATACTGCATTTCTAAATCCTAAACCTGGTGTTCCCAAACAGAAGCGAAATGCACTCATCAGTAATTTTTCTAACCTTGAGTTCACATCCCCTCCTCCTTAGCCCTTTCCAACCTGTGTGAAGATGACGCAGCCTCCTGCTCACCGTTCTGGGAGGCGGCACTTGCCAGGGCCAAAGCCACATCCGCAGAGGACAGCACCGCGTCCTCAGGCACGTGCAGGGCGCCCACCAGGTCGTGCACGTTGAGCAGAGGGTGCAGCTCCGCCACGGTCTTAGGGGAGATGATCTCCGAAGGGATGCCTATGACACTGCCACAGAACACAAGGGGACAGTGACCTTCTCCGACTCTCTGGCAGAGGTCAGCTGGCCAAGTCGGGACAGGCGTCTAGCCTTCTTACATACTTCAGCCTTGAATTGATGCGCTTCAGGGAGATCAGCCGGTCCTGGGTTTGGGCCAAAGAGATTGAGCCTGTCCTCACATAACCTGTAAGAAAAAACAGTTATGAGTGAGACAAACAGACCAAACTAGGGTGAAAAGGCAAGAAACACACAGGCTGTGTTTGGAAGGTTGGAAGACTTGTCCTGAATCATGGGTCTGCCACTCGTGTCCTTGGCAAGCAAACAGCGAGCTTGTTTGGAGCAATGAAAACTCAGTGTCCGATGATACAGCCACACCTCCATTCCCTCGCCAGCCCTTCTAACTCTGTACTTTTGTGAGAATCAAATGACATTCCAACACACATCATTATAAAAAGGACACTGTGTTGAAAAAATCTGGGGGGGGGGGGGGCGAGTCCATATCTACGTTTCATACCTTTTAGAAGATCTCACCTTTCCTTGTTTTAATTTTAACTATTTTAAAAAGATTTTTTAAAATTTTTTTATTTGAAAGGCAGAGTTACAGAGAAAAAGGGGGAGAGAGAAAAAACAAAGATCGTCTAGCTCTCTGAGTGGCCATAATGAGCGGAACTGAGCAGATCCAAAGCCAGGAGCCAGAAGTTTCTTCCTGGGTCCATTTGGGTGCATAGCCCAAGGCCTGCTATTTTCTCAGGCCATAAACAGGCAGCTGGACTGAAAGTAGAACAGCTGGGACACAAACTGATGCCCATATAGGATGCCAGTGCCACAGGCCAAAGCTTAGAGTACTACACCATAGCACCAGCCCCTAATTTTAATTATTTTTACATTTTTTAAATTTTATTTGAAAGGCAGATTCAGGGCCAGGGGAGGGACAGAAAAAGAGGCCTTTCATCTGCTGCTTCACTCCCAAAATGCTGAATGGCTGGGACTATGCCAGGTGAAACCAGGAGCCAGAAGCTTCTTTGGGGTCTCCCAGGTGGGTGCAGGAGATCAAGCCCTTGGGCCATCCACTACAGTCTTCCCAGGCACATTTGCAGGGAGCTGGATCAGAGCCAGACACTGCTCTGCTCTCGTGGAGTCCCAGGCCAGCGCTGGAGCCCTCTGCTGCTTTCTCAGACACATTAGCAGTGAGCTGGATCAAAAGTGGAGCAGCTGGGACTCACACTGACGTCCATAAGGGATGCTGACACCACAGGCATTGGCCCCCTCCCTCTTTCTATTCTTGGGGAGGGAAATCCTAGCCAGTGGGCACGTGACCTAAGCTCAGTCCCCAGGTCTCTCCTCAAACACTGGCTTTGAGAGAGGAGCTGAGTGGCTACAGACCCCTGCTCTCAGGGGCAGCAGCATCTTGGCCTCCTGGCCCTCCACGGGGGAGTTTTCTGCCAAGCCCGTGGCTCTCGGTGTGCTTCCAACAAATGCCTTCCTGTCCCAGCCAGCCCATGCAAGCTCCTGCTGTGGGCAAGCAACCTGCCTGACCTGTAACAACTGCTCCACTGGATCAGCAAGTCTCTCAAATGCAAAGATTCAGGTTTGGCACAGTGGGTAAAGCCACACCAGCCAGGCTGGCATCCTGTATGAGCATCAGTTCTAGTCCCAACCATCCCACTTCCGATCCAGTTCCCTGCTAGTGCACTCAGGAAAGCAGCAGAAGATGGGCTAAGTTCTCGTCCCCTGCACCCAGGTGGGAAGCTTGGAAGAAGCGCCTGGTTCCAGACCAGTCCAGCTGCAGTGGCTATGGCCACGTGGTGAGTGAACTAGCAGATGGAAGAACTGTCTCTCCCTCTCTAATACACCTTTCAAATCAGCAACTCTTAGAAAAGAGGAAAGAAAAGTGGTGCCTCCACACCAAATAAATCATTTTCAAAAGTAACTAAGAGCTCAAGATGACTTCAGAGGCTTCTGTCTTAAGTCCTGGCATTGCATGGATGACAGGCAGTAGACGGTTATGCTGAGTAACAAATCCAAAGTGAATGTAACTGCTAAATCTGTTAACTTTTTTTTTTTACTTTTTATTATCATTTTATGATACAGTTCCAAAGACCCTAGGATTTCCCTAATCCCCTCCCCAATTCCTCCCCCCCCCACCGAGTTCCCCTATATCATTACCACAGTACAGTTCCCCATACACAGTCATAAGTCCATCATTGTGGGCATGGACAATGGCAGAGTCCAGCATTCTATTGTCAAGACAGAGTAAACAGTTTCATTGGGAGTCCATCTTTGTCTGGAAGTAGAGCATACTGCACTGTATCCTCACACCTGGATATGATAGTTTCCATTTCACAGTTACTCTACATCCCCTTAAATGAAAAGCCACAAAACAAAATCAACAACAGGAAGAAAAAAAAAAACAAATTAACAACACCATGAAGTTAAATAACATGCTACTGAATGACTAATGTGTCGCTAAAGAAATGGAAAAGAAAATCAAGAACCTTCTTGAAGAAAATGATGCTTCTGTAGGGTCTATGAGTCATTGAAGAATTTAATCAGAAGTGTTTCATTTTCACAGACAAAGGAAAACTTTGCTGGGTACTTGATCCTGGGCTGACAAATTTTTGCTTTTAGAATCTGGAATATATCACTCCATTCTCTTCTGGCCTGTAGTTTCCCGTGAGAGGTCTCCTGTGAGTGTAATTGGCATTCCTTTATATGTCAGTTGATTTTTTTTTTCACGTGCACATTTAAGGATGTTTTCCTTATGTTCTATTTTTTTTAAGATTTATTTATTTATTTATTTTTTGGAGAGGCTGATATTCAGACAGGAGGAGAGACAGAGAAGAAGATCTTTCATCCGATGGATCACTCTCCAAGCGGCCGCAACGGCTGGAGCTGAAAAATTCCAAAGCCAGGAGCCAGGAGCTCTTCCGGGTCTCCGACACGGGTGCAGGGTCCCAGGGCTTGGGGCCGTCCTCGACTGCTTTCCCAGGCCACAGGCAGGGAGCTGATGGGAAGTGGAGCTGCCGGGATTAGAACCGGCGCCCATATGGGATCCCAGCGCATGCAAGGCGAGGACTTTAACCACTATGCTATCGTGCCAGGCCCCTTATGTTCTATTAAAGAGAGCTTGATTATCACGTTTTTTGGTGAAGATCGCTTTTGGTCAAGCCTGCTGGGAGTTCTATGCCTTTCCTAGATGTTGTTTCACAATTCTTTCTCTAGATTAGGAAAATTTTTCCTTATTATTTCATTAAATACATTTGTAAACCAAGCTTCTCTTTTTGCACCTTGTGGAACCCCCATAACTCTTTTATGTTTGGCCTTTTAATAGTGTCTTTCAATTCTTGAATGCTTTTTTAAAGATTTATTTATTTTTATTACGAAGTCGGATATACAGTGAAGAGGAGAGACAGAGAGGAAGATCTTCCGTCCAATGGTTCACTCCCCAAGTAAGCCGCAACGGCCGGTGCTGCACAGATCTGAAGCCGGGAACCAGGAACCTCTTCCGGGTCTCCCACGCAGGTGCAGGGTCCCAAAGCATTGGGCCGTCCTCGACTGCTTTCCCAGGCCACAAGCAGGGAGCTGGATGGAAAGCAGGGCCGCTGGGATTAGAACCGGCGCCCGCCCATATGGGATCCTGGTGCGAATATGGGATCCCGGCGCGTTCAAGGCGAGGACTTTAACCACTATGCTATCGCACCAGGCTCTGCCTCCCTTCATTCTATTTTGGAGACTCTCCACTGTACCTTTAATCTGCTTCACTGTATTCCTCATTTCTGATGTATCAGCTTTCATTTGATTCATTTCCAGTGTGACATATTCCTTGAATTCCTTGAATGCCTGCTTTACGTGCTTCTCGTTGTTGATAAGTTTTATAACAAGTGCTTTGAATTCTGCATCCCCCATTTTCTTGAGGTCTTCCTCAGTTAACTCTGAAGTTGGCAAAAGGTTTTGCTCCTTTGCAGGGGAGTCTTCAGTAATATTTATTGTTCTTCTGTCTCTTCTTTTGCTCTTGGTCATTTACTTTTGGTTGGCAGTGTCTTCTCTTTGCGGCAGGTTTCTAAGCTGTGTCATCCACAAGTCTACAGTTCAATTTGACTTACCGCAGTTGGTACACAGCTCTTTGTTTGCAGTCACTTGTGCCACTCCCTCTAGCGCGTTCCAGGTCTGGGTTCTTATGTTAGATTTCCACCATGGTCTCCATAGCCCCAGCTCCTGGCTCACCAGTCTCCACCTCCTATTATACCATGCTGAGGCTGCACCGTTGTCTGTACAATCTTTCTCCTGCTTCCAGCTGCAGCAGGTCCCAGCATTAGGGAGACACCAGAAGTCCTATATAGCTAAGTTGTTAGTGGTGCTGATCTTGCCAGAAGCTGTTGGCTGTTAGGTCTGATGGCCACATGGACCTATTTTGACCCGTATGATGCCGTAGTCGGTATAATTTTCCTGTGGGACCAGTGCAATCCACTGAGCTCAATGAGTTCTCACCGAACTCAGCACATGCGCAGCTCACTATTGTCCCCTGCAGGCTTAAATTCCTTGCCATACTGTAAGAAATGGCACCTGATGTGCCACTACTAAAGTTCTAGATCTGCTGGCTGTCAGGTCTGAGGGCTACCAAGAACCTGTAGGATGCCACACTGTTGCAGTTCACGGAGCCAGAAATGAGTTCACTCCCAGCTCAATGCATGCGCAGTCCTGCCCCCTAGCCCTTGCCTCCTTAAGCAAAATAGCGCCTAATTTGGCTCTAGGAGGTGGACTGTGCTATGAAATCCACCCTGTTCCTGTACTGTCTATCTGGGACCTGCCACTCTGTCTCTGCTAAAACTTTTAAACGAACATATTTAGATGAACATATATTCCATTCACTTGAAAAACTATCATGGGCCCAGCACGGTGGCCTAGCAGCTAAAGTCCTCGCCTTGAATGCGCCAGGATCCCATATGGGCGCAGGTTCTAATCCTGGCAGCTCCACTTCCCATCCTGCTTGTGACCTGGGAAAGTAGTCAAGGACAGCCCAAGGCCTTGGGACCCTGCACCTGCGTGGGAGACCTGGAGGAGATTCCTGGGTTCCTGGCTTCAGAGTGGCACAGTACCAGCCGTTGTGGTCACTTGGGGAGTGAACCATTGGACGGAAGATCTTCCTCTCTGTCTCTCCTCCTCTGTGTATATCTGACTTTGCAATAAAAATATAAATAAATCTTAAAAAAAAACTATCATACAGAAATGGAAGCATGTCAGAAATTCATGCTAGGTGAGTTCAAGGGCTGTGGAACCAACATGACCCAGTACTTCCACTAAGAAGTCACTAACACACATTCTACCTGAATGGGTTATTTTCAGAGGACTGGCATGCAGCACTCTTCTAACTCTAGATTGTGCATATCAATTCATCTTTATTCAATGAAGGAAAAGCAATGCCGTGAATAAAAGTATCATAGTGATGCACACACGCACACCACACTGGTCAGAGACATCTCCATGGCTGAAGCACTAAGCCATCTTCCACTGTCTCTGCTCAACTACCAGGGAGCTGGTAGGTTCTGATTCCCCCAGATGCCCTTGTCTGTCTCGTCTACTGCTTCCACATTCAACTCAGCCATGCTCCACAGCAACACAGAGGCCAAGTGAGGAGTTCCAGACTGTGACCCACCACTAAGGCTGGGCCAACTTTATAGAAAAGCAGCCTACAATCTTGATTCCTCTGAAATCCAACCAGTGGAGCAACACACAGCTCACAGGAGCACAGACACTGGAGTCAGCCTTGCCAACAAAGTCCCTTTCTGGGGAGTTTCTTCTAACCTGAATTCTAGTCACCTCTGGATTTAAGCAGCTACTGCCACCAAATTCACTCTAACTAAAAGGATCTGTCTCCACACACCCACATGTAGAGGCATTTTCTGTCAGGAAAGCCAGAGATGGTGGAGAAGTACTTCTACTATGTTTACACAGTAGCCCTCACCTGTCACAGGAAGCCTGGCCATGGTCAACCACATGTTGCTTCAATGATGTCGTTAAGGGTGAGGTGAGTGAGTAGTTTAACTCATGACCATGTAACAGATTGGTAGGCTCTCTTCCACCTTGCTATTGCATGGGGTTAAGCTGAAGACCAATTTTCACGTTCTTCCCACTGTTTCTACTTACTCCAGTACTACTTAGCTTTCCCTCTAATTACACAGATAAGAAATATTAAATAAATGCTTTATAATCAGATATATACTTGATAGTAACTGGTGAAGTTGAGTGAGTTAAGCAATAATTTAACTGTCAAACACCTATATTTTTCTCCTCTCTGTCCAATTGCCACGTTTGTTATTTTTAATAATGTGTCAGTTCAAATAACAAGAATTACAGCATCTGACCAAATCCCCTCATTTTATCAAGAAACTGGGGATAGCTCAGCAAACTAAGGGAGCTGCCTGAGGTAACACCTAGCAGAAGCAGAGCCAGGACCAAAATCCAAGTCTTAGTTATCAAATCCCTGGTCAAATCTGGTACAGGACCAGATGCAATACTGAGTAAAACCAGTACATGGCCTGCTTACCTGTCCGGATCCCTGTTTCTTGTTCTAACTGTTGGTAGAGTTTGTTGGAATAGTCCGCCATCTTCTGTTCAATGGTCAGGTGCCTGGCAGTACTCAGGATGCCAGCACAGAACCGTGTGGAGCCTGCAGCCAGCCTGCAGAATGGATGCAAAATGCTGTCAGATATACTCGTGCATACAACCAGTTCAGAGCCCCTCATTATATTATCATAGTATCAAAAAATGCAAACAATCTGACTGTCCACTGATTTAAAAGTTTGAAGTCCACCTATAAAATGGAATGCCATGCAATCAAGAAAAAGTGAGAGGGCCCAGTGCGATAGCCTAGAGGCTAAATCATCACCTTGCATGTGCTGGGATCCCATATGGGTGCCAGTTCATGTCCCAGCTGCTCTACTTCCCTTCTACCTCCCTGCCTGTGGCCTGGGAAAACACTCAAGGACGGCCCAAAGCTCTGGGACCCTGCACCTTCGTGGAGACCAGGAAGAAGTTCCCGGCTCCTAGCTTCAGACTGGCTCAGCTCGGGCTGTTGCAGCCACTTGGAGAGTGAACCAGCAAATGCAAGATCTTTGTCTCTGTCTCTGCTTCTCTCTGTAAATCTTTCTAACAAAAATAAATAAATAAATTTTAAAAAGAGAGAGAGAGAGAGTAAGAAAGAGAAAGAAAGCAAGAGTAATGCAGTGCCCCAGTGACAGGTCAAACGGATTATAGTTACCAGGAAAATAAAACCAAAACAAAACTCGACGAGTTCACATTGGCAGGAAGACGGAGTCAGGAGGCAGAAACACCTGTCGAACCCAGGTTAATGCTAATTAATTCTAAAATGTGGATAATACTAATACATAAATGTTGGTTCATTAATTGCAAGATTCATAATAATAAAAGATGTTTTTTGACAGGTGCAGGGTAGAAGGGAGCTCAATTTTCCTTTAAGTCTAGAATAGTTTAAAAAAAAAACTAATGGGAGAATGTAGCCAGCTTCCCTTCAGTTTACAGAGAAAACTCACAAGCCACAGGATTTAAGCTGCTAAACGGCCACAACAACACAAAAACAAAACAAAATAAAATAAATATATCCTTCAATGACAGTTCTTGCTTTGTTATATCAGCCACCTCACTAACAAGACATTATTATGCATTACCAAACAAAGCATAAGAGATTTCACCTTGGGACCACTATCGTGGAGCAGTGGGTTAGCCACCACCTTAACTGGGTTAACTCCCACTTGCTCCACTTCTGATCTAGCTCAACACCAACGCATCTGGGAGAGCAGTGGACTATGGCCAACGTGTGTAAACTTCTGTCATCCATGCGGGAGACCCAGACGGGAGTTCAGCGTTCCTGGATCTAGGCTGTTTGCAGTCATTAGGAGAGTGAAGCAATACATGGAGGATCTCTGTCTCTCTGTAACTCTGCCTTGAAATAAATGTACTTTTCTAAAGAGAGCGAGAGAGAGAGATTTCACTTTGACTCTTCTCATGCCGCCGGGCAACATTAAGATTAACCATCAATAGGATACTATCCTGAATGCAAGAGAAATAAAGAATCCTATATGATTACAGAATGCAGCTCAGTCACATGCCAATGAAGATCACATCCTTACCTGCCCTGCTCCAGAAGGATGATATCCTTCCACCCCATCTTGGAGAGGTGATAGGCCACTGATGTCCCCATGATTCCACCCCCACAGATGACCACCTGGGCCTGGGCAGGCAGGGTGACTGAGTGTGCCTGGGCAGCCGACGTGCCGCTTCTTGCTGAGGGCCATTTTTGCCATGCTGGGTGGGTTCTTTGTCTTCGAACAGCTGAGAGCCACCGACAGAACATCACGTCTGCCACCAGCCTCAAGACGTGCTCTCACTCAGCTGAAACCTCCAAACTAGACCGGAAAAATGAAACATATGTCATTCTCTTTAACTCAGTGCACAAGTTTAAAGAAAAAAGAGACCAATAATCATCCATTCAATAAATACCTGAGGCTCTACAGGCTCTTCTAACACCTTGCTATGCACAGATAACGCCAGCGAACAAGACACTGCAGCTTTTAGGAAATGCACACTGCAGAGCATGTGCATGTGTGGACTGGGACACTCCACGAGCAAGTGAACCAAGCTAACGGGATAGTCACTGCAGGCATACTTCAAAGAGGAGGGCGAGGAAAGGATTTCAACAAGTGACATTGGGAAAGAGAACTGACAGGTGAAAAGCAACAGGAGTAAGACTGTTCATGGGACACGCACTGGGTTGAGGGTTTCAGATGTTATTTGGCCCACATCCCACATCAGAGTGCCTGGTCTTCAGTCCCAAGAAATACCAGTCCCAGAAAGAGATTGTTTATTTGTTTTTTAAATAATTACTTTTTATAAACTTATTAAAGAGAAAAACTTGAGAACTGTTTACCATGGAAAACACTTGGTTCTAGCTTCCTACTAATGTGGCCCCTGGGAGGCAGCACATGATGGCTCAGATGGTCAGGTCCCGGTCATCTACCTGAGAGACATGCCTGGGGTTCTAGGCTGCTGGCTTTCACTTGGCCCACCACCAACTGCTGTAGGCTTTTGGGGAGCGAACCAGAAGATGTAAGCTCTCTCTCGTTCAAATAAAAATCAAATAAATAAATGCAAATGAAATAATTAAATGATAAAAATTACTTGCCAACAAACTGGAAAGGGACAGGAAAGGGAGAAATAAGGACAATGGCTGTTTCTGAATTAAGCAATCGATGTCAATTACTACAGTGTAGGAAGCAAGCAATACAGAGAGGGAGAGAGGGAGATATGTATGAAAACACGACGTTCTCAGATATGTCAGGGGTGATACACCTGCCAGGAATGCAGTGGAAACCCCAGCCGTGCTGGTCCATAAGCTGGAGACTGGGGCAGGTCTGAGTCATTAGCATCACCACAACATCAAAGCACCGCAAGTCAGAGAGGAATGGAAGAAATGGGCTCCTCGGCATTGCAGACTGGAGGCAAACTCCCAGAGTGGCCAGATACAGAGAAAACAGGCAAAAAAAAAAAAAAAAAAAAAAAATAGAAGGAGGAAGGGAGGGAGGGGGAGGGAGGGGGAGGGAGGGGGAGAGAGAGAGAGAGAAAGAAAGAGAAAAAAGAGAGAGAGAGAGAACTGGCCAGAGGAGAAGCAGTGGAAAGGCCAAGGCGTGACCCGAAGCCCGGAGCCGAGTGTCCCAGAGGGGCTCATACACACGGCCCTGAGGGTCAAGCAGGATCATCAAGCTCACCATAGTGTCCTGAAGAAAATCATTTTGAGGGGAGAAGTAAGGACAACACAAGACTCAAGCAAACTGAATAGAAGACGTGATAAGGGGGTAAAAACAGCACCTCCACATTTTGCTCTGAAGGCAGGCAGAAAAATAATACAGAAGCAACAGAAGATTGTGGGGAAGAAGGGGCTGGTATTGAACCGCAACAGATGACTCAAGTACTGGGATAAAGTACCCTCCCCCTGCCACCCTTTGGGGAGACAGATGGAACTGCAGGCACCTGGCTTCAGCCTGGTACATCTGCTGCTGCAACCATCTAAAAACAAAAACAACTCTCCCTCTGTGATTCTTTCAAACAAAACAAATCTTAAAGACAGAGAATATGAATGAAAGAGTGAATGAATAAGTAAATAAATATGGATAAACACCTTTGAAGGTATCAAGGATGATTCACTACTATGAAAAAGATCCCATAGAAGTAGAGACAATGGGGTCCATGAGAAGGCAAGAGACAGGACCAGAATCCAACCAAAGGGTGATATGGTGGAGGTGAAGTACAGATGAGACACTTCGCCGTGCTAGGCTTTTCATTCACACACAAGTCACAGGTCGTCTACAGACACCTAACTCCACAAGACAGTAAATACATAAAGCTGGAGAAGAAGAATGGAGGCTGAGCCACCACACAAAGAACCTGCAGAAACATGTAAACAGAGCCCAACTTTTGACAAAGAAGGAAAAACACAACACACAAAACAAAAACACAACCAAGCTGACTATGCTGCATAGTTGCAGAAAATAGTAAGAAACCCAGTGTGTAGGTTAGGATATGTGACACAGCCATTAAGATGTCAATTAGAAGACCAGCATCCAGGCCTGGCACATTGGCTCAGTCAAATCCTTGCCTTGCATCCACCAGGATCCCATATGGGCAACAGTCCGTGTCCTAGCTGCTCCACTTCCCTTCCTTCCAGCTGTTTGTGGCCTGGGAAAGCGGTCAAGCATGACGCAAAGCCCTGGGACCATGCACCCGAGTGGGAGACATGGAAGAAGTGCCTCTGGCTCCTGGCTTCAAACTGGATCAGCTCTAGCTGTTGTGGCCACTTGGAGAGTGAATTAGCAGACAGAGGCTCTATCTCTGTCTCTCTTTCTCTCTGTAAATTTGCCTTTCCAAAAAAATAAATCTGGGGGGAAAAAAAAAACACCTCTACATCCCACATCAGAATATGAATATCTGTTTCAAATTCTGGCTACTCTGCTTCTGACCCAGCTTCCTACCTATGCACACCCTGGGTGGCAGCAGGTGATTGATGGCTCAAACATTAGGCTCCCTGCCAGAGTTGCTGGCTCTAGCCTGGTCCGGCCCTGACCTAGCAGATGGACGATATCTGTGTCTCTGTTGCTTTCTCTTCCAAAAAGGAAGACATCTGATATGGAAGCCAGATTGTACACAATGAATGCTGAGTGGGAAAAAATGAAAAAAAAAGTCGAGCTAAGTCATGGAATATTCTGGATATTTGTCCTGACCTGGTCCAGTATACAATACTGAATAACCACAGGCTGAATATAATAAAGGCAGGTTTTAATAAAATTAATCTAATGCAAAACATAATACTGTTGGAGTTTCAACACACTGAAGACTACTGCCAGATTTTGCAGTGAAAGTATGGGCTGGGGCGGGGACCGGGGTGGGGGGCCAACATGCTGGCATGATATGCTGGTAGACTGAGCTTGGGGACTCGTCAACATGCTTGAATCCCGGATGGGCAGAAGGGTAGGCCCCAGGCTGGCATCTGTGCCAGAGCGCTAGATCTGATGCGACTCCCTCGTTATGTGCCCAGGAAGGCAGAGGGAGATGGCCCAAGCACTTGGGCTCCTGCTGTCCATGTGGGAGACGTACAGAAACTCCTGGCTCCTGGCTTTGGACTGCACCAGCTCTGGCCGCTGCAGCCTTTTGGGAAGTGAACCAACGGATGAAACATCTTTGTTTCTCCTTTTAATGATGTCTTTCAAATAAAAGTAAATAAAACTTCTTTAAAAATTAAAAATAAAGCAACAACAAAAGCAAACACCTGTATTGCTGCAGGTAGGCCCAATGTGCCAGGCATATTTCCGCTTGCTATGCCCCACCCTGAGACAGCAGCACCTCCATGCTGCAGGCCAGAGGCACACAGGAGCAACCCTCCAGCACCCAGGACTCAAACGCCACCAGAGTCCCAAGGTAATCACTGCTCCATGCAGCTTGTCAAAACCCTGTGAAGATAGGGCCGAGCCGCACACACCCAGCAGGAAAACCCAAGTGGAAACGCCAGTGGAAGAACCAAGATGAGTTTCAAGGCGGAATGAACAAAAGGAAAGGCCAAAGGTGATTTAGAACCAGGCAAAGCAGCATTTCTGACCCTGTGCTCCTCATGCCGACACCAAGAAGTGGCAAGGGTAGAGGACAAAGCTGCGGCAGCAACACCAAAGCAAACATGGACTGCCAGGAAGTGACTGTACAGTCACACATATCAAAAAGCAGAGATGTCAAGTATATGGAACACACACCACTGTGAAATGCTCCTAGTATTAAAATTCTGGTAAAACCACGCAATATTTTCTGCTAAAAATAACTTGTGCTTAACCAACAACACTAACACTGGTTCTTCTCAGATCTACTCATACCAGTCAGCAAGGTGACAGCTGTCCCGTATGCTAATGCCACACACACACACACACATACAAGGTGGCCCCCAGGGAGCCCGTGCAAGCATGGCTGCCCTGACACGGTCTCTCTCGCCTCCACAGAAGCAATACCCGGACACCTGTCTGAATGATGTCCCACCCAGCACTGTGACAGCCCAAGTGGCACACTGGTTCCTGTCCTTGCTAACAGCCTGGAAAAGCAATGGAAGATGGACTTGGTATTTGGGCCCGTACCACCCGTGGAGGAGACCCCATAAAGCTCCTGGTTTCGGCCTGATCTCCTCCCCAGGCTGACTAAGGCCATTTGAGGGAAGTGACCCAACAAATGAAAGACCTCTGTCCCGCCTTCTGTGTAACTCGGAATTTTGAATAAATAAATGTCTTTAACAAAGATTCCCAACCTGCACCCTGGGAATTCTGGCGCTGCTGGTCCCAGGTGCTGTGTTCTCAACAATGAGAACCTCCAGTTGGTTGAGTTCTTTTTCTTTTTTAAGATTTATTTTTATTGCAAAATCAGATACACAGAGAGGGAGCGAGACAGAGAGAAATATCTTCCGTCTGATGATTCACTCCCCAAGTGACCACAACGGCCAGTGCTGCGCTGATCTGAAGCCAGGAGCCAAGAACTTCCTCCAGGTCTCCCACACGGGTTCAGGATCCCAAAGCATTGGGCCGTCCTCGACTGCTTTCCCAGGCCACAACCAGCGGGCTGAATGGAAAGTGGAGCTGCCGGGATTAGAACCTGCGACAATATGGGATCCTGGGAGTGTTCAGGGCGAGGACTTTAGCTGCTAGGCCACCGCGTTGAGTTCTAATCCGAACCCCCACTCAACACTGCCTATCCCGTTTACACATCTGGGCGAAATGCACTTCAGATCCGGGCTCGGCTCTGCCCATCACACACATCAACACGACAGCTCACGGCCCCGGCCCGCCCTTGTCCGACCCACTCCCCACACACGCCCGGTCCTGCGGGAAGCACAGCTGGGCCGCAGCCGGCGCCTCAACGCGGGAAAAGCCGCTGCACCTGCCCAGACGCACCAGCCGGCTCCACGCCGAGCGGCCGCCACCCGCCAGCCCACCGGCCGCCCTGGGCACCGAGCGCCACGCACGCCCGGGGCGCGGACCCCCGGGACCCGGCGGCCCCGACCGCGGAGCCGGCCCCGCGCCACACCGAGGCGTCCGGAGGCCTCCGGGGGGCCCGGGGCGCTGAGGCCGCGCGGCAGCCTGCTCACCTCTCGGGGCCCCACGGGCTCCCGCTCCGGAACGGCTCGGCGGCAGCGAGCGGGCGTCCACGACGGTCGCCGGGGGTCGCGGCAGGCCGGCAGCGAGGACCGGGGGCCCTGAGGCGGCGCGACCTCCGAGAAACAAAGTTCCGAGGCAGCCGCGGCCGCGACCTTCCGCGCTCGACCCTCCCTCCGCAAGGGTACGGCGGGCGCGCCACCCGGCCGCGCAGCCGCGCCGTGACGCCACCGCGGTGGCCCCGCCCCTGCCGCGTGGGCTTGTTTGGGTCTCGCGAGGCCCCGCCCAGGTCGGGGCGTGACCGCGAGGGCGGCGTGGGCGGCTCCCTTCCGTCCCGAGCCGGGTCCGGTCCGCCCCGCACCGCCCGCGGCCCGCTCCGGCCCAGGCGGCCTTCGGCCCCGCGCACCCCCTTACTCCCTGCGGACGAGGGCGAGCGCGTGGACGCGGGACCGCGCCTCACCCGCCAGCAGCTGTAGAGCGTCTGAAGTGCAGCATCTCTGGTTCTTGGCTCCCCGTGTGCAAAATATCCCTTAGAAAAACAACTGCTTTCTGGATATACAGAGAGGAGGAGAGACAGAGAGGAAGATCCTCCATCCGATGATTCACTCCCCAAGTGAGCCGCAACAGGCCGGTGCGTGCCAATCCGATGCCGGGAACCAGGAAACTCCTCCGGGTCGCCCACGCGGGTGCAGGGTCCCAAAGCTTTGGGTTGTCCTCGACTGCTTTCCCAGGCCACAAGCAGGGAGCTGGATGGGAAGTGGAGCTGCAGGGATTAGAACCGGCGCCCATATGGGATCCCGGGGCTTTCAAAGCGAGGACTTTAGCCGCTAGGCCACGCCGCTGGGCCCTGGAGTAATTTTTTTAGAACTTGGGTTCAAGTCCCATCCTTTGCCAACATCTCCCTTGCTTCTGCCTGGCAAGGACAGAGAACAGAAGATGGAAAGTGTATTTTTAGCAGCTATTTCAAAAGTCCTTGGGCACTGGGGGGTTGGAAGGCCACAAGACTGTGGCGCGGCATGCTAAGCCGCTGCTGCTTGCGACTTCAGCGACCCATATTGGAGAGCAGCTTCCTGCTATTGCTGCTGGGAAGGAAACGTAAAAGGGCCCAGTTACTTAATCCAAAGTGCAAATCAAATAAAGATACCCCATCCAGACCTGTTCACCTTCAGGTGGCGCTGTGGCCTGTGATTTGAGGTCCAGTCCAGAGTGAGGGGACGCTGTGGGGAAGGACTAGAAATCCAAGCCGGAGGGCTGGAATTGCCCTCCCAGGGTTCCCCCTGTACACAGGAGGAAAGGAGCCAAGGCTTTGCTGCTGTCTCCGAGAGCGCTGTGTCTTATCTTGTTCCCATAAAAAGCTCTGTGCAGTCAGGGACCCTCAGACCCTTCCATTTGGGGCATCGTTTGGCTCCAGCTCCTCCTCAGAAATCCAGGATGATAGGGACCTGAGTCTGTGGTATGGTGGGTTAAAACATTGCAACTCCAGTATCCCATATCAGATCACGGGTTTGAATCCAGGTCACTCTGCTTTTAATCCAGATTCCTAATAGTGCTCCTGGGAAAGCAGTAGCTAGTGGTCCAAGTGACAGGGTCCCTGCAACCCATGTGGGGACCTGGTTGGAGTGCTGGCACTTGGCTTCAGCCTGGGAGTGAAACAGTGGTTCAAGCATCTCTCTGTCTCTCTGTTACTCCAACCATTGCGGCCACTTGGGGAGTGAACCAGCAGACAGAAGATCTTTCTGTCTCTCTGTACATCTATCTGACTTTCCAATAAAATAAATAAAAGATTAAAAAAAAAAAAGAGTGACAGAGGGAAAAACAGAGAAGATCTTCCATTGCTGCTTTGCTTCCCCAGAGAACCACAACACAACAGGCAAGACTGGGCCAGGCCAAAGCCAAGAGCCTGAGTCACCATCCAGGTCTCCCACTCGGGTGGCAGGGGTCCAAGTACTTGGGTCATCTGCTCCCTTCCATGAGCTGGACAGGAAGCACAGCAGCGGAGACCTGAACTGGTGCTAAGCAGGGATGGTGGTGTCACAGGTAGCAGCTTAACACACTGTGCCACCAGGCTGGCCCCTCTTAGGAAGTTCTTTCCTTCACAACCACCTTTTCAAATGGAAGTCTAGCAGAATCACAGAGTCTGAGTGGCAGCAAAGCCCTCCAGGACCTGGGTATTTAGCAGAGCAGGGTACATGTGGGCATCATGGGAATCCTAGGAGAAAGGCCAGGAAAAATCATAGTGCCTTCCATCTTGCCAATGATAATACAAGTCAGTCGACAGAGCCAGGTGCTCAGTGCACTCTACCTGCCATACGAGCAGACTTTCACACTCAGACTACCTGTCAAAAAGACCAGCCATCGCCCCTCTGCTGACCTTTGGCAGGCCAAGTGCCCGAAGGGTCCTTGGCAAGCCACGTGTTCCGCACAGCAGGCCAGGGACCTGAGAGGCTCTAGCTGGTCACAGCTGTGGCACATAATCACACTGGGAGGGGCAGACCCCACTGATGGTCTTTGGCATCACCAAGAGACGCAGGCTCCTCCATCTGGTTGGTCTCAGACTCCACAGGATCGCCGATCTCAGGAGCCAGAGAGCGGAGTGCATATTCTGGACCGGGGCACATGGTACACGCTGTGCCGGGGAGAAGACTGTGCCCAGCTATACACAAAGCATGAGTCTGCCTGCTCCTCTGAGCCACACGAGGACCTCGGATGCTACCCCAAGGGACCAAAAAAAAAAAAAAAAAAAAAAAGCCAGTAACCTTTGGAGAGATGATGACAATTCAGGGGAGACAGCCAGTGACACCAGCCACACTTTATATGGATAAGGAGAGATTTCCACACCCAGGCCATGCAACACCTCCACTCCTAATCAACAGGAAGTGAAAATGAGATAAACCATCCTTCAGCAACCCTTAAGAACAGGAATCAGAAACCTCCGAGAGGAGAATGAAATGGGACAGGCAGCTAACAAGCTTAGCGTTACCAACTGGAAGCCATACCTCCCTGGCCCTATGTAATACAGTCTGCCGACTAGTCAGTCAAATGGTCCCTTCCCCAGGATGTAACCCCCTCACCAGGGACTTGGGGGTGGTATCATATAATCACTCCTCTTCCCCGGCTCATGAGAAGCCAGGCAACAGGGAACAACATTCTCTTGTAAGCTCGCTCTTTCCCCTACAGACACAAGCGAAAAGCAGAAACACCTCTCTCCCACCTTTCCTCTCTCAGCCCACTCTATCCCTGAATGTACTTGTGTGACCTCCTCAGCTTTTAAATAAACTTCACACATACACAAACACACACAGAGACTAATCAGGTGGGACTGGTACTGTGGTATAGCATGTGTTATGGGCACTGGTTCAAGTCCTGGCTGCTCCACTTCCAATCCTGCTCCCTGCTAATGGCCTGGGAAAGCTGCAAAGGATGGCCCAACTGCTTGGACCCCTGCACCTACTTGGAGTCCTGGAGGAAGCTTCGGGCCCCTCCCTGGCTTCAGACTTGCCCAGCCCTGGCTGCTGTGGCCATTTGAGGAGATGAACCAATGGATGGACAATTTCTCTCTCTAACTCTCTTTCAAATAAATAAAATATTTTAAAAAAAGACAAATCATGAAATCAGGAAGAGTGCAGGAAGGCCACAGGATGACATATGTGAAGTGCTAAAAAGAAAAACTCGGGCCCGGCGCAGTGGCCTAGCGGCTAGGGTCCTCGCTTTGCACATGCCGAGATCATATATAGGCGCCAGTTCTTATCCCGGCGGCCCCGCTTCCCATCCAGCTCCCCGCTTGTGGCCTGGGAAAGCAGTCGAGGACAGCCTAAGGCCTTGGGATCTTGCACCCGCATAGGAGACCCAGAGGAGGCTCCTGGCTCCTGGCTTTGGATTAGCTCAGCTCTAGCCATTGTGCCCGCCTGGGGAGTGAACCATTGGACGGAAGATCTCCTCTCTCTCCTCCTCTCTGTATATTGCCTTTCTAATAAAAAATAAATTAATTAGTTTAAAGAAATCACAGCCTTTGTTAGGCACTTATCAGACCTACATGCATGGAGTTGCAGGTTGCTGGGTCATCCTGCTTGTGGAAGAAGAAAGTTCTGAGGCCCTGGGGATCATGGTGACACAGCCTCTCCGGCTTCAGTGTCTTTGTGCCCAGCACAGGTCAGCTCCCCGACACCCACAATGGTAGGCACAGCCTAGCCGGGTCCCCCTTGCAGCCAAGCCAACTCGCATCTCAGGGGAGTCTCGGCAGAGATGATGCCTGGCTGGAAGACAGTGCCAGCTCCGGGGTCAGAGACCTAGGGGGAAGTGGCGGGCTTGCCAGGCTGTCCTTGGGCACAGTGCAGTCACTGTGGACCTGCCCAGGAGGGATGTGGGCATTCCCTAAGAACATGTGGGCTGAGGGGGCAGGCAGAAGTGCCTGTTTCAGCCTGCTCTAACGGGCATGCGGGGGTCCTGGCCACTGTGGCACTCACTATAGCTCTCTCCAAGGCCTGCTCCTCTACAGGCCGACTTCCTCCCCGACAGCTCTGGAGTCAGCCAAGTGCATCACGTGCTCCCCGCCTCACTGCCTCTGCCATCCCGCCCCCCACCCATGATCACGTGGACGATGTTGGCATTCACCAGGACTGGCCCTGCCCCCACCTCCATCCAGGCAGACTATATGCAAAGGCACACTCGGTGGAGTGTCCCTTCCCCTCCAGGTACAGCCCTAGCCCACTTTCCTAAGAGCCTACTAAGTGGCACCTGTTTGGTGTGTGGTTACCTCCGGCCTATGTTTAATTCATGACTGGAAGTTGATCGGAGCTTCCCAAGAAAGGAAAGAACTCCCCTGAGGTCTTTCCCAGTTCCTGCCCACCCATGGGGCACACAACCCAGGCCCAGCCTCCTCGCAGTGCCAGAGGCTGGGAGTGCAAGCCCCTCCATGGCCTTGAAGGACACCTTCCCAGCCAGGGCACCACCATCGGTCTCTCATCTGGAGCCCTGGAATGTCTGTGAGCCAATCAGCGGAGTCTCTGGGGGCTCCCCGAGGGCGCTAATAATCCTGCAATGATTAGCAGGGGCCACGGGGTCAGTAAGCACCGCTCAGCCTGCTGTCGGTGGGGCGGGCTGGTCAGCCCCTGGGACAGGACAGAGAGGTATCCTGGGGAGCTGTCTTTTCATGCCAGTGCCAAAGGGAGGCTGCTTGGACACTGATTACTCATCAGCCTCCCCCTTTTGTCTGCCAGCGCAGCCTGACTCCTTGAGGCCGTTAACAGCTCCATCCAGTCTGCGAAGCGAGCTGGACGGTGGAGCTGGGGCCAGTGTTCACAGCACTGAAAAGGCCCATGCCTCAGCCGGAGCCTCCCCTGGGGCCTGGGGGCCGGAGCCACCAGCCCGCTCTCCTGCCAGTACTCCTGGCCCTCCTCCTCGGCGAGGCCTGGGCAGAGGTGAGGCTGCAGCAGCTGCAGGAGCCTGTTCCAGTGCCCAAAGGTAAGAGACACCTGAGAAGATGGAGGTGGGGGGCCACAGGGAGCCCCAGGAAGGAGGATCCTGAGGGACTTTGGCAAGCCAGACCCTGAGCTGGAGTCCAGGCAGCACTGGTGTGATCCAACCAGGGGACGCTGGGATAGTCCGGGGGTCATGGTAGTGCTGGGGAGAAAGAGGAGTGAGGGGGTGGGCTTGGGATATAGGAGTTAAGGAGGCATGTGGGCTAGAGCGTGCAGTGGAGGCCCCACTCTGGACTCAAGAGTACAGAGAGTCCTAATGGGAAGCTGCTGCAAGGCCAGCCCAGCACTCGGTTCAAGTACTACTTTACTTAGTCTCTTACCCCTGCCTCTACCCCTCGGCTGCCCTCTTCCATTGAAGGGCAGAGTGCACTCCCATCTGGCCGTGGGACAGGGATAGGTCTAGCTGTGTCCACAGCCCAGCCTTTTCCCCCACCCCAGGCCTGAGCAGGAAGGAAAGCTTCTTGCTCCTCTCCCTGCACAACCGCCTGCGTAGCCGGGTCCAGCCCCCTGCGGCCAACATGCGGAGAATGGTGAGTACCCAGGCCTGGAGGAGAAGGGCAGGGCGGGAGGGGACAGTGGTCACTGCATTGGGGGACACCTGCCCTGATGGCTGGCAGCTTTGTGGCTTCCTTCTGGAGGGAGGGTGTCAGCAGGTGGTGGGGGGCCCTTGGCTCCCTCCGGCCTGGAGGGCAGACCTTCTTGGCTTCCCGTTGCCATGGAGATCAGGAGACATGAAAGGAGCTGTGGATCCCAGCCTCCAGGGACAGGAGCCCACAAAGGAGTGCCACAGGATGGGAGGGACAGGAGACAGGAAGAGAGAAGCCTCCCACCGGGCTGGGGCGGCCTTTTGTGTGACCAGGACCCGGTGCTCCTTCCCCAGTGAAGCTGGACACTCAGGAATGGCACCCTTATTCATTCTTTCATGGCAGGGGCCAGGGTGGGGCACCATTGGAGGTGGAAGGGTATAGGATTTCCCACCACCCACTGGGGCTGATATCCTGTGCCTCACACACGCTGGACCCATAATAGGACCCACATTAACAGCCCAGCGTGGGGAGGGAGGACAGGCCTGTGTGGGGGCCGGCAGGGTTCCCCATGGCTGCCTCCCATAAACTCCTCCACAGAGGCGACCTTGAGAGCTCCAGGGTCAGTTTCCCAGGGATGGGGGTGAGGCTGCCAGGAGGGAGGTTACTTCTCTCCCCACCCACTCTACCCCAGCCTACCCTGAGAGCCCTGCCCTTCCTCAGGCCTGGGTGTTGGATACCCAGGTGCTCCCAGGGATGACTGCCCGGCAATGGGTGCTCCTGCAGAGGAGGCTGGAACTCATGGTGCACCGCCTGTGACCTGGGCTCTTTGTCACCCCCAGGGCTCCAGGCACCCATTCTTTGCACACAATGAATATTGGAGACTGAGGCCTACTGGCTGGTCAGGGCCGGGGGGTGGGGGTGGCTCTCCAGGGCCCTGGGGAGAACCCTGACTCATGAAACCAACAATGTGGGGTGACCTGCTGTGGGTCTAGCTCTGAGCAGGGCCTCTTGCTCCCAGCATTCATTTCACCTCATCACCTTATTGACCCACTTCATAGATGAGGACTGTGAATATCATGGAGGTCACACAGCTGGGCAGGGAGGAGGGGGGCGTCAGCTACTGTGTAAGATGGGGCAACTCCCAAGAATCCCGTTCTTTGGGGCAAAAATGCCAAGGCCCAGGAAACCTCAGAGGCCAGGGGAGGGGCAAGAAGGCGGGATGGAGTAGCATGGTGCATCGCAGGAGGGACGCTTGACCAGGAGGGGGACAAGGGTCCTGACAGTGGCCAGAGCTTGACTCAGAGCCAAACAATAAACTGTCTGCACAGCTCAGTGGCTGTCCAGGCTCACACTGCCTGGTAGGACAGAGGGAGGCAGACGCCCCTCCCATCGACCAGGCCTGTTCTGTGACTGAGCAGGGCCTAGCCAAGCATGATTGGGATGGGAGTCAGGGAGACTGAGGCCTCTGTTGGAGGCATGGCCAGGCTCCCTGCCCAGTGTCGGACACCACCTGCACTTGATCGTACCCCTGGGACAGCCTTGATGGGTGCTGTCTGACCTTCCCTGGCCCCCTGCAGTGAGTCACCGGCTCAGAGGGTGAGGCCTGGGCTCCTCACGCAGTTTTCTCTTCCACACTTGCTACGGCGCCGCCAGAGGTCAGTGACCACTTCCGGCGGTGGGGAGGGAGGAGGGCATCAGATTGCTGAGGTCTGGTCCACAAGTCTCATTCTTCACCCAAAACAACTCCTACTCATGTCTCCACGTGTACTTCCCCCAGGACTGGAGTGAGAGCCTGGCCCAACTGGCTCAAGCCAGGGCAGCCCACTGCAGCACAGGAGCCCCCCACACGGCCTTGTCATCTCAGCATGACCCCCAAGTGGGCTGGAATGTGCAGCTGCTGCCCCAGGGCTCGGCGTCTTTCACCCAAGTGGTTGGCCTGTGGTTCGCAGAGGGGCAGTGGTACAGCCATGCAGCCGGCGAGTGCTCCCACAATGCCACCTGCAGCCACTACACTCAGGTGAGTCCAGCAAAGGCCAGGCTGGCTGAGGCATCTCACAAAGAGGCGGGAGTTTGTCCCACATGTTCCTTCACATGGTTGAAGGCAAACAGCTGGGCATACAGAGTATGCACCACAGTGCCACCAGGCACCAACAAAAGGGCACGCACCAGCTGCAGGAACCGGCAAACCAGTTCCCAGGTACGGTCATCAAAACTAAGGGGCTGGGAGCCTCCCTGTTTTCACTGGCACTTCCCTGAACACCTGCAAGACCAAGCGTACTTCCTGTTCCACTCATTATCCTTTCACAGCCTTTGTCAATGTCTTCAAATCTTTTAAAAGCCTGTTTAATTCATTTGAAAGGCAAAGAGAGACAGACAGGTCTTCCATCTGTGAGTGCACTCAGCGACAGCCAGGCCCAAAACAACGTGACTCAGGAGTGTGTGTGTGTGTTCATATACGAACACACATTTCCTGGCTTCGGATTGTTGCGGCCACTGGGGAAGTAAACCAGCGGATGGAAGATCTTTCTCTCCGTATCTCCTTCTCTCTGTAAATCTGACTTTCCAATAAAAATAAATCTTACAAAAATTATTTTTTTAATAAAAAAATTTTATTGGAAAAGCAGAGATACACAGAGAAAATTCTTCCATCTGCTCGTTCACTCCCCAAATGACCATAACTACCAGAACTGAGTTGATCTGAAGCCAAGAACCAGGAACTTCCTCTGAGTCTCCCACATGGGTGCACGGTCCCAAGGCTTTGGGCCGTCCTCGACTGCTTTTCCAGGCCGCAAGCAGGGAGCTGGATGGGAAGTGGGGCAGCTGGGATATGAACCAGTGTCCATTTGGGATCTGGGCAGATGCAAGGCGAGGATTTAGCACCAGGCTACCGCACAGGGCCGTGTCGGGCATTGTTAAAGTCATGACTGGGCCTGTGATTGGTCAAATGCATCTACTGCCTCGATTCAAATAAGTAGATGGTTCTTTCTTTACCAGGTAAAGTGATGGAATACATGAATGATGCATACAAAACTGTGATGTGACACCAGATCTTCCTGGTAACATAACTTGAAGCATTTCGCTACAGAAAGTTTCAAACATAACGAAGTAGTCAGAATGGTATAATACACTTCCAGTTTCAACAACTACCAACGTATAGTTTCACAGATACCCTTAATTCCTTCTTCCCTATCAGTATAAGCAAATTTCAGACATCACATCATTTAACCCAGAAGTCACTAAGTGCACATCTCTAAAGGAGAGTTCTTTTTAGGAAGCAAATTCACAGGAGCTGGCATGATGGCTCAACTGGCTAACACCCCATACAGGCACCAGTTCATGTCCCAGTTGCTCCACTTCCCATCCAGCTCCCTGCTTATGGCCTGCAAAAGCAGTGGAGGATGGCTTAAAGCCCTTGGAGTCTATACCCACACAGGAGACCGGGAAGAGGCTCCTGGCTTTGAACCAACTCAACTTCAGACACTGCGGTCATCTGGCAAGTAAACAAGTGGATGGAAAATCTGTCTTTCTTCCTCTCTGTAAATCTGCCTATGCTCAATCTACGTTTAAATGTTAACCATTTCTGCATTCCTACTTGTATAGCTATCATTCAGGTATGCACAATACACTACTACTGTTAGCCAAAGTACTAAAACAGCCAGGTGTTGATCATTTCGCGATACTACACTGAGTTTCCAAATGCACCTGGCCAGGCTGCTTCCCTGGGCTCTCTGGGATGTTGCCCAGGATCTGGAAACAAGGGGTTAATGCCTGGCCCAACAGCAGCTCTCCATGCTCCTGGCAAGTACTCCAGTGCTACTGGTTAAATATTTCTGAGTGCCTGCCTACTTGGTGTGTCACGATACAAAACAACGAGATGCAAGATTGTGTGTGTGTGTGTGTGTGTGTGTGTGTGTGTTCATATATGAATGGATTCTAACTACTGATTCAACTATTTCTTCTTGAGCCAGTTTTGACAAGTTCTATTTTCTAGGTAACTGTCCATTTTATACTAACTTATGGGTTATAATTGTTCATTGTTGAACAGAGACTTAAAAACACAGTTAAACCAAGATTGCTAAAAAATATTTACTGTGTCTGCAGCTCTGGCCTTTTTAATTGCCCAGTACTGGGGCAAGCATTATGCGTATCAGGTCAAGTAGCTGCTTGGGACGCCCACACTGCATCTAGGACTACTTGGGATCAGGTTCTGACTCCCTTTTAACCCAGCTCCCCGCCAACACACTCCCCTGGCAGCAGCAGGTGATGGCTCAGTGCCAGGGTCCCTGCTGCCCACCAAGGAGAGCCTGATGCAGCCCATGGCTCCGGGCTTCAGCCTGGCCCTGCTGCAGACATCTGGGGGAATGGACAGATCTCGCTCTTACTTTCTTTGTCACTTCCTTTCAATAATGAGCCAACTTTTAAAAAAATTCCCAATACTGATCATTTGACCTTTCTCTCTTCTGTTCTTTATCAATCTTACCAGAGGCTGGTCTATTTTAACAAATCAGCTTTTGGATTTGGTGTGGGTTTTTTTTTTTTCAGTTTTTGATTTTTTGTTTCATTTTGTTAATCCCATTTCATCATTTTAAAAATCATATACACTGGGCCTGGCATGGTGGTCTAGCATCTAAAGTCCTCGCCTTGAACACACTGGGATCCCACATGGGCATCGGTTCCAATCCCAGCGACCCCGCTTTCCATCCAGCTCACTACTTGTGGCCTGAGAAAGCAGTCGAGGATGGCCCAAGGCCTTGGGACCCTGTGCCCGTGTGGGAGACCCAGAGGAAGTTCCTGGCTCCTGGCTCCAGATCGATGTAGCACCGGCCATTGAGGTCACTTGGGGAGTGAATCATCAGATGGAAGATCTTCCTCTCTGTCTCTCCTCCTCGCTGTATATCTGACTTTCCAATAAAAATAAATAAATCTTTAAAAAAAACTTTAAGAAATCATATTATATATATATAATGATTTTTTAAAGCATATATATACACACAGAGAGAAAGAATCCTCCATATACTGGTTCATTTCCCAAATGGCCACAATGACTATGGTTGGGCCAAACTTAAGCCAGGAGCCAGGAACTCCACCCAGCCTCCACATGAGTAGCTGGGGCCCCACAATGATGATTCAAGTCCTAGGGTCCCTATCACCAACATGTGAGAAACTTAGTTGGAGTGCCAGCTTCAGTCTGACTTAGCCCCAGCCCAGGCTTAACTGTCATGGGCCACAAGATGGAGGTCCTCTCTCTCGGTCTTTCTCTCTGTCTCCCAAACAATAAAAACAGAAAATGAGCAAGGAGGATATAGCAAGAAGTCATCTCACCATCAGCTACTGGACCCAGGTATCGTGGTCCACCTTGCCATCTCCCTCCACCTACCCCTTGAGGAGTCTGCCAACCCTCACCCTCCAACCCCTCCACCCAGAAAGTCTTTCTAGTCCTGCTCATCTGCACAATGAGGGGTCTGTCCCTGGCCAGCCTCAGCTGGATGGTAGCAGAGGTCATGTCCCTCCCTCCCCACCACGGCCATTGTCTATGCCACTGAATCTCAGATTGGAAGGAGGGGTAGTCCACAAAAGGTTTCTGAGCTACTGTGTCTCTTGCAGCTCGTGTGGGCCACCTCAAGCCAGCTGGGCTGTGGGTGGCATCCATGCTCCATGGGCCAGGCAGCAATGGAAGCCTTCGTCTGCGCATATGCCCCCGGGTAAGCTCCCAGGTCAGCTGAGCTGTCTATGGGGCTAGAGGTGGGGTAAGATATACTCTCCAGGCAGGAGACACCGTGAAGGTCTTTATTCAGTCTGCATGCTGGAGGGGGAGGAAAGCAGCAGGAAGCGGGAGGGTGCAGAAGGTTCTGGCTGCCGGCTTCTTCACAGATTCCCCCTCCTGGAAGTTTCAGGGTCTTCCCCAGGGTTGGGTTGGAGATCAGGAACCTTTTCTGTCTCTCTGCTCTCTGATCCTGCCCCCGGCTGGGCCAGGGGAGCTGGGGGGGGAGTGCAGCGGGACAGGCAACAAGGCCCTGCCCCTGCTTTGCCCTGGGTCAGGCTGTGGCAGCCCCTGGGGCACTTGCTCCCACAGAGGCAACTGGGAGGTGAACGGGAAGACAATCAGCCCTTACAAGGAAGGTGCCTGGTGCTCACTCTGCACAGCCAGGCGTTCAGGCTGCTTCAAAGCCTGGGACCATGCGGGAGGGCTCTGTGGTAAGCATCCCACCTGGCTCACCTCCTTCGGGGCAGCAGGCAACTGAGGGCTTGGGCTGGTGGTCCCTGGGTGGGTGGCGGCATTCTGAGCAGTGGTCCCCAGCACCTGGCCTGCTGGGAGAAGGATCCCTTCACAGATTTCCCTCCCTTCTGCCCAGAGGTCCCCAGGAACCCATGCCGCGTGAGCTGCCGGAACGGCGGACAACTCAACGTGAGCACCTGCCGCTGCCACTGTCCCCCTGGTTACACAGGCAGGTACTGCCAAGGTAAGGAGCATGCACATACCCGGGCAGGGAACCCAGAGAGGGTAAGAAGGGAGGCCAGACACACAGCTGCTTCCCAGGTGTGTCCCGGGGCTGATGCACCCACAGGGTACCTCAGGGGCCTCAGGAGTGCTCACCGTGACCCGCTGAGTGTGCACTCTGCATATGTTCAGTTGCCAAGAATTCTCTGCCCATCAGCCACTTGCCAGAGCCTCAGCTACGTGGGGCATTCACAACGGATTCAAATGCGACCCCTGGGTTCTGCGGTGGTGGCAGGGAGATGGATACCCTGCTGTGTGACCACAGACCCCCTACTTGCTTCTCTCTACAATGGGCACCAAACCAAAGATGACACACATGGCAGCTCTCCGTGTCCCGGACCGGGGAGTTCTTGCTGCGGTTGACACTCCCAGATGGCCAGGGCCTGTCAGGTATGGCACAGTGGCCGCAGGTGCTGAGCTCGCTGTCCTGTGCCGGCAGTGCGGTGCAGCGTGCAGTGTGTGCACGGACAGTTCCGGGAGGAGGAGTGCTCCTGTGTCTGCCAGACCGGCTTCGGGGGAGCCCAGTGTGCTAGTGAGTCCTGCCCCCAAGGCCCCTCCCTCAGGGTGGGGTACTGGTGCCAGCTGTCGCCAGCTCCCAGGAGCCCACTGTGTGCCTCTCTTCCCAACTCCTGGCATCACAGTCAGTACTTGACACTGACCTTGGGGAAGGGGTGGGGAAACTGGCAAATACCAGAAACCATGGATTTTTTTTTTCAGTCCACCATCCTGTCTCTACCAACACATCCCTGACCCACACCCATGCCCCACTTTGCACAGGAAGTGGGCACTTTGAGTTTAGCTCCCCTTTCCAAGGTCACTCGTAAACAACTCCGGCTCCCTCCCCCAGCCAAGGTGCACTTTCCCTTCCATGCCTGCGACCTGCAGATTGATGGAGACTGCTTCACAGTGTCTTCAGAGGCAGACACCTACTACGGAGCCAAGATGAAGTGTCAGGTGACCACTGACCCCTGCCTTCCCTGGGGTGCCCCAAGCAAGAGTCTTCCTGGAGGGCCTCCAGACTGACAGATGGATCCTGATCCCATTCCTTCCAAGAGCAGGCCAGGGTCATGGGGTCAGTGGCACAGAAGCCCTGACTGACCTGAGGGGTCCCAGGACAAGGCCCCATCCTGCCTCTACCTAAGGGAGCTCTGGTTGCCACTGGCAGCCATACAGGAGTGCGGGCTCTGAACTGCCAGAACCCCGGAGTTCTCCCATGTCCACCGGCATCCCTCCACTCATGGATGCTAGCAGTCAACACACTGTGCAAGAGAAACAAAACCCTTCTGGGCATGGCTTGGCCTGGGCCTGCAGGTGGCCGGCTGGGCCACTGTGTACCAACAGCAGCAAAGCAGGCACGGGAGAGGAAGAGCAGTCTACCCACAAGCTTAGCAGCACGGGTCTGTCGGGGCTGGGTCCGTTGGGACTGGGTGGTGTCGGCCCAGCCATTCATGCCTGTAGTAGGCAGAGAGTGCAGAGCCTGCCAGTGTGACCAAGGAAGGGGCTTTCAGGAACAGGGTGCTGTGCTAGCCCAGATTGAGAGTCAAAAAGTCCAGGACATCCTCGCCTTCTACTTGGGTCGCCTGGAGACCACCAACAAGGTGCCCGACACTGACTTTGAGACCAGGAATTTCTGGATCGGTGAGTAGCCGGCAGGCTGGTTGGAGGCAGGGTGAGTGTCCCCACCACACTGGGCTGGGCTGAGGCAACTTTGAGTGGCCCCTACAGAGAGCAGGGGGACAGTGAGGCTGGGCAGCTGCTCACCCCTCCGCTGTGAAGGAGGAGGGCGGGGAGGAGCAACGGGGAGTCTGGAGCACAGGCAGCAGGCTCCAGGCATTGGGGGCCCCCCCAGCCCTCAGGGTCAACCCTTTCTGTCCTGCCCAGGGCTGACCTACAAGGCCGGCAAGGACTCCTTCCGCTGGACCACGGGGGCACACCACACCTTCACCAGCTTTGCCTTTGGGCAGCCTGACAATCAAGGGTGAGTCTTGCATGCCCCCCTCACCTGAGTGTCCTACTGTCCTGGGCCACTTGGCAGAGAGCCACACCCCACCTACTGGCTGAGTCCTCAGAGAGTCTGGGCCTTGCCTGGAGCCCAGGTACCAGGGCAGCCTGGGCTCAGCCAGTGTAGGCACAATGCCGAGGTGACGGAGATGTGGATGAGAAGGAACCTCAGCCGAGCCTCCTCTTCCCTCCAGCCAAGGCCCACTCACCCCGCCCCACCTGTCCTGTGCCTCCATCAACACCCCAGTGTCAGCATTCCTTGACCACCACATGACCTACACCCATCCACGTACACATCCACCCACCAGCCAGGCTGCATCAGGGACCCAGAACCCTGGTCTTCAAAGCCCGAGAATGCTAAGGACAGAGGTGGCAGGAGTAGAGGTGCTTGGGCTGTGTGGCCACCAAGGACTCCAACTATCCTTGCTGGCAGCCAGGCCTGTGCTCCTGGCTTATCACCAGGAGGAAGCCCAGCCCTAAAGGGGCCCCCCATACACCTCCTCCCTTCTGGGATGATGTCTGTCCCGGGTCAAGCCCCACTGGCCAGTGTGTACTGGAAGAGAGGGGGCCAGAATGGGGCTTGCCACATTGGGTAACCTGGGAAGCAGGTGCAGTGACCTGGAAGCAGTTTTGTGGCTTGGCAGTGATGTGGATCTGGAACATGGGGGTTGGGGCACCAGGGTTTCTCCGACAGATGCAGTGGACTTGTTGGGGTAGAGGGTTTAACACCTGATCCACTCCTCTAGCCCTGAGCACCCCACACCATGGCCTGGCAGGTTTGGTAACTGCGTGGAGCTGCAGGCCTCAGCTGCTTTCAACTGGAATGACCAACGCTGTAAAACCCGGAACCGTTACATCTGCCAGTTTGGTAAATCCCGAAACGGCTCTCTATTCCTCTCCTCCAGTCCCTGTCCGATTCCCCTAGCTTCCCACCATGAAAGCAGCCACCAGAGGATGGGCCTGGGGAAGCTGTGTGGATGTGTCCGTTCCAGGACTGCCTAGGGCACTATAGAGAAGGGAGAACCCGGGCTTCCCACAGCTCTTACAGAGGGAGCTGCAGGGCCGTGTGATCCACCAGCATCCGCCTTCCAGGACAGCCTGTGCTGCCGACAATCCTGCTCTCCTCTGCTTCGCTTGTAGCCCGAGACCACATTTCTCGTTGGGACCCTGGAACATGAGGTCTGACCAGGCGGTTCCCTCGCCAGCCCCTTGGTGCACCAGCTTGCCTGCCTGCCCCCCACACCTGTCTGGGACAAGGACCAAGCGAGGACGATCCACTCCCACCCTCCACCCCTCCACCCCTCCACCCCCCACCCCGCCACCCAACGTCCCAGGGTTTGTCAGATCCGCCACAACACAGAGGGGGGTGTCAGTGGGGCCAGTGCGGGGAGGGAGCGAGTGGCTGTTAGGGGAGAGGAAGCTAGGGTCGTCAGTGGAGAGGGTGGGTTTCAATCGGGTGCTGAAGCAGAAAGCCAGGGTCACCAGTGGGAAGCGTCTGCTGGGTCAGCTGCACTCCACGAAAAATTAAACTAAGTTATAAACCCACACGAAGCTGCACATACTCATTTGGAAGGGGGAGTGTCAAGGTCTAAGGTTGCACTCCCTGGTCGTTGGCGCTACTGCCCGCCCCCCGCAGGTGAGGAGGCCAGACAAGTATTAAGTGGGTCACACACCCTCAAGGAGAATGGGGGTGGTACCACACTCCCTCTCACGAGCCTCTCCACTGTCTGTGCCGCCTTCAGCCAGTCTGTTAACCTGGGACGCACAAGGAAACTTCAGCGGCCGCCCAACCACCTGCCGAGGAGAGCCCGGCCCAGAGCCGGCCTCAGCAGCCGAGGCTGGCTGGTCACTCACCTACTGCCTCGTGGACGGCGGGAGAGCAGGCCCCTGTGCGGTCCGGCAGTCCCCCGCCGGCGACCGCGCAGGGCAGCTCCGACGGCCCGGGGTGCACAGTCGCCACCAGGCCCGTCGGTGGAGGAACCAGGCCTGCGCACGCGCAGCCGCGGGGGCCCGAGGGCCCGCCCCCTTCCGGGAGTGTCCCTGCCCGCCAGTGCGCCCTCTGCCGTGGACAGGAGGAATTGGGGCCGCGCACCCAGGCGTGCTCAGAGGGCAGCGAGCGCGCCCGTGAGTGGGGTATGAAGCAGGCAGGTGCTGCTGCATGCGGGGTCGCGGGCCCCCAGACAGCGGGAAGGACAGAGAGTGCTCAGGCCGTGCTCGGAGAAGCTGAGGGATGCGACCAAACCACCTGCGGGGGCCTTATGACTGGCCGGCAGAGCCTGGGCATTTGGTCCATTGGTTAAATTCCCGATTGGGATACCTGGATTCCAGTCCCAGCTCCTCCTCCCAGTTCACCCAAGGAGGCAACTGGCAATGGCCGAGGGAGCTGGGTCCCTGCCACCTACACGGGAGACCTGGATTAAGTTTCCAGGTCCTGTTTTTGGCCCAAGTGTTGCACGTATTTGGGCATTTGGGGGACGAACCAATAGCTGGGAGTGCCCACACACATTCCCCCCACCCACCCAGCCTCTAACAACAAACACCACAACGTGTTGGCAGGGGTGACTATCTGTGTGCACTGGCCAACTTACTAAGTCTGGAGAAATACACGGAAATCCGTCCTGGGTGTCTTTAAGGAAACACTGACTGCTAGCTACCTGGAATCGATTTCTCACCTGAATGCAAAGTAGAAGAACTCATACAGACCAAGATTCTTCAGCACATGGTCACCCGGCAGGCACTGGCACTCAGGTGGCACCTGCATGCACAAGAGGACGGGTGGGGGCACTGTATACCTGCTTGGGAGACCTCAAAGAAGCCCCTGGCTCTTGGCTCTGGCTCAGCTCCAGCCATTGCAGCCACCTGGGGAATGAACAGGGAAAAAAAAAGTTTTCTAAAACAGGAATGTGAGGAGAGGGCAGATGTCGGAATAGTGGCTGGGAAACCCATGTCCCCTATCAGTGTTTGGGTTTGAGTCGCGGTTCATGCTAATGCCCACACCAGGAGGGAGCAAGGGATGCTTCAGTGGCTCAGTCGCTGCCACGGCCTTGGGAGATCTGGATGGAGTTCCTGGCTCCTAGCTTTACGTCAACGCAGCTCCAGCCATCAGGGCCACTTAGGGAGTGAATCTTGAGACAGAAGATCTTCCTCTCTGTCTCTCCTCCTCTCTGTATATCTGCCTTTCCAATAAATAAATAAATAAATAAATATTCCAATAATAAATAAATCTTAAAAAAAAAAAAAGAATAGAGCACAGCACAGCTACCTGTCCACTGGGGTTAGGGCCAGGGCACTGGCAAAAGTAGGGAAGGCTCGCCTAAACCACTGTCCCACCTAGCCTGTCTCAACCCAGGAAGTAAAATCCCATTCCTTTACACTCAAAATAGGTATCGGCCAGCTCCCTGCTTGTGGCCTGGGAAAGCAGTCGAGGACGGCCCAGTGCATTGGGACCCTGCACCCGCGTGGGAGACCCGGAAGAGGTTCCTGGTTCCCGGCTTCGGATCGGCGCGCACCGGCCCGTTGCGGCTCACTTGGGGAGTGAATCATCGGACGGAAGATCTTCCTCTCTGTCTCTCCTCCTCTGTGTGTATCTGGCTGTAATAAAATGAACAAATCTTTTAAAAAAAAAAAATAGGTATCGGGAAGAAAGAATGAAGGCTAGAATTCAAAAACGGAGAAAACCTTGCAAGTGTGCATTGGCCGGGAATCGAACCCGGGCCTCCAGCGTGGCAGGCGAGAAGTCTACCACTGAACCACCAATGCAAACAGGCACAATTGTTCTTGCCGCCTCTCATGTCAGCAGCTGCACCGCGTCTGGTTGACTCCACACAGAGGGTCCTGGCTGACCCAGATCACTCCCGGATGCTTTGCAAAAACTTACCACCTCACAATGGGCCCCAGCCTCGCCAGGACACCACACCCCACTTCGTTCCCCGGTCTTCCTGGCCTGGCAGCTGCCCCTCTAGCTCTCCTGTCTCCTCTCACCCACACTGGCAGCGGCTCCCTGCCTGGTGCTGGCGCAAACTCTCACACCCTCGCCTGCCTCTCCCCGCCATGGGACACACCTTTGCAGAACAGGATGCTGCGAGGTGGGGACTGCGGCCTGAGAGTCTGGGATCTACGGTGGGACGGGGTGTGTGTCTCATTCTTTGTCCCAGAGCCCACGGCACGGGTGACATGGCTGGCCACCTGTCTAAGCCTGCCTGCCTACTGGCCTTCCTGGTGCTGTGCCCTGCATCTTGGGCCACTGCCCCCGCAAGGATGAAACGATCCCTATGGGCCCGGCACTGTAGCCTAGCAGCTAAAGTCCTCACTTTCAACGCTCGAGATCCCATATGGGTGCTAGTTCTAATCCGGCAGCTCGCTTCTCATTTAGTTCCTTGCTTGTGGCCTGGGAAAAGCAGTCAGCCCAATAAGCCATGGGACCCTGCATCCATGTGGAAGAGGCTACAGGTTCCTGGCTTCAGATTGGCTCAGCTCCAGTTCTCACAGCCACTTGGGGAGTGAACCTCCTCCTCTCTGTATATCTGACTTTCCAATAAAAGCTAATCAGTCTTTAAAAGAAAGAAAGGCTCCCACACCCCAACTGCAGCTTTGGGGTTTGACCCTTCCTTCGGCAGGCTGAGGATCGGCAGTGCCTCCTGGCTGGGGCACAGCAGCCGCTAGAGGCATGGAGGTTGTATGGGGGGCCTGCCAGAAGCCAGTGGGCCATTGTCCCCTTACTGCCACCTGCAAGCCGCCCCTTCTCAGAGGCCAGGCAGGGGGAGGGTGCTTTGCTGTGGTTACAGTCCCTGGGCAGGCCTTGGGGGGTTCCTCTCAGCAGGAATCCAGCGTTCTCAGTCTCCCCCACATCCAGCTGGGGGTTCTGCAGAGACCCCGGCCCTGGACAGTGACCCTCTCACTTTAGTCAGCAGCAGAAGCCACTGCAACCTGAACTACGAGCGGTACCGAGATGTCCCCTACAGGTGAGTGGGTCCCACCCTACAGTCCTCTGGGTGAACAAAGGTCTACAGGGGGAACACATTGGCCGGATTCCCGCGTCCCTGTCCTTGCAGGACGCATGAATGTGAGGACTGCCCCGCTCGTCAACCATGTGCCTGTCAAGATCCAAAGGACCCACAGGGACATTGCAGGCAAGGCCTCCACGGACAGCCACCTGCTGCCCCAGCTGACAAAGCGTGAGAGAGGGCACCCCACCCTGGCTGGCAACCCTAGGGTGGAGCTGGGTGGGCAGCTCTGCCCGCAGCCCATGCCCAGGGTGGGCACCAATCTTGGCCCTTCTCCCCACAGTCCCCACTACGGAGGAGCTGCACTCCCTCAGGCAGCAGCTGAGCCCGTGTGGACGGCCTGCTGCAGAGCCTGCAGGTCAGCCCAGCCCACGCTCTTCCAGGCCATTTCCAGCGATGCTGGAGAACCCTGCTTGCACTTCTGCTGGTCGGTAGGAGGACCCCTGCTGAATTCTTCTGTGGTTCCTGGGCTGTCCCATCACCCACACATAATTTCCGGAGGCAGCGTGCACTCCCCCACCCCTGAACCTGCTGATCTGGGGTCCGAGCGTCTCTCCAGGGCCAGCTGGGACCTCGGCTGACTGGTGCCTGTTTGCACAGAGATGTGAGGACTCCAGGTGTGGGAACACCCAGAGCCTGGGCAGGGGCAGACGGTGCCAAGCCAATTGCAGGCACAGAGCAGGTGGTAAGTGGTCCTGCTTGCGTTTGGGCCCCTGTGTGAGCAAAGGAGGGATGGCAGATCTGTCAAAGGCAGCTAGGACATCTCACAAAGACAGCAACACCCTGCTATTACCCTCTTCACCCTGGGCTCCCCTCGCCCACCTGCCCGGCTCTGCCCTCAGAGGGCCGGCTCCCCAGAGCATGCCTTCTTCTGCCTGGCTGCTCAGAAGTCCTGGGTCTCAGGGGGAGCCTGGGATGGCTGGGGGAGCCTGGTGCTCTCCTGGCCTGAGATCACTTGAACCACCCACCAGACCATGACAGCAGTACCTGGTGGGAACCCTCCCACACGGCTCCCAGGAGCTGGGGGAAATGCAGGCTGAGCAGAGACCAACAAGACAGACTATGGGTGGAGGTGGTTTCCACACAGTGGTCCCAGGCATCACCATCCCAACAGGAAACACTCTGGTTCCTACAGGTCCCCGCCCCGCCCCCCAAGCTGAGCTGAGCTGCCCGGCCTGACCCTGCAGGGGCCCCTTGGCTTCCAGTTTCTCACCCTGGTCTTCCGGCTGCCTTGGAACCCCGCTTCCTAGAAGCTTCTAAGCCAACAAGCTTAGGAGTTCATCGTGAGCTAGGGTGCAGAGAAGGGACCGAGTCCTATCCAAGGCCTCCCCTGCCGTCCTCCATTTGAGTTTCGGAGCCACATCCCTGCTATGGTCCACTGGCCAGGCCAGCTGCGCCCCACAACACAGCCACACTCTGCTTTCCTAGGGTCCCAAAACTGTCATGGTTGCACTTCAGCTGTCCTCCCCAAGCCACTTGGCCCAGGAGCCAGGGCAGGGGCCTCTTACTGAACTACTCTGACACTTGGCCACGGAAGGATGGCATCACTTCCAGCCAGAGCACACCCCCTCTGCAGCTCTCCAGGACCGAGTCGTCATCCTGCCCCAGCGCAGGGCCAAGAGTTGCAGGGAGGCTCTCCGAGCGCCCCAGGGACCCTTCTCTCATCCTGCTGCCACCTGGGGTGGAAGGAGGGCGACAGCTTGCGGAAAGCATCTGTAAGGGGGTCTTAACCCGTCTCTTTCCTCACGCGCGAGGCGGGGTTGCCTTGCGCCCTCTAACACCTGCGAGCCAAGGGGCATTACCCAGCTTAGTCTCCCAAATCCTGCACGAAGAACCACAACATAAACTGTTTTCAGATACAATATAAAAAAAATACGGGTGGGTGGGTGGGTGAAGGGGAGGTCTGTTGCTTTAGTCCAGATGCGAGAAGGCACAGCGCCTCTGTCCATCTTTGGGGAGTCCAGTGTGTGTGTGGGGGGGGTCACTGGCTGGCCCGCACACATGGGTCCGGCTCAAGTCCTTCCCTGGTACCTTCACGGCGATGGCAGCTGTAGGGCCAGCTCCTTCAATGTCGATTCCAGCACGACGGCCCAGCGCAGCGGTGCCGCGGGTCCCCACCTCCCTACGTTCGCTCCGGGGCTCCACTCTCTTGGTTTGGTGCAGTCTGTTTGGCGGCGGGCACCACGACCGGTCCTCGGGCTCCTGTCCACCCAGCTCTCCCCATGCCTCACGGCGGGGCAGCGCCACCCCTGCGGCGGGCGGCCCGCACCAGGCACTGCTGCAGCACGGGGTAGAGGCGCTGGCAGCCCTCGAGGCCCAGCCGCACGGCCTCGGCCCAGCTCTCGGTGGCGCAGCCCTCCCCGCTGCCCAGCACCCCGGCCACCTGATTGAGCACGGGCATGAGGGCGACCGTGAGGCCGGCGGCGGCGCGCTCCTCCTCGAGGCGCGTGGGGTCCAGCAGCCAGGGGCCCGCGGGCTCGGGCGCGCGGCTCAGGCCGCAGCCCACCACCAGGTCGTACATCTCGACGCCCGCGTCGGCCAGGGCGAGCGCGGAGGCCGTGAGCGCGGCGGCCAGGGCCGAGCCGCCGTCTTCCAGCAGCAGCGCCCACACCTCGAGCTGCGCGCGCGGGTAGCGGCTCAGGCGCACGGCCGGCGTGAGGGCTTCCTGCAGCGCCAGCGCCAGCTCCCGCTCCTCGCTGCCGCCCGGAGGCGCCCGGCGCCGGCGGCCCGCGAAGGGCGCCCGGCGGAAGTCGCACAGCAGCCGGCCACCGCCCGCGGCTCCGGCCGGGGCTCCCTCCACCTGGCGCGGGCCCGACACGGCGCACAGCACCTTGGTGTCCCCGGCTTCCAGGTAGGCCGAGCCCTTGGCCTGGCTCAGCAGCCCGGCGCGCGCGTACACAGGCCGCAGCCGCGTCGGGTCGCGGGCGGCGGGCGCCTCTGGTTTGTCGCCGACGGCGTAAAGCTGCGGCGGCTGCGACTCGTCGGGGCCGCGGATGCGGCGGTGGTCACCGGGCATGGCGGCCGCCTGGCGTGCTCACCGCTTCCGCCCGTCCTCCTGCCTCGCGCGCACTGGCTCTTCCGCCCGCTTAAAGACGCGCGCCCGCGCAAGGGCTGTCGGGAGAGTCGCCAAGTCGCGGCTGCACTGCCTCCTGGCGGCTTGGAGGGAGAACTGCCAGAGCCGCCGCAGCCTAGGGCCACCAGCCAGGCCCTACCCTAGGACAGACTCTTCCAGACTTCTGCAAATCGTAACTGTTCTAATTTTGCACTGACCTTGGCCTTGATCACGCCTATGCCCCTGGCTGACATTAACACTTGCATGAGGGATACAGTCTTATCTCCTGCGCAGGACCATGTAATCATCTTGTCACTATGCCCTTTGCCTGGTACATGCTCCTTGAAGACCAAGCCCTAGTACCCTCCACCTGTCTCCTCTCCTCCCTGCGGACACCCCGTCACTCCAGCATGCACCTGCTTTTCCTCCTCCCTGTTCTGTCAGCAACCAGTGACTTGGCCTTAAAGCTAGCCTGCTGGATCCAGAGGATATGAAATCAGTTGAAGCCAGCACAGGAAAGAAGTACCTTTATCCCCAATCCCCCTGCTGTTTTAGACTTGGGAGAAATGGACCTGGGGCACTCCAGGCCCTCTATCCTCATGGGTATCTTTGGGTCAAACAGGAATGATGGGGTAGGGAGAGGCAAGTGCTGTATCCACGGGCCTGACATGTCGGCTCAATGGCTAAATCCTCAGCTTGCATATACCAGGATCCCATATGGCACCATTTCACATTCTGGCTGCTTTACTTCCGATCCAGTTCCTTGTTGATCGCCTGAGAAGCAGCAGAGGATGGCCCAAAGCCTTGGGAGTCTGCACCCATATGGGAAACCTGGAAGTTCCTGGCTTTGGATCAGCTCAGCTGTGGCTGTTGTGGCCACTTGAGTAGTGAACCAGTGGATGGAAGATCTTTCTATCTCTCCTTCTCTTTGTAAATCTGATCTACCTTTCCAATAAAAATAAGAAGAGTTGTATCCTAAATACCTTCCACACCGGAGACCCCCTATGACCCCTGACCCCACATTAGCTAAGCTAACAGCATATGTGTGTGTGGGGGGGTTACGTGAACCTAGCAGGTGTCCTGCTGGAGCGTCTCTGCTCCCAGTGACCCCAGAGACCACACCCTCCACTTCCTCTCACTCCACTGCCCTCCAGGAACGTTCTGAGGTCCCCCCGGGCACCACTCCATCAGTTGTCAACTGGGACTAGCACCGTGTTGTACAGACCCTCAGGTGCCCAAGGGGCATCTGCTGGGAGTTAATGATCAGATGGCACCAAGTATTGCACATGGTCCTTTATTCTCTGCAGCAGAGTTCCCCCGAGCAGACCCAGTGGCCTCGGGCCGCCGGAGAACTGTCTGTGGATATGAGCTGGCTCCTGGGCTTTGGTTCTGGAAAGGCAGTGCCAGTGTGCAGGCCTCAGGGTAAGAACGCAGAGGGAGACTGAGTCAAGGGACAGCTCCCAGTGGGTTCCAATTACTGCTGGGCTAGGAGGACGGATGGGCTGTTTTAAGGTCCCACGATGTGGGAGTCTCTGTGGCAGATGGAGAGTTCTGGGCTAGACTGACGCAGATGGAGGGTGGGGGGAGGCGCTGCCCCTCAGTTCTTCACATCTCCCAGGCGGAGCTGGGCAAAGGAAGTGGCCAGCTGCAATGCCTCCTGCAGGCAGCCCACATTCTTGCCTGTGGCCTGGGCAGACATGTCCTTGCCACCGCCTTTGCCGTCCATCAGGCCTGACACCTGCTGTACCCACTCGCTGGCTTTGAGGCCCCGGTTGGCAGCATTCTGGAACACAGGAAGGAAGGGTGGTCAGGGCAGAGGATGGGATCAAGGGATGAACAGAGAGAAAGGGAACTGGTGGGAGAGCCATGACACCACTCCTGCCTTGGGCGATGCGGCTGGAGGCTGAGAACTCTACAGCGGTACAGGGAGCACCCAGTGGCCACTGCCAGGCCGGATCACAGCCAGGCAACACGTGTACAGTCAGACACATTCTCCAGTGAGAGTGAGGGCAGGGCACCGCTGGAGCGGACCCGCTTGCATCCGGGCTCACACACATACATGGGTTTCAGCAGACAAGCCCAGGTGACGCCCACCCTGGCAGGGGACGTGTGAGGCCGTGGCAGCTCTCACCTGGGGAACCTGGCACAAGCACGTGATCTTGCCGGCCTCGTTGTCCACCGTGAAGAGCATGGCGGACGTCTGCGGGGAGTGTGTCTTGAAGAGCTTCAGGGCTTCATTCAGGGCCTGAGGGAGGACTGGGGTCAGGTCCTTGAAGCAGCCCTCGAAGCATCCCAACCACCAGCTTGCTCTGTGGTTCAGCCCAACCTCAACCCAGATGGGGCCCTCGGAGCCTGCCAGCAGCCGGCAGAGGGCTGACCTTGGCCGAGGCGCCGCTCTCCATCTCCAGGATGACGAGCGGCTGGTTCGGGTTGCTGTCGATGAGCTGCTTCGTCTTCTCCAACACCTGCAAGAGGCCAGCCCGCACACAGGCTCAGGTCTGAGCCCAGGCATGGGGCTGCCCACCAGGGACACCCCAGGGCTCCTGGCCAGCCGGTTACGCGGCAGGACTCACCCGCTTCTGGACGTCCGCTTTGCTAGCGCGGTCCAGGTCGTCCATTATCTTCTTCAGGGACTTGAGCATCTCACGCAGCTCATCTTTCTGCCACTGGGGGATGACAGCGGTGGCCAGGACCTGGAACCACAACAGACCACCTGCACCTGGGGCACAAGGAGCTGGGCTGCGAAGCTCCGGCCCACTCACCCTTCTGGCTTGGAACCAGAGTCCTCCCTGACCAATGCCCAGGGAGAAAGAAAAAAAGCAAACACCAAGGCCTTTGGGGCCCCCGAGTACAGCGTGAGCCACTGCAGCAGCTGGGACAAGCTGCACAGGGGTGGGGCTCGCTTGAGGAACCTGCCCCTTACCAGGCTGGGAATGCGGCCTGTGGTGGGCTCACTGGAAGTCCCCCATACCAGTCCACACCAGACAGACTGGAGACAATGCCTTCCTGGGGGCCTTGCCCAGTGCCCACGCCTGCTGACAATGAGCCAGTCTGCCCGTTGCACTGGCAGTAGCAGGTAGGGTCCAGGGGTCTAGGGGTCGGGACCTGCCATGCCCCTCTGCGAGGCTATGGGACAGAGTCGGCCCCACAGCCCATGCCACACAGATCCAGGGTGCGGCTGGGTGGGTCCTGGCGGGCTGGGACGGAGGTCACGCCTCACCTCCCCAAGGTCAGCGATCTCCTTTTGCACGTCCTTGTTTGGCGTAGTCTGGGCCTTCACTTTGGCCTCCATGAGCGAGAGGGATTTCTTCAAGCTCTTGGCTTTCCTGAGGGCCTGCGAGGGGCACAGTCAGCTGTGAGCTCGGGCACAGGGAACTTCCCCATTAGCTTCCCTGTCTTGCTCGTGAACAACTATGCCAGCACCTGTGGCACCATGATGTTCCTTCCACCCAGGCAGCCTCACACCCCAGACAGGGGCCCCTTCCTCACCCGCCTGGCCAGCAGGGACTGCATGCTCGCTCAGGTTCCAGAAGTGGCTGACAACTGGGGGTCAGGGGCCCTTTGCATGCCCTGTGATCACCAATCCCGCACCCCCCCAGCTGTGGAACAAACTGTCACTCCCACCCCCACAGCAACTGTCCTTCCACTGTCTGCACCTTAGTTGAGGCACACAGCTGTTGGGGGACATGGACTAAGTGAGGCCACCTGAACTCTAGCACCACCATGGCCTCCGCTCCTATACACAGCTATGCCAGAGCTGAACTGGGACTGACTGCAGAAGAACAAGTGCAAGAGCAGGCTGTGGCTTGGCTGCTTGGGCCCCTGCACTCAGCTCCATCCCCGAGGCCCTGTGGGAAGTGATGAGCTAGGAAGAGGACAGCAGGGTAAAACCCTCACGATGGAACCCTGGTGGCTTCCTGGGAGACAGACCACGGCGATACAGAGCACGCTCCCTGTCTCTCGCCACGTGAGGTCTGGAACCAACCCAGGACTCTGTTCAACCAGGCCTGCTGGAGCCTGGACAGGGACCCTCTAGGACGGTGAGCAAACCAACCCTTTTTCCTTGAGGAAGTTAGGCTGCTGGGCATCCTGTTCTAGTGGTGGGAAAGTGACCAATAACAGGGTCAGGCACACTGGGGCAGTGGCGGCTTCCTTCTGCCAGGCCAGCAGGCGACCTGAAGACCTTGTAGGGGCATCAGCTACAGAACTGCAGGCCATTTTGACTCCCAGGCTCAGCTCCTGCTGCCTTGCTCAAACAACTCAAGGTAGTCCCACCTGCTCACCTTCTGGGCTTCGGCACCTGTGACCGCCACGATCCTCCTGATGCCCTTGGCAATCGCTTCTTCGGTCACAATCACAAAAGCTCCAGCATGACTTGAGTTCCGCAGGTGCCTGAAGAGAAGACACAAAGCGCGTGGCGGGGAGGAAGCTCAGAAGCCTCCATCCTGCCTGCTGGAAGCCACTGGCTGGGAGGCAATCTCTCCCAGGGATGCACTCAACAGGGAGCACTGGTGGGCCCATCATGGTTAAGGGACTTTCAGAATGTGGTTCTTGCTGAACAAGGACAAGAGATACAGGAGGAAAGGGTCGTGGAAGAAGCCCAACTCTCAGCATTGCCGCCTCAGCAGCAGCTTCCTATGTAAGACTGGGGAGAATGCGCCCTCGTGTGGCGGGTGCGGAAACCACATGAGGTGGAAACGCTGTGTTCCCCATTATCTGATACTGCCCTTAGGCTCTGTAAGCTTCTGGTTTTCCAATGGAGCAGAAGCCATCTTGTTGTATCTCTGCCTGCTAAGTGAGCAGTGGGAAGGACTATTTTTAAAATGTTAACATAACTCCTTAAACAGGTTTTACCCTTCAATTGTTCAGGAATCTCCAATGCTGCCTCCCACAGTCTGCAGGCTGCAAGGTCTAAGGCTGACTCCTGTTGCCTACAGTGTGACAACAGGTACTCAGGGTGCAGGCAGGACTCGGCTGACGGCTCCTCTCAGCTGGCCAGGGGCCTGGGATGCAACCGCGTGCTCCTGATCCATCTAGCCACGATTCCCTGCCTGCCTGAGGCCTGCCGGCCCCCATGGGCTCAGCCGTGACCTTGTGAATGTTCTCTGGGGACTGTCCAGACCATACAGATCTCCTCAGGGGCAGAGTGGAGGGGCATCACTCCCTACATGCTGCTCAGGCTGGCAAAGAGTGAGGTCAGGTGCCGGGGATGAATGGCAAGGGGCTGGCACTACACTGGGAGCTTGTTGAGAATGCCGGGGCCTTGCTGAATCCCAGCTTCCCAATGGCTCTTGGTTGGGATCAGCCCAGTGAACCAGAGCAGGTAGCTGTGTGATAAGCCATCACACTGTATCTTTCACCTCGTCCTCCTGGGAAGAACATTTGATCAAAAACCTGGAAAATCTTAACATCAGACACCAGAGGGCCCACTGCACTGAAACTGCTGAGGTTCTTGGAAACGCTCATTGGCAACTGCTGTATTTCCGGAGATTTCCCTGAGAGTCGTCTACCCAACTGCCCACAGCCCTGAAGAGTGACGTCAGATGAGCAGGAGAGCAGGAGACCCTGGCTACTGTGCTCATCCCACGGTACTCACGTTCCCCCACAGAACTCCACGGAGGTGAGGGAGCCAGCAGGCCCAGAGGGGTCCTCGAGGAGCTCGGACACTGGGACTCCGATGGACACAACCCGCACAGGGTCAGGGTAGGTCTCGTCAAACACAGCCCGCAGGCCCTGGATGGCTTTCGCTGCTGCCAAGGCACAGTCCTGGGTGTAGACAGGCTGCCACAGGAAGAACAGGAAAAAAAGTTGGGAAAGATCTTTGGAAAGGGAGCAGGAAGCTGCTGAGTGTGCAAGGAGGACGCCAGAGTTTGGGGGCTGTGACCTGCAGGTGCACCATGGAAAAACCAAGGGCAGCGCGCACTGGTTCTAATAAGCCGTGAACTAAACTGAATGTGGGTGGAAGTGCTAGAAGGGTTCTGCAGCCTTAGGAAGGGCGGTCCCAGGGCTCCCTCCTTGCCCGCCCTACAAAGCACTGTCTGGGAATCACTAAATCACTGCTTCAGAGCAGCCTACATGCAGGGCACAGTGTCGTACGGCGCAGCGAGAGCACTTAGGCACTGTGCCTCTGAGCAAAAAGTGGCGGGGCAGACAGGGGTGAGGCTCGTGACCCAAGATTCCACCCACCTTGGCTGCTTCAATCATCTCGTTAGCAATCTCCTCAACCTTCTTGATCTGCTGTGTGGACATGGCCCCCTTGGCAGTGAAGTCGAAGCGAAGGCGGTCAGGGGCAACGAGCGAGCCTTTCTGGTCGGCCGCCCCGAGCACCGAGCGCAACGCGAAGTTGAGAATGTGGGTAGCGGTGTGGTTGCTCATGACAGGTCTCCGTCGGGGCTGGAAAGAGTGGAGGCGGCTAGGGGAGGCCTGTGGCACAGCGCTGGGCATCCCCAGAACATGTCCACCCCTCTCCTCAGGTATTACAAGTTTCAGTTAGATACATGGCTGTCTGAGAGGGAAGGTTATTTCCCAGCATCCCTGGAAGCTCCCTGCGAACATGTGACCAAGTTCGGGTCAGGAACGTGACCTCCCTCCTCGCCTTCTTCCACGACCTGGAACAGGACCTGGCAAATGCTACCTATAGTCTGTTTTCATAAAAATTGTATGGAATGCAGGCATAGCCATCTGTTTACAGATAGTGTATGGCTGCTTACTCACTGAATAGCAGAGTTCAGTGACTGAAAGCACAGTCTACACAGCCAGAATTACTTATCTCTGGCAAAAGCGCCTGAACAGGGCCCGGCGGCGTGGCCTAGCGGCTAAAGTCCTCGCCTTGTACGCACCGGGATCCCATATGGGCGCCGGTTCTAATCCCGGCAGCTCCACTTCCCATCCAGCTCCCTGCTTGTGGCCTGGGAAAGCAGTCGAGGATGGCCCAAAGCCTTGGGACCTTGCATCCGCATGGGAGACCCGGGGGAATTTCCTGGCTCCTGGCTCCGGATCGGCACAGCACCGGCTGTTGCGCTCACTTGGGGAATGAATCATCAGACAGAAGATCTTCCTGTTTCTCCTCCTCTCTGTATATCTGACTTTGTAAGAAAAATAAATAAATCTTAAAAAAAAAAAAAAAGCACCTGAACAATGAAGCTGACACCTACTTCCCTGGGCACCAAGTCAACGACAACACCCCAGAAACGATGGTGGAACAAGCGAGGAAAAGTTGCACCCCAAGATTCAGTGTGGGCTTTTAGGTGCACAATATATTGCTGTCTTACTTGAAGTTTCTGTTATTGTTCTGTCACATGCAACAGAGGCAGGTTCTTAATCAGGACAGGATCCCTGTCGCCTAACATCTTGGAGGTTAGAAAAGAAACCCATAAAACCATGTTTACAGGAAGATTTCAAATGACATCACTTGTGAATTTCCTTGGGAACAGTGAACTCTTGGCCACATCTCTCACAATTCACAAAATGCACCAAAACACACTCCCGCACACCACTTCCTGCTTCAGCAAGGCATGTGAACGCCAAGGAGCTCCACTGGGGGGCGTCACTCACCTCATCAATGAAGAGCCGGACCTGGTCGCCCACCTTCAGGCTGCCGTACACGGTCCCGATGTGCAGCACGTAGCCTCCTCGCACCTGAGCGTTCTTCACGGTGAACTCGGTTTTCTAAGAGGAGCCAGGAGGACACCACTAAGTAAAGGGATATTTGAGAGAGATGTCTATTCTCTCTTATACATGTAAGTTAAGGAGCATCTTCCAGAATTCAACAGCCCTCCTCTAAGGAAGCTGACGGCTAGGAAAACGGGTTAACAACTCATCCTAGATCAAGTTCAGCAGGGCAGAGCTGCAGCTGGTTTCCCCAGATGTCTGCCCTTTGGAGAACTGCCTCTCCCTATTTGTCAGCAAACTATGCTAACCAAAGGTCAACCTCAGCACCCTGGCTGCGAGAATCCTCCTGGCAGGGCATCAGGTAGCCAGGAGGTGACTTGGAAATCCAAACAGCTCCCTCGGCCTCACACTCAGCCCAGCACTCTGCAGCATGGGGATGAGGCTCGCGCAGCCACGGGGCTCCAGGCCATGAGGAAGGAATAGCGGCTCACGTCCTCGCTGCTGTCGTCGGCCTTCACCAGGTAGCCTTCGTCGTAGATCTGCCCTCCTTGCTCGGCGTAGAAGCAGGTTCTGTCCAGCACCACTCCGCACTCCTGGCCGGTGGACACCTCTTCCACGAATGTTTTCTCCCTGCGCAGAGCCAGCACTGTCGCCACGGTGCTCTCAAACACTGCTCGGGGGGAGTGCACACAGTGGGGAAGATGGGGTCAGTGACTTCGGTCACACAGGCTGAGCTGACCCTTGCTGGATCTGATTTCTCACTCTTGTTCAGTCCCTAGGGTCTAACTGCTTTGGAAGCAAGCCCATTAGACACCACCAACGTACTTGTTAGCATGCTGGTTTTCCACCAGAGGGCGCTGCACTCAGTAGGATGACCAGTGGGCTCTAGACCTCAGGGTTTTCTGGGATAGCCTTTTATGATGGCCAAGTCCTAAGCAAACTGGGATGGCTCAGAGCTACTGTCAGAAACTTGGTGAGCCTCATCAAAGTAGTAAAAACTTCCCAGGTCCAAGGTTATTTCCTACAGAACGTATAGTATGCATCCTGTGGGCTTCCTTCAATGAATTTAGGGATGAGTGTCCCCTCTGCCAGGGTAAGAATTCAAAAAGATGTATTGCCTATTTTATTTGTCATTTGTGTGAACAGAAAGTACCTGATTTCTTATGTTACAGATGAAGGCTACGTGACACCTTCCTGAAAATGTTTCTATAACTTCCTACAAGCATAATCATTTCAAAATCTAAGAGTTAAAAAAATCAGCAGGCAACATGGCCATGAATTTCAGTGTCTAGCGTGAACTCCAACAGCACTACAGGAGAGGCTGCCAGCCATCTGCTAGGTCTTGACATTGGCCTCCTACAAGCCTTCAGTATGCGGCGAGCACAGTGACATACCATAGCTCCCGCTGGCGTCTGCATGATAATTGTACTTGGGGGAATCATCTGTGGCCTCCAGGCCCTTTGCCCGGAGCTCTTCGATAGCGTAGATGTCCAGCATGATGAGGTCTTCCCCGCCAGCTCCCTTGCCTTGTGATTTCAGCTGCCAGGGAGAGAAGCAAGTGTTAAGCCACCTTTAAGTAGAACAAGAAGAACTCTAACGAACCACACTTCTACACTAGTCCCTGTGGGAAGCTTTCCGACTGTGGTTCCCAGTCCCGCCACTAGAGGCATCTTGGGTACGCCTGTGCGGAGCGGCCCTCTAGCGCACTATGGGAAGGTAAGTGCATCCAGGCCGCAGGCACGAAAACCAACAGTATTCACAAACCATCCCCAGTCGAGAACTGCTGGTCCAGAGATGAAAGAATTTTAAAGTCTTGCACAAAACCAACTTCATGCTTGCTTCCCAGCATCCTGCCTTGGCAGGCATCAGGATTCCTGCTCATTCCCCAAATTCCTTACCTGGGCTAGCTTCCTCTCCTCCTCGAAGCCATCCATGTCCACCACCAGGCCCTTCTCCTCGGCGATCAGGCCAGTGAGATCCACCGGGAAGCCATACGTGTCATAGAGCAGCCAGGCAGTATCTCCTGCAGGGTACAAAGCAACTGGGTCAAAATGGGAACAGCTGACCCCCTCTTTTCCACATCAAGCCCTCCGAGGGGGCTGCTGGGAGTGGCTGGGGGCCTGAAAGACAAGGCGAGCTAGCATGGGTCCCTTGTGCCTGTCAGAACGTCCATCCAATCTTTTGTAACTGACCTGGAGAAAGCTTAAGAAATTGTAAGGTCTGTTTTACATCTGAACACTAGTTACGTTCAACTTGTGCAAAACCCATCAGGTTTTCCCCTTATACATTAGACTGCAATTAAAAAGCAATACTGCAAGTTCAGTTTCCCACTGGCAAAAAATAAAGCAAGTGGTAACACAATATACACCAGTGCTCCCATCTTGGCTTGAAAAGTACACAGACATCCACATGCATTTGTGTGCAAACACAGGAAAATTCTGATGGCTATACTCCAAATCCTCTTTTTTCCTTTTTTTTTTTCATACCTCAAATCTTAGGAGCTGTTGCATCTGAAATGTGAGTGTGGGGAAGAGATTTTTTCACATTTTTGCTTCTGCCTTTTTGAATGCTTTACTGAAATAATGTGTCATTTATCATTTTACTCTTAAGTCCCAACTGACAGCAGAAGCAGTTGGGTCGAGCTATCCAAGTTTGAGAAACAAGGGACTCAGTGGGCAGGCTGTGAAAAGAGGCGTGCCTTTCCAGCAGCAGACAGAGAGAGGGCCAAAGTGGGCCTTACCCGGAATGATCTTGCAGTCTCCCAAGCTCTGTATTTTCCTGTCCAGGATGCGGCGCCCTCTACTGAGAGTCTTGAGGAACTGCATCTCTTCTTCATTAATGATGTCTTTGACCAAGTCTGGGTCCTTCTTAAGCTCAGGAAATGCGTCCCCCTGACCAGAGACACCGGCATGGCACCCAGTGAAGTCAGGTACTAGTCCATGATTCCGCTTAAAAATGCCCACCGACACTTAACAAGCCCCCTCCTGTCCTTCTTCGAGCACTGCTTTCGCATTGAAGAGCCAAGAAGGGGCAAGTACCTACCAGGGACTGGACGACAACATCTACCAATGTAGCAAAGAAACCCCTGCTGGCATTGAGCTTCTCGTGGGAGTATCGAACAGCCCGGCGAAGAATCCGTCTCAGCACATACCTGCAAGACGCGGAACAATCCCAGCTGGAGGCTTTGCTGAGCCTTCTACTGACTTCTAGCCAGAGAATTCTCTTTCAGAGACTTTTCTTAAATCCTAAACCTGCTTCTTTTTGCATTCTCCAAGATCATTAAGATTAATCCCAGCACATGCGTCAGTAACATACCCGCAAATACAGGTGACAGATTGCCCAGGACCAACTCTGGTCTGTGTCCTCCCCACGTTTGGCTGCCCAAAGGGAGTACAGACAGGATGTCCTAGACCCTAGCCGTCAGTAACTGGGGTCCCAGGAATCATCACTACTTGTCCCTACCCTGTCCCTGCCATTATCCCCCCACAAAACCTTAAATACAGTCCTTAGCATCTTGTATTTAAACTGGGAACTCACTAACATAAGCTGAATCTTCTTTTGTCACTTAGAAAAGGTGGAGGGGAGTAAAAGAGTCCCCCACTACCCTGAACAAAGGCGACAGTAACAAAGCACGGCTCTCAGTCCCACAGTCCCAACAGTCATGGGGTCACTATAAGCAGTGTTCACTGCGTAGCATACTTACCCCCTCCCTGTGTTGTCAGGCCGGCCGCCATCGGCCAGAGCCACCGTGATGGTTCGGGCGTGGTCAGCTAGCACCCGGTAGGCCATGTCAATGCCATCCACATCGTCCACACCAACTTTCCCAGTGTATGGTCGGGCACCTGTGCCCTACAACAGAGACCAGCGGGAGACAGCCCATGGGGAGGCTGGCCCCATGGTGGTTCCTGACCCAGGGGACTCCCAGGGCACAAGCATCTCGCCAGATCCTATAGCCAACCCTCCAAGCAAGGTAACAGGAAGGGCAGTCAAAAGCCTCCATCCAGGGCCCGGCACTGTGGCCTAGCGGCTTAAGTCCTTGCCTTGAACGCACCGGGATCCCATATGGGCGCCGGTTCTAATCCCGGCAGCTCCACTTCCCATCCAGCTCCCTGCTTGTGGCCTGGGAAAGCAGTCGAGGACGGCCCAATGCATTGGGACACCACACCCGCGTGGGAGATCGGCGCAGCACCGGCCGTTGCGGCTCACTTGGGGAGTGAATCATTGGATGGAAGATCTTCCTCTCTGTCTCTCCTCCTCTCTGTACATCTGATTTTGTAATGAAATAAATAAATCTTTAAAAAAAAAAGCCTCCATTCCAGACCCCTACACTGCCTTCTGCCTGCAGCCTCACGCTACCAACAACGAGGCAGGCAGGCAGACAGGGATGGGGACCCTCAGTTGGCCAAAGACAAGGTCATTGCATCTTTGACATCACTGCTAAGAATTCTAGCTAGAAATTCTGCAAAATTTTAGAGTGTTTCCAACAGGACCGATACCTTCTGAATGGCTTCAAAATATGGCATGAACAGGTCCGTGTCATAGTTGGACATCTTGTTCTGCAGCACGGACACCAGCCGCTCCAGGCCCATGCCTGTGTCGATGCTTTTCTTGGGAAGGGGTTTCAGAACACCATCAGCCTCCCTGTAGGATCCAGAGGAAAAGGAAGCTGCAGCGGGGCCTCCGGCTCCCACCTCTCTGGCTCCTGGGGACGGGTTAAAACCCACTGGTGTGACACAGGATGCAGGCAGCGACTGCTGGCTACATGCCTCTGCCTTGTTTTGGTGGGAATAGGGAAGTGGAGGGAGCAGTGACAAATGAGGCAAGTCTCAAGGAAGCGAGCTTTAAAGCAGCAGGCTGAATGAAAGCCAGAATGGCACTACAGGAGCAGCCTCCGGAAAAGAGTGTGTGACATCAGACGAGTCTGTGAAAGAGTAAGTCAGGCTCTGTCCCTGAGACCAGAGGAGAAAGCTGTTAATCAGGGTGCTTCCAAAGCTGCTGTACTGACTCCCTGAGAGGAGGCACCCACAGGCGCCTTCAGAAGGGAACCCTGTCATGCTGACTTGCTCTTTCTCAGACACCAAAAGGAAGGGTCTGTGCTGGGCAGGAAGGGAGAAAGACCAAGGCCACCTGTTATACTGGATAAACACCAGGTTCCAGATCTCCAGCACGTTGGGGTCATCCTGGTTGACCAGATGCGCAGCGTCCCGACCACCAATCCGATCATAATGGATCTCACTGCAGGGACCACACGGGCCCGTGTCACCCATCTCCCAGAAGTTATCTTTCATGTTGCCAGGGAGGATCCTGCTGTCATCCAGGCTGCACATACAGGGAAGATAAGCCAGGTAGAGTTCTGACAAGTATTCTGTCCAGACTTGCCCCCACGAAAGAGATCCTTACGATTTACCATAATAGGAGCCCCAGTCTTGGCAATTACCAATGCTAAGTCCGTACAAGGAACCTGCTAAACAAACAGAACTCAACTCTTCTCAAGAACGACTACTGGAGAGGGGTCAGAGGCTAAGCCCGTGCTTGTGACAGCTAGCCAGCATCCCATACGGCAGTGCCATGTTCAATTCCAGCTGCCAGTATTGCCCCAGCACAGCCTCAAATCTGTGGAAGGCATGTGAGAAGTGAACCACTAGGTAAGAACTCTTTCTCTCCCTCAAATCTGTCACAATCCTGTTTGAAGTCACTGAATTTGCAGAAAACAAGCTTTCATAGGAAGAATATCACACACATTCACATAGATACAGAAATATACGGGCCTGGGGAACTTCTCTGCATTATCAAACTATCAATGACAATTCACTTTAGCACTCTTGTATCTCCTATTTTCTGTGATTTCACAGTTTGAAATTTTACAGCATATGCATTAGATGAACAATTTTTAAAAATACGTAAGACCCCCACCTGAGCACTGAGGCATTAAGTCCCCACCTGTGAGCACTTCATTCCTCATATCCTGAGCAAGTGAGTTGTGTCCTTACCCCAAATTCTGCCAGATCTGTTTGCATTCCAAATCCGGTTCTAAACCTGCTGCTTCATCCCCACCAAAGTAAGTCACGTAGAGTCTTTCAATGGGAATGCCAAACTCCTGGGTGAGAAGCTCTAAGGCCATCTTACATGCCAATTCCTACAAAAAAAAAAAGGATGTGGAACATGAAGAAGCTAGAATCTACTTTGTGTGAGTAGAAAAGACAAAACCCTGAGAAAAGATTCAAAAACTGTCTTCATTATAAACCCAACCATGCTCAAGGTTAATTTGTCTCAGAAACGTAATATCAAATCCAGTATGAAAATGAAGCGTTGAATAACAAGTGCTCCTTCCAGCAAATCTTAGCATTCGTAATGTCCTTTGCTCCTGACCCTCCTGGATAACACTCCAGATTTCCAAAACAAGCAGATTGGCACCCATGTTCCCAATGGAAATGCTCATTTTACTCCACACCCCACTGGTTCTCCTGCTCTGTACTTACCTTGAAGTAATCTCCAAAAGACCAAGAGCCCAGCATCTCAAAGAAGGTGTGATGGTAAACGTCCTTGCCCACGTCATCCAGGTCATTGTGCTTGCCCCCAGCTCGGATGCATTTCTGGGTATTGGCAGCTCGGCTCAGCTTTGCCATGGGGTGAGATGGGTCAATGGTGTTCAGGAAGATAGGCTTGAACTGAACATGGAAATAGAAAAGTTCAAGGTTTTTTTCTTAAAAAATTATTTATTTTTATTGGAAAGGCAGATATACAGAGAAGAGACAGAGAGGAAGATCGTCTCTGTCTCATGATTCACTCCCCAAGTGACTGTAATAGCTGGAGCTGAGCCAATCTGAAGCCAGGAGCCAGGATCCTCTTCCCCCGGGTCTCCTACACAGGTGCAGGGTTCCAAGGCATTGGGCCATCCTTGACTGCTTTCCCAGGCCACAAGCAGGGAGCTGGATGGGAAGCGGGGCTGCCAGGATTAGAACTGGCACCCATATGGGATCCCGGTGCATTCAAAACGAGGACTTTAGCTGCTAGGCTACTGTGCTGGGTCCGGAAAAGTTCAACTTTTACAGAGCTTCGGGTTATGGTTGGTGGCCACAAGGTGGCAGGAGGAGGGACCACATGCAAACTAAGTTTAGGATCCAGTGAACCTGCAATGTAGACGCAGGCTTGAGAGGATGTAGAAGCAGCTGACTGCAGAGCAGCTTCTTCCTGGAACCCAGGGCACAAGTAGGCAACTACATGGGAAATGGAGCAGCCAGGACATGAACCAGTGCCTATATGGGAGTTAGTGCATTAAGGTGGAAGATTAGCCAGTTGAGCCATTGCATTGGCCCCAATCGCTGCGCTTTTAAAATAGAGTTAATAAAATGTAAAATAAAATAAAATAAATAAAGTTGCTTGGGACACCACATCCCATATTGGAGTGGCATCTTGAGTCCAGGACTTTCAATCCAGCTTGCTGCCAGCACACCATGTGAGGGGTGGGGGTGAGGGGTAAGGAGGCAGCAGATGAAGGCTCAAGGGCTTGGCCTTTGCTATCCATGTGGGAGACGTGGATGGAGTTCCTGGCTCCCAGCTTCAACCCTGATCTATTACAGGTATTTTCTGACTGAACCAACAGAACAGTCAGAAGATCTTCTTTCTGTCTCCTTTTCTCTGTTATACTGCCTCTAAGCAGATGAAAAAATAAAAACGCTTACCTGGTTCATGCCCGCATTGGCAAAGAGCAAAGTAGGGTCATCCAGCGGGATGGTGGCGGATGAATGAACATAGGTGTGCTCATGTCTCTTGAAGAAATCTATAAATCGCTGCCGGATTTCACTTGCCGTTAGGACGAAATTCATCTTGAAAGTCAGCTGAAAGAACTAGCTGGAAGGGGGGGGAAAATGGAAAAAAATTAGAAGGTAGGCATTGCACAAGACTCCCAGCTTCTCAAGCCAAGTAAGCTGTTTGGTCCTAAAACTATGTTGTAATGTCCAAGGTCAAAGTTGTCATCAACTCAGAATATCCAGCAGACAGCAGTACCCTCAATCCTTCCGTCCCATACTAGCCTCAGCAGGCTCAATGCAACAGTGCACCAAGAGAGCGGGTTTATTCACACACTCATCCACTTAACAAACACCTCCTGTGTATCAGGCTTTAGGCTGGGAATTAGAAAACAGTCACAGTGGCCAGCATTGTGGCAACGGGCCTACAGTGCTGGAGTCCCATTTGGGCACTGGTTCATGTCCCAGCAGTTCCACTTCCAAGCTAATGGCCTAAGAGCCTAGGCCCCTGCTACCCAGGCAGAAGACCTAGAAGAAGCTCCTGGGCTAGGCCCGGCCAAGCCCGGACTGTTGCGGCCATCTGGGGGGAATAAACCACCATATGGAAGATTTCTTTCTCTGTGTAACTCTTTCAACAAGTTAATTAATAAAGCTTTTAAAAAAGAGAAAATGTAGTCACAGATTTTTTTTTTTTTAAAGATTTATTCATTTTATTACAGTCAGATATACAGAGAGGAGAGACAGAGAGGAAGATCTTCCGTCCGATGATTCACTCCCCAAGTGAGCCGCAACGGGCCGGTGCGCGCCGATCTGAAGCCGGGAACCAGGAACCAGGAACCTCTTCCAGGTTTCCCACGCGGGTGCAGGGTCCCAAAGCTTTGGGCCGTCCTCGACTGCCTTCCCAGGCCACAAGCAGGGAGCTGGCTGGGAAGTGGAGCTGCCGGGATTAGAACCGGCGCCCATATGGGATCCGGGGCGTTCAAGGCGAGGACTTTAGCCGCTAGGCCACGCTGCCGGGCCCAGTCACAGATTTCTTTAGATTATTTTCAAAGATTAATAGGGGATAAAGAAAAAGAAGAGTTTTCTTCCACAAGTTTATACACCAGATGGCTGCCAACGGCCAGCTCTGGCCAGGCTGATCTTGCATTCAAAAGTGGGTCAGCTTAACCTGGCACATAACCCGTTCAGTTCACCAACATAAGGAGGGCCTGCCCAATGATCTGTGAAGATCTTTTTAGCTCTCTTCACTGTACCAACTCCCTTATCTCTCAGGCCAGCATCCTTTACATTTGACGTGGTGCCTTGGTGGGGCCTGTGTTGACAGCAGGGCATGTGGGAATGCAGCTATCTGTACGAGGGAGGGAGGGTGCCTGCAGGGAGCAGGGCGTTTGTGATACAGTGGGTGAACCCCCGCCTGCAACACCAGCATCTCATGGGGGTGCCCATAGAGTCTTGCCTGCTCTAACTTACAACAGGGCTCTCTGTTAATCACCTGGGAAAACCAGTGCTCCAGGAGGACTGCCCAAGTGTTTGGGATCCTGACACACACACAGGAGACCTCGATGAAGATCCTAACTCCTAGGTTCAGTATTGGGCCAGTTACCGGCTGTTGCAGCCATCTGGGGAGTATACCAACAGATGTAAGATCTGTCTCTCTTTCTCTGTAACACTTTCGAATAAATTAAGAAGTTTTCCATTTTTGCTGACTCACTCAACACAATGAATAGTCTATGGTCTAGGGAAGACACACAGAATCACAGAGATGCACATAAGGTTTTAGGCGAGAAGCCCTACGGAGCCCTATGGAGGCTGCGGCTATTCAAAGCTGTGTCCCCAGCCTCACCACCCATTCATCGACTCAACGTAAATCTACCAGAAGGTACCAAGGCCAGCAGGACCTGGCAAGTCCTGGGGATTCTCAAACCACACTGGTGGCAGTTGCGGGGCCTTTTCAGGAAAGTTTGCCAGGGAACCCTGTCAGCCTTACCCTCATTCCTTTCCCTTCTCAATTCCTCAATTGTGATACCCCTGGTTCCAAAGAAAACTTATTTCTCTCTTCATAATCTTCTGATGCCTGGTTAATGCCCAGTGCTTTCCAGTGGGAATCAAGACCGGTAGGGGGAATTTGCCACAACGCTGTTCCCTCAGTACACCCTATTTCATGGTCCGAATGAACTCTCATACAACATGGTAGCATAGACCCTCTGGACAGGTAACGGTTAATTCTTTAAGAATTTAGGGAATGGCTGATAGCGGGTCTCCACCTTTTTTGGTCGCTTTATCCACTCCTCACACACACACACACACACACACACACCTCTGCCCCCGGAGATATTAAAAACCTCAGCTATGAGCGGGTCCCGGAAGGCAACGGTGATCCTCTCAAGGTCGCGATCCTCAGCAAGTCCACCCACGGCCGCTTCGCCCCCAGCACGCCAGCAGAGCTGAGAAACCCGGCTCGTGGCTCGGCTCTCCGGCCCCAGCCCGGGTGCCTCCTCGGGCCGCGTGGGGCCTGAGCCCGGCGTCCCCTTACGGCCGCCGCACCTTCGACCCAAGCTCCTGGCTCAGCCGACCTCACAGCGCCGCAGAGCTTTTGGGGGAATCGCTGCCCTAACTTCCCCTCCAGATGCCGCCCCTCTCCCCGTCCGCCAGCACGGAGCGGTTACCTGCTCCACAGACGCGCAGTTCGTCCCCACCCCAGTCCACTACCCGGTTGCCACCGGCCCCTCCAGGCCCAATCAGAACGCTCCAAAGGAAGCGCCCGCCCCTCCCGAGATATGATTGGCCGAAGAACATGCCATTCCAATTGAACACGAATCAACGTATTGGTCTCTTTCTGATGGACAGCCTATCTAAATAGGCTGATGCAATGGCGGGGAAAGGCGCATCACGTGAAAGACATCGAAGAGGTCTCTTGAAGGCCGACATTTTAGTTTCCGAAAGCAAAATACCGACAGTTGACGTCATTCCTGGGAATGACTTTTGGCAAATGCGTTTGGTAAAGGCCGCAGGCCATGATACGGTCTGTTCATTTTAGACAGGGAATCAAAGATTCTGGACTGACCGCCCAGATAGAACTTGCATCCAAACACAAGGGCATACAATTGTATTGCTGGTCATAACTCAGATACAGTAGACATTTCAGGAAATATGGGTTGGTTGGTTGGTTTTGGTGTGTGTGTGTGTGTGTGTGTGTCAAAGAGCATTTTGTACAAATAGAAGGTCAAGCTCAAAAACACAGTACAAATAGAAGGTCAAGCCAATAAAACACAGTAACGTAATAATGAATTATTCGCTTTTCACAGAAAAACAATGAAGGAGGGGTTAAGAAACACCAAGAAAGGCAATGTAGCAAAGAAGGACAAGTGTTTATTTCGATCTAAAAATTAGTTCCTAAATTATATTTCACCTAAACCACCCAAAAGCTGAGTCAAAGTTACAGATTGATTGGAAAGGCAGCGTTACAGAGCAGGATAGAGAGCCTCTATCCGCTGGTTCATTCCCCCAATGGCCCCACGGGCTGCGGCTGTGCAGATGGAGCTGCTCGGGTTTCCCACGCAGGGTTGCACGGCACCGCCCTCTTGAGGTGCCCTCTGTTGCTTTGCCAACACCATTCTGCCCTCATGGAGTGCCCAGTCTAGCCCTGCAGAGACGCCATGACAGCGCCGGAAATCAGCTCTTGCCCTACGCCAGCCCTGTTCTTGTATGCGCATGTCCGGAAGCTGTGCCATCCCCGCAGCTGATTGGCTCAGCGGGCTCGGCGTGGCTGTTGGCAGTTTAACCGCCATGCGGAGGGCAATGGCCCGGGCTGCAGGCCCCATCCGAAGTCGAGGTCGAGCCCCGAGGCTCTTCCCGCTCACCCTGCCAGTGTCCACTGTGAGTATCCGGGAGAGTACAAAGTACAAGCGAGACCTTTTTTTTTTCCTTCCCTTGTTGCCTTTGGGCTCCTTCTTCATCCCACACCTGAGGACGGAGGGCAAGGGATAATGATAGCAAGTATTTTTTTTTTTAAAGATTTATTTTTATTGGAAAGTCAGATATGCAGAGAGAAGGAGAGACAGAGAGGAAAGATCCTCTGTCTGATGGTTCACTGCCCAAGTCGCCACAACGGCTGGAGCTGAGCCGATGTGAAGCCAGGAGCCTCTTCTGGGTCTCCTAAGCAGGTGCAGGATCCCAAGGCATTGGGCCACCCTCGACCGCTTTCCCAGGCCACAAGCAGGGAGCTAGATGTTTGAAAATAGTTTTTGCAGTATCTGTATATTTGAAATGCAGAGTGACAGAGAAGGAGAGCTTCCATTCACTGGTTCGCTCCTCAGGTGCTTGCAGTAGTCTGGGCTGGGTCAGGCTGAAGCCAGGAGCCAGCGGTCTCAACCCGATTGTGGGTGGTACCGATCTCTGACCCACCCCTGAACCATCCCTGAGTGTGGAGTAGTGGGGAGCTGGATTGGAGGGGAGCATACACTCTGATGTGGGATGTCAGAAGCAGGCTGCCCCCCCAACGGCTGTCCCTGAAACACAGCTGTTAAAGGAAAGCATGCACGCGACCAGTGATGTGCAAGGTACCGCATATACTTTGAGGAGGAAGTACTCCGCCACCCCAGGCTTCTAGAGCCCCTTCCTGGAAGCAGCCACCGTCTCCAGTTCTGTGTAGGTCATGTGTTTTCTATAATACTTGTAGATACTCTCTATATAAAATACATAAATGTACGTGAGGTTTTTTTAAAAAATTTTTTTTGATGTTTTATTTTTTTGCACAAGTGGGAGCCTGTTCTATATTGTCTCGTACCTCTGATGACTTACAAACTTTGTTGGGAAATTCCTTAGCCTCCTTGTGCTCTGTGAAACACTGGATTCCTCTGGCATGGTATTCCCTCACTGACGGCTGAGAGGACACGTAGGTCATGGCTTGCTCTTCCCTTTTCTGCAGACCCTCCCCTTAAGGTCCTTATCTCCTTCCTCCAAGGGTGCAGGGGAGAAGCTTAGCAAGGACGGCTTACCCCTTTCCTGTACACTGCTGGCCCAGCTCCACACAAGCCCACCACTGCAGGGAAGTCAGTTTGCTGTAGCGGAAGAGTGGCTGAATGAGAGAACTCTGGATTCGCTGTCTCAGGTGGCAGGAAAATGTCTGACCTCCTTCTAGGGATGCAGGAAGGAGAGGAGCTTGTTTGACTGTAGTTTGGGGACAGTAAATGTGCCAAACCTGTTTACCTAGTCTCACTGTCCGAGATACTTTTAAAGATTAACCCACATTGGCCCGGCAGCGTGGCCTACCGGCTAAAGTCCTCGCCTTGAACGCACCAGGATCCCATATGGACGCCGGTTCTAATCCCGGCAGCTCCACTTCCCAGCCAGCTCCCTGCTTGTGGCCTGGGAAAGCAGTCGAGGACGGCCCAAAGCTTTGGGACCCTGCACCCGCGTGGGAAACCTGGAAGAGGTTCCAGGTTCCTGGTTCCCGGCTTCAGATCGGCGCGCACCGGCCCGTTGCGGCTCACTTGGGGAGTGAATCATCAGACGGAAGATCTGCCTGTCTCTCCTCCTCTCTGTATATCTGACTGTAATAAAATGAATAAATCTTTAAAAAAAAAAAGATTAACCCACATGCATAACTTTTACCTAGGAGACCTGGCATCGGTCACCCCTTGATTTACTGTATAAGCTATGGACGCAGCCCTTTTTCAGCCGCCTCAAACCTGGCTCGTGTCAGTTCCCCTGGAACCGTGACCTGTTCAGCTTCACAAAATTGCTTGCTCTCTGTTTTGCTGGGCAGTTGCCTGGCAGAACAGCCCTGAGGTGGGTGCTGGGAGGGAGGCCGGCGTTGCAAGCCGAGCTTAACCCCACGTCTGTGGGCCGGACTGCCAACCTGTAGACATTTTTAATGACCATTTTGGTAACTGTGATGGCTTGCTGTTTGGGTATGCTGGATCTACGTAGACGTCTTCTATGCCACCGTACTGGGCCGCCATGTGAGTTTGTGCGCTGGTGACCTAAGTTTGTGCATCTTAGGTTACTTTTCAGGAAGCTTGCATTGTCTAGGGGCGGGGAGTCGGGGATCTGACGGCGATCGGAAGCTGCAGCGCTGGCGGGCGCGCGTTCTGACGTCACTGCAGTGCGCCGGGGCCGGCTTTAGGGGATGAGTTCCCCCTCGACGGGACCGGGGCCTGAGCAGGTTGTGCTACGACGCCCCGGAGCTCACGGACGCGTCGCCCCTGCAAGCCAATCCACTAGATCGAGGGTCCCACCTGCGCCCGGGACCATGGCCACCGACTCGTGGGCCCTGGCGGTGGATGAGCAGGAAGCGGCGGCTGAATCGGTGGGTTGGCTTCAGTCGTAAAAGTGTCCAGGGACCAGTTCTGAATGGACACTTGATCCCTAGGAAAGAACATTCCCCAGATGGTTCGCGGTTGGGGTGGACTCTCGGGAAGGGGGGTGATGGAACCTGGACCCCCTTCCCACAGGTAAGCGCAGGTGAGCCGAGCCATCCCATCCCGAGCGCCCAGCTGCCCTGCTGCCGCCCGGGTTCAGGGCTGTCCTAGGTTGCACTCCACACTGCGGTGGGAAGGTCGGCCAGGAAAGCCTCGCCTCATCTCTGCTTAGTAATTTTTCTTCCCTGACATATAGTGAGGAAATTATTTTAGCGTTACCATTTCGAGTTAATTTCTTGCACATCAACACTGCAAAAAGTGTTACAGTTTCTGTTGGTAGATATATGAATTTCTCACAACACAGCCCTTCTCTTATTTTCTCTTGAGATTGAGGGACTAGTGTTTACTCTTCACTCCCGAAATAACATGACCATTTTGTTGCCTCTTGAATTTTTAGTTTTAAATATTGACTTTTGAGGTTTTCTATATTTCCCACACCACACATGCACTTTTTAATTGCTTTTTGTGTTTGCTTCATATGTTTTGCATTTACTATGGATTCATCTCTAACCTTTTTGCCAGTTGTCTGAGCTTATCTGAATGTTTAGACAATCCACTGTCCTATCAAGTCCACCTCTCACAGAGGGTTGATCTGTTTCTGACTGGGGCTGGCACTTGTGTGTCTAGAACACAAGGGGTTTTGGGAAGTCAAGGGGAACAAGGGAGGTTTGCCCACAGCCTGTTCTGGCATTCTTTTCTTTCTGTTGCGTTGGATTCTCCACTTTATGTATCTCCTGTCTTCATCTGTCTTGATTTATTCCTTTATGTTAGTGTAGTCTCTGGTCAGCTTTCTGGAGGTAATTTTTTTTCCTTTGTAAATACTGCATTTTTAAAGACCTGCTCTTTATCATTTGGATAATAATTTGGATGTAATTTTTTTAAGATTTATTTATTTTTATTGCAAAGACAGATATACAGAGAGGAGAAAAGACAGAGAGGAAGATCTTCCATCCAGTGATTCACTCCCCAAGTGACCGCAACAGCCAGTGCTGCACCGATCTGAAGCCAGGAGCCAGTAACTTCTTCCAGGTCTCCCACAACGGGTGCAGGGTCCCAAGGCTTTGGGCCGTCCTCGACTGCTTTCCCAGGTCATAAGCAAGGACCTGCATGGGAAGTGGAGCAGACAGGACATGAATTGGTATCCATATGGGATCCTGAGATATTGTGCTTAGCATATTCAGTCCTTCTTTTCCAGAACTCTTTTTATTTATTTATTTTTAGTTTTATTTATTTCTATTGGGAAGGCAGATACATAGAGAGCAGGAGAAACAGGGAGATCTTGAGTCCAATGGTTCACTCCCCAAGTGGCCGCAATGGCTGGAGCTGAGCCAATCCGAAGCCAGGAGCCTCTTCGGGTCTCCCACGCAGGTGCAGGGTCCCAAGGCTTTGGGCCATCCTCGACTGCTTTCCCAGACCACAAGTAGGGAACTGGATGGGAAGTGGAGCTGCCGGGATTAGAACCGGTGTCCAAGGCAAGGACTTTAGCCACTAGGCTATTACGCTGGGCCCTCCAGAGCTCTTTCTTTTTCCTTTTTTTTTTTTTTTTTAAGATTTATTTATTTTTATTGGAAAGGCGGATATACATAGAGGAGGAAAGACAGAGAGGAAGATCTTCCATCCAATGATTCACTCCCTAAGTGAGCGCAGTGGCTGGTGCTATTGCCGATCTGAATCCAGGAGCCAGGAACCTCCTCCAGGTCTCCCACACAGGTGCAGGATCCCAAAGCTTTGGGCCATCCTTGACTGCTTTCCCAGGTCACAAGCAGGGAGCTGGATGGAAAGTGTAGTTGCCGGGATTAGAACCGGTGCCCATCTGGGATCCCGGCGTGTTCAGGGTGAGGACTTTAGCCGGTAGGCCACGCCGTCAGACCCAGAGCTCTTTTATTTAAATGCTGAGTCTCTTGTGCTGGCCCTTTAATTTTTATTTATTTATTTAGAATTAGTGAGAGATAGAGGGATGGTATCTGCCCTCTGCTGGTTCACTACCTAAATGACCGAAACAGCTGGGGTTGGACAGTGCTGACGCCAAGAGCTTCATCTGGGTTCTCACGTGGGTGACAAGGACCAAGCCTTGAGGCCCTCCTCTGCCATTTTCTCAGAACAGCAGCAGGGAGCTGGGTTGCAAATGGAGCTGCTGGGGAGCAACGCCTTGACTTATGTGGTGAGCCACATTGCAGTCAACAGCATAGTTTGCTGGGCCACAACATTGCACCAGTTTTATTTTTAAATATTTACTTATTTTATTTTTTATTGGAAAGTCAGATATACAGAGAGGAAAATCTTCCAACTGTTGACTCACTCCTCATGTGGTGGCAATGGCGAGAACTGTGCCGACCCAAAGCCAGGAGTCAGGAGCCTCTTTTGGGTCTCCCACAAGGGTACAGGTACTGGCTTTGGGCCGTCCTCGACTGCTTTCCCAGGCTACAAGCAGGGAGCTGGATGGGAAACAGGGCCACTGGGATTAGAATTGGCGCCCATATGGGATCCCAGTGCATGCAAGGCGAGGACTTTAGCTGCTAGGCTACAGCACTGGGCCTGGACCAGTTTTTTTTCAAGTTGGGTTTTTCAAAGTATAATTTACATAAAGTAAAATTAATTCTTGTTAGTGCTATGATTTTGTGAATTTTAATGAGGTATATTTTGTAATCTTCACCAGATTCAACATGTGGAAAATCTCCACTGCCCACACATTTTTTTTTTTTAATTGGAAAGGCAGATATATAGAGTGAAGGAGAACAGAGAAATATCTTCCATCTGCTGGCACATTCTCCAAACGGCCACAATGACCAGACCTGAGCTGATTGAAAGCCAAGAGCCAGGAACTTCTAGGTCTCCCGAGTAGGCACAGGGTCTCAAGCATTTGGGCCGTCCTCAACTGCCAAGACCACAGCTTGATGGGAAGTGGAGCATCTGGGACACGGATCACTGCCCACATGGGATCCTGACACATACAAGGCAAGCACCATAGCCACTAGGCTGTTGCACTGGGCCCCATTGCCCGTACAATTAACTGATTTTTTTTTTGTCACTGTAGTTTTACCTTTTCGAGAATGTCACACAATGCAACTATACAGTGTGTAACCTTTTGAAAAGTCTTTAGCATAATGCATTTGAAATTCAGCTATGTTAGTGCAGAGTATTGTTTCACTGGATGTAGCAGAGCTTGCTTACTCTTCTGTTGATGGTATCTGAGTATTTGCCGCTTTGGAGTAGTTACAGCAAAGTGACTCTGTGTTACAGTACAGACTTGTATGTATGACTGCTGTGTCATTACCTAAGGAAGGAGTTTGCTGGGTTGTATGTGTAACTTAACTTCTCTGCCAGACTGTTTCCCCAAGTGATTGCGCTAGTTTGCGTCCCCGTCCATGAGGAGAGCTCCTGTGCTCTGCACCTCCTCCTGCATGCTACGGTCTGCTGCTCCATTCTAAGAAGTGCTTCATCTGGGTTTTCATGTAGGTGTAGGAGCCCTAACACTTGGGCCATTTTCCACTGCTTTCCTAGGCACATGCATCAGAAGTGAAGCAGCCAAAACTCAAACCAGTGCCCTCAAGGGGTGCTGGCACTGTAGATGGAGACTTTACCTTCTGCAGCATAGCACTGGGCCCAGGATACCCATATGTAAAAGCAGTTGACTAAAAAGCTCAGTGGGAGCTGTAAGCATGTGAGTAGGGCTTGTTGATTTTGACCTTAAATGCCTTCATGTCTCTTGTGTCCTTTGGTTTTCTCGTGCCTAGTATAGCAGGCACTAATTGAGTGCATGAGCTGTTTTTTTCTCTTAGTTGTCTATGATGGAAGGAAACTTTTGAGTATGTACTGTCGGTATATACATAGCTATGTTGAAATTGCACACTGTACCATTTTAGAAAACATACAGTAGAGGCTGAGATTCAGAAGGGGATAGAGCTTTTAAATAATCTCCCATGCTTCTTTGTGCCAGCTTCCTATTTTCATTAGGCATTATTTTTTTAACTTTTAGAAGAGAACTCCTATCCACTCTTTCATTCTCAGATGCCTGCAGTGTCCAGAAGCCAAGAGCTGAGAAGCCAGTCTAGGTCACTGCCGTGAGCAGCATGGATGCAGTTACTGAGCCACCATCAGCAGCTTCTCAGAGTCAGCAGTGATAGGAAGCTGGAATGGGGAGCCAGAGCTGTGGAACCTGAGCATGTTAACCACTGTCTTAACTGCTAGGCCAAGCAGCCATTCCCATCAGCTAGTATCCTGAGGTGTAATAAATTGGAACAATCCACACCTACTGAGAGCCAAGTGTGTTGATTATGCTGGAACCTCCTCAAGTTCTGGTACACTGTAATCAAAGCAACATCTGCTGGTCTCATCACATAGTTGGTAGCAATTTTTCCTACCCGGTTTTTTTTATCCCTGTTGATATTGATTTGAAAAATACATAAGCAAAGAATGATTCTTTTGTCATTGGATGTCCTTTGGTTGTTGAAAATCAAAAATGTTTTTAATAATATATATTCCTAAATTATGTACACCTCAGCACCATCATTTATTTAGAATGTAATGATCAAAGGCCCGGTGCAGTGGCCTAGTGGCTAAAGTCCTCGCCTTGAACGCCCCGGGATCCCAGATGGGCGCCAGTTCTAATCCCGGCAGCTCCACTTCCCATCCAGCTCCCTGCTTGTGGCCTGGGAAAGCAGTTGAGGACGGCCCAAAGCCTTGGGATCCTACACTCGCATGGGAGACTTGGAAGAGGCTCCGGCTCCTGGCTTCGGGTCAGCGCAGCACCGGCTGTTGTGGTCACTTGGGGAGTGAATTATCGGATGGAAGATCTTCCTCTCTGTCTCTCTTCCTCTCTGACTTTGCAATAAAAAAAAAATCTTTAAAAAAAAAGAAAATAATTCTCACTATGGAATGAGTGCTATTAATCTTATTCCTATAAGCATTGCCAGAAATTCCTACCCACCCCACCATGCCCTCCTCTTGTTTTGACCCATCCTAAGGTGCAAGACTTATAATAGATCTTTGGGATGAGTGAGATGGCTCAACTGTCTAGTCCTCCACTTTCAGGTGTCAGCATCCCACATCGGCACCAGTTTGAATTCCAGCTGTTTCACATCCCATTTAGCTTCCTGCTTGAGGTCTAGGAAGGCAGTGGAGGATGGCCCCAAGCATTCGGGTCCTACACCTGCATGGGAGACCTGGATAGAGGAGTAAACTAGCTCTTTTGACAGATGTGGTGGAATGCCTTAACAAAGATTAAAATGTTATCTATTGGGCCCGGCGGCATGGCCTAGCAGCTAAAAGTCCTCGCCTTGAAAGCCCCGGGATCCCATATAGGCACCGGTTCTAATCCCGGCAGCTCCACTTCCCAGCCAGCTCCCTGCTTGTGGCCTGGGAAAGCAGTTGAGGACGGCCCAATGCATTGGGACCCTGCACCCGCGTGGGAGACCTGGAAGAGGTCTCCCAGGTTCCCGGCTTCAGATCGGCGCGCGTCGGCCTGTTGCGGCTCACTTGGGGAGTGAATCATCAGACAGAAGATCTTCCTCTCTGTCTCTCCTCCTCTGTGTATATCTGGCTGTAATAAATAATGAATAAATCTTTAGAAAAAATGTTATCTATTTACTGACTACTATGCACTGTGATGTACTTCATATTTATTGCTGTTTAGTGTAAATCTTTCAGAACTGATGGATTTTTTTTCCTGATACAGCCAGACAGAGCTCCCATCTGGTGGTTCAGTCCCTAAAATTGTTTCCGGCAAGTGTCATTGGATATTTAGAACATTAGTAGCAGGCTGTTCACAATCAAATTAAAAACTAGCCTGCTATAGATTTTATTGAATTTTGAGTCCTGTCTGCAATAGCCTTGGCAGGGCCAGACTCAATGATTTTGCAGGCCTTAGATAACCTGTGGGCTGGTATATTCCCCACCCTTGCCCTAAACACTTGCAATGCCATGACTGGGCACAGCCAAACATGGGACCTGGATACCCAATTCCATTTGAATTAGGAAGCTTTTGGAGCCATTCACCACTAATTCCCAAGGTGTGTATTGTCTGGAAGCTGGAGTCGGGAGCTAGCACTGGGAATCAGACCTGGCATTTGGATGTATGATGGGGCACCTCTACTGACATCCGCTAGGCTAAATGTCCGTGGATTTTACAATGAGTTCCTCCTTATGTCAGACTACTAGTGTGTTCTTGATGTGATTCTGCCTTCTCCAACACCAAGCACAAAAACACTAGTTAGGTCTTTATTTTTACTTATTTATTTATTGGAAAATCAGATTTACAAAGGGGACAGAAAGATCTTCCATTCCCTGATTCACTCCCCAAGTGGCTGCAACAACCAGAGCTGAGCTGATATGGAGCCAGGGAGCCAGGAGCTTCTTCTGAGTCTCCCACGTGGGTGCAGAATCCCAAAGCTTTGGCCAACCTCTACTGCTTTCCCAGACCACAAGTAGAGAGCTGCTTGGGAAGTGGAGCAGCCAGTAAATGAACTGTTGCCCATATGGGATCCCAAGATGAAGACTTGAGCCACTAGACTGTGGAACCGGCCCTATGATTTGAGCACCTGCCTTATGCTAGATCCAGAAGTCAATTAAACATAGAAATCTCTAGGGCCCGGCATAGTGGCCTAGTGGCTAAACCTCGCCTTGAACTCACCGGGATCCCATATGGGTGCTGGTTCTAATCCTGTCAGATCCACTTCCCATCCAGCTCCCTGCTTGTGGCCTGGGAAGGCAGTCAAAGACGGAACGACGCCTTAGGGATCCTGCACCCATGTGGGAGACCTGGAGGAAGTTCCTGGTTCCTGGCTTCGGATCGGCGCAGCACCGGCTGTTACGGTCACTTGGGGAGTAAATCATCGGACGGAAGATCTTCCTCTCTTCTCTCCTCCTCCTCCTCTCTGTATATCTGTCTTTCCAGAAGAAAAAAAAAAAGAAGACTAGAAATCTCTGCTGTCATTCTGAGAGTTTAATTTGTTTAGGTTTATTTAGTTTCATCTACTTGAGGACAGAGCATGAATGAGAGAGCCTGCGAGTGTACTCAGATGTGCTTCTATCCCCAGATCCTACAATAGTTAAGCCTGGGCAAGGAGTGCAGAATGCCATCTGTGTGTCTGCCTTGCAGGTGGCAGGACCCAAGAACCTGAGCCATCATCTCCCTCCTAAGGTGCATTAGCAGGAAGCTGGGTCTGAACCGCAACTGGCACTGATATGGGGATGCAGCTATCTATTTAATATTGTGTCACAATGCCTGCTCCCAAGTGGGGAGATAAGTCCTGCCAGGAGATGCCCGATTTCCATTGTTTGCTTAAAGAATCGTTACTCTGAAATGTGTCTCTGATCTTTCTCTTCCTTTCTATTCCCACTTCAGCCTGGTGGGTATTGTGATTACTGTGCCATGATGCTCCGGGCTGTTCCCACTTAGAGTTTCAGACACGAGGCATAAGGTGATTTGGATGTTGGCTGTGTGTCAGCATGCTGTGTGCTGTGGCTCCAGCAGGTCTTGCCCCAAACTGCTTCCTTCCCTGGGGTGCTGCTCTTGGTAGACCTCCCGCCTTGGCTCTGTCTCAAGTGTGACTGTATTTCTTTGGTTCTCTTCCATGTTGTTTGAACTGTAAGTGAATGGCAAATCTAATGGTTTTCCCCTGACAGTCCTTGTAATGAAGTATTAAACTCACAAATTATTATTCTCTTTCGGGACTATAATTAGGAAGTGTGGATTTAAGGTGTTTGTAGTTTTTTTTCCTACTGCTCTAATTTTGTTTGTTTTCATTCAAAGTTTGGTAAACAAAAGGAATGCAGTTTAAGGGTACAGCTAATGAACAGGTCTGGTCTTGAGAGGGGCTCTTCTCCCTTCCTCTTGGTTAGGGAGGCTCTGGATTCAAAACTCTTGTGAGTGATTTTCCTGACCCTTTCCCCCCATATTCTCCATTTAGTTGAGCAACTTGCATCTTAAGGACGAGAAAATCAAACCAGATGCCAATGGTGAGTAACTAAAAGCTAGTTTGAAAACAAATGTGATTTCCTTGAGTGCGTCTGTTTTGGCATAACAAGTACCTAGAGAACAATTGTGTTTGCAGAGGACAGGCAGATATTGGCAGTTGTTCAGTTTGGGGATTAACAAACTGGATTGTGTAACAACACAGTGATTGTTATAAGAATGAAGCTACCTAATTGGTTTGTAAGTTATTAAATTTATTCCAAACTGTCAGACTATACTGCCAAATATTGTTACTTTTTAAAATGTTCCTAAATTTGGAATGAGTATGAGCACTGAGAATTTGCCTGTTCTGATTATAGTAAAATAATAGCTAAAATTAACACTACATTTTGTTGATGTATTTAATATTATAGCAGAGAAATGTATAACTTACTTCACTCTGATTTCATATAATAATATTCTTCAGTATGACATGTTTATGCTTTTACTATTTAGCAGTTTATATACATGGGCTTTTAATGGCATTGTGTTCACATAATGACAGACTTATGATTTGCATATGTACTACCCTGTTGAGCATCAAAGTGTTTTGTGATCATTGACTGTTACAATAAACTTTTCTGTAACACTTTGGAGACAATGATACTATAACTAAATGCTGGATGTTGAGGTAGAGTAAGAAGATGTGGAATAGGAAATAATTGAAACTCTCACACCTTTGCTGACTTAGAAACTATCAAAAAATTTTTTTAAACAGTGGCTGGACTTGCTTACTAATTTTTATTCCCCACAGCTTTGTGTCATGGAATTTTTTAAAATATTTGTTTATCTTTATTAGAAATAGATTTACACAGAAAGACAAATAAAGAGCTTGCATCATCTGGCTCACTTCCCAAATGGCCGCAGTTGCTGGAGCTAAGCTGATCTGAAGCCAGGAACCAGGACCTTCTTTTGGGTGTAGGGTCCCAAAGTCTTAAGCCATCCTCCACTGCTTTCCCAGGCTACAAGCAGGGAGTGGAATGGAAGTGGAGCAACGGGGCACAAACCGATGCTCTTATGGGATATCAGCGCTTGCAGGCAAGGGATTAGCCAATTGAGCCATCATGCTGGTCCCTGTGTCATAGAATTTGAATTACCACAACTGTTGGGTATGAGATATTTTGACTGATGGCCATTTTGTGTCTCAAAAAGGTGCTGTTGTCAGAACTACTGCAAATACAGAGAACCCAGATGAAGAAGAGAAAGGTAACAAACTTAGAGCTTTATAGATGAGGTTCTAAGAACAGATTATTAGAAGACTTTGTTTCAATATGCAGGGTTTTTTTTAGGATTTATTTATTTTTTTATTACAAAGTCAGATATACAGAGAGGAGAGACAGAGAGGAAGATCTTCCATCCGATGAGTCACTCCCCAAGTGAGCCGCAACAGCCGGTGCTGCGCTGATCCGATGCCGGGAACCAGGAACCTGGAACCTCTTCCGAGTTTCCCACGCGGGTACAGGGTTCCAAAGCTTTGGGCCGTCCTCGACTACTTTCCCAGGCCACAAGCAGGGAGCTGGATGGGAAGTGGAGCTGCCGGGATTAGAACCGGCACCCATATGGGATCCTGGGGCGTTCAAGGCGAGGACTTTAGCCACTAGGCCACGCCGTGGGGCCCTTAATATGCAGTTTGACTGGAGCAGTAGTTACAGTGCTAATATTGTTCAGCATTTATTAAGTGAAGAAGCTCTAACCATTTACCTATGAGAGAAATTTTTATATTGAACATCTGATGAACTTAAAAAACAGCCAGAAATATTCCCTTAAAGATTCTCATATTGGGTATTTTAAAAGGAATTTTAGGTTACATCCTCAATAATAAATATTAAGCTCAATGATATCTTGTGAATGACAGGCTGTGATCAACTTTGTATGTGAAGATACAGGCTCTCTTGCATGCAAACTGGGAGTATGTATTTGGGTCTAAAGGAACATACCCTCAGGAAAGGAGGATTGTCAGGTTATTTACAGGGGATGTTATGAGGATCATAGCCTTTTTTTTTTTTTAATGAAATAATCTGTTAATTATAGATCAGAGTATCAGGTACCATGTACTAGTACAATTGCATATTATTAACATACCAGTGGCAGTGAGTGCACTCATGGGTTATGGACTTGTGAAACTTTGTCTGTTGTTTTCCTGGACAGAGGACAGAGCTGCCCAGTCCTTGCTCAACAAGCTGATCAGAAGCAACCTTGTGGATAACACAAACCAAGTGGAAGTCCTGCAGCGGGACCCCAACTCCCCCCTGTACTCAGTGAAGTCCTTTGAGGAGCTCCGGCTGTGAGTATTTGTTTATTTTCCAACTTTCCTTTTGTATTTAGAGAGGTGTTCTAAACTTGTTACACATACTTTTTCATGTAAAATATTTTTAGATAAATAAGTTTAATAAAAGAAATTAGCTATGCCCAGTGTGATAGCTCAGTGGCTAAATCCTTGCCTATCCAGCACTGAGATCCCATATGGACACCGATTTCTGTCCCAGCTACTCTACTTGCCACCAGCTCCCTGCTTATGGCCTGGGAAAAGGAGTAGAGGATGTTCTGAAACCTTGAGACCCAGCACCTGTGTGGGAGATTCAGAAGAAGCTCCTGGCTCCTGGCTTCAGATCAGCTCAGCTCCAGCCATTGTGGCCACATGGGGAGTGAACCAGCAGACAGAAGATCTTTCTCTCTGTCCTTCTCTCTGTAAATCTGTCTTTCCAATAAAAAGAGGAAGGAAGGAAGGGAGGGAGGGAGGAATAAATTAGCTGCTTTGGACTATTAATGATCCTCCAAAGCCTTTGTCAGCATTCATACAGTGTATTGAGTTCAGCACAATGCAGTGATCATCAGTCTCAAACTACGTGTAATATTAATAAGAGAAAAAGATACTTTGCTTGTTCCTCAACTGAAGACTGCGACTTTCATGTTTGTTGCTCTAGGAAGCCACAGCTACTGCAGGGAGTCTATGCCATGGGCTTCAACCGTCCATCCAAGATCCAGGAGAATGCTTTGCCTTTGATGCTTGCTGAACCGTGAGTAACCTGATACAGCTAGCTTCCATTTTTCATGTTTTGTGTTAAAACTTGCATTAATTTTTAATACTATGTTAATAGTGTATGCTCTATAGAAAATTTAGAAAACAGTGAGAGAAGGGGATCAGTGTCTGGTAGAGTGTGTTAAACCACTGCTTGGGATGTAGCATTCCAGACGTGTATGTCTGAGATTGAGTCCTGCCTCCACGTCTACACAGCTTCCTGCTAATGCATCTGGGGCAGCAGGTGATGGCCCAAGGACTTGGGCTCTTGGGTCAGCTGGAGAGTTCCTGGCTCCCGGCTTTGGCCTGGCACTTTTTCAGCTACTTTGCCATTTGAAGAGTGAATCAGCAGATAGATATCTCTCTGTGTCTTTCTCTGTCACTCTGCCTTTCAAATTAATCTTTTGTTTTCCAAGATTTTATACGTGTATATTTTAAAAGATTTACTTATTTATTTCAAAGGCAGAATTATAGAGAGATGGAAACTTAGAGACAAAGAACTTCATCCACGGGTTTATCCCCAAGATGACCACAGTGGCCAGGTGGAATTCAGGAACTTCATCTAGGTCTCTGACTTAGGTGGCAGGGCTGAATCACTTGCACCATCTTCACTGCTTTCTTAGGCCATTAGCAGAGAAATGGATTATAAGTCGAGCAGCTGGGACATGAACCATGCTGACATCACAGGCAGCAGCTTAATCTGTCATAACACTGGGCCCAGTAAAAAGGCCCCTTTAAAAAGGCAGGCAGCACAGGGCTTGGTGCTATGGCGTAGTAAGTTAAGGTTTTGTTTACAGTGCCGACATCCCATATGGCTGCAGGTTCACTTTTGGTTAACTGAAGGTTACTTGAAATTTTAGCTCTTAAGCAGTTTGTTCTTTTGTATAGCCCACAGAATTTAATTGCCCAGTCTCAATCCGGAACTGGTAAAACAGCTGCCTTTGTATTGGCCATGCTCAGCCAAGTAGAACCTGCAAACAAATATCCACAGGTAAGGATCTGCTAATTTTGATTCTTTTTAAGATCTGTTTTTTATTTGGAAGGCAGATTTTACAGAGCAAGAAGGAGAGACAGAGAGATCAACCATCTGCTAGTTCACTCTTCCAAATGGCCACAATGGCCAGAGCTGGGCTGGTCTAAAACGAGCAGTCCAGAGCTTTTCCGAAGTCTCCCGCGTGGGTACAGGTGCTCAAGGGCTTGGTCCATTCTCTGCTGCTTTCCCAGGCACATTTGATCCCAGAAACTGGATCAGAAGTAGAGCAGCTGGAATTCCAACCGACACCAATGTGAATGTCAGCAGTACAGAAAGAGCCTTAACACACTATGCCATGGTGTAGGCCCCTGGTTCTCTACTTCATTATACCTAGGAGGGAAATTCCATTTGATGAACTAAAAGCAAAGTGTTACTTTTTTATCATTGTTTTATTTACTTGAAAGACAGAAGGAGAAAACATATCTCTCTGCTTCTTAAATGACCAACATACCTGGTAGTTGGCCTCCCACGCTGCTCATTAGGAAGCTGGAATCAGAAACAAATGTTTTCTGACCAGCATCACTGCTACCCCCAAACGCCCACCTTGTATATCAGCTTAGTACATAGAGTGCTTCAAGTTGAACACAATGTGCTTGACCATATTACCAAAAATGTTGCATCCCTTTCTATGATGTGTCCGTTCTGAGATATTGCTGACAGGCTCAGCTTCGTTATATGTGGGGAAATTTTTCTTTATTTGCAATTGGCATATATTAGAAGGTTTCCAGAAATTTCTGAATAGATGAAAACAATCTCCAGTTGGAATTTTTTTTTTTTAAGATTTATTTAGGGCTCAGAGCGGTAGACTAGTGGCTAAAGTCCTTGCCTTGAACGTGCCGGGATCCCATATGGGCGCCAGTTCTAATCCCGGCAGCTCCACTTCCCATCCAGCTCCCTGCTTGTGGCCTGGGAAAGCAGTTGAGGACGGCCCAAAGCATTGGGACCCTGCACCTGTGTGGGAGACCCAGAGAAAGAGCTCCTGGCTCCTGGCTTCGGATCAGCACAGCACCGGCCATTGTGGTCACTTGGGGAGTGAATCATCAGACAGAAAATCTTCCTCTCTGTCTTTCATCTCTGTATATCTGACTTGTCAATAAACAAGTAAATAAATCTTTTTTAGGTATTTATTCATTTTTTTATTGACGAGTCAGATTTACAGAAAGAATGAGAGACACACAGAAAGATCTTTCATCTGTTGGTTCACTCTCCAAGTGGCTGCAACTTCCAGAGCTGAGCCAGTCTGAAGCCAGGAGCCATTAACTTCTTCCAGGACTCCCATGTGGGTGCAGGATTCCCAAGGCTTTGGGCCATCTCCGGCTACTTTCCCAGGCCACAAGCAGGGAGATGGATGGAAAGTGAACAGCCAGGACATGAACTAGTGCCTGTATGGGATCCTGGCACTTACCGGGGGAGGATTAGCTAGCTGAACCATCATGCCAGGCCTCCAGTTGGAATTTCAAATCATTCCTTTGGGTGGTGTCATTCTTTTGTGGTGAATGGCCATTTTCAAGTGTCTCAACTAAATAAAGTACTGGCCCCTACATAGTTGTTGGAGCCCCCATTCTGGAGTGTCTTCAGGTAGTCCACTTGAGATCCAGCATCTCTTACGGGGGTCCATTTGAGTCGTGGCTATTCCACTTCTGATCCAGCTCTCTCTGATGTGCCTAGTGAGGCTCCAGATGATGGCCTAAATGATTGGTGCCTTGCCACCCACTTGGGAGACCTGGATGAAACTCCTGACTCCTGGCTTCAGCTGAGCGCCGAGCAGGCTGTCGTCCAGCTGGGAAGTGAACCAGCAAATAAGATCTCTCTCTACCCTTCTATGGGTCTGTTTGACCATGCCTGTAAAATAAATATTCTTCAGCTGTAAGAGTGACCGTGTCCTAATGGTAATGCTGCAAAGGGCTGTTATTCTCATGCCACACACTTTCCCTCCCAGTGTCTCTGCCTGTCCCCCACATATGAACTTGCACTTCAAACGGGAAAAGTGATTGAGCAGATGGGCAGATTTTACCCTGAGCTGAAGCTAGCCTATGCTGTTCGTGGCAATAAATGTGAGTATGAAGATGTAATCATGTATCATTAACCTAATTACTTGTTTAGATGTTTAAAATCTGAAAAGAGACTTAATGGTTTTGATAAGTAATAACAGCGTTACACTTATGCTCTCCTCCTAAGTTCAGAAAATTAACATTATGCCATATGTGCTTTTTTTGAACATTTATGCATATGTTTTGATTGAACAGTTTCACTAAAAATTGCAAACATTGTGATTTTTTTTTTTTACAGATTTAATTATTTTTGTGGAAAGTCAGATATACAGATAGGAGGAGAGACAGAGAGGAAGATCTTCCATCCGCTGAGCCGATCCGAAGCCACGAGCCAGATGTTTTAGCCGAGTTTCTCACACTGATGCAGACTTCCAAGTCCTTGGGCCATCCTTTACTAGTTTCCCTGGTCATTAGCAGGGAGCTGGGTCGGAAGTGCAGCAGGCTAGATTTGAACCAGCATATCCATATAGGGTGCTGGCACCACAGACTCAAATTAGCATGCTACAATTTCTTGCCACCCATCTGCAATTCAAATATATAAACACGCATTTTTGTGTTGGAAAACAGTTTTTTGTTTGTTTTTGAAAAAAGGACTACAACAACCAAACAACAGTGCATAAGCACTGATTCAATTTTGGAACAAAAAGAAAAGAGCCCCTTTGGGGACAACAGAGGGAGAATAAACATACTGGTTATTATTCATGAGAATATGCCTTTTTTTTTTTTAATGGATATGCCAAACAATTCATTGGGAGATGCATGCCAACGGATTTAGAAATTACACTGCAGTAGCCTAGTGGCTAAACTCCTCGCCTTGCCTGTGCTGGGATCTCATGTGGTGCCAGTTCTAATCCCAGTGGCCCCACTTCCCATCCAGCTCCTGCTTGTGGGTTGGGAAAGCAGTCAAGGATAGCCCGAGTAACAGAACGTTTGCATTAAAATGTGTAATAACTTCAGATTTTGTCATAGAAGAAAAACACTTTCTCATAGGAATTTGTGTGGAAACATCTTGTGTCCACAGTGGAAAGAGGGCAGAAGATCAGTGAGCAGATTGTGATTGGCACCCCAGGGACCGTCCTGGACTGGTGCTCCAAACTCAAGTTCATTGACCCCAAGAAGATTAAGGTGTTTGTTCTGGACGAGGCTGACGTGATGATAGCCACGCAGGGCCACCAGGATCAGAGCATCCGCATCCAGAGGTAGGAGCTGGAGGCAAGGGCAAGGGAACAGCTAGCTGAGCAGCTGCCTCTCGTCCCCTAACCTGAGACACTCCTTCTTGTTCTCTTGACTCTGGGCTTGGGCATCTGCTTGATCAGTGCTGACCAAAGTCCCACCCTGGGCTACGAAAGGAGACCTGGGACTCAGCCCGTGCCCAGGCCCTCCCTGGGAAGCTGCACACCTGCTGTAGCCTCCTGGGAGTACGGCCACCAAGCTGCATGCGGTGTTGCTATTGGCCCTGCCGGGAGACTCGGGGTCACGCCAGATGTCTGGGCCTTGGTTGCAGGATGCTGCCCAGGAACTGCCAGATGCTCCTTTTCTCTGCCACCTTTGAAGACTCGGTGTGGAAGTTTGCCCAGAAGGTGGTCCCGGACCCAAATGTGATCAAACTGAAGCGCGAGGAGGAGACACTGGACACCATCAAGCAGTACTACGTTCTGTGCAGCAACAGAGATGAGAAGTTCCAGGCCTTGTGCAACCTGTACGGGGCCATCACCATCGCTCAGGCCATGATCTTCTGCCACGTGAGTATCAGCAGCTGGTGCCTGCTGGGCTGCCCTGCCCAGTGCCTGGCTGTTCCACCTCAGTGCTGGGGAGGACCCAGCTGCCCAGGCGGGAAGTGGAAGGGCAGGCCGGAGTGCTGGATCACCTCCACCTGCCCCAGAGCGTGGTCCCCTGGGGTTGTACTGACTTCCCAGGGGAGGCTGGTGTGGGGGGTAGAATGCTCTCATCCCACTTTTCAGAGATCACTTGGGGAAATCTCAACTCATCCCCTGAGTAATTTTTTGTTCTGTATCTGTATTTTAAGATTTATTGATTTTTTTTAAAGATTTATTTATTTTATTACAAAGTCAGATATACAGAGAGGAGGAGAGACAGACAGGAAGATCTTCTGTCCGATGATTCACTCCCCAGGTAAGCCGCAACGGACCGGTGTGCACCGATCCGATGCAGGGAACAGTAACCTCTTCCAGTTCTCCCACGCAGGTGCAGGGTCCCAAAGCTTTGGGCCCTCCTCGACTGCTTTCCCAGGCCACAAGCAGGGAGCTGGATAGGAAGTGGAGTGCTGGGATTAGAACTGGCGCCCACAAGGGATCCCGGTGCGTTCAAGGCGAGGACTTTAACTGCTAGGCCACGTCGCCGGGCCCAAGATTTATTGATTTTCATTGGAAAGGAAGATTTGTAGAGACAAGGAGAGACAGAGAGAGAAAGATCTTCCATCTGCTGGCTCGCTGCCCCCATGGTTGCAGTGTCCAGAACTGAGCCAATCTGAAGCCAAGAGCTAGGAAATTCTTCTGGGTTTCCCACGTGGTTGCATGGTCCCAAGGCTTTGGGCCATCCTCTACTGTTTCCCCAGGCCACAAACGGTGGATAGGAAGTGGAGCAGCTGTGATACAAGCCGGCCCTCATACGGGATGCTAGCAATAGCAGGCAGAGGATTAGCCAGTGGAGCCATCACACGCTGGCCCCTGCACTGAGCAATTTTTAAGCATTAAGGAATGTAGACTAGTTTGGGCTCAGTCCACACTCCTGCTAGATGAAAAGCCTAGAGCAATTAATTTGTTTACCCAAAATCAATCATGTGTCTGGATTTCTGTACCTGACAGTTGAAGCCTATTGTGCTGAATGGACTAACTCAGCAACGCTTTTGTGTATTTTATATGCCACAGGTCTTTTTGCAAGTATCAACTGACCTATCTGTCTGTCTAGCAATATGTTTTACACGTGTTTTTAAAAGCAATTGTTTGCACTGCAGACCCGCAAAACAGCCAGCTGGCTGGCAGCAGAGCTCTCAAAAGAAGGCCACCAGGTGGCCCTGCTGAGTGGCGAAATGGTGGTGGAGCAGAGGGCAGCTGTGATTGAGCGCTTCCGAGAAGGCAAAGAGAAGGTTCTGGTGACCACCAATGTGTGTGCCCGTGGTGAGCAGAGATGGGTGTCCTGTCTGTCCAGACCCCATTAGCCTGAGAAATCTGTGTATGGAGGGAGCTCAGGTGCTCCGGCCGTTGGGCGTGGTTGGCGTGACATGGCTTTCTCAGAGAGGCTGGATTTTGGGGTGAGAAGCTGCACAGGAGTCCTACCCTGGTGGGAGGAACCGTGCAGAAGCCTGCGCTTCCAGCTGCAGCTCGACAGACCTGGGCTTTTGCAGCTTCTGACTGAGCTGGCAGTTGTATTCCTACCTGCCAAGGCTCCCTTCTTTCTTCCGGCCTCTGCGGCGTGCCTTCTCTGCACATCCCAGAGGCAGCTGTCTGAGGCTCCTTCCCTCACCTGGGGGGTGTGTGCCTGGGTCTGACTGTGGGCAACCCTGACTGTGTCTGCCGTGACGCCTGTGTCTCTCCAACCGGGCTTTGTGCAGGTATCGACGTTGAGCAGGTGTCTGTCGTCATCAACTTTGATCTTCCCGTGGACAAGGATGGGAACCCGGACAACGAGACCTACCTGCACCGGATTGGGCGCACGGGCCGCTTTGGCAAGAGGGGCCTGGCCGTGAACATGGTTGATAGCAAGCACAGCATGAACATCCTGAACCGAATCCAGGAGCATTTCAGTGAGTCCCTGCAGGGTCCTCTGCCTGCAGGCCTTTCCTGGGGGGTTGGCGTGGGGCTGGGCAGGGAGGTTTCCCTGTGGCCCCAGAGGCCTCTGCCTAGGGTCTCCTCTGCTTTCCTACCCCTGGGAGTTCTCAGCAGCGTATCTGGAAAGTTTAGGGAGCCAAGACCAGGCTGGGTGCCCTGGGGTCGGACTCTGCCCTAGTGAGCAGGGCATGTTCCCCTGTCTTCCCTTCCTGTGGTCCTGTCCCTCGTAATCCGACCACCACTACTACTTCTGCTAAGCCCATCCTCTTCTCTCTGACTCTTGTTTCTCCCCCAGATAAGAAGATAGAAAGATTGGACACAGATGATTTGGACGAGATAGAGAAAATAGCCAACTGAGAAGCTCCACCTGTCCCTGGTGCCCGCCCTTGGCACAGCCCCTGCCTAGGAGACAAGAGCTGTCACACCTGGCCTTGATAGTCACCAAGAAGACAGCGCGTGATGAGAGAAACTACCTACCTCACTTTAAATTACGTTTGGACTTGACAAATTTTGTGCAAATGCTGGGGGATGGTAGAAAATATTGTTGACAAAAGTCTGGTGATTAGGCATGAATACACAGAAATTTACCTTTTGCAAATTCTGGTGGGTTTTTTTTTTTTTTTTTTTTTTTTTTTTGGCCAGCATTTCCTCCTCATAATGCTAATGTAGATGCTGTGGCTAGTTACTTTCTAGCATCTGACATACAAACTCCGGTCTTTTTCTGTCTTGGAGCTACAGGCCAGTCTCCAGTGCATATGAAAATGATAGAATAATGGTGAAGATGGAACCTGGAAGGAACGACCCACAGTTGATAGGTGTGTAAGCCACCCCTCTTGTTTGGAGGATTCAAGAGGCTTCATGGTAGGCCTGTGAGTTCCTGCTTTGTTTTTGGTGCAAAGCAGATCATCATGGTAGGCCTGAGCTACTCTGTCCTACATCTCTCATAAAAAAAAGCAAAATGCCAATATCTGGAACCTTTTTATGCGCTTGAGTCCAGTTCTCTAACATGTTTGTTAGCAAGAACCATAATGTGTGCTAGGTCAGGTTCTAGGCAGGAGAGAGGAGCTTCATCAGCATAATCCACATGGATTGCAGGGGCCCATACACCTAGGCCACCTAATGCTGTTTTTGCTGGGCAATTAGCAGAGAGCCTGGTCAAAAGTAGAGCAACTGGTACCCAAACTTGTGCCCACATGAAATACCAGTATCACAGGTCGCAGCTTTCCCCACTACAGCACAATGCCAGCCTGAATATTTGGTGTTTAATTGTTGAGGGATTCTGCAAAGCTGTGTTCACAGTGAGTGAACAGTTCATAGTGTTTGAAATACTCAGTGCAACTATGAACCTGGATGAACTATACTGATTCATGTGTCCAACAACTATATTCATCAATGCCTTTGCTCATCCTTACACTTGTTATCTATATGCAGAACACTTAGATTACACAATGGTGATGGACACTGCGCATGCTTGGCTAAGGCTGTCGAAGCCCACACAGTGACTGAGCATAGATGATTTTGGAGTCAGTTGCGAGAACAACATGGAACCTTAGCCACAAGGAGTGCAGGGGCACTTTATGTAGGACCTGGAAGAGGAGTTTGGTGTGATGGAGGACTGTTCCAATCAGAGTTCCTCTTTGTAAGCATTCTATGTTTAGAGCCAGCTCAGACTCCTGGGGAGGGAGACCGGCCTGAACTCTGTCATTTCTGAGACACACAGACTCAGATTTGGCAGTGGTGCTCCACTGTGAAAAGGCTTCTTGCTGCTTCTCATCACTCCAGTCCATCTTGAGACGCTGCATAAAAGGAAATGTTGTGTTCTTCCTGAGGTTTTAACATAGTATGACTCTTACTTAGGTTGTAGACTTCATCCCCCTACACTTTCCTTATGTTTGTAACTCATCTACAGTGATAGTCCTAATAAAAGTGGGAGAAGTGCTATGGTCTCGTCAGTGTAGGAGTTAGTATCCTGCAGAAGTGTAGATCACCAGTTCTTAATCGTCTTAGACCTCTAGAAATTTGTTAGGTTTATTGAATACTTTACAGAATATGCAATCATTTAAAGCAATATGTGTCTTAGAAAGGCAAAATCCACTTGTGGCTGACTTTGGAATGTCACCCCAGTGTCAATACAATCTTTACTAATGCTGCTGCCTAGTTCCCAGGGATCAACTGGCCAAAGCTGCCTCAGTGACCTTGTGCACCTAGAGACACACATCAGTTAAGTAAAAAAACAGTATTGCGCTTGGTACCCTCCAGTCTCTAGGGATGCTTTACTGATTGTTTTAAGTTTTCATATGTGTAATCCCAGTGTGGTAGCCTAGTGGCTAAAGTCCCCACCTTACATGCACCGGGATCCCATATGGGCATTGGTTCTAATCCCAGTGGCCCTGCTTCCCATCCAGCTTCCTGCTTGTGGCCTGGCAAAGCAGTGGAGGACGGCCCAAAGCCTTTGGACTCTGCACCTGTGTGGGGGACCCGGAAGAGGCTGCTGCCTCCTGGCTTCGGATCAGCACAGCTCTGGCTATTGCAGCCACTTGGAGAGTTAGTGGACAAAAGATTTTCCTCTCTGTCTCTCCTCCACTCTGTATGTCTGACTTTCCAATAAAAATTTGAAAAACAAAAAAAAATGTTTATATATGAAATCATAAATGTTCTCAAACAGAGAAACTTGGAAAAAAGAAATTTTGATCTGATGCAGAGTTCTAGATATGTTTGTTATTCATATACTGTAGCTTTTCCTTTTTCTTTTCTTTCATGTCTTTCTTTGGTTGTATGCATATAAACTAAACTGTGTATTCTTTGTCAAGGTCAATTGAGCTTAATTATGAAGTTCTATGTTACCAAGACATAATTAATGAGCATAAGGAGAAAACAGTATGTCTTCAGCTGCTGGTATTAGTAATCAGGCGTGGGGCCAGTGCTATAGCGTAATGGCTAGGGTTCTCGCCTTGAATGCGCTAGGATCCCATATGGGCACTGGTTCTAATCCTGGCAGCCCTGCTTCCCATCCAGCTCCCTGCTTCCCATCCAGCTCCCTGCTTGTGGCCTGGGAAGGCAGTTGAGGATGGCCCAAAACCCTGGGACCCCGCAACCATGTGGGAGACCCGGAAAGAAGTTCCTGGCTCCTGACTTCAGATTGGCACAGCACCAGCTTGCTGTTGCGGCCACTTGGGGAGTGAATCATCGGATGAAAGATCTTCTTCTCTTTCTCTCCTCTACATCTGCCTTTTCAATAAAATAAATAAATCTTTAAATTTTTTTTTAAAAATTGGGCCTGGCGGCGTGCCCTACCGGCTGAAGTCCTCACCTTGAAAGCCCCAGGATCCTATATGGGCGCCGGTTCTAATCCCGGCAGCTCCACTTCCCAGCCAGCTCCCTGCTTGTGGCCTGGGAAAGCAGTTGAGGACGGCCCAATGCATTGGGACACTGCACCCGCGTGGGAGACCTGGAAGAGGTTCCAGGTTCCCGGCTTCGGATCGGCGCGCACTGGCCCGTTGCGGCTCACTTGGGGAGTGAATCATCGGATGGAAGATCTTCCTCTCTGTCTCTCCTCCTCTCTGTGTGTATCTGGCTGTAATAAAAAATGAATAAATCTTTTTAAAAAATTAAAAAAATAGTAATCAAACGTAAATGAAAAGTTACATGCTATTCCTTAGGCTAATTTTGACCAGATATTATATTATTTCAGAGCTCATAGTACCCCAGTGTGAGCATTTGGGATGTCTCCATAAGCCAAGGGCCCTGCTCAATTACAAGAGGGTTACTCAAAATTCCTCCTTTTCTGCTGGTAAGCCAGAAAATGTGGGCTAACTATTCAGAAAGAAGGTAGTGCCAGTAAATACAGAAAATGAATATTTGGTTGTTTCATATCTTGGTTCCATTTTTAGCCACTATAACAAAACAGCTGAGACTTAATTTACAATGAGCAGAAAAAGGTCGGAGATCAGTGCACAGCTGCATCGCTGTTTATGGGGTTTGTCCTCCAATTCCCAGGTAGTCCCTTGTGGTTGCAGTCCCGGAGGAAGACCGTGTCCTCCCTCATGGGGCATAAAGATTGAAGGGCATGAGCGTCCCTTTTGTTCTCATTCGTGTGAGCCCTGAACGCAATCTTTTTTTTTTTTAACATTTATTTTTATTGGAAAGGCAGATATACAGAGAGGAGGAGAGACAGAGAGGAAGATCTTCCCCACGTGGGTGCAAGGTCCCAAAGCTGTGGGCCATCCTTGACTGCTTTCTCAGGCCACAAGCAGGAAGCTGGATGGGAAGCAGGGCTGCTGGGACTAGAACCTGCGCCCATATGGGATCCCGGGCATGCAAGGCAAGGACCTTAACCACTATGCTGTCGCGCCAGCTGAAGTCATAATGTAATCACACCATACCTTCAGTCACTTCCATATCTCCTGAATACATTCACTTTAAGTTGCAACTTGAGTTTGAGAGAGGATACCATCATTCAAACCACAGCAAATGGTATTTGGATTTAGTAGCAAATTGTCCTAGGTTATTAATGCAAGAAAATGATGACATTGCTGAAGGGGAGAATTGGTCTAGCACGAGGATATTAGATATATTGAAGGAGAAAGAAACTGGCTGCTGAAAAATCAGGTTTCATTGTGTAAGTTCCATCACCCAGCAGTGCCGAGATAACATTAGTTTTTTTTGAGAACAAAGAGGGAGGATTACTGGAGGAGTGGTAGGCTCTTACTGCATCTTGTTGTTATTCCAAAATGAGTTAATGGCTCTTCAGAATGAGATTGCCTATGCGAAATTCCCCAGGAAGGAAATGGCAGGAGGTTTAAAAGAACTGATGATGCAGAGTTGAGTCTCACACAGCCAGTATGTCAGGCTGCCACCTTCGACAGGAGGAACTGGATCTGTCACCAGCACATCCACACTGTTGTTGATTTCAAGGTCCCTCCGCAGATTTTTTTTGGGCTTGGATATGGACACCAGATCCCCTGGAATCTTCTGCGATTTTACTTGACTTTGCTCTGCTGCTTGAGAATAAATATTTTTTATTCAGTAGCCCAAGTCTGATTGTAACATCTTCCAAAAGTCACAGTGGAGGTCAGGACAACTTGCGGGGTTTATGCTGAAAGGCCCACATACCATGCTATCATAATCCTAGCTCTGAGACCAGGCTTCCCCATAATGATGTCAAACATCTGATGTGAAATTAGAGGCTTGGTGAAGATGTTAGCTACTCTACCTTGACTTAGAAACTGTTTCTGGCTTTGTTTTATGTGACTATAGCCCAAAGGAGGGGATGTCTTAAATGAAACTCTTCTAGAGGTCATGCTATATGTTTTGGGAGTCTTTGTGACATTCTGATATCTTTGTCCATAGGCTTCTACCATCTTTGGGATTCCCCGATTGAAAAATAGACAAATGGAGTAAGAATTTCAGCTTATCCCTAAAAGCAAACTTCCCTGCTTCCATTGAAAAGACATGAGTCAGCTTCTTGTCAAGTTATATGGTTAAAGTAAACTAGGTTAATTGTATTCTGGTCTAAATTTTCCTCTCACCCCTGCATGCTAAATTTGCATAGAAATTTGTCCAGGTAAACCAATGACACTGGAGTATAGGTGTGGGAAGAGACCAGGTCTGGGCCCGGTGCGATGGATAAGTATCTAAATCCTCGTTTTGAATGCACTGGGATCCCATATGGGTGACAGTTCATATCCTGGCTGCTCCACTTCCCATCCAGCTCCCTGCTTATGGCCTGGGAAAGCAATAGAAGATGGCTGAAAAGCCTTGCGACCCTGCACCCATGTGGGAGACCTGGAAGAAGTTCCTGACTCGTGGCTTTGGATCAACTGAGCTCCAGCCATTGCAGCCAGTTGAGGAGTGAACCAGTGGATGGAAGATCTTTCTCTCTGTCTCTCCTCTTTATAAATCTGGTTTTCATTTCCAAAAAAGTAAATAAATGAAGAAGAGACCATGTCTACATGGCTTCAGTCACTAAATCCTTGCCTTGTACACACCACACCAGGACATCTAATGGCGCTGGTTCATGTCCTGGCTGCTTCAGTTCTCATCCAGCTCTCTGCTTGTGGTCTGGGAAAGTAGTAGAGGGTGGCCTAAAGCCTTGGGACCATGCACCCACATGGGAGACCCAGAAGACGCTCCTGGCACTTGGATTCGGGTCAGCTCAGCTCCCGCCATTGCAGCCCTTTGAGGAGTGAACCAGCAGATGGAACATCTTTCTCCCCTTCTCTCTGTAAATCTGCCTTTCCAATAAAAATCAATCTAAGAAAGGAAGAAAGAGAGAGAGAAAGAAATCAGATCCCAGTGTTCAAGTATCACTTTGATTTCTACAACCAGAATTGTAACATAGAGACACATTAAATAGTGTTTAATTCATCTGACTTTGTATTTGACATCAGTGGAGGGGACAGTGTCAAAAAAAGGGACTCTTTTCTCATGGGTGTTTTGGTTAATTCCCTATATTCTGCAGTGCTCATTTCAAGAGTTTGATTCACTTGGCCTGGCGCAATAGCCTAGTGGTTAAATTCTTCACCTTGAACGCACCGGGATCCCATATAGGCACCGGTTCTTTCTGGCAGCCCCGCTTCCCATCCAGCTCCCTGCCTGTGGCCTGGGAAAGCAGTCGAGGATGGCCCAAAGCTTTGGACCCTGCACCCATGTGGGAGATCCAGAAGAAGCTCTTGGCTCCTGACTTTGAATTGGCTCAGCTCTGCCCATTGCAGCCACTTGGGGAGTAAACCATTGGACAGAAGATCTTCCTCTCTGTTTTTCCTCCACGGTATATCTGTCTTTCCAATAAAAAATAAATAAATAATTTTTTTTTTTTAAGTACTGAGACCACACTTGCTTGGAATGTCCACATCAGGTATCAGAGTTCTGGTTGGAGTCCCAGAGGCTACAGTTATCTGTTAATGCACTTGGGAAGGCAACCGATGGTGACTCAAGTTCTGGGGCCCCTGCCGCTCACACAGGGTCCTGAACACGGGTTCCAGGCTCCTGTCTTGGCTCTGGCCCCGCCTCAGCCGCTGTGACCATTTATACAGTGTATCAGCAGATAGGGGATGTTTTTCTCCCTCTCTGTAGCTTTGTCTTTCCAAATAAATAAGGAAATGATAGCTACGTAAAAAGGTCAAGTTTAAATTTGGCTGCATATTTGCCTTGGACATTACAGTGGTAACGCAATGTACAGTGCTGTGGTATATATGCACAAGTTTGGAAGAACCTTGAAAAAGAAATCGCTGTCATGTCTGCTTTATTGGAGTGATGTGACTACGGGGTTCAAGAGCCTTATTTTTAGAAATTGTACGTATTGGAAAGGCCGGGTTACAGGAATTATTTTCCACTCCCCAAAGGGCTCCAGGACCCAGGAGCTTCATCTGGGTCTCAGGCGGGCGTGGTCCCAACCACATTAACCATCCTTTTGGGGTGGGGCCGTCCTATCGGCCGTCCACTTGCTTCTGGTTTTTTTGCAAGTCGTATTAATCGTGGAAACGCACCAAATGAGTCTAAGAGGAATCACACACTTAATCTAAGACGCGGCGGATTTAAACACAAGCAGGGATGGCGTGAGGCCTGCACGTCCCGCTTGCCCGGCTCCGCAATGCCCAGGCTGCCGCCCAAGTCAACCCAAAACACGGAGCGGACACGCGCGGCGGGTCGCGGCGCCGCTTGGTGACGTTTCCCGCCCGGCAGGCGCCGACGTCATTTTCGTGCATCGCCCATTCCCGTCGGCGTGAGTGGGCTATCGGGGTGCACGCGTGGTGCTGTGCGTTCTCCCACGGTCGCCCTCCCACCTCCAGGACCATGGCCACCGATTCGTGGGCCCTGGCGGTGGACGAGCAGGAAGCGGCTGTCAAATCGGTGAGTGGCTGCAGCTCCGCGGAGGGAGAGCACCGCAGCCCCGAGCGGACCCTGCCTGGGGTGCGGGGAACCTCGGGGCGGCTGCACCCCGAGCTTGCCCTGCTGTGCTCGGTGCTGGATCTGTGCGCTGCAGCTTCTCTCCGGTGCACGACTGTCAGGAGTGGCAGAGGAAGAGGCTGTGTGTGTGTGTGTGTGAGTCCTATTTCGGGTTCACTGTTTCCCAGATCCTTGCTTACTGTGATTGGCCGTTTGTAACTCTTCCTAGAGTAACAGAATCAGATTTAATGTTTCAATCTACTGTAGATTTGTGGGGAGGGAGGATTATACACATTGTTTCCCTTGTTTCAAGTGACATTAGTTTCATATACTGGTTTTCTGATTTATGAAGCTCCACTTAATTATGCTGTAAAGGGTGGGTTTCTGTTAACAGCTAGGGTACAAGTTTGAGGTTTGTTTAGTGATAATGAACTAGTAGTTTTAAGAATATAAGGGCTTTTAACTTGTAGTCTTAAGTCACGTAACTTGTTTAATTGTACCTATATTGGAGGTTCAATGTGATATCTCATAAGTATATGTCACATATCCTAACCAAATCAAAGTAACTAACCTATCCTTCTCCTTGTCACTGCTTGCTGTTTGGAGCCCTCCAGTGAGCCAAAGTACAGGTTACTACAGCCACCCCTTGTATGATCTTCTTGATGTTTAAATTACATTTCTTCTCCAGCTACTCTTTGTTGCTTTGGAAGGATTTCAGCTTATCAGCAGATAATCTGAGGTGAGCAAAATCAGTGGAGCGCAGCAGTCAGCTTTATGGCTTCGTTATAAGGGTGCAGGCAGGAAAAGTAAAAGAATTCTTAACACAGAGCACATTTATGGGTAGGAATTCTGGGGTATTTCTCTTTATTTTTTATTTTGCTTTTTTTTTTTTTAAGATTTATTTTTATTGGAAAGTCAGATATACAGAGAGGAAGAACTTCCATCAGTCAATTCACTCTCAGAGTGGCCGCAAAGGTCAAAGCTGAGCTGATCTGAAGCCAGGAGCCTCTTCCAGGTCTCCCATGCGGGTGCAGGGTCCCAAGGCTTTGGGCCATTCTCGTCTGCTTTCCCAGGCCAGAAGCAGGGAGCTGGATGGGAAGTGGGGCTGCTGGGACACGAACTGGCACCCAGATGAGATCTCGGTGCGTGCAAGGCAAGGATTTTAGTCACTCGGCTACCATGCTGGGCCCTCTTTTTTAAATATTTATTTCTTCAAAAACGCACAGTGACAAGGAGATACAGAGAGCTTCTTCATACTGGTTTGCTCCCTAAATGACCACAACATTTGGGACTAGGCCAGACTGAAGCTATGAATTCCAACCAGGTCTCCCAAGTGGGAGACAGGGGCCCAGGTAACTTGAGCCATCTCTGCTGCGACCTGGGGCGCATTAACAGGGAACTGGACCTGAAGCAGAATAGCTGGAACTTGAACTCTGATACAGGGTTCCAGTGCACTCAGTACCTTAACCTGCTGTGGCACAGTGCCCACCCCTCTAGGTATCTCTTATAAAATTTATATTTGAGCAAAGTATTAGAGAATGAGTCGTATGTAGGATAGAGGCAGAGGTGAACGGCATCTTAGAAGAGTACACGTTTGCGTGGGACTTACCTACAGAACCAGGAATCAGAACTCATATTATGCTTTAGGTGAAGTTATTAGATTGGAATAGTAGCAATTTCTAAAACATCACAGGGCATGTTTTGGATCCTAGCTGAAAATTGAGACAGCTTCAGCTGTATTGGGTAGCCTTAGAGAGAGTGTGTGTGTGTGTGTGTGTGTGTGTGTGTGTGGAGTGTGTGTGTGTTTAAAACAGGATGCTGTCAGCAGTAGATCTGGTGCTGGATTGTAGAGAGCAGGATGGTGTTAGAACGATTGATATCTGAGCAGAGGAGATTACTGTGCAAGTGATTCTGATGTCCTACACATGAAGGGTCTGTTGGGCAGCAGAAGTGAGGAATCATAATAGGGAGAAAAAAGGGAGAGAGAAAGAGAGGAGATAGAGTCAAAGAGCAGTGTTTTCAGCCTGGAGCCCACAGTTGTTACGGAAGTGCCAGCATCAGGAACAGTGGGAGCAAGGGCAGATTCAGTATAGTGCCCTCACGGGGTTAGGAGGCATCTTGGTAAGTACCTGTGTTAGGGGAGTCCAAGAGAGATCCAAGTTTGATGATTTGTTAGGACACATGGGACAGGCATATGATTACACTCACAGCCATGACTTATTACAGTGAAAAGATATAAAGCAAGATTTGCAGAGAGAAAAGATTCATGGAGCTAATTCCAGAGAAAACTTGGCTTGAACTCAAAGAGCCCTCTCCTAGCAGAATTCGCAGGCTGTCTTTCCTCTGGCACCATATATATGAGGTGGTGGTGTTAGGGAAACTTAGTATAGGCTCATTCAAGGTTTTTTGTGTTTTTTTTAAGATTTATTTTATTGCAAAGTGACATATACAGAGAGGAGGAGAGATAGAGACGAAGATCTTCCATTTGATGATTCCCTCCCCAAGCGGCTGCAGTGGTTAGTGTTGTGCCTGTCCAAAGCCAGGAGCCAGGAATTTCCTCCAGGTCTCCCACACAGGTGCAGGGTCCCAAGGCTTTGGGCCATCCTCGACTGCTTTCCCAGGTCACAAGCAGGGAGCTGGATGGGAAGTGGAGCTGCTGGGATTAGAACCAGTGCCCATACGAGATCCTAGTAACTGCAAGGTGAGGACTTTAGCCGCTAGGCCACCGTGTTGGGCCCTCATTTAGGGTTCTTACTGGCAGCCTTTCACATAGTCATTCTGTCTAAAATGTACCAGATTTCCAAATTTGCATGTATTTCATAGTATGTATTTTTATGAACTTTTAAGACCTATTATATGCATGGATTTAAAATGTTTTGGCTGGGGGCTAGCATTGTGCTAAAGCAAGTAAAGCTACTGCCCATGATGCCAGCATCCCATATTGATGCTAGTTCGTGTCTTGGCTACTCCACTTCCAATCCAGCTGGCTACTCATGTGCCTGAAGAAGCACAGAGAATGGCCCAAGCGCTTGGTGCCCTGCAGTAGCTTCAGAGACCTGAAAGAAACTCCAGGCCCGACTCAGTCTTCCAGTTGTTGGTAGCCATTTGGGGAGTGAATCAGCAGATAGAAGATTTTTCTCCAGTTCTGCCTTTCAAATGAATAAAAGCATCTTTAAAAAAATAAAAAGTATCTTCTTGCTCCAAAACATGTACTTTAATTCATTTTTCCATAAAATTTTCAGTAGTTTGGATGTCTGCTTATTTTATTTATTTGAAAGGCAGAGCAACACAAAGAAATTTTCTGTCTGCTGATTCCTCCCCCATATGCCTGCAGTAACCAGAACTGGGCCACCCTGAAGCCACGGGCTGGAACTCAGGCTTGGGCCCCCCATGGGAATGGCAGGGACCCAGGGATTGGACTTACCACCTGCCGTAGAGGCAGGAAGCCAGTGAGGAAAAAGCAGAGGCAGGAATTGAGTGCAAGCACTCTTATTTGGCATGCAGGAGAACCAAGCAGCAGCTTAGCCTGCTGCGTCTCAAGGACTGCTTTCTGGGACCGACATTTCCTTTTTTTTTTTTAAGATTTATTTATTTTTTATTGGAAAATCAGATTTACAGAAAGAAGGACAAACAGAGAGGGGGAGCGTCCATCTGCTGGTTCACTCCGCAAGTGGCCACAACGGCCAGAGCTGAGCCAATCTCCCATGTGGGTGCAGGGTCCCAAGGCTTTGGGCCATCCTTGACTGCTTTCCCAGGCCACAGGCAGGGAGCTGGAAGGGAAGTGGAGCAGTCGGCATACAAACTGGCACTCATATGGGATCCTGGTGCATCCAAGGTAAGGACTTAAGCCACTAGGCTACCACACCGGGCCCAAAGTTCTTTTTAATTTAATTAATTAAAAAAAAAGTTTCATTCACCTAAGGTAGAGAGACTGCCTTCTTACTAGACTTTGGCAGAGGAGCTTGGATTGAGTCATTTGCTTAACTGTCTTCTTATTCCTCTTCAGATAAGCAATTTGCAGATCAAGGAAGAGAAAGTCAAACCAGAATCCAATGGTGAGTTGCTAGTAACTGCAGTGGAGCATTCAGTGTCTGTTTGCCAAATGACAGCACTGGATTCAAAAGCACTGGCTTCCTTAGGCCCAATGTCTACGTTCATTTTTACATGATGCTGCTGTGGCCCTGTGTCCAAATTTCCCCATTTTATAAAAGGGCCAGTGTTGCAGTGCAGTGGGTTAAGCTGCCACTTGTGATGTTGGCACCCCATATCAGAGCGCCTGTTTGAGTCCTGACAACTGTGCTGATCCACCTCCTTTGCTCTTATGCCTGGGGAACGCAGCAGGCAATAACCCAACTGCGTGGGCCCGTGCTCTCCATGTGGGAGAGCCAGATGGAGTTCTTGCCTCCTGGCTTCAGCCCAATTTAACCCTGTCTCTTACAGCCATTGTGGGAGTGTGTGAACCAGTAGATGGAAGATCGCTTTCTCTGGCATTATTCTTATTGCTTTATTTTATTAATTTATGAATTGTATCTGCAATGGCATTTCAAAATGAGGTATCTCCTTTCTGTAAGTCTGCCTTTCCAATAACAATAAAATAATTTTTAATATATTATTATTGTTATCATCATTTTATGATACAGTTTTACAGACCCTGGGATTTTCTTTTCCCCATCCTCAAATTCCCTCTCTGCCCCCACTGAGTTCCCCTATATTATTACTGTGGTATAGTTCTTCATAAACAGTTATATGTCCATCTTTGTGAGCATGGATAATGGCACAGAGTCTAGCATCCCATTGTCAAGATATAGCTAACAGGGCCCGGTGCTGTGGCCTAGCGGCTAAAGTCCTTGCCTAGAACACCCTAGGATCCTGTAAGGGCGCTGGTTCTAATCCCAGCCACCCTACTTCCCTTCCAGCTCCCTGCTTGTGACTGGGAAAGCAGTTGAGGACAGCTTAAAGCCTTGGGACCCTGCACCTGTGTGGGAGATGTGGAGGAAATTCCTGGCTCCTGGCTTCGGATCCGTGCAGCACCGGCTGTTGCGGTCACTTGGGGGAGTGTATCATTGGACAGAAGATCTTCCTCTCTGTCTCTCCTCCTCTCTGTACATCTGCCTTTCCAATAAAAATAAAATTTAAAAAAATCTAAAAAAAAAAAGATATAGTTAGCAGTTTCATTGGGAGTCCATGTTTGATGTGGAAGTAGAGATGCATACTGCATTATATCCTCATATCTGGATATGATATTCTCTATTACACAGTTACTCTACATCCCCTTAAATGAAAAGCCACAAAACAAAATCAACAACAGGAAGAAATTAAAAACGCCATGAAGTTAAATAAAATGCTACTGGATGACTAATGTGTCACTGAAGAAATGGAAAAGAAAATCAAGAACCTTCTTGAAGAAAATGATGCCACTGTAGGATCTATGAGTCTTTGAAGAATTTAATCAGAAGAAACTACTTTGAAGAGATGAAACTAACAAAAACAAAAAAATCAAAATCCATGAGATATAGCTTCCACTGATTTTTGTTGGTGAAGTGTGTTTCCTGTAGGCAACAAATAGATGGGTTTTGTTTTTTAAATCCAGTCTACTAATCTGACATTTGATTGATGAGTTTAATCTATTTACATTCAGAATTAATGTGAATGTGTCGAATGAGCTAGCGGATGAAAGATCTTTCTCTCCTTTATTTAAGTCCGCCTTTCCAATAACAATAAAATAATTTTTTTAGAAAAGATTTATTTATTTTTTATTGCAAAGTAAGAGATATACAGAGAAGAGGAGAGACAGGAATATCTTCCATCCGATGATTCACTCCCCAAGTGGCCGCAACAGCTGGTGCTGTGCCGATCCGAAGCCAGGAGCCAGAAACTTCCTCTGGGTCTCCCACACAGGTGCAGGGTGCCAAAATGTGGGTCATCCTCAACTGCTTTCCCAGGCCGCAAGCAGGGAGCTGGATGAGAAGCAGGACTGTCTGGATTAAAACTGGTGCCCATCTGGGATCCCGGCGCGGTCAAGGTGAGGACGTAAGCCGCTACGCTATCACGCCAGGCCCAAATCATTTTTTACAAAAAGATTTTGTCAAATTTTTATTGGAAAGTCAGACATAAAGAGAGGAATAGAGAGAGGAAGATCCTTTGTTGATTCATTCCTCATGTGGCTGCAAAGGCCGGAGCTGCACTGATTTGAAGCCAGGAGCCATGGGCCCAATAAAATCATTTAAAAAAAATGTTTACTGTTACTGGAAAGGCAGTTTTACAAAGAGTAGGTGAGAGAGAGATCCTGCAACTGCTGGTTCACTCCACAAATGGCTGCAATGGCCAGCGTTGAGCCAATCTGAAGACAGGAGCCAGGAGCTTCCTCCCAAGTAACTTACATGGGTACAAGGTCCCAAGGACCTGAGGCATCCTCTGCTGCTTTCCCAGGTCATAAGCAGAGAGGTCGATCAGAAGTAGAAGTAGAGCAGGCAGAACTTGAACCAGCTCTCATATGGGATGCTGGGACTACAGAAGGAAGAGTACCCTGTTATGCCACTCCCTATTTATACAACAATAAGTTTTGGCAAGCTTTTCATGTCAGTACATCAAGTATCTTCACACTTTTTTTTTTTGTAAGACTTATTTCTTTTTATTACGAAGTAGATATACAGAGAGGAGGAGAGACAGAGAGGAAGATCTTCTGTCCGATGATTCACTCCCCAAGTGAGCGCAACGGCTGGTGCTGCGCCGATCCGATGCCGGGAACCTGGAACCTCTTCCAGGTCTCCCACATGGGTGCAGGGTCCCAAGGCGTCGTTCTGTCTTTGACTGCTTTCCCAGGCCACAAGCAGGGAGCTGGATGGGAAGTGGAGCTGCCGGGATTAGAACCAGCGCCCAAAAGGGATCCCGGCGCGTTTAAGGCGAGGACTTTAGCCACTAGGCCAGGCCGCCAGGCCCACACTTTTTTTTTTTAGATTTATTTTATTTTTATTGGAAAGGCGGGTATGCAGAGAGGAAGAGAGAGAGAGGAAGATCTTCCTTCCGATGTTTCACTCCCCGAGTGACCGCAATGGCTGGAGCTGAGCCAATCCGAAGCCAGGAGCCAGGTCTCCCACACAGGTGCAGGGTCCCAAGGCCTTGGACTGTCCTCGACTGCTTTTTCCCGGTCACAAGCAAGGAGTTTTACAGAAAGTGGGGCCACCAGGACCAGAACCTGTGCCCATATGGGATCCTAGCACATTCAAGACGAGGACTTTAGCCACTAGGCTGTCTCGCTGGGCCCTAGTTTTAAGTTATTTTTTATTTGAGCCTAAGCATGATCCTATCTGCTGGTTCTCTTTCAGATGCCTACAACAGCTAGGGCTGTGCCACACCAAAGCCTTGAGCATAGGACTCTCCTAGTCTCTCTGGCAGTGGCAAGGACCCGTTTGCTTAGGAGCATTTTGGCAGGAATCTTAAATTCAGAGCAAAGCCAGGATTCAAACCCGAGTGCTCTGATAATGGGACACAGATAGCCCAGGCAGCATCTTTTTTTTTTTTTTAAAGATTTATTCATTTTATTACAGCCAGATATACACAGAGGAGGAGAGACAGAGAGGAAGATCTTCCGTCCGATGAGTCACTCCCCAAGTGAGCCGCAACGGGCCGATGCGCGCCGATCTGAAGCCGGGAACCTGGAACCTCTTCTGGGTCTCCCACGCGGGTGCAGTGTGCCAATGCATTGGGCCGTCCTCGACTGCTTTCCCAGGCCACAAGCAGGGAGCTGGATGGGAAGTGGAGCTGCTGGGATTAGAACCGGTGCCCATATGGGATCCCGGGGCTTTCAAGGCAAGGACTTTAGCCACTAGGCCACGCCGCCGGGCCCCCAGGCAGCATCTTAAGTGCCATGCCAGACACTCACCCCTAGTGCTGTAGTTTAAAGTAGGGTAAGTCAGAAGTGACCTGTTCTCACCACTATGATGCTGTTTAAACTCTGTAAGAATTAAAATTTTTCTTATGCACTTAATCTTCCTTCAAATATGAATGTTAAAAATTTAAATTTAAAATAAACATGTTTAAAATATGTTAAAACATGAATGATCATTCTATTCTGATCACTAAAACAGATTTTGTTGTTCTTTTGTTTCCTTCCTTTTAGGTTAATTTAATGTTTATGTTTCTAATTATGGTATCTGTTTTCCTGTGTAGGTGTTATCAAAACCAGCAACCCAGCAGAGAAAACAGATGAAGAAGAGAAAGGTAATCACTCTTTAAAGATGTACGGCAAAGTTCTGCCTTCAGACCAGAGATGGTCTCCCCAAGAAACTGTTGAATTTATCTGGACAATAAGATGCTGGACACTATGCAAAGTGCATGCTTGCAATGAAAGAATTATGACTGGATTTGAACTGTAATACTGCAATAAGGTGGAGGAATCCACCATGGAAGGCGGGTACGAGGAGGGGTTGGGGGAATCCCAGAGCCTATGAAACTGTGTCATAAAATAAAATGTAATAATAATAATAAAAAGATGTACGGCAAGACAGTAGGTAGGAGCCTGGCCTTGGTTCATGGAGCGAGAGGGGCTCTGAATTGTAAGACCAGGAAGATGTGAATGACTCAGCCAAGCACATTGAGAAGTAGCAGTTTCTGAGCCGGGGCGGGGGTGGGGGGCCAAAAGAGTGTGTCACAGAAGCCGGGAGGCAGTGTTAAGAAGCAGGGAGTGCCAGTTAGGTGAAAAGTTGATTAAGGGAAGAATTAGAATTAGAAATTGATCATTGTGGGCATCATGGGTGAGATTGACTGGACCTATTGAGGTCATGTCAGATTTAAAAAAATAAGAGATGCCAGTCCCTGTACTTCAAACACAAGGGGATTGTGGGAGTGAATTTAGACTAAATTTTGGAGAATGTTCCACAAAGGGAACTAGTATGACACAAAGGAGGAAGTAGATTTTCGGTGAGAGATGTTTCAGCAGGTTGACACCCTGGTAGGAATGACCACCAGGAAGGGAACTGATAATGCAAGAAAGTGTCCTGTGGGTAGGAAGGGACAGAACACATCAAGTAAGCACACTGAGCGTTAAGAGCACAGGTTGTTCATCCTAATCACGGGAGGGAAGATGAGGATACAGGTACAGGTACTTGTGGTCGTGAGAGAGAACGTGGAGAGGTTAGAAGTTGAGAACAAAACAAGTGGGTCATGGAAACAGTGGCTTGCTGTGCAGTGCAGCCTGTTTGAATTTAGTCAAGAACTACAAGTGAGACCCATTTGTGTGATTGTGTCTCCATTCGTGTTTGGCTGATGCACAGCTACTAGTGCACAGAAGAGGAGGGTTCTGGTTTCACAAGTGCGGGGTGTGCAGATGAGTGTGTAAACATTTCTTGTCTCCTCCTAACAGAGGACAAAGCTGCCCAGTCCTTGCTCAACAAGCTGATCAGAAGCAACCTCGTGGATAACACAAACCAAGTGGAAGTCCTGCAGCGGGACCCCAGCTCCCCCCTGTACTCAGTGAAGTCCTTTGAGGAGCTCCGGCTGTGAGTGTGCTCTCCTTGCCACGCTCTTCCTCGCTGGCCCTCCCTGTGTCGTGCAGCAGCAGAGAGAGGTCCTCCGGGGATTCTGTTGTTTACCTTGACATTTCAAAAAATGGTCATGTCTTTACTTCTTTGAATAGGTAACAAGTCACATGATTGAGAAGTCCTAAAGAATAAAAAGTTTACCTCATGGTCTCCCACCCTTGTCTTAGGGCCTCCAGGTTCTCAGGGCAAGGATTTTAAGTGCCACGGCAATTCATCATAGCTGGAAGTCTTTTCTCTTTTATACTCTTAGAACTTTCAATAAAATATTGGCTGGCAGGTGATTTCTGGATGTCAGGAACATTGAATTAGGTAAGCCCTTTGATTAGACTGTAGGGTTGACAGTCTTAGGAACATTTTATCTGCTTTTCTCCAGTCCGTCTAATGCCTGCGGCATTGTGCTCAGTGTGGATTTTCATGGCATTATTTTAAAGGTGGTGAATTGTAAAAGGCCATAACACATGTTTTGTTTTCTACTTTAAGTTACATATTTATAGATCCTTGGTTTACACACTTAACACTATACTAATTGTTAAAGGAGCACAAAATGTCACTGCAGTTCTTGGCGTTTGCAAGAACACAATCTGCATCATAAACAGGAAAGAACTGTTGGTGGCCCATGCTGTTGCAGAGCCTCGTATCACCAGCATCCCATATCAGAGTATCAGCTCAAGTCCGGTTGCTCTGCCTCTGATTCCTGCTTCCTGCTAATGTGCCTGGGAAGCCAGCAGAAGACGGTCCAAGTATTTGAGTTCCTGCCATCCAAGTGAGAGTCCCCGTTAAAGCTCCTGACTCCTGGCTTTGGTCTAGCCCAGCCCTGGCTGGCAATCTGGGGAATGAGCCAGTGGATAGAAAATTCTCTTTTTCTCTCTGTGTAACTATGCCTTTCATACAAATAAAAATAAATATTTTAAGGTTATTTTGGTGCAACAGCTTTAAGTTTTGATGCATATATTTTTTATTATTTGAGAGGCAGGTTTACAGACAGCCGAGAGAGAGAGAGAGATCTGTCATCTCCTGGTTCACTCCCCAAATAGCCACAATAACCAGATTTAAGCCAGTCTGAAATCAGGAGCCAGGAGCTCCTTCCAGATCTCCAACATAGGTGCAGGAGCCAAGGCCTTGAGCTATCCTTCACTACTTTCTCATGCCTTAAGCAGGGAGCTGGATGGGAAGTGAAGCAGACGGGACTTGAACTGGCATTCATGTGGATGCTGGCACTACAGGCAGAGAATTAATTAAGCCATCATTCCTGCCACAAAGCAATTTTTTTAAAGGACTCTAATTGTTAATGAAGTAATGGCGAAGAGCAGGTTCTTAAGTGCAGGCACTTAGCTTAGTGGTTAAGACACCTTGCCACATCAGTAGTGCCTGAGTTCAAGTACCAGCTCCATCCTGAGTCGAACTCCTTATTAATGGGCACTGTGAGTGGGCTAGGTGATGGATCAGGTGGCTGAGTTCCTGGCACCCAGTTTCAGCTTGTCCAAGCTCCAGATTGTAGATAATTAAGGAGGAAACAAGCAGGTAGGAGTTATTTAGTTCTCTGTGTCTCGTAGAGAAAAATAAGTAAATTTTAGAAAAAGTGTACTTTTTAACCTTTTAAGCGTTTAGGGGAAGTTTCTTTTTTTTTTTTTAAGATTTATTTTTCACTTGAAAAGGAAATTTGCAGAGAGAAGAAGAGACAGAGAAAGAAAGATCTTCCGTCCACTGGATTCATTCCCCAAATGACCACAGTGGCTAGAGCTGAGCTCATCTGAAGCCAGGAGCCTCCTCTGGGTTGACCACATGGGTGCAGGGACCCAAGGACCTGGGCCATCATCCACTACTTTCCCATGCCATAAGGAAGTAACTGGATTGAAATTGGAGCAGCCAGGACACAAACCTGTGGCCATAAGGAGTACTGACGCTTGTAGGTAGAGGATTAACCTGTTGAACTACAACACCAGCCTGAAGTTGTACTTTTTTATGCATATTTCCTTTGTCAGGGGCTTTATTCTACAAATCTGTCATTTCTCCTTCTGGCTGTTTATTTTTAAAATTTTATTTTTCTTGGAAAGTCAAATTTACAGAGAAAAGATCTTCCATCTGCTGGTTCACTCCCCAAGTGGCTGCAGTAGCCAGAGCTGAGTGGATCCTAAAGTCAGGAGCCAGGAGCTTCTTCTTTGTCTCCCACATGGGTACAAGGTCCCAAGGATTTGGGCCGTCCTCTATTGTTTTCCCAGTCTACAAACAGGGAGCTGGATGGGAAGTGTGGCCTACAGAATTAGAACTGGCCCCCATATGGAATTCTGGCGCATGCAAGGCAAGGTCTTTAGCCACTAGGCTACCATGCATTGCCCTGGCTGTTCCACTTCTAATCTAGCTTCCTGCTAATGTCCCTAGGAAGGCAGTGAAAGATGGCCAAAGTCCTTGGACCCCTGAACCCATGAGGGAGAACTGAAAGCTCTGGCTTCTTGATTTGACTTCTTGAGAAATAATCTAGTATGATTTTTGTTAAACATAATGTAAGTTTAACACTAGCAGAGAACTTAAGTGCAGTGTATCAGCAAGTTCAATTTATTATTTACTATGTAGCTCAGCTATTTATTTAAGAAATTAGCACATTCCTAGTCTTGATTGTGACCAACATAAACTAAGCATTTAAATAAGTTCAGGATGAGTTGGTCTACCCTTACCTATTTACTATACATTGATTGATTTGCATGCCTCTTGATTGTCTTGAGCATTTGCACCACTGACTTGGGAAGGACCAAGGAGTTTATTTGTGCACTGCAAAATTTAAAACAAATTCTCAGATGGGCATTGTGGCACACTAGGTTATGCCACCACTTGGAACACTGCATTACATGTTGGAGTGCCTATGTGAATCTGGTTATTCCACACTTCTGATCCAACTTTCAATACATACACCTGCAAGCAGCAGATGACATCTCAAGTACTTGGGGTTCCTGCCATCCATACAGGAGAACTGGGTGGAGCTCCTGGTTTCTGCCTGGCTTCATATTTGTTGGGGAGTGAACCAATAGATGGATGGAAGAAACAAACCTAAAATTCTGTTCTTGAACTTTCATGCCTTAGCAGAAGAAAAGACGGTGGTTTTGTTTTGTTTTTAAGGTGTGGGAGATATCATTCCATGTTAGATGTAGATTGTGGACCTTTAAAACAATGAATCCATTTCTCTCTCTCTCTCTGGCCTGCTAGGAAACCACAGCTTCTCCAAGGAGTCTATGCTATGGGTTTCAATCGACCATCCAAGATCCAAGAGAACGCATTACCTATGATGCTTGCTGAACCGTGAGTATTCAGATCTAAATTTCCCTTCTTCCAGATTTGGTCTAATTAAAGTTTTTCAAAAATAGCTGTTAGTGTTCCTGAAAACAACATAGACCATTTGGGGCAACATGTTTCTACAGAGAAAATCACATAGAACAGTTTCTGCTTTTCCTACTTAATAGTTTCCATAGACACAGTGTTTTACTCTGTGCAGCTTTTAAATTTGCAATTTTAAAAATCAGTCCTTAAGACTTTTGAAAAGAGTATGCATCTCTACTTCCAGATCAAAGATGAACTACTAATGAAACTATTAGCCGTATATTGACAGTGGGAATTTAGACTGTGCCATTGTCCATGCCTGCAATGATGAACATGTGACTGTTTACGAAGAGCTATGCTATAGTAATAATATAGGGGAATTTGGTGGGGGGGAGGGAATTTGGGGACAGGACAGGGCAAACAAAAAATTAATTAATTAATTAAAATAAATAAATAAAAAGACTTATGAAAATATAGAGAGAACAATACCAGGAACACATCTGTAGCCATCTCTTGCCAAGACATGAACCCTGGAAGCCAGAGACAACCTGTCTGTCCTCCCCTCCTTTCTTATCTCACATCACCGAATAAGCTCCAACAGCAAGTGGTTGTCCCTTTATAGCTGTCTCCCTGTGTATGTGTCCTTGGGGTTTCTTTATGTTTAAACAAGCAAATGATGTCATACAACAACTATTTCTCCCAATCAACTGTTACTTTTTTTTCTTTTATAACCTTGGTTATATGAAACAAATATAAGAGTTCTTTTTAAAACATCCCTGTAACCTAGTATTTTTGCATTATCCATAAAAATGAGAAAAAGGGACGTGCGTTAGGAGCTGAGTCCCAGGGACTTGGTATGGCTGTGCTGAAAGTGTCACTGGGGACTTGCCTAAGCATGGAGCTCATGATTTCTGGAAACCTTGAGGTACAAAACTAGGGCACTCTGTGGCAGAGTTCTGAAGATTTTGTGCTATAACCAATCTAAAACAACAGTTGATTATGACTTACTGTTTAAACAATTTTTTTAAACAACGTATTTAAAAATTGCTAAGATAGGGCCCAGCACAGTGGCCTAGCGGCTTAAGTCCTTGCCTTGAACGCACCAGGATCCTATATGGGCACCGGTTCTAATCCCAGCAGCTCCACCACTTCTCATCCAGCTCCCTGCTTGTGGCCTGGGAAAGCAGTCGAGGACGGCCCAAAGCCTTGGGACCCTGCACCCACGTGGGAGACCTGGAGGAAGTTCCTGGCTCTCAACTTCGGATCGGTGCAGCACCGGCTGTTGCAGTCACTGGTGGAATGAATCGCCAGAGGGAAGATCTTTCTCTCTGTCTCTTCTCCTCTGTGTATATCTCTGACTTTGCAATAAAAATAAATAAATCTTAATAAAATTGCTAAGATAATCTGTGCTTAGTGCAGGAAGCCTGTGTAAGAAAGCCACAGGAGAGCAGCCATTCCTTCCACCCAGAAAGAACATATTTACTCTTTTTTTTTTTTTTTTTTTTAAAGATTTATTTTATTTTTACTACAAAGTCAGATATACTGAGAGGAGGAGAGATAGAGAGGAAGTGGAGCTGCTGGGATTAGAACCAGCAGCCATATGGGATCAAGGCAAGGACCTTAGCCACTAGGCCACGCTGCTGAGCCCCATATTTACTCTTCATTGTGTCTCCCCACCTTGATTTCATCTCCGTTTTCCCTTGATTCAGCCCACAGAATCTAATTGCCCAGTCTCAGTCTGGCACTGGAAAGACTGCAGCTTTTGTGCTGGCCATGCTCAGTCGAGTGGAACCAGGAGACAGGCACCCCCAGGTGAGTGTTTGGAAGCCTGCATCCCTGGCTTGCCTGCCCTGGGAAGAGCTGTACGATTTATGAAGAAGAGGAGGATTAACAAGAGCTCTGATTGTTTACAACCCATTAGACTATGTCTCAGGCAGAGAGCACATCAGTATACCAGGATCCAGCCTGGTAATGGTTCATCTGGAAGATAACAGTACTAATGGCCTCTCGGACAGTGTTTGCCAAGTGGTTTAGGTGTCCCCTTGGGCAGCTGCATCCCATACCGGAATACCTCAGAGTCCTGGCTCCACTTGATTTCAGCTTCATGGTATGCCTTGGGAGGTAGCACACAGCCAGAGTATCCGGTCCCTACCATCCACGTGGCAGACCCAGATGGGCTCAACTCCTGGCTTGGAGCTGGCATGGCCTCAACTGTTGCAGACATTTTGTGAATGAACCAGTGGGCATTTATTTGATCTCTCTCTTCTCAAATAAAGAAAAGAAATGAAACTTAGAAATTCATATTAATGCCTTCCAAAAGCCTCTGCCAGGCACAGCTCACTTCATTCTCCTGTTGAAAGGTGTCCTGGCTGGGGAGGTTGGTTCCCTACATTGTTCACATGGGGCTGACGGCTGGAGAGGCTGCTGGCACTGAGTATGTCCTCTGTGATTCCTCTGTCAGTGTCTCTGCCTCTCCCCAACATATGAACTGGCACTTCAAACTGGAAAAGTGATCGAGCAGATGGGCAAATTTTATCCAGAACTAAAGCTTGCTTATGCTGTTCGTGGCAATAAATGTGAGTATCTACCTCAGCACTGAATATGAGGCGGGTGGTTGGGTCTTTCATTTCAAAGGAGTGGTGGCATGTCTTCAACTTAGTGTAGTCTGATCCTAGAGCCAAGCTGCATGCTTTGAACTAGTCTGTTGCTAATTTTTTTTATTACCTGCAATATTCATGGCAACAAGGAGAGTGCATTCGGAAGGACAGTTAAATGAAGGCAGTAGCCCTATGAGTAGTGCCAGACCTTCTGCTAAGAACGTTAAGGTACTTGTCAATAACTCCTTGGTTGTTCAACTCCAGAACTATATGTACTGTCTTTTAATAAATTTTATTTTTTAAATAATGACTACATGGTTTATCAGGGTGGGAAGGATCGAGGTATAGGGAAAATTAGGTGAATTCATTGCTTCCAAATTTGCTATTTCTTCTTCTTCTTTGTGCGGAAGGGGAGAAATAAAAGGGGAAACCACTTACAACTTTCCACATATCCCAGTACCCAGGGATGAGGAACTGCCACCTCATATCAACCCATGGTGCACTTTTGATTGTCTAGCTGATGTGGCTACTGTTGTCATTGTCATAACATAACATAATATAACCTGAAATGGTTATAGATCTGTTGCTTCACATAGCAAGCCAAACACTTCTTACACCTGATAGTAACTTAAAGTATAGTCTATTGCTCTTTTGTTAGCAGGCCTTTCCAATGTTAAAGTAAGATTTAAGTTGTTAAAAAGTTCCTCATTGGTATCACAGTGCTTAGTATGGCTGATAAAAGTCAGATCCCAGTCTATTAAAGTGAGCTCCATTTTTACTGCACATTAATAGCAAACTTCTTTTTTAAATTTTTATTTATTTATTTTTAAAGATTTATTTATTTTTATTGGAAAGGCAGTTATGCAGAGAGGAGAAGACACAGAGAGGAAGATCTTCCGTCCAATGGTTCACTCCCCAAGTGGCCCCAATGGCTGGAGCTCAGCCAATCCGAAGCCAGGATCCTCTTCTAGGTCTCCCATGCAGGTGCAGGGTCCCAAAGCTTTGGACCATCCTCCACTGCTTTCCCAGGCCACAAGCAAGGACCTGGATGGGAAGTGGAGCCGCCGTGATTAGAACCGGCACCCTTATAGGATCCTGCTGTGTTCGAGGCAAGGACTTTAACCACTACGCTATCACGTCAGGCTCTCACTAACTACTTTACAACTTGCTAATACAACTGGAAAAGCATGGAAGGATCGCCAAAAGTACTCTGGAATCCTGTACTGACTCTGGAGGTTGGGAAGAAGGCCCTGACTCCCAGCATTGGACCAGCTCAGCTCTGGCCATTGTGGCCTTTGGGAAGTGAACCAGTAGAAGTTGTTTCTCTTTCTCTCTAATTCTAACATTCAAATACATCTTAAAAAAAAAAATGAATAAATATAATCTGTTATGTAATTTTTTTAATAAAACATTGAAAAACAAAAAAAGAGAGACCAGGGTGATGGTTTAATGAGCTAATCCTTAGTCTACAAGTGCTGGCATCCCATCACCAGTTCCTATCTTGGTTACTCCACTTCCCACCACTCCTTGCTAATCTTACTGGGCAAGCAGTGGAGGATGGCCAAAGTCGTGGGACCTTGCACCCATGAGGGAGACCCAGAAGGGGCTCCTGGCTGCTGAACAGCTTCATTCTGACAGTTGCGGTCAAAAAGAGCACATACAAAGAGAAAGGGAGAGATTTCTTTCATTGGTATGTTCCTCAAATAGAAAAACCACAATGGCACAGGAGCCAGGATCTACACCCATGCCTGTCATGTGGGTGGCAGAGGCCCATTACCTAAAGCCATCATCTGCTAACTGCAGGAATGCATTAGCAAAGTGGATTGCAAGCCTACAGGGACTTCACCCAGCCAAGTTAGCAATAGGTTTTGGATATTATTTAGTTTCCATCTTACGTTATCACAAAAAAAACAAGAATTGTGGAATTAACTGGTTATACTACTTCTGTTATGTTGTGCATGAATTTGATTACCAGAACTTTACAACAAGAATTCATCTTGTGTCCACAGTGGAAAGAGGGCAGAAGATCAGTGAGCAGATTGTCATTGGCACCCCAGGGACCGTCCTGGACTGGTGCTCCAAACTCAAGTTCATTGACCCCAAGAAGATTAAGGTGTTTGTTCTGGACGAGGCTGACGTGATGATAGCCACGCAGGGCCACCAGGATCAGAGCATCCGCATCCAGAGGTAGGAGCTGAAGGCAAGGGCAAGGGAACAGCTGGCTGAGCAGCTGCCTCTCGTCCCCTGACCTGAAACACTCCTTCTTGTTCTCTTGACTCTGGGACTTGGGCATCTGCTTGATCAGTGCTGACCAAAGTCCCACCCTGGGCTACGAAAGGAGACCTGGGACTCAGCCCGTGCCCAGGCCCTCCCTGGGAAGCTGCACACCTGCTGTAGCCTCCTGGGAGTACGGCCACCAAGCTGCATGCGGTGTTGCTATTGGCCCTGCCGGGAGACTCGGGGTCACGCCAGATGTCTGGGCCTTGGTTGCAGGATGCTGCCCAGGAACTGCCAGATGCTCCTTTTCTCTGCCACCTTTGAAGACTCGGTGTGGAAGTTTGCCCAGAAGGTGGTCCCGGACCCAAATGTGATCAAACTGAAGCGCGAGGAGGAGACACTGGACACCATCAAGCAGTACTACGTTCTGTGCAGCAACAGAGATGAGAAGTTCCAGGCCTTGTGCAACCTGTACGGGGCCATCACCATCGCTCAGGCCATGATCTTCTGCCACGTGAGTATCAGCAGCTGGTGCCTGCTGGGCTGCCCTGCCCAGTGCCTGGCTGTTCCACCTCAGTGCTGGGGAGGACCCAGCTGCCCAGGCGGGAAGTGGAAAGGCAGGCCGGAGTGCTGGATCACCTCCACCTGCCCCAGAGCGTGGTCCCCTGGGGTTGTACTGACTTCCCAGGGGAGGCTGGTGTGGGGGGTAGAATGCTCTCATCCCACTTTTCAGAGATCACTTGGGGAAATCTCAACTCATCCCCTGAGTAATTTTTTGTTCTGTATCTGTATTTTAAGATTTATTGATTTTTCATTGGAAAGGAAGATTTGTAGAGACAAGGAGAGACAGAGAGAGAAAGATCTTCCATCTGCTGGCTCGCTGCCCCCATGGTTGCAGTGTCCAGAACTGAGCCAATCTGAAGCCAAGAGCTAGGAACTTCTTCTGGGTTTCCCAAGTGGTTGCATGGTCCCAAGGCTTTGGGCCATCCTCTACTGTTTCCCCAGGCCACAAACAGGGTGGATAGGAAGTGGAGCAGCTGTGATACAAGCCGGCCCTCATAAGGGATGCTAGCAATAGCAGGCAGAGGATTAGCCAGTGGAGCCACCACACGCTGGCCCTGCACTGAGCAATTTTTAAGCATTAAGGAATGTAGACTAGTTTGGGCTCAGTCCACACTCCTGCTAGATGAAAAGCCTAGAGCAATTAATTTGTTTACCCAAAATCAATCATGTGTCTGGATTTCTGTACCTGACAGTTGAAGCCTATTGTGCTGAATGGACTAACTCAGCAACGCTTTTGTGTATTTTATATGCCACAGGTCTTTTTGCAAGTATCAACTGACCTATCTGTCTGTCTAGCAATATGTTTTACACGTGTTTTTAAAAGCAGTTGTTTGCACTGCAGACCCGCAAAACAGCCAGCTGGCTGGCAGCCGAGCTCTCAAAAGAAGGCCACCAGGTGGCCCTGCTGAGTGGCGAAATGGTGGTGGAGCAGAGGGCAGCTGTGATTGAGCGCTTCCGAGAAGGCAAAGAAAAGGTTCTGGTGACCACCAATGTGTGTGCCCGTGGTGAGCAGAGATGGGTGTCCTGCCTGTCCAGACCCCATTAGCCTGAGAAATCTGTGTATGGAGGGAGCTCAGGTGCTCCGGCCGTTGGGCGTGGTTGGCGTGACATGGCTTTCTCAGAGAGGCTGGATTTTGGGGTGAGAAGCTGCACAGGAGTCCTGCCCTGGTGGGAGGAACCGTGCAGAAGCCTGCGCTTCCAGCTGCAGCTCGACAGACCTGGGCTTTTGCAGCTTCTGACTGAGCTGGCAGTTGTATTCCTACCTGCCAAGGCTCCCTTCTTTCTTCCGGCCTCTGCGGCGTGCCTTCTCTGCACATCCCAGAGGCAGCTGTCTAAGGCTCCTTCCCTCACCTGGGGGGTGTGTGCCTGGGTCTGACTGTGGGCAACCCTGACTGTGTCTCTGCCGTGACGCCTGTGTCTCTCCAACCGGGCTTTGTGCAGGTATCGACGTTGAGCAGGTGTCTGTCGTCATCAACTTTGATCTTCCCGTGGACAAGGATGGGAACCCGGACAACGAAACCTACCTGCACCGGATTGGGCGCACGGGCCGCTTTGGCAAGAGGGGCCTGGCCGTGAACATGGTTGATAGCAAGCACAGCATGAACATCCTGAACCGAATCCAGGAGCATTTCAGTGAGTCCCTGCAGGGTCCTCTGCCTGCAGGCCTTTCCTGGGGGGTTGGCGTGGGGCTGGGCAGGGAGGTTTCCCTGTGGCCCCAGAGGCCTCTGCCTAGGGTCTCCTCTGCTTTCCTACCCCTGGGAGTTCTCAGCAGCGTATCTGGAAAGTTTAGGGAGCCAAGACCAGGCTGGGCGCCCTGGGTCGGACTCTGCCCTAGTGAGCAGGGCATGTTCCCCTGTCTTCCCTTCCTGTGGTCCTGTCCCTCGTAATCCGACCACCACTACTACTTCTGCTAAGCCCATCCTCTTCTCTCTGACTCTTCTTTCTCCCCCAGATAAGAAGATAGAAAGATTGGACACAGATGATTTGGACGAGATAGAGAAAATAGCCAACTGAGAAGCTCCACCTGTCCCTGGTGCCCGCCCTTGGCACAGCCCCTGCCTGGGAGACAAGAGCTGTCACACCTGGCCTTGATAGTCACCAAGAAGACAGCGCGTGATGAGAGAAACTACCTACCTCACTTTAAATTACGTTTGGACTTGACAAATTTTGTGCATTGACGATGAGAAATTGAACAAAAAAAATCTGTATTTTGGAAAATGGTCCTTTTTTAAAAGCCTCCGTTTTCCTCATTCTTACACTAATCATGTTGGTATGGATAATCACTTGCGGTAGGACCCTCTGCCTTTTTTCTGTAGAAGGGCTGTGTGAATCAGCTGCAGAGAGAGAAATGGTGTGAGAGCCTCACAGTGCATGGATGTGAATCCCACCACCGTGGTGGGCCCTGGGCAGGCAGCAGCGCAGCTCCGGAGCTGCCCTTCTTGCAACCCACTGTGCCTGTCAGGAGTCAGGACCCTAATGCCATCTTCTGTGTTTCATAAACAGACAACCCACTGGCCCCTTTTACTTTCTCTTTTTAGGAGAAAATGTCTCCTTGTTTCTCCCTGGTGAACTTCTTGGCTACTGTTTTATAACAGATCTGGAGAAAAAAAACACACAGATACCGGTGAATCTCGCTACTTCAACGAGACTGGCAGGGGCTAAGAAATCCTTGGGCCATCTTCTGCTCCTCCTCATCCAGCACTCCATCAGCCCATGGTCACGGCACATTAGCGGCACCAGCTAGGTTTCTGAACACATCTGACCTAGTTCTTATCCATGGGATCACACAGTGACTGCGGCTGAGCAATTACAATCATGTGAGAAGAGTGTGCTGTTCATCCAGACTTCATGGGTTCCTTTATTTCATACACTGTGTAGGAACACAGATGGAGAAATTGTAGCTGTGTATGCATCATTCATTGTTAGAAATTTCAGTCATGAGAAATGCTTTACTAATCATGGCTTGATTTTATTTCTATTCTTATTAACCTAATATATTATGCTCATCAAAATGTTGTATGTGTATGTGTATATATTTTGTATATTTATAAAAAAGAAATATTCTCTGCTTCCACTCTGGGATGACCACTGCCAGAACTTTGGTGAACATTTCCACCAATTCTATTTTTTTTTTTCTTAAAGATGTTATTTATTTGAAATGCAGTTTCAGAGAGAGAGAAATATTCCACTCACTGGTTCGCTCCTTAATGAAGTGGCTATAATGGCATGGGCAAAGCTAGACTGAAGCCAAGAGATTAGTCTGGGTTGCCCACATGGGTGGCAGGGGCCCAAACAAAGCCGTCCGTCCCCATGTCACAAGCTGGGAACTGGATTGGAAACAGAATAGCTAGAACATGAAACAGTGTCCATACGAAATGTTGAGGCCACAGGCAGTAGCTTTTCTGGCTACACCACAACAAAAGCCTCCAAAATTTCCTTCTATTTGCATAAACCGGTACATTTTACAAAAATATGAATACCCTATTCATTCTTTGGCACCTGGGACACGTGAGCATACCTAGCCTTCCTATCTTTCTCACTTGAGGATGGCTGCCGTCCCAGCTTGCAGCCTGTCCCAGCACTGGGCAGGGCGCTGGGATGTCCAACCTGTGCTATTATGTACAGTGTCACAGTGACACAGTTGTTCTTTTACGCACTATTGAGAATTGTTCTTGGACATATTCCTGGAAATGGAAATGCAGGGTCAAAAAGCGAATGTTTAAAGTCTTAAAAACACTGCCAATTAAGCCCAATTCATGTTGTTGTAGCGATCCAAAAATATCCATTATCTGCTTGCCAAGTTCAAATTATCAGTTTTTAAAGCTTGCTATGTCACTGTCTATTTTTTGCATTCAGTGACACCTGGCAAGTGTTCAGATTGGATCTTTGTATTTAGTGTTCTGGTAAGTTGCCGACTCTTGTCAGTTCTGAGGGATTTTCAGGAACTCTAATATTGAAGAGATGAAACTTTGCAATTAGTATATGTTTTTCTAACTTGTCTAACAAACTTTTAGAAAAAGAGTGGGTGGGCCTGGCATGGTAGCCTAGTGGCTAAAGTCCTTGCCTTGCACATGCCGAGATCACATATAGGCACCGTCTCTAATCCCTGCAGCCCCGCTTCCCATCCAGCTCCCTGCCTGTGGCCTGGGAAACCAGTGGAGGACGGCCTAAAGCCTTGGGACCCCGCACCTGCGTGGCAGACCTGGAAGAGCTCCTGGCTCCTGTCTTTGGACCGGTGCAGCCCCAGCCTTTGCAGCTGCTTAGGGAGTGAACCATCAGTAAGAAATCTTCCTCTCTGTCTCTCCTCCTCTCTGTATATCTGACTTTCCATTGAAAATAAATCTTTAACAAGAAAAAAAAAAAAACAGTGGGTTTGTTTTGTTTTTAAAGATTTACTTTTATTTGAAAGGCAGATTTACAGAGAAAAAGATTTTCCATTTGCTGGTTCATTCCCCAAATAGCCCCAGTGGCCACAACTGAACTGATTTGAAGCCAGAAACTTCTGGCACATGTGCAGGGTTCCAAAGGTGCAGATTTGTGCCAGGACACAAACTAGTGCCCATAGGGGATGATGGCACTTGGAAGCAGACGATTAGACAGTTGAGCCACTGCAGCAGCCCCGAAAAAGTGTTTTTCTTTTTTTTAAGATTTATTTATTTTTATTGCAAAGTCAGATATACAGAGAGGAACATGTTCCGTCTGATGATTCACTCCCCAAGTAACCGTAATGGCTGGTGCTGCGCTGATCTGAAGCCAGGAGCCAGGAGCTCTTCCTCTGGGTCTCCCACTCAGCTGAAGGGTCCCAAGGCTTTTGGCCATCCTTGACTGCTTTCCCAGGCCACAAGAAGGGAGCTGAATGGGAAGTGGGACCTGGCAGGATTAGAACCGGCATCCATATGGAATCTTGGTGCATTCAAGGCGAGGACTTTAGCCACTAGGCCACTGCGCTGGGCCCAGTAGTGTTTTTTAATCTGAGAGGCAGAGAGTGCTGAGATCTGTTGGCTCACTCCCCACGGTGCTATCCCATCCTTTAAATAACTTTTAAAGATTTACTTATATTTATTGGAATGTCAGATATACAGAAGCAACGAGATACAAAGAGAAAGATCTTCTGTCCAGTGGTTCACTTCCCAAGTGACCGCAATGTCTGGAACTGAGCCAATCTGAAGCCAGGAGCTAGAAGCTTCTTCTTGATCTCCCACATGGGTGCAGGATCCCAAGGCCCTGGGCCATTCTCTGCTGCCTTCCAAAGCCAGAAGCAGGGTGCTGGATGGGAAGTGGAGCAGGTGGGACCCGAACCAGTGTTCATATTGGATGTCAGCAGCAACTTTACCTGCTACACCACAGTGGTAGTCCATACACATAATAACTGAAGCCTACACTTCATTTAGACCTCCTCTGCTGTCCCCTGGTGCGTTTTTTCCATGCCTGGATCCCATAGTACACTTAGCCATTGCATCCCTTTGCAGGCTCACCACTGATGACCCTGAGAGGTTTATTTATTTTTTAGGAGTATTGGCTAGGTATTTTGTAGGATATCCCACTGCCAGATTTGGTGTTTTTCCCATGATTAGACCGAGGTTATTGGTTATGTAAAGTGTCATTCATCATACAACAAAGGTACAGACTGTTTTTGGTTTTGCTTTTTATAAAAAGGTTTATTTTCTAGCTACTTTAAAGGCAGAGTTACACAGAAGTAGAGACAGAAAATTTGGATTCACTGGTTCATTCTCCAAACAGCCACAACAGTAAAGGATGGGATAAGTTGGATCTAGGAGTCTAGAATTCCATCCCGGTTTCCGATACAGGACCAGAGGCCCAAGCTCTTGGGCAGTTTGCTGCTACCTGCCCAGGCACATCAGCAGGAAGCAGGATTGAATGTGAAGCAGTCAAACTGCCATTCATACTGATACAAATGGTGCTTAACCCACTGTGGCATATTGCTGGCCCTGACTCATCACTGTGGATGCTGGCCTATTTTAGTTTGCAACACCATGACAAATACCTGAGAGAAGCTAGTTACATAGGAATGCGATTTATTATGGCTCAAGATGTCAGGGGGTCTCTGCTTCAGTACTTGACAGGTTCACTGGTTCAGCATCAAGTGACCTTGGGGGCTGGTGAAGACTTGCAGAGAGTCAGGATACAGAGAGAGAGGAAACAGGCCTGACTTACATATACATAATTCGTCTTCTCATAGGAATTGCCTTTGGAGGGTTTGCCCCCAATGACCTAAGACCTTGCACTACATCGATCTCTACCCTGGGAATACTATCAGTTCATAACATTAGGAATGAAATGATCTGTGTTGAGCCAGATCGTGCTCACAAATCCTGCTCTTAACTTCCAAGACCCATGTCCACCTCACAACAATCACTCCAGCCCTAATAGTTTCAGTCCAACAAAACTACTGAATTCAGTTATTCAGTCCAACATTAATTCCAAAAATCCCAAGTCATATCTCAAAGCCTCCAGCCATGAGGCTGTAAATATCCAATATACAGTGACAGGACAGACATGGAGCGCATATCTCCATTACAAAAGATGAGGACAGGGAACAGAATTAGAGCAACAGAAAGCCAAAACCCAGCAAGGCAAATCATCAAATCTACGGTGTCATGTCCAGCATCTGAGGCACACTGACTGGGGATAAGCTCCCTGGGACTTAGGCAGCCCTGTCCCTAATGGCTTTGCTGGTCAGAGCCCTTGATTCTGGCTGGTCTCACAGGCTTGAATACTGTCTGGGCGGTCCCACCAGACACTGTCCTGGTAGGAGTTATCTCTAGTGGTTACACTCCTGAAATGGGTCTCTGATGGTTCAAAATGCTCTTTCATATCATGGAGGCCATCATGCTGCCATAGCTCTGCTACTCCCTTCCCATATGACTGCTCTCCAAGGTTTCACACTGATGAGGTATCTCTTCCCAGGATCACATGACACATAGCTTACAAGCTGTCCTTAGGGAGTGTCTCATACTGCTGAGTTTTCTGTGTTTTAGGGTCTCAACTGTGGTTTCACCCCCACACTTCCATTAAGCATCACCCCATCGGGGGTTACAACCCTGAAGCATAACACCGTCTGGCCTCCTACAGTTTTCATTAAAAAAAAATATTTATAAAATTCACGTGTAAGGCAGAGACAGAGTCACATAGACAGAAGAGAGTTATCTTCTACCTGCTGGTTTTCTCCCCAAATGCTCACACAACACATGGGGCTGTTGGGTTTTCCTTTAAAAATCTCCCTGAAAGCCACCATGACCCCGCAACTCTTTCACTCTGCACACTTGTAAAACTAGCATCCAGTGGGTGACACCAAGATGTACCACCAGCACAAGGTGCACCTGTGCTCTTGAAACACAGCTGCAAGTCCAGAATACTTCACTAGCTGAACAGAGAAAAATAAACCCTACCATGGTCTTGGGAAAGCTCTGGGGTCAGGATACTAGTTTCCTGGGAAAATTCTGCCATTCCTGGCCTCTAGGCCTGTAATTGGACAGTCACCCTCAAGATCTCCAGAAGAGTTTTGAGGGCTTTCTCCCATTGTTTCTTAGCTAGTGCTTTCTAGACAACCACATTATCCTACCAGGAACACACTCCTACTCTTTCTTTCCTCCTCTGCTCAAAGTACAAATTTCCTCATCTTCCTACCCTGTTACTTTTCACTCCTGATTCTTGGTGGAAAACTAAACAGCAGACAGTAACATCCATGCACTTTATTGCTCTCCCAACACACAATGTCTCAGAACATACATGTACACGGAAAAGACAGGTTCTTTATCACCATGTAACAATGTGGCCCTTAATCCACATTTCCACCTTTAACCTCACCTATACTAGAAGCATCCAGAGCTTCTTATGTGATTTAACCACTGGAATCCCGAACAACAATGTCTGTAGGCATTCTCTAGCCTGGTCCTCTAGACACTTTCAGTGGTTTCCAGTAAGCCAATTCCAAATGCTCCTCCATATGTCCAGACAGTTAATAACACATCCCCCCACACACATTCATTCATTCTCATTTTCTCTCCCCCAGCCCCAGCCCCATTTTCAGCATTAGCTTTTCATCACTCAAACAAAACCTCAGAGAAGCTACTGAAGAAGCAAAGCTGATTTTGGCTCACAGTTTCAGAAGTTCCCAATCCAAGATCTGCTGGTTGTCACACGTCCAGCTGTCTGTGGAGACCTGAGGATGGCAACGGCAGAATATAGGGGAACGATCACATGACGAGTCATGAAATAAAGCAAGAAGGCAGCTGGGCCTGACTCGGGCACACCGTAGTAACCCAAGGACCTCCCACACTGGAACATGTCTTCACTGTTCCTAAGCCTGGGGTTTAAATTCCTCTAGGAGTTCAAGAAGCAAAGTGATCACATTGCAGCTACCTTCATCACCTGGTTGAAGAGGAGTTTGCCAGGGTTCTCCCCTAGACAGTTACTGTTTTCCCCTTTCCCTTGGAAGGCAGTCACCACGAGCAGACCACATCGAGGGGGGTGTCGCAGTTTTTTCTTGGGGGCACAGTAGCTACATGTGTAGTCTGGAATCCACCCCTGAGAGGGCTTTGCCTCTACTCCATTATTTAATATATTTGAACACATATTGTAAGTACAGACTGATATTGGCACTGACTACTTGGTTAAGGTGATTTTTTATAATTTTCAAAAAAATTTAAAAGTATGCACGCATATACACACACATACATCTTAACAAAATAGTGAATGCAGAAATAGACTTAGCATGAATACTTTCACAAAGCACCAGGGAAGGATCATATTATGAAAATTGATACTGGGACAATTTCACATCTATTTGAAAAAAGGAAGAAAATTAATTGATTAATTAATTAATTAGAGGAGCAGGCATTATGACACAGTACATCAACCTGCTGCTTGTGAAAACCATACCCCAAATCAGAGAGCCTGGTTTGAGTTCTGTCTCCAACTCCAATTCAGTTGCCTGCTAATGTGCTTAAGAGGCCTAGGATAGCCTACGGGAAACCCCAAGCGGGGTTCCTAACTCCTGGCTTCAGCCTGGTCCAGCCCCAGCAGTTACACGCATTTGGAGTTTAAAAGTCTGCCACTCTGGGCCTGGCATGATAGCCAAAAGGCTAAATGCTCACCTTACATGTGCCAGGATTCTGTATGGGCACCGGTTCACATTCTTGCTGCTCCATTTCCCATCCAGCTCCCTACTTGTGGCCTGGGAAAGCAGCTGAGAACAGCCCAAACCCTTGGGACCCTTACACCTGCGTGGGAGTCACAGAAGAGGTTCTTGGCTTCTGGCTTAGGATCAGCTCAGCTCCGGCCACTGTGGCCACTTAGGGAGTGAACCAATGGACAGAAGATCTTCCTCTCTGTCTTTCCTTCTCTCTGTAGATCTGACTTTCCAATAAAAAGAAATAAATCTTAAATAAAAAGTCTGTCACTCTGCCTTTCTTCTTTTTTCTTGTCCTCAAGATTTATTATTAAAGTTACAAATTGGGCCCGGTAGCGTGGCCTAGCAACTAAAGTCCTCACCTTGAACATGCCAGGATCCCAGATGGGCGCCGGTTCTAACCCCGGCAGCTCCACTTCCCAGCCAGCTCCCTGCTTGTGGCCTGGGAAAGCAGTCGAGGACGGCCCAATGCATTGGGACCCTGCACCCGTTGTGGGAGACCTGGAAAAGATTCCTGGTTCCTGGCTTTGAATTGGCACAGCACTGGCCATTGCGGTCCCTTGGGGAGTGAATCATCGGACGGAAGATCTTCCTCTCTGTCTCTCCTCCTCTCTGTATATCTGACTTTGCAATAAAAATAAATAAATATTAAAAAAATATAAAGTTACAAAAAGAGGATGGGAAGAAGAGACAGAGAAACAGTTTTTCCATCTAATGGTTCCCTTCCCAGTTATAATGGCCAGAGCTGAGCAGGGAAGCTGGGAGCCCAGAGCCTCCTCTGGTTCTTTCACTTGGATGCAGCATCCCAAGGCTTTGGGCCATCCTCTGCTGCCCTCCCAGGTCATCAGAAGCAAGTTGGATCAAAAGTGGAATGGCCAGGACTAGAACTGGTGGCTGTTAAGGGACATTAACACCAAAGGTATAGGATTAGCTTGCAATGCTACTGCGCTGATCCCTTGTTTTAAGATTTTAGAGCTTAATGAAATGGCTTGATTGGCTGATCCTTCCTCTTCAAGTGCCAGGATCCCATGTGGATGCCAGTTCATGTCCCAGATGCTCTGGTTCCCATCCAGCTCTCTGCTTGCGTCCTGGAAGAGCAGAGGATGGCCCAAGGCCTTGCCCCCCTGCACCCATGTGGGAGACCTGTAAGAAACTTCTTGGCTCCTAGCTTCAGACTGGCTCAGCTCCAGCCATTGCAGCCACTTGGGAATTGAACCAGTGAATGAAATATCTTTGTCTCTCCTTCTGTCTGTGAATCTGTTTGTTCAATAATAATAATAATAATTTTTTAAATTTTTATTTATTTTTATTGGAAAGGGAGATATACAGAGAGGAAGATCTTTCATCTGATGTTCACTCCCCAAGCAGCTGCAAATCCAGAGCTGAGCCAATCCGAAGCCAGGAGCCAGGAGCCAGGAGCCAGGTCTCCAGTGCAGGTACAAGGTCCCAAGGCTTTGGGCCATCTTCGACTACTTTCCCAGGCCACAAGCAGGGAGCTGGATGGGAAGCATGGCCGCAGGGATCCTAACATGTTCAAGGTGAGGACTTAAGCCACTAGGCTATCGCACCGGGCCCATAAAACATTAAAAAAATTTTTTTTTTAACATTTACGTATTTTTATTGCAAAGTCAGATACACAGAAAGGATAATGAAAAAGTAATAATAATAAAACACCAACAAAAAAAACCCCAGATTACAGAAAGGAGGACAGACAGACAGGAAGATCATTCAACTGCTGATTTAATCCTCAAGCAGATGCAACGGCTGGAGCTGTGTGAATCCAAAGGCAAGGACTTCATTCACTAGACCACTGTGTCGGGGACCTAATAAAATCTTTTAAAAATGATTTATTTTATTTACTGGTAAGGCAGAGTTAGAGAGAGGGAGAGACAGTGACAGATCTTCTATCTGCTGTTTTACTTCCCAAATAGCAACAGTGGCCATTGTTGTGCCAGGCCAAAGCCAGGATCCAGGAACTCTAGGTTACTCACATGGGCGGCAGGAGCCCAAGCAGTTGGGTCATCCTCTGCTGCTTTTCCAGGTGCATTAGCAGGGTGCTGGACTGGAATAGAATAGCTGGAGCTTTAACCAGTGCTTATATGAATTTCTTGTATCACAGGCAGTGGCTTAACGCACTAGCTCAAAACACTGTCCCCAGACCCTGAGCTCTTTCTCAAGTGGATTTCATTTCAGGAGCAACCCTCTGAATTAACTCAGGTATATAGCAGGAATCTTCCCTGCAAGCTCGTCCATATACTTCTATTTACTGGAGCAATCTTGAACTGGGAAAGAGAAATGCTGGACCTTCAGGACTTACTACTAGATACTGGCTCTGAGAACTGAAAGCCCACATGGGCCAGCAGTTAGATGGTGGTAATGGTAGTCCGCGTTCTCGTCAAAGATTACCTCACGGGAAATTCAGTGAGACCACACATTAATTTTAAGAGCATTTCTGGAGGCTAGTTTTGTGACATAACTGGTAAATGCTGCCATCCCTTCTGGGGGCTGATTCCTGTTCTGTCTGCTCTGAGGGCAACAGAAGATGACTTACTTTGGTCCCTGAATCCAGGAGCACCTGCCTTCAGCCTGGCCCAGACTCAGCTGTTGCAGTTATTTGGGGAGTGACCTAGTAGATACAATATCTGTCTGTTCTCTCCCTGTGTAACTCTTTTACATAAATCAATCAATCTTTAAAAAAAATCATTTCCTCAGCCCCACAAAGGGAGATAGTTAGCAAGCATGGACCATCACAAGAGTCTGTCTGTGGTCACTTGATACCACTGTCTGGCCTGTTCCTGGCTTGTCTCCTCAGGGGCATTGCACACATACACAGCCTCCCAAGAATGCCATGGAAAGATGAACATCCTCCTCGTCCTGGGGATGCACAGGAAAACCCTCAGTAGCTGTCTATAAAGATGATCCACTCAGCCACTGCTCCCCACCTCTGGATCACAACACCCCAGGCCTATCCTTAGAAGCACTCCAGGCAGAAAGGCCTATGACATAGCAGGATCAAGCCAGAATTGGGGGAAAAGGGAAATCCAGGCCTAGAGAAACTCGTTCTTAGAGAGAGAGAGATGGCTCAGGATATGGCACAATCAGGTATGCTGGAGCCTACTGGAGACACAAGTCGTTCCAGGAAACCCACTATAGAAGCTGTTGCCAGAATTCTTTCCAACTAATTCCTATTTTACAGGGAACTAAAGAGGATGAAAAATGTTCACTTGTAACCAAAATACTTGCAGTACCTCAGATATGTCTTGGAACTTCAGAAAGAGCACAGTCCAGGAAGGTGTTTGAAAGTTGTACCCCCGTCTTTGTGTCCGCTCAATATTCTTTATTTTTAAAACCTTTTTAAAGATTTATTTTTATTAGACAGATTCATAGATAGAAAGATCTTGCATACACTGGTTCACTCCCCAAATGGCCAAAACAGCTGGAGCTGAGCTGAGCTGAAGCCAGGGGATACGAGCTTCTTGAGCTTCTCTCAAGTCTCTCATGCCGGTGCAGGGCCATCCTCTGCTGCTTTTCCCAGGCCACAAGCAGGAAAGTGGTGCAGCCGGGATATGAAGCAGCACCCCATGGGATCCCAGCACTTAGAGGTGAAGGATTAACCAGTTAAGCCATTACACCTGGCCACTAAAGACCTATTTTATTTTCTATTTATTTGAAAGAGTTACAAAGAGGGTGAGAACTAGCACAAGAGAGGAAATCTTGCATTTGCTGGATCACTCCTCATATGGCCCGAGTCAGAACTGGACCAAGCTGAAGCCAGGAACTTGGAGCTTCCTCAGAGTCTCTCATGCTGGTGCGGAGGCCTCGCACTTTAGCAGTCTTCAGCTGCTTTCCCAGGAGCACCAGCAGGGTGCTAGACTGACTGGAAGTGGAGCAGCAGGGACTCAAATCAACATCCTTATGGGAAGACAGCAGGCAGAGGCCTGGCCTGCTACAACACTCTTCTGTCCATTCTTATCTATCCTAACCTCCCATTTCCCAATACACACTGTTTCCAAGACAGGACACATTCCATAACAGATGAATGACTCTACAGTGTTGTTGTTGTTCAATTTTAATTCATAAAGAGAAAGGGAAGGAAAATTTTAAAAAGGTTTAAATAACTATTGCAATAAAGAAGATTTGGGCTGGATGCTGGGAACTATTTCTTCCAAAATGAGGGTTAATGATTTAAACAAAAAAAGGAACCCTCCTCCCCGACCAAAAAAATAAAGGGGAAGAAATAAATTATTCTGCTCAATACTGTTTGGCATAATTGCATTGATCTCCTCAACACTGACAACAGTCTCTGAGGCAGCAGTGGCAGGACCCTGCCAAGAACGGAGGGGGCCTCAAATGGCAGAGGGGAAGGCCCTGAGGCGCTCCTGAAGTGGCCCTTGCTGACTACCCCTATTTGGCTTTCCCCAGTGGGAACAAGGTCAAACTTCTCCCTTTATTAAACTGCAGGGACCCTCTGTAAGGTCCTCCCCATGGGAGGCTGCTTGGTGGTGCCAATTCACTGAGCAAAATGGGCATCGGTGATGACAGCGCGGGGAAGGGGTGAGGAGAGGAGGGGGGCTTGCAGTGGTTTGAGAGCTTCACAGAAGCCTTTTCTCACCTCCCGAACGCCCCTGATCTGGAAGCTGTGCAATTGAGACTGGGTCCTATCATGCAAGAAAGTTGCTTTCGGGTGTATCCCAGCCTTTCCAGGGCCGGAAATGGACAAGTGGGGGACAGGCATGAGGAAGGAGGGGAGATGGAGTATGGGATGTGGCTGTGGGACGTGGCTGCGGCTACCTGCAGCATTCCAGGCCTCCTCCTCTCCTAGGGGCGCCGGGGGAAGGTGGTGGCGGCCCTCTCTCCTCAGAACCTGTGTGTGTGTGGCCGTGCGGATGGGGAAGGGCAACTTTTATGATTTCGGTTTGGATTCCCAGAGCAACAAGTAGGCTGGTGAGGCCCAGGGCCTGAGGAGAGAGACCCTAACACGGTCGCGGGTGAGGTGGAGGGGCCGAGGGCACGAGTGGAGTGTGAAGCACCTTACGAGTGACGCCACGGGGCTTTCCGGATTCCTGCCCTGCCTCTTTAACACTTTCGTGTTTCGCGTCAGAACCGAGGCCAAGTCCACTCCCAAGTCGAAGGGTGAATCCAATGCCCCTCCCCCCCGTTTGGAACCTCAGGGCGGCGAGGCGGAGGGACGGACGAGGGCCCACGCGCCACCCGGGACCGCATCTCTTTGGTGGGTCTGCACTCACCCATGGCTGCGCCTGACACAGAAAGAAAACGTGTGGGTCTAAGACTCTCCCGGAGAGCCTGCAGCCACCCGAGAGGACACTAGCTTTCCCTCTCGCAAGGCAGAGCACGGCCGGGCCACCCCCTAGCGGCCGACTGCCTTCCGCTGCGAGCACTCCCGCCGCAGCCCGGCCGGCCGGCCAGCCAGCCACTGAGACGCGCTTCTGACCGAACCCTGAGGAAAAATACTTCATCAGGGTCCAAAACAACCTCTACCTTTTAAAAAGCGGAAAAGAAAATTCTATCGAAAAGCAAAAGGGACTGGGAAATTAAGCAACCGCCTGCCCGGCTCCAAAGGCCAGTGATTGGAGGAGACGGGAGGGAACCAGTGGCGGAAGTTCTTTTGCGCTTCATGATTGGCTGTCAGAATTAAAGGCTCCGCCCAATGACGGTGCTGATTGGTGCAAGGGCCGGGCCCGGCTCACGAGTCTCATGATTGAAGGGAGGACAGGCAGCACTCCGCTGGACTGCAGCATGATAGGCCCAGACCGCGGCCTCTTGTCGCTCCCGATTGCCTGGCAACGCCCAGGGCCGGGCGGGGCGCGCACGGCAAGGCTCGCTCCTTCTCGCAGGCCTGGAGTCCAGGGCCTGAAGGCGTGGCTGCACCTCACAGAGGAGGCCACACTGTCAGGGTCGCGGCCGGGCCAGGCTCAGTTGCCTCGGTAGACCTCGATTTTGCTGGCCTTGGCGAGCATGTCAATGATGTGTGCCTCGAAGTCCGCGTCGTGCACACCCGTCTTCCGGAACTCGCCCGCGTACCGGTTGTTCTCCCAGTAGTGGTGCCAGTTGCCCCGGCTGTCCGCCCCGAATCCATACACGTTCACCTGGGGGTTAGGGAGATGGCAGGGTTACCGCGTGTCAGGACCACGGAGGTTGGAGGAGGGGCTGGGTGCAGTCCCTGGTGCAGGGGACACAGGGGAACATAAAGAACCCAGATCCCTTTCCAGTTCCTTGCTAATTTTTTTTTTTGTAATGGAATACTTGCACCAGTGAAGGAGGTCTATTGGGAAAAATGGGAGCATTGGAGTAAACACTGCTTTTGTGCCACGGTAGCCTTGGCCACTGGTGAAACAGCCCTGGCCACAGGTGAAATGTGGGTCTTCACATGAATTTTCTGCATTTTTCAGCCCAAGAGTAGGTCAGGGGCTCAGTCTGGTCACTCGGCTGAAGTGGACCATAGTCTTTTCTGCTGTTAGCCTATTTAACGTTTTCATGATGTGACTTCAGATTTGGCAACAACATTAAAGTCCTGGGGTTTGCGCAGTGTAGATGTGCAGGTCACATTGCATAAATAGCAGAAGTCGGAGCCACTTGGCTTCTTGCCTACAAAGACAAGGGGCTCTAAAGGCCCCGCTGAGCCCTGAGCAGGGCTGACCTACCTCGTCACACACATGCAGGGCAAAAAAGAGCACCAGCATCCCTGTGGAAGGGTAGCGCCCGTGGTGCTCTGTCCACCGGTCGTGGATGTACTTGAAGAAGGCTGGGTTGTAGATCTGAACCTGGGGAGAAGAGATAACAGCAACATGAGACTGGAGCCAGGTGCTGAGTAGTCTGTCAGCTCTTCCAGGTATCTGCTGCTCTGGCTTCCACTGGGGTCAGGAATATCAGCACATGGTGACTCTAGGTTCTGGAAGGTATACTTGAGTTGGCCGGGCGCCGTGGCCTAGCAGTTAAAGTCCTCACCTTGAATGCCCCAGGATCCCATATGGGCGCCGGTTCTAATCCCGGCAGCTCCACTTCCCAGCCAGCTCCCTGCTTGTGGCCTGGGAAAGCAGTTTAGGACAGCCCAATGCATTGGGACCCTGCACCCGCGTGGGAGACCCGGAAGAGGTTCCTGGTTCCCGGCTTCGGATCGGCGCACACCGGCCCGTTGCGGCTCACTTGGGGAGTGAATCATCGGACGGAACATTTTCCTGTCTGTCTCTCCTCTCTGTATATCTGACTTTGTAATAAAATAAATAAATCTTAGAAAAAAAAAGGTATACTTGAGCCAAGCACCATCAGGAGGCATGACTACAGTTTGGACTGAGGTGGGACCGAAAAAAGAGGAGGTGAGGAGCTTACCTTTTCTTTGTCCACTCGAAGGAAGGACTTCACTGGGGCATAGGTGCTGCAAGCAGACAGAAAGATAACTTTTCAGATGGCCCCCTGGCACCGAGATACCTCTCATCCCCCTCATGTCTGACTGGTGACAGCCTCACAACTTCTAGACTGATCAGCTTCCAGAATGTTCTCCAATCAATGCCATACCTTCCTTATTCAGAAACCTTCAGTAGATGCCCCATTACAGGATAAAATAAGAAGGCAAGTCAGGAAATTGTAATTTCTATGTTTAAAAAATACATGGTGGGCTTGGGAGCATGGCCTGGTGGCTAAGGTCCTCGCCTTGATCCCATATGGCCGCTGGTTCTAATCCCGGCAGCTCCACTTCCTCTCTGTCTCTCCTCCTCTCAGTATGTCTGACTTTGTAATAAAAATAAAATAAATCTTTAAAAAAAAAAAAATACATGGTAACGGGCCCGGCGGCGTGGCCTACCGGCTGAAGTCCTCGCCTTGAAAGCCCCGGGATCCCATATGGGCGCCGGTTCTAATCCCGGCAGCTCCACTTCCCAGCCAGCTCCCTGCTTGTGGCCTGGGAGAGCAGTTGAGGACGGCCCACTGCATTGGGACCCTGCACCCGCGTGGGAGACCCGGAAGAGGTTCCTGGTTCCCGGCATCGGATCAGCGCGCACCGGCCGTTGCGGCTCACTTGGGGAGTGAATCATCGGAGGGAAGATCTTCCTCTCTGTCTCTCCTCCTCTGTGTATATCTGGCTGTAATAAAATGAATAAATCTTTAAAATAAAAAATACATGGTAACAAGAGTCCAAACAATAAAAACAACTCAAATGCCCATTGGCAGATGAACAGATAAGCAAGATGCGGTCTACACACAGGAATACTATTCAACCTTTAAAAACAATGATATTCTGACACATACAAACCTTGAGCTCATTATGCTAAATTAAATAAGATGTAAAAGTCTAACTATTGTACAATATCACTTAAACAAAGCACCTAGCATGATCAGATCATAGGCATGGAAAGTATAAGAAGGGTAACTAAAGTTAGGAAGGGAGATTGGGGACACTGTTGAATGGGTACTGTTTCCATATGGGGTGATGAAAAGTTTAGACAGAGCTGATGGTTATATAACAATGTGGCTCTATGTGGTGTTACTCAATTGTATACTTAAAAAATAGTTCAGAGTAAACTTTATATTTGACCACAGTAAAACTCTTGGTGAGATACAGGGGTGGTGATATGACAATGACTGAGGGGCATAGGGGTATCTTTAAAGATCCCTAGAACATGAAAATGTTCTAAAATTAAATGTGGTTTTGGTTATGCCACTCAATAAATATATTCAACAATCATGACATATGAATTGTTATCTCAGTAAAACTGTTCAAATAACAACAAGAAAAAACTTGAAACAAAATCCTTGATGAACTGGATTTCCCAGAGTTCCTTGAAACTCTGATGAAGAAACTGTCCCCAAAGAAAGTTCTCAGGAGGCACAGCTCTGATAGTCACAAGTTTCCTCCTGGAGAGGAGACCAAAATCATACTGTCTTTTCCTCACCTTCCCACCACCGTTGCATAGGGTACCCACACAGAAGTGCCACAAGAAGGCTGTACCCTCAGCTCACTCTACATTTTGAGTACTTCCTTCTCACTAGCACTTTTGACTAAAATGTTCATTATGGGGATTCTACATCAAGTCCCCAGAAAGACCCTTCCCAAGGTGGTCCTGCTACTCCCAGCCAGCAGAGAGGCTTACAATCGGATCTGTCCTGTGGACAGGGCACTGGCAATCCACAGCAAATCCAGGGCCTTGAAGGGCACCAACACGAAGCTGACGTTGGCAGGCAGGTTCTTGGCACTCTCAGGGTACATGAAATGATGGGTGGTTCGGCTGCCAACATCCTGTTCAAAGCCCACGGTTGGTGCCTGATTCATCCTGCAGGGACAAGAGGGTGGCATGAGAATAAAATGCTATGGAAACCAGTAGCAGAGTTTTGCACGACAACTTGGTGCTTATTCATCAAACATGTACATAGACAATTGCTGTGATCCACTACTTGTATTTTCTAGGACCCTATTCTATAAAGATGGTTGCACAGGTACATAAAAATATGCATCCGAAGATTATCGCTGAAGTATTGACAACACCAAAAAACGGAACAAGTCAAACAATAAAGAACTGTTGATACTTTTTACTATATTTATACTGTAGAGTATGATATAGCCATCAAATGAAGACATACATGCGTTGGTAAAAATAAAACCATGGGAGCCTTGTGCTGAAGGCATCACCTTGCACGTGCCAGGATCCCATATGGGCACCAGTTCTAATCCCGGCAGCTCCACTTTCCATTCAGCTCCCTGCTTGTGGCCTGGGAGGGCAGTCGAGGACAGCTCAAAGTCTTGGGACCCTGCACCCATGTGGGAGACCCAGAAGGGGTTCCTGGCTTGTGATCAACTCAGCGCTGGCCATTGCGGTCTCTTGGGGAGTAAATAAATGGACACAAGATCTTCCTCTCTGTGTCTCCTCCTCTCTGTATATCTGACTTTCCAATAAAAGTAATTTTTATTTTTAGACTTACTCCTTCAGGGAGTGAACTAGTGATTGGAAAATCCTTCCTTGTATCTGAAAATCTGTCTTTCCAATAAAAATAAATAAATCTTTATATTAAAAAAGTTATTCAATGAAAAGAAACAAGTTGTGTGAAGTATCCTACTTCTTTTCTTTCTTTAGACAAAGTTATAGAAAGCAACCAAGAAAGAGATCTTCCAACCACTGGTTCATTCCCAAAATGGATGCTACAGACAGGGCAGGGCCAGGCTGAGTGCAGGAAGCTGGAGGTTTATTGAGGTTTCTCGTAGGAGTAGTAGGTACCAAAGCACTTGGGCCATCTTTCACAGATTTCCTAGGTGCATTAGCAGAGAGCCCAGTTGGAAGTAGAGCAGTCAGGACACAAATTGCACCTAACTGGGATGCCAGCATCACAGGTAACCTGGCATGCAGCACAGCTCCCTGCCCTGCCACTTTCTAGCTTCTTAAAGATTTATTCACTTTTATTGGAAAGGCAGATTTACAGAGAGAAGGAGATACAACGATCTTCCACCTGCTGGTTCACTCCTCAAGTGGCCATAACAGCTGGAGCTGAGCTAATCTGAAGCCAGGAGTCAGGACCTTCTTCTAGGTCTCCCATGTGGATGCAGGTTCCCAACTGCTTTTCCATGCCACAAGCAGGGAGCTTCCCAGGCCACAAGCAGGGAATTAAATAATTGTTAACTTTCAGGAAATGGGCTTAGGTAGATTGATTATTTTTATTACATACGTGAAATTTTTTCTATGCAAGTTAAGTTTACAAGATCTAAAAAGCTTTGGACCAGAAGTGTCTCAGATTTCATTTTAGATTTTAAATATTTTTATCTATATAATAAGAGATTTTGGAACTGGGACTCAACTGTAAACATGAAATTCATTTATGTTGTATCTACCTTCTATACAAGCTGCAAGTATTTTTTTAATAATTTTTTTAGTGTGCTTTTTTTTTTTTTTAATTTCAAAGGTAGAGACAGGGATTGCAAATCCATTGGTTCACTCTGTAAGTACTCACAACTGGTAGAGTTGGGCCAAGCAGAAGCTAGAAGTCAGGCACTCCTCGTGGCCTCCCTCCCATGGTGCTTATTAGCAGGAAGTTGGATCCACAGTAGAGATGCTGAGACTCAAACCAGTACTCCAGAATGGGATGTGGTTGTCACAAGATGTAGCTTAACCCCCTTGTGCCATAATGTTTGTCCCTGTTTATTTTATTTTGTTTTGAAAAGGAAAAGTACAGCCTTCTATAACCTCAACCTTGTCCTGGCTGTTGTACTCTCTTTCCAAAAAGATGAAAGAAAAAAGTCTGTCTCCTTGGCAGTACAGAAGCTTGCCACCCTTTTCCACTCTGTCCCTGTACTGTAAATTCTGTTCCACCAAGGTCAAGAGGTATGCCCTGAATTCTGACAGTGCCCACCCTCCAAGAGGTGTACCCTGAGTTCTGACAGTGCCTACCCGGGACTGCATATCTGCGGACATGCAGTGTCCCAAAATCCCAGATGGCAAGTTTAGACTTTCTGTTTCTTCTAATTTGTGCAAAACACAAGCTGAATAAAACCAAAGCTCCTATTTTAGGTCAGTGTCTTGAAATATGAGAAACAACCTTTCAACACAAAACTGCTATGACTATTAGAAGGCTATTCCTATCCCCTGCAGGCTACCCTGTGGAACAGTAATTAGCAAGGTGAGGTGACACTAATCTGGTGCTCCTCTAGTGACACGGAAGAGAGCAATGTCATGAACTGGCTTTCTCTGCCAATTCTGGAATAAAATCAGTAGAATGTTCCCTGTTTTTCCAGTGGCTGGTGCTATTGAGCTGGGCTGTGTGAAGCCGTATGTAGTGCATCACACTCAGAGAGGGTGCTGACAAGGACCACAGGCTCTGGTGTCCAGGATGTGGGAGGAGTGTGTCCAGGATGCCTCCCCCATGCAAGTGGACATAGTAATGTCTCCAGCCTCTTTACCTTCCCTTGATGGGTTGGAGGGGGGTGCCTCAGAGTAGAAGGCTATGTGGTCTAGCCAGTGAGTCTTTATTCTTTACCACTTCGGCTCTAGCCTGATTCAAGCAGAGGCCCACAATCTTTTTTTTTTCCTAAGATTTATGTTTTATTTTTATCGGAAAGTCAGTTATACAGAGAGGAGGAGAGACAGAGAGCAAGATCTTCCATCCATTGATCTACCCTCCAAGCAGCCACAATGGCTGGATCTGTGCCAATCTGAAGCCAGGAGCAGGAACTTGCTCCAGGTCGCCCACACAGGTGCAGGGTCCCAAGGCTTTGGGCGGTCCTCAACTGCTTTCCCAGGTCACAACCAGGGAGCTGGATGAGAAGCCAGGCCACCAGGATTAGAACTGGTGCCCATATGGGATCGCAGTGTGTGTGAGGACTTTAGCTACTAGGCTATCATGCTGGGCCTCAGGCCCACAATGTTTTCCAGAACTTACTATGCTCTGTCCCCAGGACAATGATCAAATCTGCTCCCTGCCTCCTTTCCGGGTGCTCAAGGATGCCTTGATCTTTAGGGGGCTCCAGCTCTATACATACTGCAAGAATAGTATGCCTGTTCTTAAGGTGATGTTGGAGCAGAGGCTTGGGTTGGTTGGAGTTAGAGCTGCCAGGGAAAACTCTCTCAGCTGCTGGGCTGTGGGAAGGTAAGCAAGATGTGGAAATGCACTCTCATGAAGATGAACAACAGAGTGGCAAAGTTGGCCCTGCAGATCAAAGGGCTGTGGTGCCCCGAAGGCTGGTTTCTCAAGAACTACCATCTGCTTTCTCTACTAAACCAGCAGGCCCAGCCATCACAGCCCCTCCGAAACCAGTCAGCCAAGACCTCTCTGCCTGCTTGCTGCAGGCGGCCCCACTGCAGGGTCTGCTCCCCTTTCTCTTCTCTACTGCTTGCCGGCAAGATGCCAGCTTTCAAGGGTCAGGGCAGTGAATGGAGCAAGAAGTCCAAAAAGATGTTTCATAATCTCCAAGGAAAGGGGAAGGAACGTGGCATTCTTTTGGGAACAAGATTTTGTTTTGAGGCATGATTCACTCTGGAGAGGGGCCAAAGGGTGAGCACGACCTCTGGGCAGGGGAAGGATGGGGGAAGGGAGTAGGAAGATGGTGGCAAAGCATTACAGAAATCCACCCGCCTCTGCTGCCCCCAGTCAAGAAACTCCTCGGGCAGGAGCAGGGGTAGAGGCAAAGTAGACCTGCACTCTTACTTATGGGGCTGCTTGGTCCGTTTCATTTCTTCTTTTATTATGGCATGTCTACTAGCCCACAGGTGCTTTCTGAGGAGTTGTAGATGGATCTGCTTGCCAGTTGAGGTAGGAACAGCACAACAACACTGCAGCGGTCAGCAGGACTCAGAGGACTTACAGGAGGAAGAGGAAGAGAGTGTGGTGAGCTAGGGGACTGGAATGTGTTGGTCTGGCTTCTGGGAAGGTAGGTCTCCCAGCTGCTTCTAAACCAAGGTATGAGGCCTGGCGCAGTAGCCTAGCAGCTACTTGCCTTGCATGCGCTGGGATCCTATATGGGTGCCAGTTCTAATCCTGGTGGCCTGGCTTCCCATCCAGCTCCCTGCTTGTGGTATGGGAAAGTAGTCCAGGATGGCCTAAGGCCTTGGGACCCTGTACCGCACGGGAGACTTAGAAGAGGCTCCAGACTCATGGCTCCTGGCTTCAGATTGGCACAGATCCAGCTGTTGTGGTCACTTGGGAAGTGAATCAATGGACAGAAGATCTTTTTCTCTCCTTTCCTCTCTGTATATCTTACTTTCCAATAAAAAAATAAAATAAATCTAAATCAAGGTATGCATACAGGCAGAATCATCTCCATTAGCTCCTTACACAGACTTGCAGACAGCCAATCTTCACTTGGATCACTGACCCTTTTCCATTAGTAGCTCTGGAGTCCACTCCAAAATACCCCATCTTGTGGCCTGGCTTCTGAGAGGGCGTGCTGGTGACCTTCTTCCTGTAGGCAGCCTGACTGGGGAACACTCAGGTGGTCCTAAGCACTCTTGTCTTTTTTCTCACCTGCAGCTTGCCACCTGTGACTGAAGCCCCTAATGACAGCTCTTGCTTGGTGCAAGTGGCCTGGGAGGCAGACACTTTAGGCATATAAGGATGTCTTTCCTGGGTTTCCTATCACCCCATAGCTGCACTGGAGTGGTGGACGCCCCATTCACCAAAATCTCAGCCACCATCTGGGTGAAGAAGGGCCCGTGTCCAGCTTACCGACCATGTGGGGTACCAGCAGTCAAATGCTGGGTTAACCTCAGGTGGTTCTGAGGTCCTGGATGGGCTTCAACACCCTCTTCTCTCCCTACCTGCCACTAACTCCCAACATGCAAGGATGTTGAAAGCCTCTGAGACATATTGCTGTGGTGGCGTTGCTATGGAGACAGCATCAGTGCCTAAAACAAAGGCCTTCCTTCTGCCTCCTGGGAAACCTGGTCTTTCCACAATGTTCATCCTAACAAAGACTTAAGCAATGAATGGGTGGTTTCCAGGATGTCTGTTCTTAAGTCTATTCCTCCACCAAGGACTGGGATATAATAAAACCTCCTCTAGTATTTCCTGTCCTCAGCCAAGGAGTTAAGAAGTCAGAAAACATAAGGTCAGGAACAGAGGGAGTGGTGTGGCGACACAGTGGGTAAAGTTGCTGCCTATGGCAGTTTGCATTCCAGCTGCTCCACCTCCAATCCAGCACCTTGCTAATGAGTCTGGGAAAGGTGAAAAGGATAGCCCAAGTGCTTGGGTCCCTGAAGCCAACCTTAGAGCCCGGGAAATTCTAAGTTCCTGGCCCTGGCCTGACTAGGTCATTGTGGCCATTTAGGGAGTAAATCAGCAGACGGAAGATCTTTCTGTCTCTGTCTCTCTGTAACTTTGCCTTTCAAATAAATCAATCGATCTTAAAAAAAAAAAAAAAGCCTCTGCCTCCCATGCCTCCCTTGGCACTATGTTTGGGTGACAAGTCATGCCCAGGCCTGCATTGCTACTCCGACTCTTCTTTTCCTCGAGGCGAGGCACAGATGTCTCTGGAATGAATGAGTCCCCATATAACCTAAGCCTTATGATACGAGAGGTAGCAGACATCATCCAGAGCAAGTCCTGGTCAGCTCCTTGCTCTGCACAGAATGTCTTGTCTTCTGTGAACCTGCCAGAATCAACTATGCTGTTAGGCAAGATGCTAGTTTAGTTTGGGGCCTTCACTGCTGGACCAACTTCTGGGGGGGACCAGGTGGAAAAGAAGGGAGTTTTTGCCTAACACTGGCCAGATGTCTAGTTTCAATTATTTTCCAAGGAATTCAGAGTCGTGGGAACTGAGTGTGAGCCTTAAGCAAAGTTTAGATTTGGAATTCTCCAAAATCTCCACCCCAAACAGACAAGAGAGAGAAGAGAGCACGGTCTGTCTCTGCAGCTCTAGGTGTCAGGGTCCCACCGAACCCCCCATAGCTGGCAACTCAAGCCCTGCCAGGAGAGGCCACAAATGCCAGTCAAGGTTCACAGCGGCTCACCTCATGATGAAGTTGTGCCCATCCACATCCTGCCCATAGCCGGAGCCCCGCAGGTTGCCCGAGTTCCCCACCACGGCACAGCGCCGGCACTGATGGGGGTCTCGGAAACGGTATGGGTTCTCGCCCGGCACTATCTGGAACAGCTTCTCCAGCACCTCGTTGGTGTTATGTGACTTGAATTGGGGCTGCAACATCTGTGGAGGGGAGAGAGAGGAGGGTAGGTGTCTGGCTGCCCTGCCTTCCCCACCCTTCTTTAACTTCCAGTATCTGGGCAGAGATTCTTGCTGGATAGCAAGGACCCTGTCCACTCGTTTCCAGATGCCCTGCTAACCCCAGAGCTGCTCTGATGCCCTGGAGTGGCTCAGGGGCCAGGTGCTATATGGAACACAGTCTCGGGGATATGCAGGCCTGCACCACAGAGCAGAGTGACTTCCTGCAGCAACCCCTCCCAATTAGGGAAAAAGCACCTTAGCTGAGGCATGTGCTCCTTGCTTAAATGACGAGCAGATTCATTCCCCAAGGCCAGGAGGCCTGTCCAGAGTCCTGCTCTGGCCCCCCACTGCCCACACTGAGACTACGAACTTAGGCAAACCCCATGTATTCTCTGAACTTTGTGACTATAATGAAAGAGAGAACTCTTAGAGGGCTCCTGGCTGCCTTGTAAATGACCAGTGATGCTCCTGGTGGTCCTGGCTCTGCAGACCCTGCTCTTTGGCGACACTGGAAAGTTCTCTGGAGTGACTCTGATAACTCTCATCACATGAGCTCACTCTCACAGCTACCCTGAGTGTGAGAAAAATGGGAAATCAGGCTGTGCTCCATTTGCCAGCTGGGGAGACCAGGGACCATGAGTTGCCTCCCAAGGGCTCAGTAGGAATGCAGGGAGCTTGGGTTAAGCCCTGGCACAGCTCTACCCTTAACACAGGTGGCAACCAGATGGCCCTGCAGAGCCTGGGGAATGACGACTCCTGAGATGACAGAACCAGGTGGAAGGAACGCAAAGAAGCAGAAAGGACTCAGAAGGATGGGGAGCAGCAGCCAGCTAGGCCCCTGGCCCTTCTCCTACCCCTGGGGTGCTTTACACCAGGAACCGTCTCACCCAAGTCCAGCAACTGTAAAGGATCAAGGGAGTGGACTTAGTAGTGTTTATAAGTACTTGGAGCCAACATTTACAAATTAGGACAGTTACAATAACTACAACAAAAATACACATTTCTGGGTTCGCTCAGAAGAGTTGGCAGTATGAACTGCATCCCTGTACTGCAGCATGGTGCTGGAGCTGAGGCATGGCTGCCTTTCCCACTGCCATGGCCCTCATTGGCACCTGCTCTTCTCTCCTATGCTACCTGACTGAGCCTACACAAGGCTTGACAGGCACTTGAAAATATCAGCTCTCTTCCCTTCTAGACTAACACTCACTCAGCCCTTCAACAATTTGTGACCCTGGTACACAGCTCTGACCAAATGGGTCTTCTGCACTGTCAAGTTGTAAGAAGAGATAGCTGAAACCCAAGAGGAGGCTCTGAAAATGACTCTGACACAGAAGGGGCAGAGGAGGGATGACGGCTCTCACCATCCACCACCTTTGGACATCCGGGGGCAGATCCATATTCTCTCGGGTCCAGACGGGGGAAATGTTGCTGTCGAAGTGGCTGTCAAACCAGTCGGAGGTGCCAGCATCACCCATGCAGCGTCGGCAGGCACAGCTCTTGCCTGTGAGCCCCTCTTTGCTGAGGCGCTGCAGGCCAGCATAGCCGGGCACCAGCTTCACCCGGTGAGTCCCTCCCAGGGCCCCTGAGTCCAGGTAGGGCAGGGTGGCCATGCTGTGGTGAGAATAGGTGAAGAGCAGGGACATGATAAAAACCAGCAGGAAGGCCACGGAGAGGAACCACACCCGCAGGGAGCACTTCATGGTGCCAGCGGGCGAGCAGTTGTCACCGTGGCCACTCCTTTCCCGGCCTTCTGAGGAGCTGGCCACGGCACAGCCTCCTTGTTCTGGCAGCACGTGCAATGGGCATAAGGGCACGAGCCTTGGCAGGAGTCCCTCGCCAGACTCTCTCCACTGAAAAAGGGGGTGTGATGGGCAGGAGGAGCTCCTCTGTCCCTGAGCCACTTGGGCACCTGCTCAGTGCTTCATTAGGTCTCTCAGTCACTAGCTAGGCCACAGAGGCTCTGGCTCTCCTATTGCTCTGGCCAGGTCAAGGTCAGTCCAACCCAGCCCTCTGGTCCCTTGAGATCGCTGGATGCCAGCTCTAGGGGTCCCTCTCTTTGGCAGCTTGAAATGGCCCAGTCTGGAGCAGCCGGAGTCCTTGTGGCTCATGAGCAGATGCCGAGGTGACCCCTCGTCCCCTGCTGTGGGGAAGTCCGTCAGTTGCAGTCACAACAGGGAGCTCTTGAGCTTCAAGGTGCCTGGATTCCATGTGAAGCGAAGCTCTGCCCTGGACAGCCCTCCTGGTTCAACCCCTCTCCTAGGCGAGAAGATCCAGATAGCAGTCCTCAGTGAAGAAAACCAGCAAGCTCTGTGTGTACCAGAACGTCTTGCTGCAAAGACCAAGATGCTCTTTGTCTTGGGTTCTTGTTTTCTTCCCATCTGAGGGGCTGGTCCCTACTCCTGGTGGTCACAAAGCTCCCACTCGCTGTTGCTGTGAGGTCCTCTAGGGCGGAGAACAGCTGCTGCTCAGTGGGGTGCCACATCCAACCCAGGCCACGTCAGTCAAGCATGTTCCGAGCTCCCTGCCAGGACGCAGGCCTCCTTTCTGGGGATGTTGGCTCAGGCTCTGGGGCCTGCTGCTCTGGCTGCTCTGTCCATCCCTGATCCCCTGAGGCCAGCCTGTCCCGTCGTTAGCTCACACTAAGCAGAAATCCCTTGGCAGGTTCCCTCTCACTTGTCAGGCGCCAGGCTGCCGCAGCATGACCCTGAAATTGCAAAGAGAAAGAATGTGCAGATAAATCACACACACACACACATACCCCACACACAGGCACTCCTCTAGCTCCACCCTCAGTCCCGCAGGGGACAAAGCTAGCAGTGGAGGAGACGCCCACTTAACTAAAGGGTAGACAAAAGAAAAGGCTTTCCTCCCTGTAACTATCCACAGATAGTATCACTCTTGTAACTCACTGCCTCACAGGATTCACTCATTACCTAGAAGGTAAACAAGGGGTGTGATAAAGTGATTTCCCCAGAGCCTGGTGTCAAGTCTCTGGAAGGACCAGATTTAGAAAGTTCTAGTCTTAGCTATCTGTAAATTTGAGGTGAATCTTTAAGGGTATACATGGCTGGCAGACAGGGAGCTCTCAGAGCCTGTGGTAAGCCCTCCCGCTACGAAGGGAGGGCTGGGAGCTGACCCTGGACCTGCCCCTTTTCTGAGTGCAGATCACAGATGAGGCGATTCTGGGTCAGTGCAGTGAACCATCAACAATCCTTCCAGCTCTGGTGCAGCAGAGAGAACCAGGCTAGTCAGGGACCAGGTTGCTGGGGTGGGAACCACCACCAACCCGCCCTCTGTCTATGGAGGAAACAAAGTGCAGGCAGTCTGGCTGAGCTGACAGCCTGGGGCCCCATGCTGCCCTGGCAGACAAGAACAGGAAGAGGATCCCATTAGGAGGGCAGTTTGGGGAATCTACCCTAACGAAAGGAGCTTGGATTCATGCAAGCCGCAAGGGAACCAGAGCAACAGTCAGAAAGCGAGCAAAGTCTCTGAACCTTGTCTCCACCCCTAGGAATCACTTGATCTATATCTTCTCCATATGCAGCCAACTCTGCTCCTTACCTAACTGGAGTCTGGGCCTCCCTGTCCAACTCTTCCCTATGGAAGGCTCAAGCCAGCCCTTCGGAGACCTCTGGCTGCTGCCACCAGCTACAGACAAGGTCTCTGAGACTCTATGTTTGAAAAACCCAGCCGCCCTCTCCAGTGGCAACAGCTCAGATTTCTGGGGCCAGGCCAAAACCACAAAGCCAACAAGGAATGAAACTTGCATGTCACAATAATGCAGACATCTCTGTGGGTGGGTAAACAATGCACACTGAACATGGAGGAACTTGACTCAGGTTATAACTTTGTGAGTGGAAATCTGGCTCAGATGTATCTGGCTTGCAAAACCTGAAATCGACCAATGCATCAAAAGAACCCCGTTAGCTCCTTGAACTGCCCAGAATTAAGGGACGAGATGGAAGGAGAGATAGAAACTGCCTCCCATGGTCCAGAGTACACTACAGGGGCAGGTGCTGTGGCATACAAAGTAAAATCACTGCCTGCAGTGCTGGCATCCCATGTGAGTGCCATTTGAGACCTGGCTGCTTCACTTCTGATCCAGCTCCCTGCTAATGAATTCAAGGAAAGCAGCCAAAGATGGCACTTGCCCCCATATGGGAGACCTGACTTTAGCCTGGCCCAGCCTGAGTCATTGCAGCATTTTGGGGAATGAACCAGTAGTTGAAACCAGATACTGTCTCTGTGACTCTGCCTTATAAAAAGGGGGTGGGGGGGACAGCACAGTAGCCTAGCAGTTAATGTCTTCACCTTGCATGCACCAGGATCCCATAAGGGTGTCATTTTGTGTCCCAACGGCCCCACTCCCCACCCAGCTCCCTGCTTGTGGCCCGGGAGGGCAGTCGAGGACAGCCCAAAGCCTTGGGACCCTACACCCACATTAGGGATGTCGGGGAGACTCCAGGCTCCTGGCTTCAGATCAGTGCAACTCTGGCCATTGTGCCCCTTGGGAAGTCAATCAACAGACGGAGGGTCTTCCTCTCTGTCTCTTCCCCTCTTTGTATATCTGGCTTTCCTATAAAAACAAATAAATCTTAAGGAAAAAAAGACACCTCACTCAGGTGCCCAGGTGTCCCCACAGAGGCCTCAGCAGCACCAGTGTCCTTCTATACCCATTTAACAGACTCAGGGCATGACCTCTGGCTCATCAGTCTCAGAACAGCAAGCTAGCTCACTGTCTCTTCCAATTCTTGCTTTGCTCATTTCCATGTCCAATATCTAAGGAGAATAACTGGGTTTTTGCAGAGCCCTGCTCTCAGTTTTCCATGACCTGAGGAAATCTGGTGGCCCTAGGAGGCAGTGAGTTTGCAAGCTGAGCAGGAGCTGCAAGTGAGGTGCCTCACCTGGGAAGACCTGTTCCCTGGGTGAATAGCCCCCTGAGAGTGGGGGCTGGGAAAGGCTCGCTGGAAGACTTTCTCACACAAAGCATCTGTTGCAGAAGTCACTAGCTCCGTGGGACCCTAAGTCAACATAGGGGCATCTGAGGCAGCCAGACTCCCTTGCCGGGGAGAGGAAAATTCTTAGCTTCGACAACATGCTTAGCAAGACTAGGGGAAACCAAAAATCCCTGTTTTGAGAACCTCATGTCCAGGCTGTTACTAGGAGCTGAAGCTGCTCAACTTTGTATTGAGCCAAACGAAGATCCAGAGAGAAACTAAAAGACAGCAGAGGTCCCTAGACATAACGTCAAAACCCCAGAGGTGACCCTCACATGGCTCATCTGACCTGTGAACGCACCCCATGACCCTCCATGACGACTCAGGCCTCTCTGGACATGCTCTCTCTTTCTGTAACGTTCCAATTTTAGTATATGTGCTGCCAAAGTGAGCACAACGCTCTCTCTCACACACAGCTGCTCCCTCTGATCGTTCATGATAAGCCCACACACATCCAGTATTACAAAGTTGAGTAGTGGTTAAAACACTGCATCATGTCTTCAAATGCTTGGTTCCTGTTTCAGTTCCTCTATTTATGATCCAAATTCTTGCTCAAGTGTTTGAGACTGCCACCACTGTGGGAGAAACAGCCTGGCCCACCTCCAGCATTTGGGTAGAGATGGGAGATCATTGACTGTCTCTCAGTTTCTCCTTCAAATAAATATATTTGTTTAAAGTTCAAAAAAGATTAAGCTGAAATCCAGCAGTGTAGAATATAGTGTTCAATCTTCATCCTAGAAATTCCTACCCTATTGGGATAATCCGTGTGTGTGTGTGTGTGTGTGTGTGTGTGAAGGTTTAAATCAAATATAAGAAAACTTCAAGGCAAAGCCTGATGAACTTTCACGTGTGAATAAAGCTGTGTGACTAACCAGTCAAACACACGGACTATTTCCATCAATCCAGGAAGTTCTCTTCCTATCTGTCAGAGAACCACTGCTCCACCACTTTTCTTTTTCCTTTTTATCCTTTATTTTCTTTCTTTTTTTTTTTTTTTTAAGATTTACTTATTTTTATTGCAAAGTCAGATATACAGAGAGGAAGACAGACAGAGAGAAAGATCTTCTGTCCGATGATTCACTCCCCAAGTGATCTGGTACTGTGCCAATCTGAAGCCAGAAGCCAGGAGTTCTTTCGGGTCTCCCACGCAGGTGCAAGGTCCCAAGGCTTTGGGCCGTCCTCAACTGCTTTCCCAGGCCACAAGCAGGGAGCTGGATGGGAAGTGGGTCCGCTGGGATTAGAACCAGCGACCATATGGGATCCTGGTGCGTTCGAGGCGAGGACTTTAACAGCTAGGCCACCAGGTCGGGCCCTATCTTTTATTTTCATATTGTTTACATAGTTGGGAGAGGCCCGTGTGGGCCTCTGATTAGGGTGGGGAAGGTCAATATGGGAAGGGAGGTGGGTAAGATAAATGTTTCGGTTCTTTCTTTTTTTCTTCCTCCCGTGTCCACAGGAGTGTCTGCCACTTTTCTGACCTGCGTCACCAGAGGTGGAATGCCACTATGCGTGAGCTTCATGGAGGGCAACCCCACACCGTGGCCTTGCATGTATCTGGCTGTTTTGGCTCAGCCTAGTGCTGTGGAGACTTGTGCCTTGTGCTTTGAATCCATGGTAGAACATTTGGATTGTTGCCAGTTCTTAATCGTTATTAGTTAAACTGCCACGAACTTCATGTACAAACTCTTTTTGTGAACTTAGACTCTCATTTCTCTTGAATAAATGGCTAGGAGTGAAACTGCTGGGCTCCAGGGTAGACAGATGCATACTCATCTTGACTAGAACGTATCAAATACTTTTCCCAAGTGGATGCAGTATTTTACCTTTCCAGTGATGCATAGGAGCCCTATTTGCTTCATGCCTTTCATCTTTTCAGAGAGCTAGCTGTGTTGTAGTGCACTCTATGCCTGCCATCAGGTACATATGAACACATATGTGTAGCAGGAGACCGTAAGAGACTGAAATAGTAGAGAACTCTATACAATCCAAAGGTACGTCAGAATAAAGTGGATGAAGTATGATACATTTGTGCCCCACAGAAAGAAAATGAATGCACTGCAGTTTTAGACACTGGCAGGGATGAATATGACCAAAAAAACTATTAGATTGAGCAAGAAGAGTACATATTTTTTTAATTATTTTTTTATGTTGCCCTAATTTTTATTAGATTAAGGGGAAAATATCTTTAATTTCAAGGGACTAAACTTAAATACCAGATACCATCCCATTATCTATATATTCTTCATCTTGGCCATAAGTTCTTCCAAGTTCTTTCACCAGAATCTTCCACCATTACTGCAGGTGCAGAATCTTCTTGCTTTTTGGGAACCGTGTATGCCACTGTGAGTCCTTCAGGTAGGTCAGGAACGGGGCCTGACGAATCCCTCAGTTCTTCAGAAACCTTCGATACCAGCTCGATCCCCCAGTCATTATCTTCATGGATGATCTCTTCTTCTTCTTGAGCCACTTCCTGTCTGGGTAGTGCTGCTTCCTTTCTCTTGTATTCCTCCCGCTGCTTCCGGCAGTGTCTGTCATCGCGCTGGGGGTTTGGCTTCATGGACATGGTGGGGAAGAGGTCCTGCACGGCATTGTAGCCCAGGTAGAAGCTAACTTTACCGAAATTTAACAGGAACTTTTTAAAGATTTATTTATTTTATTACAGTCAGATATACAGAGAGAAGGAGAGACAGAGAGGAAGATCTTCCGTCCAATGATTCACTCCCCAATTGAGCCACAATGGGCCGATGCGCGCTGATCCGAAGCCAGGAACCTGAAATCTCCTCCAGGTCTCCCATGCAGGTGCAGGGTCCCAAAGCATTGGGCCGGCCTCAACTGCTTTCCCAGGCCACAAGCAGGGAGCTGGATGGGAAGTGGAGCTGCCGGGATTAGAACCGGCGCCCATATGGGATCCCGGGGCATGTTCAAGGCGAGGACTTTAGCTGCTAGGCCACGCCGCCGGGCCCTAACAGGAACTTTAACACATTTTGTACCAAGATCCCAGCCACTACTCCCATCGTGGTGGGAAGACTGGCTGCAGACACCTCGTTTCAGAATCTTCTTGTCGATGTTGGTTGCCACTGCAAGACGTGGGGCACACGCAACACAAGCTGACTCTCCAAGAATGATGAGCTGTATGTACCCTGAAACTGCGTTCTCACTGACCCTGGACTCCGTCCACGTTTGTCCAAGTTCATTGCAAGCTATATTTATTGCCATTCGAGCTTCAAAATTGTCCACACAGCTAAGAACTAGATCAACAGGTTTTCCTTATTCTAATCCACCATTACTTATTCTATCCATGAAATTTTGGAAGTTGTCCACTGTGGTTATGTTATAGTTGTGCACTTCACACAGAACATCAGGATTAATGTTCCTCAAAATAGTTCTGCTGCTTGGACTTTACTTAATCCTGCTTGATGAGGCTGGAAGAAAAGTCTGTTCATGTTGGCCAGTTCCACCTTGTCGTAGTCAAAGAGTAGCAACTTGCCAACGCCACACCGCGTGTGCATCTCGGCGGTCACACTGCCAACTCTGCCAACACCTACTGTTGCCACTGCAAATTTTCTCATAGTCGCTGACAATTCCCATCTGTTTCAATGTCATCAGGCGGCTGCAAGCGTTGGAGTCCACCACCTCCGGGCTCATCTTGTCGATGCGGGTGTGGCTACCGCCCTGCACGCCCTGGCTCCTCTCCTGGGCCAGCTCCGCTCCAGCTCCTGCACCTACTGCCGCAGCTGCTCCACCGATTCGGCCCTGGCTGAGCGCCTCTCGCACCTGCCCACTGCGGCTGCCATCCAGCGGACGGCGACGGGGCTCCGACCGAAGGATGACTCTTTATGTTCCTAGAATCTATGGGTTTTGTTAAGTGTGTATTTTCACACACCATCCAGAATATTTTCACTGTCATGAAGTATCAAACACAGCTCACCTGCTTAGGCCAAAGCCAGGAGCCAGGAGTTTCTTCCAAGTCTGCCATGTAGATGCAGAGTCCCAACGACTTGGGACATGTTCCATGGCTTTCCCAGACTGTAGACAGAGAGCTGGATCAGTAAAGGAGGAAGGCCTGAACTGATTGGCCTGCTGGCTGCTTGAAGTCAGAAGGGGTTGGCTAGCTATGAGCTCTGAGCTCCGGGGTAGCAGAATTGGGGCCCGGTGGTCTGGGCCCCTAGGCCAGCCATTGGCTTGGAGCTGGGTGGGTTGGTTTGTCCCTGGACACGGCTGGGGTCTGGAGAGAGGCCTGGGCCCATCGGTCTACCATGTGTTCAGAGCCAGTGAAACTTAACAGCAAATTTCTGGGCCAATGGAGACTCAGAGGTGAGCTATAACAGCCAACTGATCTCAGAAAGAGTTCCTCGTCCTTGGGGCAGTGATATCAACAGCATCTCAGAACTGTCCTGGGCCAGCCAAGAGTCGAGGTGCAAAAGCCATGGAAGCACACAACCAGAAAGAGCAAGAGTACATATTTTAAAAAAAGATTTACTTATTTTTTATTGCAAAGTCAGGTATATACAGAGAGGAGAGACAGAGAGAAGTATCTTCCATCCGATGATTCACTCCCCAAGTGACCACAATGGCCGGTGCTGCAGCAATCTGAAGACAGGAGCCCAGATCCTCTTCCGGGTCTCCCATGCAGGTGCAGGGTCCCAAGGCCATGTTTGACTGCTTTCCCAGGTAACAAGCAGGGAGCTTGATGGGAAGCGGGGCCTGGCGGGATTAGAACCAGCATTCATATGGGATCCTGGCACATTCAAGGCAAGGACTTTAGCTGCTGGCCATGGCGCCAGGCTCAAGAACAGTACATCTTGAATGAAAGCCCAAAGCATGAACCCATGTGAAGCTTAAAAATATGCAAACCTGAGTAAGACATTTTCATACCTTTATATATAGATAATAAAGTAACGGGAAAAATCCAGAAACAATACAAAATTCAGGCGATTCCTCAAGGAAGGAAGGATGATACATAGGACCAAGACGAGAACCCCTGAGCTTTGAAAGAACTAGGTAATACATTACTCCTTCATCCATAGTTATTCTTTAAGAAAACATGTATGGGACCAGGCATGATAGCATAGTAGCTGAACTCCTCGCCCTGCAAGTGCTGGGATCCCAAGTGGGCACCGATTCGTGTCCTGGTGGCCCCACTTCCCATCAAGCTCCCTGCTTGTGGCCAAGGAAAGCAGTCAAGGACACCCCACAGCCTTGGGAACCTGTACCCATACAGGAAACCTGGAGGAAGCTCCTGGCTTTAGATTGGTTCAGCTTCAGCCACTGAGGCCACTTGGGGAGTGAATCAATCAGCAGATGGAAGCTCTGCCTTTGTGTCGCTCCTCCTCTCTGGATATCTGACTTTCCACTTAAAATAAATACATCTTTTAAAAAAGAGCACATGTATGAGGGTTGGCATTGTGGCACAACAAGTTAAGCCACTGCCTGCAAAACTGGCATCCAATAGGGGAGTATTGGTTAGAGTCTGGCTGCTCTACTTTCTTTTAATTTTTTTAAACTTTTATGCTCTGCTTTCAATCCCACTCTCTGCTAATGTGTCTGAGAAATCAGTGGAAGATGGCTCAAGTGCATGGACTCATGGGACAGACATAATAGGATTCTTGGCTCCTGGCAGGCTCAGCCTTGACAGTTGTAGCTATTTGGGAGTGAGCCAGTAGATGGAAGATCTTTTTCTGTCTCTCCTTTTTTCTGTGTCATATTCTTTAAAATAGACAAATAAATCCCGAAAAAGAGACAGAAAGAGAGGGCACATATGATATATACTATTTTTTTTAAAGATTTGTTTATTTTATTACAAAGTCAGATATATAGAGAGGAGGAGAGACAGAGAGGAAGATCCTCCGTCCAATGATTCACTCCCCAAGTGAGCTGCAACGGCCGGTGCGTGCCGATCCGAAGCCGGGATCCAGGAACCTCTTCCAGGTCTCCCACATGGGTGCAGGGTCCCAAAGCTTTGGGCCATCCTCGACTGCTTTCCCAGGCCACAAGCAGGGAGCTGGATGGGAAGTGGAGCTGCCGGGATTAGAACCGGCGCCCATATGGGATCCCGGGGCATGTTCAAGGCGAGGACTTTAGCCGCTAGGCCATGCCGCCAGGCCCGATATATACTATTTTGAAAGTGTGAACCTGAGGTACCAAAATAATGGCTCAGTTGGCTAATTCCCCACCTCCAAGCACAGAATCCCATATGGGCACTGGTTTGTGTCCTGCTGTTCTCTTCCCATCCAGCTCCCTGCTTGTGGCCTGGGAAAGCAGTGGAGAATGGCCCAAAGCCTTGGAACCCTGTACCTATGTGGGAGACTGGGCAGAGGCTCCTATTCCTGCCTTCAGTTAGCTGGAGAGTGAATCAGTGGATTGAAGATGGTTCTCTCTATGTTTCCTTCTCTCTGTAAAATCTGTCTCTCCAATGAAAATAAATAAATATTAAAACAAAACAAACAGTAGTTCCTGTCAGTGCGCTTAAGGGCCAGGTCTATTACAGGCTGGGTTGGGCTGGGCCACAGCACCTGTAGGATTGCATAGGCCATGGGGCTGGGGACAGAACTGACCAAACAATGAAAATCACCACTGTGTGTGTGTATAGCCCGATGGCAGGGACGAACTGGACTCTGTACTGCCTGACACATGCAAGAGTCAGGTCTGGGGTCACCCTAGCTGCGATTTCTTGGAGGACTCCCAAACTAGACCACCGGACTAAAAACTCTGGCCACAGGGAGTATTACAGGAATTGTGGTCTGACTTTGGAATGTATGTGTCAGGACTGGGCCTCTTTGATTGCTGATGTCTATGCAGCAGACAACATGCTCAGGTACATATGGGGGACAAGATGACCAGCTCATTTGGGCCTGCAGAGCACATCAAAGCCATGAGAGAAGATGGAGAGTAGAATGGGCAGGATAACACTCCTGGATGAGCTTTGGCAGGAAGTGTCTGGGTGAGTGGATGCAGTGGGGAGAATTCCATCCAATGAACCTTGGAAGGATTTTTTCAACCCTGGAGCAGCAAAACCAACAGTATCTCAGAATTATCAAGCTACTTAAGCAATACCTTTGGAACATTCTTCTCCACATCAGGGTTTTTAAGATGACATCAAGTGGACAAGCTCCATCCCCGAATACTAATGTAATTTGGCAGCTGAGAGCAGTCCCCTCCCCTCTCCTACCCCCCTCACCCGTGCTCTCAGATACAGAAGAAAAGGGAAGAAAAATAAAACTGGAAGCATTTTTCCACCCACCTTCCCCCACACTTCGACCCTCCCCACCCTATTCAATGGACCTCATAGGCATGCATCCTTGTTAATTATGTAAACACCACTCAAAAAAAAAATTGTGAACCTGAATTTTAGGAAATTCTAAATTTTTCTAAAGATTAAAACAAGTGTTATTAAAGGACTAGTCTGGCTACTGTATATGACCAAAGAGGATCTATGACAATAGCTCAGGGGCTGGCAGTGATGAAAGGTGTCAGGAAAATAACTAGGGGATTTACCTCTGGGAGTGGATACAAGAAGTAGGGTGAGAGTGAGACAGGAAGAGAAGGATCAGGGAGACACAGGCTGCAGCCTGAGCAAGCTGAGGGACAGGGTACATCCAGAAAAGACCAGCAATGAATGTGTTTGGGTGGAAAAAACAAGAATTCTGTGTGTGACAGAGTAAACTGAAGATGCCTTTTTGACAGAAGTAGGCCACCTACCTGGGACATGAGTGGAGTGAGATCAGAGCTTGAGGGACACAGCTGAGAGTTCCCAGGGCACAGTGCATTAATAAAACTATAGGGCCAGAAGAAATCAGCAAGGGAGGGCTTGCCACACACAAGAGAAGGTGTTCCTGGACAGAGCCTGAGGCATTTTGATATCTAAAAGAAGATAGCCAAGAAAAACTCAGGGGAGAAACAGGAAGGGAGGTGGGGAAACTAAGAGAAGGGCTCTCAGGATGAAAGAAGAATGAACTCTCAAATGTTGCTGGGAAAGTGAGATGAGGACTGAGAATTGACCACTGGATGGGTGTCAATGCTACCCTTCCCAATGACTGCTGCAGGGGGACAGAGGTGGTCTAAGGGCAGACAAGGACATGTGAAGAGGCCAGACAGCATTAGACTCAGGGAAATGCAAAACAAAACCACCATCAGCTAGCACATCCCACTCACCAGGATGGCATAATCAAAGCACAGCTAATAACGTGAACTAACAACGATGTGAAGAAACTCTAGTCCTCATACATGGCTGATTGCAAGTGGAAATGTGCAACGGCACAGTTGCTTTGGCAAGTAGCCTGCAGTTCCTCAAAAGGTCAAACACAGAATTACCACTGGACTCAGGAAATTTCACTTCTACACAAACACCCAAGAGAAATGAATACCTGTGTCCACCTAAAAGCCCATATATAAGTGAGTTACAGCAGCATTATTCTTAATAGCTCCAATAAAGAAACAACTCAAAGTTACATCAACTGACAGATGAATAACATGATATGTCAAAGCAATAAAATATTATCTAGGAATAAAAAATAACAGAGGGGCCAGGTGTGGCAGCCTAGAGGCTAAAGTCCTTGCCTTGCACACACCAGGATCCCATACGGGCACCGATTCGTGTCCCAGAGGCCCCACTTCCCATCCAGCTCCCTGCTTGTGGCCTGGAAAAGCAGTTGAGGATGGTCCAAAGCCTTGGGACCCTGCCCCCATGTGGGAGACCCGGAAGAGGCTCCTGGTTCCTGGCTTTGGATCAGCTCAACTCTGGCCATTGTGGCCTCTTGGGGAATGAATCAGCAGATGGAAGATCTTCCTCTCTGTCTCTCCTCCTTTCTGTATATCTGACTTTCCAATAAGAATAAATAAATCTTAAAAAAAAACCCAAAGGTATGAAGTTCTTACACATGCAACATCATGGATGAACCTTGAAATCACTAAGAAGTCAGCCACGAAAGGTCTTGTACTGGATATTTATAGTAAATGTCCAGAATAGGCAACTCCATTGAGACAGAGATTATTCACACTAAGAGGGAAAAGGTTAGGAAGACTGGGAAAAGACAGCTATTGGGCTGCAGTTTCCTCTTAGCATGAGAAAATATTTGAAAACTGTGGTGATGGTTGCACATCATGTAAGTAGGTTAAAAATCAAAGACTGAAGCATTTCAAATGTGCAAACTATCCGATATGTGAATGATAATCTTAACAAATTTGCTACGTCAAAGGGGGAGGAAAAAAAGAAAGCGTGGATAAAGACTATGTTCTCCTGCCTTGCCCTGCTGTCCATCAGTCAGGGGGGCATATCTGGGCACCTTTCACCCTTACAAGGAACCAATGGGGGTTCAGATGAAGTCCTTATGATGGATTGGGAAGCCGGTACTATTTTTTGGAGGCTGTGGTGTAGAGCCATTCTTTGTCAGATCCCAAGATACCAGCCATTGAATTAACCTAATGAAGTACAGGATGGCTCGGCCTCAGACCAGCACTGCTACACACAAGCCTCTTGGCAGGTCGAGAAACATCAAAAGAAGACATTGAGGATGGCAGAATGGGACCACTTGCCTGGGAGAGGAGCTCAAGATAGGCGGAGCACATTGGAGCACACCCTGCTGAGAGGGAGTCTTGCAGCCCTGTTCCAAACCACATGCTGTAAACCAATTCCTTCTGCATCTGAGCTTTTTTCAGGATAGCCCCGGACTTCTCAAGGGTCCAGGAACTGATCAGTCAATGCCAGTTAAGCCAGGTCTGATGACTCCAGGTCCACTACTCCCTCTGCTGCAGCCCACTGCATTCTAAACAAGCTTTTCCCACTGAGTGGGGAATCATTCTAGAAAGAGTCCCTGCTCCCCTGACTCCTGGCAGTGTATTCTCCATCCCCTGGATGAGGCAACCACAAACCTGGCAGAGCTGCCCTGGGGGATCGGTAATTATGAGAGAGAGACGCAAAGCTCATTCCTTACACAGCACTCAACACCCTGCTAGGCGTGTTCCTTAATGTGTCTCAGACTAGCTTCTTCTCTTCCCGCAGGCTTGGTTAACTGGAGATACAGCGTTGCAACACCCTACATTGCAACATTTCCAGCAGCTGCCTGAGGCACCCGCCTCTTAGAGCCATCCTAGTGACTGTGGTGCCCACACTCCCCAGCAGAACCCCAACCTCCTGCAGGGAACCTAGCCTGATATGACATCCATTCTGAAATCTCAGCTCTGGTACTTGAGATGCTGCCCAGAACAAGCAAGCAGAGCACCAGAAGTTGGGAGCCTACACTCTTCTTGAAATCTAAGACTGGAACTCTGGCTAACTTTCAGCTGAGTCCTATAGAGACAAAGCATGCCAAGATCGTCGCTGCACTCCAACACACCGCCTGGAAGGGGAGCAACCCTGGGGCTCTGAGGCATGCGAAGCGCTGAGAAGATGGGCAGAATGAGCATCCAATGTCCTTTTAGATCAACAACCTACTCTGCTCTAGGCCTGCTCTTTCCAGAAAGTGCTCCTATGTGGTGTGTATGTAGTCCGGCAATTTACAACACATATTTACATTAAGGCAGGAAATAAAGCCTAGAAAAACAAGGTTTATCTGCATAGGTTGGCAGACAGCCCAGACAGAGTTCAGGAAAGGGGGAAATTAGGGGCAGGAAGAGACTCTGGTCTGCCTAACAAAACACCTGTGAGGTGGACCCCACTTGGCTCCAGGCTCCAAGGAAGTCATGTTTCCTGTAAACCAATTCTTTCCAGGCAGCAGATCACACTTCGCTTTTTCTATCTAACCTGATGGTCTGTTGTTTTAAATACATGATTATTAAACAAATATTTAATAACTATTTAAATAAATGGATTATTACACTTACATATTTGGACTTATTATCTTGCCATATATTCATTGTTACTATTCCACTTTTTTCCTTCAGTTTCTTTTATGGCTCTTGATGGGCTCACACATCATTCCTCCATCACCCGTTCTGCCTCTCTCCTGGTTTGGAGAGTACATTTTTCCTCCTTCAGTAATTATATTAACTGGCTAGCATAAGTAACTTATATAGAAAAGGTCGATGGTTTTTCATAGCACCACTCTCTTGAACAAGGCAGGGACTTGGGAACAAATCCCAACTTGAGTATTTTATTCTTCCATGATTATATGGTTAATAATTCTAGCATTCTTCTTTTTTTTTTTTTTTTTAGAATTAAAAGTGCAATTACATACCGGTTTTTGTTTGTGTGGTTTGCCACTGTGGCACCCACTCTTCCTTTTTTTCCTGCCATCATCTTGTTCAGACAAGCAAGGACCCAGTTCCAAGGAGATGACAGCCCAGTCTAGCAAGCCTGTCACTTTTTTTTTAAAGATTTATTTTATTTTTATTAGAAAGATTTACAGAGAGAAGGAGACAGAAAGATCTTTTCTCCACTGGTCCACTCCCCAAATGGCCACAACAGCAGGAGCTGAGCTTATCAAAAGTGAGGATTAGCCAATTGAGCCACTGTGCTGGGCTTTGTTTCAAGATTTTAAAAAGTATTTATTGGGACCTGGTAACCTAGTGACTAATGTTCCCACCTTGCACACACCAGGATCGCATATGGGTGCCAGTCTGTGTCCCAGCTACTCTACTTCCCACCCACCTCCCTGCCTATGGCCTGAGAAAGCAACTGAGGATGGCCCAAGGCCTTGTGACCAACCCTACACCCATGTGGGAGACCCAGAAGAAGCTCCTGGCTCTGGATCAGTTCAGTTCTGGACAATGTGGCTACTTGGGGAGTGAACCAGCAGACATAAATCTTTCTCTCTGTATCTCCTTCCTGTTTATTGGTCTTTCCAGTAAGTCTTCTTAGAAAAATATTCATTGTTGGCCTGGCGGCATGGCCTAGTGGCTAAAGTCCTCGCCTTGAATGCACTGGGATCCCAGATGGGCGCCGGTTCTAATCCCGGAAGCTCCACTTCCCAGCAACTCCCTGCTTGTGGCCTGGGAAAGCAGTTGAGGACGGCCCAAGGCTTTGGGATCCTGCACCCGTGTGGGAGACCTGGAAGAGGTTCCTGGTTCCCGGCTTCGGATCAGCGCAGCACCGACCATTGTGCTCACTTGGGGAGTGAATCATCGGACGGAAGATCTTCCTCTCTGTCTCTCCTCCTCTCTGTATATCTGACTTTGTAATAAATAAATCTTTCAAAAAAAAAAAAAGAAAAATATTCATTGTATTTAATCAATTTGCCTTTGCCTCTTTTTAAAAATATTATTTATGTATTTGAAAGATAACAGACAGAGAAGGGGACACATAGAGTCATCTTCCATCTACTGGTTTGCTCCCCCAAAAGAGCCAATAGTCAGGAGTAGGCCAGGTTGAAGCCAGAAGCCAGGAACTCAGTTCTATTATTTTCACTATTATTTTCAAGCATCTAATGCTGATGAAATGTTTTTGTCAGCCAAACAGCCTTTGAAATTTTTTTTCCCGTGGACAGTTTTTAACATTCTCTTTATTCTTGCCTGCAGTTTTACTATATTATAACTAGAAACATGTTACTCTGATACTTGAACCTTATCCTCAAGTGTGGAATTCTCAGCCTTGATCTTTTTCTTTTTAAGATACATTTTATTTTTAATTTTTTAAAACATTTATTTATTTTTATTGGAAAAGCAGATCAAATCTATGGATAGAAGGATAGAAAGATCCTCTATCTGCTGGTTCACTCCCCAAAGGACCACAATGGCTCCAAAGTCTTCCACGCGGTCTCCACGTGGGTACAGGGTCCCAAGGCTTTGAGCCATTCTCTACTGCTTTCCCAGGCCCTGAGCAGGGAGCTGGATTGGAAGTGGAGCAACCAAGCTATAAAACAGTGCCCACATGGGATCCTGCAGCACATGCAAGGAGAGGATTTAGCCCTTAGGCTATTGCGCTGGGCCCAATTTATGTTATTTTTATTGGTAATTAAGATTCACAGAGAGATGGAGAGATAGAGAGAAAGATCCTCCGATCGCTGATTCACTTCCATGTGGCTGTAATGGTCAGAGCTGAGCCAATCCAAAACCAGGAACCTGGAGCTGCTTCTAGATCTCCCATGTGGCTGCAGAGTCCCCAGGCTTTGAGTAATCCTCTACTGCTTTCCCAGGCTGCAAGCAGGGAGCTAGATAGAAAGTGGAACAGTCAGGACACAAACCAGTACCCATATTAGATCCTGGAATATGCAAGGTGAGGATTTAGCCATGAGCCATTGCACTGTGACCAGCCACCATCTTTTTCAATATTCTTTTCCTTGCCTTTATGTAGAACTGGAATTCCTACTGGACACATACTAGAGGCTCTCAATCTGTCCTCCATGTGTGTGCTGTACTCTAGTTGAATTCCTGTGTCTAACCTGTATCATTTCAAATTCTAATATTATTTTTTATTTCTAGAATTCTGGATGGATATTTTCTCTCCTCTTTTATCTCTTTCTCTCTCTCAAACTCTTTCAAAATAAATAAAACTTCCTCCAAAAGAGATTGATTCATTGACTTATTGATTTCAAAGAGCAATAGAGAGGAAGAGGATAAAAGCATAGATGAGACAGAGAGAAAATAAGAGAGTGAGCTCTTTAGCTATTTTACTTCCCAACACACACCACAGGCAGGGCTGGGCCAGGACCCAGGAACTCCATCTGGGTTTCCTAATGGGTGGCAGAAGCCTTCCCAGGTGCATCAGCAGGAAATAGAAAACTGAAGTGGAGGATACTCAAACCAGCGCTCCCATGTAGTATGCCAGTGTTGCAAATGGCAGCTACACTTGCTGCATCACAGTGCTGGCCCTTCTAAATTTTTTTTTTTAGATTTATTTATTTTTATTGCCAGGTCAGATATACGGAGAGGAGGAGAGACAGAGAGGAAGATGTTTTCTCTCATGATTCACTCCCCAAGTGACCACAACAGCCAGAGCTGAGCCGACACAAAGCCAGGAGCCCAGAGCTTCTTCTGGGTCTCCCATGCGGGTGCAGGGTCCCAAGGCATTGGGCCGTCCTCGACTTCTTTCCCAGGCCACAAGCAGGGAGCTGGACAAGAAGTGGAGCCATCAGGTTTAGAACCTGTGCCCATATGACATCCTGGCGCATTCAAATAGAGGACTTCAGCTACTACGTCACCACGCCGGACCCTCTTCTAGAACTTTTAACAGATACTTTTTCTTATCACATTCTTTTCATAATCTTGCTTGAATATTCAGAGTTTCCCCTCTCTTGTTTGTATTTTTCTGTTTCTAAAACATACTTACTTTTCTGTTACTTTCATTTCTTCTGAGATAAATTTTTTTAATTTTTGTGACTTTATCTTCTCACTGGTTTTCCTCATCTGTTACAGAACTTATACCCAGGCCCATTGTAACTTTTGTATTCTATTTTCCTTCCCCTTTGAGCAGTTTACACATTGCCTCCCGGGTCCCCCAGTTTAAATTTACTTATTTTTATTAGTAAGACAGATTTACAGAGAGAAGGCAAGACAGAAATAAAGATTTTCTGTCTACTGGTTTACTCCCCAAGTGATTGCAATGGTCACAGTTAAGAAGATCTGAAGTCAGCAACCAGGAGCTATTTTTAGGTCTTCCACACAGGTACAGGTTCCCAAGGCTTTGGCCATCCTCGACTGCTTTCCCAAGCCACAAGCAGGGAGCTGGATGGAGAAGTGGAGTAGCTGGGGCACCAAATGACACCCAACATAGGCAAGGTGAAGATTTAGCCACTAGGCTATTGCACCAGAGGGCCCCCAGTCTAGAATCAACTCTCTTGGCAGCAACTCAGCTTGGTTTGAAGCTGTAAGCATCATTAAAGTAAGCCACAGCACCAGGAAATGGTCTGGAGGAACTTTCTTCAGCCTATTTTCAGCCCGTGGGTTCAAGCCACATGCCAGCTCTCTTTCCAGGCCTTATACAGAGCACCTGAGAGTGCTGTTACCCCAAGCTTCCACTTTCAGACACAGCGCAGCAGGCCAGTAGCTTTAACCTTGCTTTCTTCCTTGCATTCCCATCCTATTTCTCATCCACAGGGATGTTTATCATTGAGGGGTGGGGAGAGGAGTGTCTTGCTATTTTTAGAACTTTCTCTTTTCATGTGTTACTGCTGAGTGTTTAGAGTATCAGTTTACGGTGCCACTAGGTTAAACTATTCCTACAGGGCCCTGGGGATGCCTGCCAATACCTATCTCTTGGGAGGGGATATCAAACCATCTCTGATGAGATTTGTAGAACACCAGCCAGCAGACCAAAGGAGCAAACAGATATCCTAGGGCAAGTGCAGCAAAAGCCCCAGTGGCTAAATCCTTGCCTAGCATCCACTGGGATCCCATATAAGCACTGATTTGTGTCCTGGCTGCATCACTTCCCATCCAGCTCCCTAGTTATGGCCTATGAAAGTGGTAGAGGATGGCCCGAGGCCTTGAAAACCTGCACACAGGTGGGAGACCTGGAAGAAGCTCCTGGCTCAGATTGGCTCAGCTCTGACCACTTCGGCCACTTGGGGAGTGAGACAGCAAATGGAAGATCTTTCTGTCTCTCCTCTTTATATATCTGCCTTTTCAATAAAATAAAATATAATATATATATAAAAGCCCCAGTGAAAACCCTTTTCCCTTCGTCCTCCTGCTTTCATTCCAGTCCACACCATGGCAGGGGTAGGGGCGGGGGTGTGCAGTTCCGCAAACAGGATCTTTCCGACGTGGTCTAAGCAGGCCTACACCGACAAAGGCAATGCCAACCACCAGCCCTCTTCCGCAGCACTTGACCTCTGAGCCTTTCACAGGGCTAGTCAGAAATGCACTACTGCCAGATGGACACCCTTGAGGAAAGGCCCACCTGATTCTCTTCAAGTCCCCAGCTCTCCTCTGACAAACAACCTAAGGTTTCAATGTATATCAACAGAGAGGTGGATTTAAGAGCCAAATTCCATTCCAGGCTGTTAGCAAGCAGTAAGTTAAGATTCTTCACCTATCATAAAAAGAAGATACCCTGGGGCAGACACAGCAGGTTAAGCTGCCCCCTGTAATGCTGGCATCCCATATGGGTGCCAGTTGGTAACCTGGCTGCTCCACCTCTGATCCAGTTCCCTGCTAATAAGCCTAGGAAGGATGACTCAGGTACTTGAGTTTCTACAATCCATGTATGAGACACAGATGGAGTTCCTGGCTCCTGACTTTAACCTGGTCCAGACCTCTCTGTTGTAAGCATTTGGAAATTAAACCAGCAAATGGAAAATTATTCTTTCTCACTCTGCCTCGACTAAAAAAAATAAATATTTTTTTGAGGGGAAAAGAAGTGTATCTTTATTCATGGGGTCAAGGTTAGGTTTCATAACCATGAGAGCATTTCAGAGAACCATGAACCAGGACCTCCTCTCCAAGGTTCATCTCTCATCATATGCCATCCTCCTGGGATTGTGAACTAATTTGGAGCACAAGTTAAATGTGACCCACATATATTAAGATCCTACACCACTCATCTGTGCCTATCTCCCTCACTTAGAAAACAAACTCTGAGGGCACAAAGACCACACTTTTAATTCCTGCTTCTTAATAATAGGCATCAATACCCATCTGCCCAACTGAACATCTTCTCCATACGTAACCTCAGAAGAAATCATGGTTATGAAGAAATGTTTTCAAACTGTTTTGTTTTTTTTTATCAATTCTGTAAGTGTGCAGAGGGACTGCTAATGCCATTCTGCCCACCCCCTGGTGCTGACATTCTGCAAGGAAGTACTTCCTGCAGCTTCTCCCAGACCAGCACAAACTGAAGTTCGGGGTAAGCCAGATAATAGCAGATCTGAGGCAACAGGGAGGGTGTGTGTGTGTGTGTGTGTGTGTGTGTGTGTGTGTGTAAGAGCTCACGCAGATGCCTGGACAGCAGGCATGGGTAAGTGCTCCACTTTCAAGTTTCTGTCAGCAGACACAGTTCACATGGAACTTCCTGTTGCTCCTCTAAGAGCTGCAGGCTACTGGCTGCAGTTGGCCCTAGCAGGGGCTTTCCAGCTTATTTAAGTCTGTCCACTTCAACTCTAAGCCTGTACAAAGGAACAAAGTGTCTAGAAAAAAACCTGGATTTGCCAGCTGGTTTTGCCACTTTAAAACTACTATTTGACCATTTGATCTTTTTTTTTTTTTTTTTTTAAAGATTTTATTATTATTGGAATGCCGGATATACAGAGAGGAGGAGAGACAGAGAGGAAGATCTTCCATCCGATGATTCACTCCCCAAGTGAGCCGCAACGGGCCGATGCGCGCCGATCCGAAGCCGGGAACCAGGAACCTCTTCTGGGTCTCCCACGCGGGTGCAGTGTCCCAATGCATTGGGCCGTCCTCAACTGCTTTCCCAGGCCACAAGCAGGGAGCTGGCTGGGAAGTGGAGCTTCCAGGATTAGAACCGGCGTCCACATGGGATCCCGGGGCATTCAAGGCGAGGACTTTTTAGCCGCTAGGCCATGCCGCCGAGCCCATTGACCATTTGATCTTTCTGCAGTGTCCCAGAGCCCAACTTGCAGGCACTGTGAAAACACTGGAAACCAAAAGCTCCTAGCTCGATGGCTTCTGTGCTAGATTGGGCAGGTTGAGGGTCACAGCCCTGCCCTGGATGTGCATCCTTCCCTTCCTCCAGCCTCTCCTTGGCCTGCCCCTACCTTGCTCTCCAGCTTCCCTTCCTGGGATAACTACATGCACTGCTCCTGCCTCCCACTTCCCCAGTGGCAGGTCCCACTTCCAAGCAGGCTGAGGCCTCACAGCCAGCTCAGCCTTGGCGAGCCTTTGCCCCCAGGCTGAGCATAGAAGAGTGTTGGGCCCATCTTGCGACACAGCACACAGATCACAGGCCTGTTATCTCTTCCCTAGCCTCTACTTCATCAGACCACCAAGAAGAGAGGGAAGCCTGACAGGAGCAGGTCCCATCCCACAGCTGCCCACCTGTGGTTCAGTAGGTCAGCAGCAGATTCTAGAGATGACAAGGCGAAGGAGGATTTTTTATGCAAGGCGGCAAGCCTCAGGCTTGAAGACAGGCTAAAGACAACTGGGGGGCCCTGAAGTCAAGAGGTAGGGAGAGATTTCTAAGTTGCTTTGAGGACTTCTGGAGCAAGCAGGGAGGGAGACTTGTAAACAAAGGGGGACCCAGGGGAAGCCAGAGAAGAGTCTGGAAACCTGGAGGCTTGGATCTTCATCTCCCAACTCCACCCTCTGACAGGCCTCCAAGGTCAACTGAGCTTGACTGCACCACCTCCCAGGGCACTTACAGTCAGCTCTAATTTCCATTAAAGACAGGGTTCAAAGCACCAGGTGGTTTGGCTTATGATTCATCTCTGCTTATAATTCTGATCTCAGTCACACCACGGATGTTTACCGAAGGGCCACCGAGAAACTATCAGGATCCTCCTTTCCTCCTGTGCTTGTCTAAATATGCTTTGAATTGCAAGAGAAAAGCAGAAGACGTGTTCATTCAGCAAGTACCTAGGGCTCTGCACCAGGGAGTGCCCAGCAAGGGCAGAGCCCTAGCCTGTCCTCCATCCTCACGGGAGGCTGCATTACCAGCCCTGCTGCAAAGCCCCTCCTTCTACCAGCTTCCTGCCTGGTGCAGGAGCAGAGGGAGGGGTTTCTGCTTGGAACTTCCCTGCAGCCCCACCAGCCTGTCCGCCACTCAGGGTTCTTGGCACTGACAACTTTCCCCCAGGAAGGCTGCCCTCCCAAGGGGGCATCAAAAGGCAGCTGAACACTAAGACCAGCACCCCAAGTCCTAACACCCTAGGTCTAGACACTTTCTTCATTTGAGAAGCTTATTTTCTTACAGATGCATTTACTTGAAAGGCAGAATTAAAGAGGGAAGGAAAGGGGAGGAGGAAAGAGTGAAGGGGGACAGGGGAAAAGAAAGAGAGAGAGAGAGGTAACTCCCATCCATTAGTTCAATCCCCAAATTGCCTCAACAGTAAAGGCTGGGCTAGACTGAAACCAGGGGCTTCACCCAGATCTCCCACATGGCGCAGGGGCCCAAGCACTTGGGCCATTTACCTCTGATTTCTCAGGCACATAAGCAGGGAGCTTATCCTACTACACCAACACTGGACCCAAGTCCCAATTTTTTAATGAGGCAGAGCTGGTTACCTGCTCCCCACCCTAGAGCAATAAATGCTAGTGAAATATTGATGCTAAGGACACAGCTTGGGCTTCAGGAAGGCATAGGTGAGTGTAACTGTGTGTCTAGGGTTTAGGTCCATGGTCCCTCATCTAAGTCAGCCCTTCTGGCTCTTCTTAGAAGCCCAGGTCAACCTGATCACCCCCTCCCCTTGCCCAAACTATTAGCTTCCCCCCCACATATATACTCACTAGGCTGGGCATAAGAGAATATCTTAGAAGAAACTGACTCCCTTTGTGCTCCAGCACCATTTTCAGCCAAAGGGAACAGAGATTTCTCCCAATAACCTCTTACCCTCTGTTCAATTACCCCATGCAATCTCTGCCATGGCCACAGGGACCAGGCAACAAAGTAAAGGGGACAATCCAAGCTGCATGGTGGAGGTCTACATTGCACTGGGCAAATGCCCATTAAGGGCTTTGATATTAGCAGCTGGGTCAGGGCAGCAGGCTGCAACTTCCTTCCTCTTTGAATCCATCCTGCCCCCCACCTTCCCTGAGGTGGTAGGTCTCTAGATTTCTTGTGGCATCCTCTGAACCCTCTACTATGGGTGCTGGCGGGCAGCACTCAGCCATCCACAGTTGAGCATAGTTCTTGCCCCACCCAGAAACCAGCCCGGGTGTTGCAGATCAGAGACAGCTCTGAGGTCAGGTTCTTATCTACTTCCTTCAGCAGCACCACAGGACTTCAAAGTCATTTTTTTTTTCTTTCAAACCTAGAACAATCTTTCCCCCCAACACACCCAAAAAACCTCCATCAGTGGGCCAACTTCTTATCAGTTTCTATTCTGGGGCCCAGTGGGATGAAAGAATTGGGTGGGGAGACTTCTGCAGTTCCTGCCAAGATCACACGGTGGAGAATCACCAGCCCTTTATGTGGCAGCCTGGGGGCTATGCTGGGCCCAAGTGCCTGTCAAGAAAAGGGTCCTATTACAAGGCTTGCTTAGAATTCTGACTGCACTCTTAGGTCTATTTATATAGGTATCAATCCCTTGGGAAAACTAGAGAAGGAAGCATCCCCTTCCTCCCTCCCACAGCAAATGAGTCCAGGGTGAGAGAAGGCTGGGGCAGCAATGAGGTAGGAACTAGAGAGTGAGGAAGACAGAGAACTAGGCCAGTGTCAGCGCCCAGAGAGCCTGGCAACACGGCATACAAGGGAATGCTGACTCTACAGGCACCTATCTCCAAGGAGTGGTAGGGCAGGACAGGGTCTGAAAGTTCTGGAAAGAAATCAATAATCTGTGCTTTATGAGCCAGGCTGTTTTTACTCTTCACATACCTGGCCTGTCCCTTTATGTTGAGTAAGGTCGGCCTGTAGCAGCATGCTGATGGACACTTGAAGATGTCAAAGGCCATGCTCGTGCCGAAAGACTACCGGGGAAGCCCCGACCCACTCTCCCAGGTGTGAAGGTAGAGACGAATGGAGTAAAAAGATGGAGGAGGAGAACAGAGCCAGGCCCTACTCAGCGGCTGTGCCTTTTGGATATGTACTTTCTCACAGAATTAGGAAGCATGGTCAGGAGACCACTGTGGCTAGCCAGGTGCTATCTGGTAACTTCCAGCACCAATCCTGCAGGTGGCTTTAGGAAGCAGCACTGCCCTAATCCCCCCAGCACCCACTTGCCCTCATTTTGCTAGGCTCTGGCTGAGCAATTGTCCTCTTCACTGAGGATCAGGCATCACGCTGTGACCTACTCAGGCTGGGCCCTGGTTGCTAGGTAATCACTTTAGCACCTCTGGCAAGTGGCAAAATCAACTGCTAGAAGGAGGCCAAAGAGGACCCTCCACTAGTACTGCTCCAACCATCACTCTAGAATGAGGAAAGAGAAGCTGGGGCAAGTCAGGGGTGCTCCCCAGTGCCCCTTTTTGTCCTCAAGGTGCGATCTTTCTCACATTAGAAGCTCTGTGCTCAGATGATCCTTCACAACATACGCTATTGCTGTCACTCTTCAGGGGGAAAGAAGGGTGGAATAAAGGGGAGGGACCCATGGCCCTAGGTCCATTACAATGGCTTCCAGGGAGTGTGTTTTACTGTCAGACTTTATCATATTATCTTGGGGTTAGGCAAGTTCTGCCAAGATAGATGGTGCTGTCAAGTCTGGAACTGTGCAGGGGTGACCTGGGGCTGGGAGGAGGTGGGACCTGGAGCCTCTTTTTTAAGTACTTGGCCTTCCCTAGGGAGGCTGGGGCAACCTTAACATGTGCCTGTAAACTGACCTTTAACAATGAACTACAGATGAACGCCAGAAGACTTCAATTGCAGACTGACTCTGACAGTTGCCAAAAGTGTGTCTTTGGGCAAACCGTATTTCTCAGGTCCTATCTTCAAGAAGTAGGCATGATAACAAGTGTCCTACAAGCCTCACACAGTCTCTGCAAAGACTGAATACACAGCAGCCAGGTTGTGAAGTGCTACATGCCAAGGGATTATCAATAAGATGGCCTCACAGAAACGAAGGAGGCAGGGATAAAAAGAGATATTATGGCTTAGCCTAAGGAAAGAGGGGGCACAGCCTAAGACTGGGAGACCTTTAAAACCAGCTCCAAGGAACCAGCATCCCATTTACAGCCAGGTTCTAAGCCTGGTTGTTCCACTTCTGATCTAACTATCTGCTAATGTGTCTGAGAAAGCAGTGGAAGATGGTCAAAGTACCTCGACTTCTGGCATCAATATATGAGACCCAGAAGGAGTTCCTGGCTCCTGGTTTTGTCCTGATCTAGCCCTGACCATTGTGGTCATTTTGAGAGTGAACCAACAGATGAAAGATTCTCTGTCTTGCCTTTCTCTGTCACTCTGCCTTTCAAATACACAAAATAAACCTTAGAAAAGAAAAATGTCGAACCCAGAGCAGTAGCCTAGCAGCTAAAAGTCCTCACCTTACATGTTCTGGGATCCCATATGGGTGCCTGTTCTAATCCTGGCAGCCCAGCTTCCCATCCAGCTCCCTGCTAGTAGCCTGGGAAAGCAGTAGAGGGTGACCCAAAAACCTTGGGACTCTACAATCTCATGGGAGACCCAGAAGAGGCTCCGGGCTCCTGGCTTCAGATCAGCTCAGCTCCGGCCATTGTGGCCATTTGGGGAGTGAATCACGGACGTTAGATCTTCCTCTGTATATCTGACTTTCCAATAAAAATTAAATAAATTTAAAAAAACAAGAAAAGAAAAAGGTCTAGGTAGTCTCATGCAGAAACAGGCAGACCAGGGGCTTCTAGGTGCAGGACAGGAAAGGTAGGACAGGACACAGTGGTCAGTATGGACTGACAGAGTTCAAAAGAAACTGGCTGTCAGCAAAAATCTGAGGGGCAGGAGGAAAGCTGCGTGACAGAGATGGTCAGACGAGGCCCACCTCTCACAACCTGAGTGCAGGATTCTCCCCTCTCCTGTTGAGAGCTGCCCCTAAGCTCCCAAACCTGCAGCACATTGTTAGCCTCTAATACCACACTCTCCAACAGTCCGAGCCCTTTCTGGAACAGTTTCTCCTTTCTAGACCAGCAGCCCAGGAGAGTGACTCATTTGAGACAAGAAGCCTGGACACGACTAAACTTGAGATTTCTTGCTAAGTCAGAGGCTCAACACACAGAACACACCACTATCCTATTACTATAACACCTCACTCCTGGTTCTGCCAAGTGGGTCAAATATCATACCTTCACAATGGGAGATGATGGGCAACTGAGGCCAAAAGACAGCAATTTTTCCCCCCTCTTTCTGTCCCTGAACTTGGTGCCACTGCCCTGAGCATTCTCATCCAAAGGAAAAGACAAGGGAACACAACTATTCCCAGTTGGAAATCTGCCCCCAATCCAGAAAGCACAGTAGCCACTTGGAACATATGCATCTCCTCCCAGAGCATTGGTTCAAGTATCAGTTCCTCCACTTCCAATCTAGCTTCCAGGTAACACATTCTGTGAGGCAGTCAGTGAGGGCTCAAGTACTTAGGTCCTCCGACCCACATGGGATACCCACTGGGAGTTCCCAGCTCCTGGCTGTTGACAGGCATTTTAGAAGTCAACCAGTGCATAGGAGATCTCTGTTTCTGTCTCTCAAGTAGATGAAAAATAACTAAAAAAAAAAAGAACAAATCTAAAAGCCAAGATGATAGGAGACAGAGAGTGGGATGGAGACGGTCCCAAGAAAGAATGCAGACAGCCAATGTCTCCTTTATTTATTAGTACCAGGGGAGTGTCTTACCCACCTCCTAATATCAGTCTTCATGCAGACTGCCTTGGGCCATAGAAGAAACATTACCCAGGTCAGCTCTTGAACCAACAGTCCAAGCAATGAACAATTCCTTGAGGATAAACAGCAAGAACAAAGAAGGGCTTCTATCTGAGAATTTAGCGAGAACTCCCAGCCAAGTGGGGCCATGGGTTCCTGTCTCAGTCTGCATACTGGTGTGTGGATTTTGTGGACATGCTTCTCAACCTCTATGTCTTGATCTATAAATTCAGTGACTCAATGATTCAAAATTCTAGTTTACATCCTAGCATTTAGGGCTGTGGGTCTTATTGTTTTTTTTAAGGTTGATTGACTTACTGCTTACTTGAAAGACATCAAAGAGGAAAGAAAAACAGAGAAATATCTTCCATCCAACAATTCACACAACATGGCCACAACAGATAGGTCTGAGCCAGATCAAAGCCAAGAGCTATGAACTTCACCATGGCATTTTCCATGGGTGGTAGGGACTCAAGGTCCTGGGCCATCAGCTGCTGTTTTCCCAGGAAAATTAGCAGGGAACTGCATTGGCAATAGAACATCCAGAACAGTCAGCACTCTGATATGGGATGCTGACACTGCAGATGGCATCTTAACCGTCTGTGACATAATGCTGGCCACCTAGCATTTAGTTTTTCAAAAGGGAAATTTATCCATGGTGTTTGCGTTAGTGTTTTTGATATACAAATAAGGCTGTAGAACTACCATAAAGTCTCCACAGGTCCAAATATATGCTTGGCACTAACTCAATACTTTAGAGTGGATGACAATCCAGCCCTCTTTTGGGTAACCATTTCTCTCCTAAACTGCTATCTGTATTCCTTGTAACCTGGGCCTAACCAATCAGGATCAAATGTACCCAGTGATAGAGTTAGGGCTGGGCATGGATGCCAATTCACAAAGCATCCACTGATTTTGTGTGTGTGTGTGTGTGTGTGTGTGCGCTTGGGAACCCTAAGAAGAAAAGCTATGGGGACAGTGGTTTGCACTATTGGTAGGTAGCTCCTAACACACAGGAAAAGAGTGGTACCATCTCCCCTGAATGCCAGCCATGCCTAACATTCATGAGTCAACAGACTCCCTCCGATCCTAGAGTACCCTTCCTTCTCTTTTTGACCTTTATCACTGAAAAAGTCCCAGTGACACAACCTTGCATGCAAGCACAACCATTTCCCATTTCATTCAAAAGAATTTTCAAAACCCCTTTACCATATCACTTGCCATCTCACATAAAAGAGCTACTTGAAACCATTTAAAAATCCCCATTTCAGACAAATTAACCCACCTCAGAGGCCCACCAAGAACAGAAGTGACCTGGGTACTGGACATGCTGGGATTCCTGGCAGTGGTTCAGCTCTGGCCAGAACCCAAGGACTTGTCTAGCCAGAGGCATAGACCAGACATTCAGACAGTAAGGGTGGCCTGCAGAACATTGCCCACTGCCAGAATTCCCCAGTCTCAGAGAAAATTTGGCAGGGGAGCAAGCTGTGCCTTTTGTTGTTGAGCCATGGCCTGAGCCGGAACCCTGGCTATGGAGCGTGAATCCCTACTCCATGCAAGCCTGGCCCCTACCAGGCTCCATTTTGTATCTTCCCATGAATGTTATGGAGACAGGTTTCCAAAAACAATTTTTCAACCTGCAGACTCATCTCTGGCTTTTCAAGGGATGCTAGACACCTTGTGGGACACCAGGCCCATTGCCCCCACTAACTCCTGGAGAGTCTCCCTTACATGAGGTACCTTATAGGAATCCCAAAAAGCACCACAGACTCAACCATGCCCCAAGACAATCTCAGCTATAACCTATGTCCCCCAAACCCAGTCCTCTTCCTGTGAAAGGGACCACCATCCATCAAAGCATGAAATCTGAAGTCATCCTTGATTTTCCTTTGCAAACCCATACAGCCATCTAATAGCAGACTGGTTTTTAAGTAATATCTCTGTCAAATCCTTGCATTTCTCTTCATGTCTACAGCCATCAGTTCTATCCAAGGAACTGTCATCTCCTACAGTAGACTCCTAACTACTAAAGCCCAAAGTCTATTAAATAAACCTCTCTAATTACTCCTCCCAAGCAAAGCCCAAATGATCTTCACAAACATGAATTCCATCATATTCTGCTTTCCAACTTCCCAAGCAAAACAGCCAGCCTTCCCAGTGGTAGGGGGTAGAAGGAGGACTCCCCAGATCTGGCTGGCTGAAAAGCAGAGTAACCTGGAGACTAAAAAGAAATAGGAAAGTTTGAGAGTCACCAGTCAATCAGAGCCCTGGTCCCAATCCTTGGGTGGCTTCAAACTCCTGGGTCAGGCTCAGAATCAGCTTGGCCTTGCCCGCACGGAACCTCAGCACAGACCTCATCTGACCCTCGATGGGGAAGGGAGCTGGCAGCTGGGCCAGGCCAGGCCAGGGAAACCCAGCTGGATAACTGCCAGGGACTGTGTGTTAGAGGAGGCAGAGATGACAGCAAGAGCAGCACCACAAGATACTGTCAGAGTTGGTGGGGCCTCGGAGGGAAGAAAACCAGGAGCCCATCTCTTCTCTCTTATCAGGCTGACCCCTGGCAGCCTTGCAGCCTGTGAGAACAAACAGTCATTAACAAGCCCGCCCACACTTCCTGCAAACACAATCCTTCTGTGACCAGCTCAGTCCAGTCACAGGCTGCTGGAAAGCCTGGCCTTCCTCCCAGGGTGGGGCTTGAGGCCCTATCTTGTGGCCAGACCCCTCCATCCTGCCCTCCTCCTCCTCCTCGGACAAGATCCAAGAAACCATTTGCTCTGCTCCATCTAGTCTCCTTGCAGTCCCCAACAACTCCTGCATTTCAATTCCGACTTTGCATGGTGCCATGTGTTTATGCTTCCCCTGGACTAGGAGGTACCACCCAAACTGGCCCCCAAGCTGATTCTCCACCTCTAGCAAACGTCTGTCATGTGACCATGCTGTGGCATGTGATCAGCCTGTCACCATTCCACCTTGGCTAGAGTAGAGCACAGGACAGAGGAGGTTGGGGTAAAGTGCAACAGAAACACACAGGAGCCCTATTAACAGTCCCCTCCCTGGGCTTAATCAGTGACTAGTGCAACATGAGAGGAATGAGAGACCAGGCAGGCTTTATTTGACCGCATTCAGGACAATGGGCAGGAAGAACCACTGAAAATGGGGGTAAAGTTTCTTATAGACAAGACCCTCGGCTGTCTGAGGAGATGCTGGAGCTGGCTAGCTGTTGTTTCAAACAAGCAGGTCAAGAGAAGGGCAAGGCAATATCCAGACTTCTAGACCACATGTTGGCAATCCTGGGACCCCAACGCTCTACAGCACTCCTCTACCAACCAGGTGGTTTGGAAGCAAATCCTGGAACAGAACTTCAGACTCTTTATTCACAGATGAGAATTCTGTGAGGTGACCCAAAGAGGAACAGCAACTTGCTCTGAGCAGAGGGCTCAGAAACTAAGGCACCAAGAACCCCGTATGTTTACAACAACACTGAGTCTGGACAGTGAAAACCCTCAGGTCCTCTGGGCTCCAAGCAAAAAGCTGCCTCCCCCTTGTAAGTGCCAAACAGCCCAGCTCTGACACTCCGGGAGCCTCAGCCAGCCCTGGTTCCCGCCTAAACCTGCTGGCTGCCAACAGAAACCCTGCAGACTCCTCTCCCTGCCCTGCACGAGGTGAATGGCAAAAAGGTCCACAGACCCAGGAGAGGCAGGAATGGAATATCTTTCTCTCTGTATCTCCTTCTCTCTGTATATCTCCCTTTCCAATAAAAGATTAATAAATCTTAAAACAACAACAAAATCTCATGGGGATACTGGTTAAGCTGCCATCTGTATTGCCAGCATTTCCTATCTGAACTCCACTTTCAAACCAGCTTCATGCTATCATGCCTGGGAAAACAGAGGAAGACAGTACGAGCCCCTGAGCCCCTGCCACATACATGGGAGACCAGAGGGAGCTGACTCCTGGCTTCAGCCTGGGCCAGCCATGGGCATTGCAGCCATTTGGGGAAGCAAATCAGCACGTAGATCAGATCTCTCTCCCCAACTCCATTTTTCTCTTCAAATAACTAAATAACTATTGCTCAAATATTTATTTACTTTTTATTTAATTGAAAGGAGCAGACAGTGTGAAAGAGAAAAAGATTTCTATTCACTAACTCACTCCCCAAGTGGCAGGAGGCTGAGCCAGGCTGAAGTCATGAGCCTGAAGCTTCTTCCAGGTCTCCCACATGAGTGCTGAGGCCTCAGCATTTAGACCATCTTCTACTGTGTTCTCAGGCACATAAGCAGGAAGCTGGATTGAAAGTGGAGCAGCCAGGCCTCAAAATGGTACCCATATGGGATGCTGGCATCACATGCAAAGGTTTAACTTGCTATACCACAATGCTATCCCCTAAATAAATATTGAAAAAAAGAACATGCTCACATTCATCCAAAAAAACTTGTCCATTGTTGCTCTAATGTCAAGTGTGCATTGTTTTTCGGGCACTAAGGAAATTCCTTCATTAAACAGTTGTCACTTTGACCTTAGTTGAACCTCCTTGACTCAAACTGCTTACTGTTCTCTTGGGAAGTGCACTGTAGCCCACACCTAGACTAACCTGGAGCCCCAGGAACCAGCCAGAGGGTTAGCAGGCATGGGTTCATGGAAATACTGAGCACGTTCAGACAGAAGGAACAGAGAAAAGGCTGACCCTTGGGAACCCCCTGTGTGATCTGGTATCACAAACTCAGGACTCCTACAGCTCCCTAGGGAACCCAAGAGAGACAGAAATGACCGTCAGAGGCTTTGGGGGCACATTCCGCCCCCTGACTCCACCTCTCCCACCCAGCCTCACAGCCTAGGCTTGCTATCTGTTTTCAACACAGGTCACAGAAACTTTCGCTTCCTCTTGGAACTGATACCAAGTTGCTATTTGTACCAAATGACTGGTATTTTATATTGAACTGAACTTGAGTGGGAAGGAGGACTGGGAGTAATCTCACCCATGGGGAAGTAGCATTGGTACCCATGTCCCTTACAAACTCAAGAAACTTTGCAAAGGGAGGAGGGAGGGGGTAGAGGAGGTCACATGGAGTGTAGCGGCAGTGTGGCAACACATGGAAAATCCGTCCACGCTCCGGCAGCGCCCTTACTGAGGCCTTTTCCCACAATGACCCTCCCTTTTTCATACCAGGCACATACCTTTCAAAGTCCCTTTAGGCACAAAAACAAGTAACTTGTTGGTTTTTTCCTCACTAGAGTAGACCCCTCCAGATCAGCAATTTCCCTCTGCGGCTGATTTTCTTCCCTGAAAGCTGCTGAGACCAGGAAGCTATTCCCTGCCAGAAGCTCTAGGACCTCCCACTTGATTCCTTCAGGTGGGAAAAGGCAGACAGGGAGAGGAGTGCTCCCCAGATCCAGTCATGCCCAACAACACAGGGTCTCTTGAGCCCAGCAGTGCCATTCTTCCAGGAGCGAGCTGGAGAGGTCTGTCTCAACCACACACAAGTGAGACTGCCTTCTGTGTGTCTCCACCCTACTCCCAGACAAGAAGAGGAAAGGGGAAAGGATGCTGTCAAAGACCAAAATCAAAGTGGGGGAAAGGAACTGGGATGTGGACGAAGTCCCAGAGGCAGGAGACCCAGCAGGTCCTGGGGGCTCCCCTCCCCCAGCAGAACCACCCCCCTTACACCCCTGGGACTTCCTCCTCCACAGAGAGGATCAGAAGTCCTACAGGAAGGAGTTTCCCTTCAACCTGTTACCATACCTGTGTGTTGTTGTGTGAATAAGATTGCTGCACAAATACACAATGAGGGACGGGTCTTTGGGAAAGCAGTTAAGTCACCACTTGGCATGCCTGTATCCCATCATGTTAGTGTATATGGGTTTCTGGGTTTGAGTCCTGCTTCTCTCTCTCTGTTTTTGTAAAGATTTATTTATTTATTTTTTATTACAAAGTCATATACACAGAGAGGAGGAGAGACAGAGAGAAAGGTCTTCTGTCTGATGATTCACTCCCCAAGTGGCCGCAACGGTCAGTGCTGTGCCAATCCAAAGCCAGGAACCAGGAACCTCCTCCAGGTCTCCCACGTGGGTGCAGGGTCCCAAGACTCTGGGCATCCTCAACTGCTTTCCCAGGCCACAGGCAGGGCGCTGGATGAGAGGCAAGGCTGCCGGGATTAGAACCGGCGCCCATATGGGATCCTGGTGCGTTCAAGGCGAGGACTTTAACCACTACACTATCGTGCCAGGCACTCTTGTTTTTTTTTATGATTTATTTATCTTTTTTTATTGGAAAGTCAAATATACAGAGAGGGGGAGGGGCAGAGAAGAAGATCAGTCCGATGATTCACTCCCCAAGTGGCCGCAATGGCTAAAGCTGCGCCATCTGAAGCCAGAACCCAGGAGCTTGTTCTGGGTCTCCCATGCAGGTGCAGGGTCCCAAGGTTTTTGGGCCCTCCTCACCTGCTTTCCCAGGCTACAAGCAAGAAGCTGGATGGGAAGCAGGGCTGCCAGGATAAGAACCAGTGCCCATATGGGATCCCAACGTTTTCAAGGTGAGGAATTAGCCACTAGGCTACCGCACCGGACTCTGAGTCCTGGCTCTTCATGAACTCCCTTGGAGGCAGCAGACGATCACTCAAGTACTAAGATCCCTGTCACTCATGTGTGAGACTCTAACTGAGCTCCTGGTTCCTAGCTTTAGCTCCAGATATTGTAGCCATTTGGGGAGTGAACAAATATATAAAACATCTCTTTCTCTCCCTCTCTCAGTCTTCCTTCCTTTCAAATAAATATTTTTTGAAAGAAAACCTAAATAATGTTAGCATCTATATCAAAACAAACAAAAATTAGATTTTTCCTCTAGGTATTCCTTGTCCACCTTATAGTAACACAGTAGTAACTGCTTTGTTAATAGAGGGTAATATTGTATCCACTTGCGCCCCAACTAACAGTCCTCTTCATCCCAGGCAGAGGATCTCTGCTCTGAGAAGAACTTTCTCTTCCTGCCATTCATTCCTAGAAGAGGAAACTCCCCAAGGCCTCAGCTAGAAAGTTGGGGGACTATGGGTGGGCTGGTGGGGGGGAGGTGGTGGTAGGAATGGAAAACAGTCAGTGCCCTGCAACCTTAGGAAAGACCTGAATGGCAACACACATGCTAGATTGAAAACATGTTGCAATTACAACAACCATTTGTAAATAAGCAACAATAACTACTTGAAAATGGCTGGTTAGGGACACAGGCAGGCATTTCCGGTAAAGCCTGTTTTCCCCAGAAAGCAAGCCAAGTTCAGACCCTCACCTCACAAAAACGTCACTTAGAGATGCCTACCCACTTAATAGTTAGCCAGGATTTTTTTTTAAGATTTATTTATTTTTATTGCCAAGTCAGATATACAGAGAGGAGGAGAAACAGAGAGGAAGATCTTCCGTCTGATGATTCACTCCCCAAGTAGCCACAATGGCCAGAGCTGAGCTAATCCAAAGCCAGGAGCCAGGAGCCTCTTTGGGCTCTCCCACAGGGGTGCAGGGTACCAAGGCTTTATGCTGTCCTCAACTGCTTTCCCAGGCCACAGACAGGGAGCTAGATGGAAGTGGGGCCTCTGGGACATTAACCAGCGCCCATAAGGGATCCTGGCACATGCAAATTGAGGACTTTAGCCACTAAGCTACTGTGCCAGGCCCAGAACTTATTGACAAGCATTCTCAGCAGACAAGGAGAAAAAAGCCCTAGGTGTCTGGGGCAGAGTTGAGCCAGCAGGCCCTTTCTCTCTTAAGGGCTCAGAGAGGTGCTAAACATTTGGGAGAAGCTGGGGCTTGGAAACTGAGAGAAGAGCAGAGGAAGGAAGGGGAGGGCCACCCTCGCATGAAGCAGGGAGGGAAGAGATGCTGAAGAACTGAGCTACCCAAGGAGCACCAGGTATTTGGGATGCAGAAGGACTCTGGTATTTATAGCCCCACCTTCTCAGAGCGAGGCCTTAAACCTGAGACAGCTGAGGGTCCGATTAAGTAGCTTGCCAGGGTTGTGGTGTGCTGTCAGCATCACGGCAACCCTGCAAAACAAGGGCATACCATCCCCCCTTCCCATCCCTCAACTCCTCCTGTATGCCTGCTTTAGCTCCAGGGACCAACATTCACCAATGTTGAAATGCCAAACTCCAGCCAGTCTGATGGCTGTTTGATCCAACTTCTTACTGGTGCATCAGGCAAAGGACCCAAGTATTGGGCCCTTGCCACCCATGTGGGAGACCAGAAAGGAGCTCCTGGATCCTGGTTTCAGCCTGGCCCAGTCCTGATCTTGCAGCCATTGGGGAGTAAACAAGCGGATGGAAGATTCTCTTTCTCTTCCTATCATTCTGCCTTTCAAATAAAGAAGTAAGCAAATCAAATCTTAAAGAACAAGCAAAAGACTTGAGTTTCAATTACACATTCTCCTACTGGAGTTTGGGCAAGTCTTGTAAGTTTGACACATATCTTATCCTTTATCTGTGAACAGTGACAATGCTACCAATCTTCCAGTGTGGCTGGGTGGCTCTGCCAGCATATGAGAACACCTAGTAGCACAGCTCCTGGCTAGCAGACAGCACTCCATGAATGGCAGCCATTATTCAGGCTATCAGAATCCTTTCATATAAAATGGCTCAGCAACTGGCTTAGCAGGTGCCAGCTGAAGCATCAGAATGATGAGCCCTGGTGCTGCTGTGTGACTCACAGTGTACCTCTCTGTTCCTTAGTAACCCTACCTGGGTGTATTACCTGCCTTTTAAACTTGTTAGTGGCCTGTAGAACAACAGACAGGAAATGTTTTGCAAAGCACAACATAACTCCTCCTCTGTGGTGTGTAATTCAGATTCTCAAGCATCCTGTTTAGTGGGCAGGACTTCACCTGGCAGGTGCCCCAAGCCACTCAGACTGAGAGACAGATACAGGACACAAAGGGCTGCCTCACATCTGCCTTACTTTATGCATGCAATCACTCTTTTCCAAAGTTTTGCCTTCTCAATGTCCTGCTTGGTCATGTGTCTCTTCTAGCCAATAATCAACAGCACCAGGTTTACAGCAGGACTGGTGCCCCAGCCACTACAAATGTCCCCTCTCACAAGCACAACCAACCCTAGGCAGAATCAGCATGGAAAAGCAAAAGAGAGAAGAGGCCAAATCTGTGTAACTTCCAGAACAAGCTTGACCCCAGAAGCAAGGAGGAGAGGTCTCTCATAAGACCTCCATCTGAGGGAGGCACTGGACACAGCAATTAAGACACTGCTCGGGACACCTGCAGCCTCTCCCGAGTGCCTCGCTTCAAGCCCTGGTTGCAGTCCCAATTTCAGCTTCCTGCCAATCTGCACCCTGTGAAACAGCTGATGATGGCTCAAATGCTTGCATTTCTACCACCCACATGGTAAACTTGCATTGAATTCCCAGCTCCTGCCTTTGCCCTGGCCCATACCAACCCTGGCTATTGAGGGTATCTGGGGAGTGAACCAGCAGACAAATCATCCCTCTCTGTCGCTCCTTCCCTTTCATATAAAATGCAATAAAATAAAACTTTGCATCTGTCTGTGTTAACTTCTTAAGCAATGTAATGGACTCAAATGGGTAGTTTTCAAAATAAGAGCCTCGAGGGGCTCGAGAGGGATGCCAGTTCTAGGTGTCACCCATACTGATCAATCAGAAAACTCTGGAATGGGTCCAGCAATCTGTACTTTAATGAGCTCTCCAGGGAATCCTAATGCCTGGATCAAGTGTGAAGCACCCTGCCCCAGATTCTTAACCATGAGACTCAAATACTGACTAAACATCAGCTATGAGCCAAGTATTGAGCCAGACAGTGATGTTTCAGAAACGAGCACACATCAGAACATCCGTATCCAACAGATCAAGCTCACAGGCACCATCAGACAAGATGGAATGTGGCATTGAATAATGCAAAGGGACTCCTTTCCCACTCCTTCCCCCAGTCTACTCCTCAGATCCTGAGACTTAGCATGTAGTAAGGAGGCAAACGTTCCTAGGCAGCCACACCCGGTGGTTCTTAGGAGCTTGAAATAGGCTCTAGCTGAGGTTTTAAGCTCAAAAAAAAAAAAAGTTCCTTGGGGTGTCCTCTGGTGCCACAGCCCATCATAACAACGGCACTCCGGGATAGGGCCACTCCCACAGGTCCCCAGCAACCTTGTACTCCAGGGTACAGATGTAGACATAAACACCAGCACAGACAGCTGGCCCCCTAGCGTCCCTTCCTACGCTCTCAAGTTACAAGGTTAAAAGTATCCTAGTCACAGTCGCAGGGGAGCAGTGGGTGGGGGTCCTGAAGCAGGGAACCATCTGGCTCAGATCAAGACTGCTCATTGAGACCCCACCAAACTCCCAGAGCACCCACTCCCTCCCACTGGGAAACTGGGGATTGGAATAGAAGGAAACAATGAAGAAAAATCTGTTGAAGGAAGATGACAAGACAAAACAAAACGGAATTACACTGGCAAGTCTGTGCCAACTCTTGGAGCCCTTGTCCCCTCTTCCCTTCACATCCTGAGCACCACAACTACACATGAGCTCACCGCCTACAGACACTGGGCTTCCTGCCCCAGGAGCTCATAGCACCCAGCAGGCATCCCTCTCTTGGCAATCGGGGTGACGACTCGACCCCCTCCCCACAACATCTAAAAGCAGGAGGAAGCAAACGAGTGTGATCTCCCAGAGTCCTCTTCCTAAAGATAGGTGCCAGCGCCTTCCCTCACAATGGGACTGCAGTGCCCCCGCCCAGACAGAAGAACGGATGGCCCACCAGCTCCTCCACATGTGTCCCAAAGACAAGGCAGGACTGTGAGTTACCCGCGAGATCCCTGACTCCCTCACTTTGCAGGTCCCTTTCCACCACCCATCAGCTGCTCTCCATTCCCTCTCTGCAGACCACCACCAGAGACCAATCTCTGGTCCCTGGTGCAAGTGGAAAGCAAGATGTGAGGCACACGCAGCTGGTCAGAGACAGAAATCGGAAGGCTAACTGGAGCCAGCAAGCAAGCAAACAAGGGGAGGTGAGGGTGATTCTTTTACAGAGAGGGCCAACAGTGGAACGTGGGAAGGAGAGGGGGAAACACACGTGGTAGAAAGCTAGCGGGGAGACAGCCTGAGCTGTAGCAGCAGGGGCTGGGAAGTTTAGTCCAGCCAAGGAGGAAGAAGGACTGGAGGGAAGAAATGACTCTTCCACTGCAAGGCATGGAAGGGACACAAGAGACCAGACACCGCGCTCAGGCCAGCTTCCTTACGACTGGTGCATTGACCAAGTTTCTGCCTGGCACTGTTGTCTCAAAGTGGGAAAGAGGTCAAGCTGTTAGGTCTTACCAGAAAGAACTGGGCCACTGAGGGTGCTGAGGTTAGTGCCATGTGGGGAAAAGGGAACGAGGAGGAGTGATGATGGTGGAGCCAGCCCCTCGGCCAAAAGGCACGGGGCAGGAGTCCCCAGGTAGGGCAGGGGCCGTAGTGCCTCGAGGGTGGGGGTAGCTATTAGGTAGTGGGCTGCAAGTCGGGGCTGGGGTTGGGGGTCTCCCGGCAAGCAGTGAAACAGGAGTGCCTGGGAGGCTGGGAGCGGCTTGCCCTGCAGGAGCAGAAGGCGGGGATCCGGACCGAGGCCAAGGCGAGCAGACCCCCGCTCACACGGGGGTGCCCAGCGCCCCGACCCGGGGGAAGTTATCCGGCTGGACGGATCCGATCAGCCTGGGCCGCCGGGCCAAGCCAGCTACCCGCGCAAGAGGTCTGGGGCAGCCCAGAGGCCCCGGGGCGCCTCGCATCCCACCCGCCTTCATCCCCGCCCGCGCACCTCAGTCAGCGCCGGGCGCCGCGCGGGCCATGCTTGCTGCTCCTGCTGCTGCTGCCGCCGCCGCTGCTGCCGCCCGCAGCCGCCGCCCGCGTCCAGACCCGTTAGCTCCGCAGCTCTCCCGTCCGCCCGCCGCGGGCCAGTCCCGCCCTCGCCCAGCCCAGCCCAGCCCAGCCCTCCCTGAGAGCCGCTGCCAGCGCCTCAGCCCGGCCCCTCCCCCCACCCTTGCCCGGCTAGAAGGGAAGACGGGGGGGGGGACGGGGAGGGTTGCCCCCCTCCCCATTCACATCCTCTCCGTCTCTCCCCTCCCCGCCCCCTGCAAGCCCATGAGCATGCTGGGATATGGAGTCCGTCTGGCTTTAGGCGGCCAGGGCCGTCGCGCATCTGGGACTACCACTCCCAGAAGACGGCGCGCGCACTCCGGGCGTTCTGGGCTCTGTAGTTGTACTGAAGGGTCCTCCACCGCGCACGGAGGGAGGGAGAAGAGGGAAGAGTCTAGGGGAGGGAGGGGAAGTCGCATTTCCCTGAAAGCTGGGCAGCTGGGCAGCTGAAGCCCAGGACTTGAGGTCTACGGTGAGTGGCTTGTACCTCGGCTGGTTACCTGTACAAACCAGCCGAGGAGACCTCTCGGACGTGGTTGAGGCCAGCTGGGGCTAAGCCCTGCCGTGGGGGAACAGCTCCCAATCGTGTTTGACCAGCCCGAGCTGCGGTGGGGTTGCTGCGCCCAGGCCGGAGGAGCCGCTTCGCCTGGAGTGTGTCTTCGTCAAACGTAGTGTGGCCCACATGGGAGACAGTGGCCTCGCAGCTGAGGCACCTCATCTGTCTAGTCGGCCTCATCGTCGCCCTCTCAGTTTCCAACCGTTAAGGGTCAGGTGTCCGTGTGCATTTACAAATTTTTTGCTTTTCACGTCTTTTCTTAGCACAGTCTTTCCCCAACTTCCAAATCTAGCTCAAAACCTTCTGTAAAGCCCCCGGGTGGAAGACCGACCACTTCCCCTCCTTCACTTCTTCCCCGCCCACAGGCCAGTGATTCTCAAACCTCAGTGCAGCCTCCTGGAGAGTTTATTCAAACGCAGGTTGCTGCCTCTGCCAGCTGTGTGCTCCTCCGTGGCTCTAGGGTGCTCCCCCAAATTTGCATTCCGGATGAATTTCCTGCTTGTGCTAGTGGTGGAGAACTCCTCTGATAACCAGTGCTATTGGTGTGTAAGCCAGAGTTCTGGTACTCTGATGTGCAACGCGGGTGTCAGTCTTGGCGGGGGACCCAGCCTTGCTTGGAGTTCCTAGCTCCTGACTTTGCCATGGCCAAGTGTCAGATGAACCATCCTGAACCAACCTGAACCAACCAACAAAATAAAAGATCTCTATCTCTCTTTTTCTCCCTTTCAGTTGGCCTTTCAAACAAATACAAACTTTTTTTTTTTTAAGATGTATTTCTTTTTGGGCCTGATGAAATCGTCTAGGCTAAAACCCTCACCTTGCATGCATCAGAATCCCATGGTGTCTTAGTTGCTCCATTTCCCATTCAGCTCCCTGCTTGAGGCCTGGGAAAGCAGTTGAGGACGGTCCAAAGCCTTGGGACCCTGCACCTATGCGGAAGACCTAGAAGAAGCTCCAGGCTCTTAGCTTCAGATCGGCTCAGCTCCAGCTGTTGTGGCCACTTGGGGGAGTGAACCAGCTTTCTGTCTTTCCTTCTCTGTAGATCTGCCTTTCCAATAAAAAATAGACAAATACTTAAGAAAAAAAAAGAAGTGGAGCTACTAGGACTCCAACTGGGCTCAGATGGAATGCAAGTGCCACAGGTGGAGGCTTAGTTGGCTGTGCCACCACAATGCCCAACCCTACCCCACCCCCAGGCTCTTTATTTTTCTGCTGAGCTGAGAACCCACCCAGAACCTAGCCAGTAACAGTAAATGTGGGTGACTTGCAGGTATCAAGGACTAGAACTCTGCTGCAGAAAGGTGTTCTGGAACTTACAAAGTAGCTATAAGGAAGAAGGCACTGCTAAGACAGAATCCGCTGCAGTTCTCTAGGGGATGGTACCAGGAGTTGTCATTGCATGGAAGGCAATGCCTTGCTTCTGTTTCATCACATTTGTCCTTGAGGGCCACATGGAGTGCCCAGGTCCTCCCGCTCTGAAAAGAGGTTGAGATGAGAAATAAGGCGTTTTGTGCCATAAGGCATGGGCAGAGTGCAAGCCAGGAGCCCAGCCTTGAATCCTCAGCTTCAAATGGCAGACATTGTGTGCTGGGGTGATTTTAGACCTGGCTACAGTCTGTCTAAAAGGCACCATTGCCTTTGACATTCTCCTAAAGCTGGAAAGGTGTTTCCCTGTTTTCCAAGACAGCTGAGGTACGCCTGGTGCCACCTGCCAGGTTGTAGATGCCGGCTAAGAGCTGTGATCTCAAAGCTGGAGCACAGGGCTAGTAAGCTAAGTAGACTGTCACATCTAAATGGGCTTTGGCCTGAAACAGGTTGGGAGAGTGGGGGATGGGAAGGTAGATTCCTGGCTTCTCAGGCAACTGAAAGTGGCTCTTATTCCTACCCAGGTGAAGCCTCCTTACCACTTACTCTACTGTTCTTAGGGCTGCCTTTTGGTGGCAGAAACCCAATTACTTAAACTATCACTGCTGAAAAGGAAGCCTGGTAAGCACTATGATCAACCAAGTTCTGACTTCAACCTGGGAGGTAACCAAAGGTTAAAAAAAAAAAAAAAAAAAAAAAAAAAGAGGAGGAATGGCTCAATTGGGTAATCCTCCACCTCCAAGTGCCAGGAAACCATATGGGAGCTGGTTCATATCCCAGCTGCTCCACTTTCCATCCAGTTGCCTGCTTGTGGCCTGGGAAAGCAGTGGTTAATGGCCCAAGTCCTAGGGACCCTGCACCTGCATAGAAGACCCAGAAACTCCTGGTTCCTGGCTTCAAATCAGCTCAGCTCTGACCATTGCAGCCATTTGGGCTGTGACCAGCAAATGAAGATTTCTGTCTCTCCTCTCTATAAATCTGCTCTTCCAGTAAGAATAATTAAATCTAGAAAGTCTTTAGCTCAATTCAAGAAAATAAACACCTGAGTTGCTTCTGTACAAATCAGAGTTCACTTCATGTTGGACCCCCACTCCCTATTACATTAGTCCATTCCTGGTTAAAATCCATCCTAGCTAGTGCCTGGCTTCACTGCTTTGAGTCATCCAGTCCCAGCCTTTGCCTTCCCCTGAGGGTCAAAAGGGTAATTATTCCTAAGTCCTTGAACAACCAGCTAAGCAGCCACCTGAGTCAATGGACCCTGACTAAGGTTCACTGGCATGCTTTTCTGTTTCCTTTCAAGTCATGGCCCCATCACAGCAACCATGTGCAAACGGATGCTCTGCCCATGAAACCAACTGCCAGGCTTTTCCTTTCCAAGAGTTTGTCTCCACACCTGAGTCGTATGTCATGGCAGCATTCCCTAACAGTCAGAAGTTAAAAGCCTTTTCGAATTTATAACTTTTAAAAAAATTGTTTAATTTACTTTTATTGGAAAGTCAGATTTACAGAGAAACAGAAAAAGATGCTCGGTCTACTGTTTCATTCCCCAAGCGGCTGCAATGGCCAGAGATTAGCTCATCTGAAGCCAGGAGTGAGGAGCATCTTCCAGTCTCCTACAGGAGTGCAGGGGTCCAAGGACTTGAATCATCCTCTGCTGCTTTCCCAGGCCATAAGCAGGGAGCTGGATAGGAAGTGGAGCAGCCGGGAAATAAACTGTCACCCATATGCGATCCAGGCTATTGCAAGATAAATATTTAGCCACTAGGCTACTGCGCCAGGCCCTAAAATTTATAACTTTCTTCTAATTATCTGTCTATGGATTATTCAGGAGGAATTCAAATGTCCTTTCCTGGACAGGATGCTTCCTTCAGTTCCAATGAGAGAACATATACCATCATTCTTGCTACCCAATTTTATACTGAACTGGGTTCCCTCAGTTTCCCTTGAGAGTAGTGATTGTAGGTCCGGAATTTTGCCTGAGTTTTCCTTCTTCAGAAAGGTTTGTGCCAGATGCCTCAGCACCATGAATGCATTCTTTTTTGTGCCATTTACTTAAAAGAAACATAGCTGGGCTGGCATAGTAGCCTAGCAGCTTAAGTCCTCGCTTCACCTGCACCAGAATCCCATATAGACGCTCGTTCCTGTCCCAACGGGCCTGCTTCCCATCCCTGCTTGTGGCCTAGGAAAGCAGTTGAGGACAGCCTAAAGCCTTAGGAACCTGTACCCAAGTGGGAGACCTGGAAGAGGCTCCTGGCTTTTGGCTCCGGGCTTTGGGTCGGCACGGCTCTGGACATTGTAGCCGCTTGCGGAATGGATCAGTGGCCAGAGGATGTGCCTCTCTGTATCTCCTTCTCTCTGTCTGTCTGACTTTACAATAAAAATAAAAATTAAAGAAAGATTTATTTATTTGTATACAGACAGGAGGAAAGACAGAGGAAGGTCTTCTGTCCAATGATTCACTCCCCAAGTGACAGCAATGGCCGGTGCTGCACCAATCTGAAGACAGGAGCCTGGAGCTAGGATCTCCCACACGGGTGCAGGGTCCCAAGGCTTTGGGCCATCCTGTACTGCTTTCCCAGGCCACAAGCAGGGAGCTGGATGGGAAGTGGAGCTGCCGGGATTAGAACCAGTGCCCATATGGGATCCTTGCAAGTTCAAGGTGAGGACTTTAGCCACTAGGCCACGCGCCAGGCCCAAGTAAGTTATTTTTTTAAAAAGGAATAAAATTAATCCATGAATTTAATGTGATCCTAATACAAATACCTACAGGTTTCATTGGAGTTGGGCTAAAGGGCAAGAGAAATTGATTTAAGCACGCATTTAGAAAAATAAATAGGATTAGCCACAAAACTAAGTGTAGTGTAAGCCATTTCAGTTATTAAGCACATTTTATGGTTATAGTTAAAACAATAGGATAAATGAAGTAGATTAGGAAGTCTGGAATTAAACTCAAATAAACAGAAATTTGACATATGGTAAAGCTGTATTTCAAACACGTTAGGAGAGGAAGTGGTTAATTCTATAAATGGTACAGAGACAACTGGAAAACCATCTGCTAAAAAAAAAAAAAAAAAAAAAAAAAACTTTATCCTGAATAAATTAATGGATTGAGCAAAAATCATCACTGGCTCCCAAGATCTTGAAAAATGATGATAACTGGCATCCCTGGAAGATGGATAAGAGATTCCTGGTGAAGGACCACGTTTCCCTAACGATTTAAAGGTCCCTTGAAAAGGTTCATAAAAATGCAACTGAAAGTTAATTTCTTTTGTGTCCAAAAAAAAATTGAAATCCAGACATTTGGAAATCCCACATAGTGTTGAAGGAAAAAAAAAATTACCCTAAATCTTGTCAATTGCCAGGGTACAGAAAATAGCAATGCCAGTGAAACATGGTCCGTGAATCCAGCAGGAAGTACTCCAGGGAGACCCTTTATGGGACAAACATGGCTGATTCTGAAACGAATACATTGCATTTGTTTATTGACTTTTAATTAGTTTTAAAAAAATATTTATTCATTAATTTGAAAGGCAGAGTTACAGAGATAGAAGAGAGGGAGAGACATTGAGAGATTTTTCCATCCTCTGGTTCACTCCCCAAGTGGCCCCAACGGCTGGAGCTGCACCAGTCTAAACTCCTGGAAGCAGAAGCGTGTTGCAGGCCTCCCAAGCACTTAGACTATCCTTCGTTTCAACTATATTTTTTAAGATTTATTTATTTTTATTGTAAAGTCAGAGATATATATAGAGAGAGGGGAGACAGAGAGGAATATCTTCCATGGAATATTATTCAGCTATTAAGAAGAATGAATTTATACTATTTCAGCTAGGTAGTCCCAACTAGAGACCATTATGCTCAGTAAAATGAGTCAATCACGAAAGAACAAATACCATATGTTCTCTCTTAGATAAGGAAACCAACATGGAAAGTGTAACTTTGATAATCTGATTCATACTGGGCCTTTTTTTTTTGGCTGCATCCCATGTGTTTTGATGATTTTTATTTCAGTTTTATATATTCCAAATACTTTGTTTTCTCTTGTCGAATTCATTGCTGGCTCATGGATTACACGGTGCCATCATTATTCCCAAGAGACTTTTGTGTTTCCTTTCTGTCACCCATGTGTTACTCAGTGGCACGTTTTTTCATGGTGCTGTAATTTGTTGATGTTGTTGTTGAGGCTGTTGTTCTAACTCAGACCAGTTGTTGACCTTATTTCATGGCTAGTCAATAATGGAAATGTCTAGTGATAGAGTACTGAGGTCTACCATATCCAGATGTGGGGGTATAATGCCACATGCATCCCTGATTCCAGACGAAAGATGGATTCCCAATGAAACTGTTGGACACGTGTAGACAATGGGATGCAGGACTTTCTGACATTGTACCAGCAATGTCAGGGTACACTTAAAGAGACTGATGGAATTATGATTCCTTATGAAGGACTATACCGCTGTAGTAAAATGGGGAAAATCTGTTGTGGGGTGGGAGTTTGGAGGGGAAATCCAAGTCTAGATGAAATTGTACCACATAATTTAAAAATTCAAAATAAAAAATACATAAAATATTTATTTTTATTGCAAACTCAGATATATATATATATACATATACATATATATATACATATATATATATAGAGAGAGAGAGAGACAGAGAGAGAGAGACAGAGAGAGAGAGACAGAGAGAGAGAGAGGAGAGACCCATGTGGGTGCAGAGTCCCAAGGTTTTGGGCCATCCTCAGCTGCTTTTTCAGGCCTCAAACAGGGAGCTTGATGGGAAGTGGGGCTGCCAGGATTAGAACTGGCGCCTATATGGAAGCCTGGCACATGCAAGGTGAGGACTTTAGCCACTAGTCTACCGCGCTAGGCCCCCATAGTATTTTACACTCAATGCCTCTATCTAGATTCAAATAATTTTTATTTCCCCATTAGAAAACCTTGTACCCATGAATCAATCACTTCCTATTCTTCCCACTTCCCTCATCCCTGAGTGACTACAAATTTGTTTTCTGTGTCAATAACTTTACTTAAATATTTCATATGAATGGAATTCAATAGTGCAAATGCTGTGGGGTAACAGGTACGGCTGCCACCTAGTATGCCAGCATACTATTTGGGTGACAGTTCAAGTCCCAGCTATTCCACTTTGATCCAGCTCCCTGCCAATGTGGTCTCCTGGCTCCTGGTTTCCCACCAGCCCAGTTTTGGCTGTTGTGGCCATTTGTGGAGTGAGACAGCAGAGGAAAAATCTGTTTTTCCTTTTCCTCACTGTAACTCTGCCTTTCAAATAAATAAGCCTTTTTTAAGATTTACTTATTTTATTGGAAAGGGAGATTTACAAAGAGAAGAGTCAGAAGATCTTTCCTCTGTTGGTTTACTCTCCAAATGGCTGCAACAGCTGGAGCTGAGCCAGTCCAAAGCCAGGAGCCAGGAGCCAGGAGCTTCTTTTGGATCTCCCATGTGGGTACAGGGTCCCAAGGCTTTGGATCATCTTCTACTGCTTTCCCAGGCCACAAGCAGGGAGTTGGTTGGAACATGGAGCAGCCAGGACACAAATTGGTGTCCATATGGGATCCCGGCGCACTTGGAGGCAGAAGATTAACCAGTTGAGTCATCATGCCAGCCCCAGTGAATCTTCTTCAAAGAAAATAAATGAAATTGTGCAATATGATGGTTTGAATCTGGCTTCTTTCACTGAGCATGTTTTGAGGTTCACTCATGATAAAACATATATTTGTGATGGATCAAGGACCTAAGCCTCTTAGAGCCATTTCAGTTCTTTGCCTGAAAGCAGCTTCCCGCCCCATCTAGTGTCCTCTTCCCTCACATTCCTCCTTAAACCAGCTGGACCCCACCTCAGGCATCAGCCCTGTCTTACCAAGCTTAAAAAACACAGGTATGTGCCAACTCAGCCCTGCTTACACTCACCCACTTACCACCCCCAACTGTCTCAACTACCTAAACCCAGCTTGCACAAGAGCCCTCTGCCATGTGTTTGCCCCATGGGTTCTCAGGCAGTGAGTCTATCTCAAACTTATCTCTAAGTATACCTGTTGTAGCTGGAATCCCTGTCACCTCTCCTCCTTATCTTGCTCTCCCTATCCTTACCATTAATCTTTCATTGTTTTGTATGGACAGCCACTTTTTGCCTGTTAGTTTTAAAAGTTGGGAGAAGTTTACTGCAGTGGATTAAGCTGCTGCTGGGATACCAGCGTTCTTAATCGGTGCTGAGTTAAGTTCAGACTGCTCCACTTCAGCTCTCACTCCCTGCTTATGAACCTGTAAAAGAATCAGGAGTCCACACAAGTACTTGGGACCTGGCTACCCCTGTAGGAGACCCGGATGGAGTTCCTGGATCCTGCTTTCTGCCTAGTTCAGCTCTGGCCATTTGGGGAGTAAAGCTCTGTCTCTCTCTGTCATTCTGCCTTTGAAATAAATAAAATTAAAATTAATTAGCATAAAACTTAGTGATGTCTCTGTGGCTAAATTCTTGCCTAGCAAGCACCAAGATTCCATACGGGTGCTGGTTCATGTCCTGGTTGCTCTACTTCCCTCTCAGCTCCCTGCTAGTAGAGGACAGCCCAAAGCCTTGGGACCCTGTCCTCACATGGCAGACATGGAGGAAGCTCCTGGTTTGGATTGCCTTAGCTCTGGCCATTGTGGATACTTGGGAGTGAACCAAAGGATGAAGATCTTTCTGTTTCTCCTTCTCTCCGTAAATCTGATCTGCCTTTCCAAAAAACAAAACAAAACAAAACAAACAAAAAAATCAAAAATCGCATCTGTGTGTGTTGAAAGGACCTTGCACCTCCTCTGCAGCAGCAGTCACATTCCACACAATCACTCTGGAGAAACGACTCTAGAGATATTTTTTGGCATTGGCAATGGTCAGACATGGGGAAAGGAGCCACTTAATGATAATTATACTTAATAGCTCTCCAGAAAGGGTTGGTTGTTTGGTTATTCTCTTAAAGCTGTGTTTTGATTTTCTGAAACCATATGTGGCTTTACACACCATGCCTATAACTCAACAACTCTATATTGTTTGCTTAAATCTATTAAGAGGGTGGAGATTGCAGCACAGCGGGTTAAGTTACCACTTGGGATACGTGTATTCCAGATTGGAGTCTGGGTGCAGTTGCTGCCTCTGCTTCCAGCTAATATGCACTCAAATGATGACTCCAGTACTTGGCACCATGCCACCTAAGTGGGAAAACTGGAGGGAGGTGCTGGCTCCTGGTCTCGCTCCTGCTGTTGTCGATATTAGAGGAATGAAGGTTTCTCTTGACGTGCTTATATAAAAATAAATACATATTTAAAAGCTTTATTGAGATAGTGTGTGTTTCTACTGTAATAACAGTAATAATAACAGAGCACTCAAAACTCAGTTTCTCCTTGGAAGATCCAGAAAAAATAATTCAAGAGAGAGAGAGAGAACTTCTATTCCCCAAACAGTCTCAATAGCTAGATCTGGGCCAGGCTGAAGCCAGAGTCAAGCACTCCATCAAGATCTTCCATATGTGTGTCAGGGACATTGAGTACTTCAGCCATCGTTTGCTGCCTTCCCATATGTATTAGGAGGGAGCAGGATTCCAAGGGGAGTAGCTGGGACTTGAACCCACACTTTGATATGGGATGCCAGCAATTCAAGTAGAAATTCAACCTGATTCACTGCAATGCCCCATGCTTCCACCAATTGGTGAGCATTAGCTGGGCTCATGGTTTCACTCTTACCTATAGAATTGTCTTCATGTGTGGGAATTCATACTCTCTTTTCTCCTGCTTGCCAGTGGCACACAGTCCACAAATGATGGATGTGGGGAAAGGTCCAGCTGCTTGTTTCAATGATGAATAAACCTCTTGATGCATTTTATGCTGCAGAGCTACTGAGAGAACCGACTGAGAGAAGACTCAGGTGGATCCATGTCATGGCTTGGCTTTTTTTCTTGTCCTGTTCTGCCTTTCTCACTCTCCTAATACACCACTGGCACAAGAGTCTCTCTCCCTGTGTCCAGAAAATCAACGGAAGCAGCTTGCTGGGTCTGGCTCCCCAAGGGAGTTCCTGCTACCAGGGGCAGCCGTGTGTCTCATTCCCATCCTAAAGATTTCACCAAGATGCCCCACACTTGTACTTTCTCGTTGTGGCAGTATATTTAGGAACAAGGATGCTGAACGCTGAATGGTGCTGAGTTCTGTACTAAACTCTTCAGTTAGCTCGCAGATTTCTTCCAACCAGCGGACTAGACAAATACTTATTGTTATCTTGGGAAGCGGAAACCGAGTCCTCAAAGGCTGAGTGTTTGCTGGGTGGATGTGACTGATGTCAAACAGAGTGCATCACTTGATTACCCCATAAGGGTGTTTCATGCAGGTTCTTGTCAGTGGAACGCCTCTGGATGGTGACACATTTTGGCTTGCTGTTGACAGATGGCATCTTTTACTAAAATCTTCCTTCCTTGGATATCTTTGCTTCCTAGACTGGGAAGTCCCGGCAGAGTGGCAGCGGAGCCACCACCTCCCCGCCCCACCCCCCTTGCAACCATGCCTGCCTAAGGAGGTGGTGGGGTGAAACCCTGCACCGCCTTTGAGCTCCTTGGGGGCACATTGCGCATTCTTGAGCTCCAGCCAAAGCTGCAGCTGCAGGCTTCCCTGCCTCCCGTTCCACAGCAGTGGCTAAAGTCTGCACTGCTGAGAGTCACAGCCGGGGAAATGGCTCATCACTTCTCAGGGATGCTGAAGCTGGTGAGATCCGGGCCAAGGGACTCCCACTGGTGCCCCAGAGTTGCTGGCTGCCAAGGATCCTGCACCAGCAGTGACAGGGCCTATAGGCGAAATACCCAGTGTCCGTTGCTTCGCCAGCCTTGTGCCCTGTACAATGTCCTTGCTGCCCCCCCCCCCCCAAACCCTGCCATATGGCTTTGAGCTGCAGGTTCCTGAGGACTGGGGCAGCTGGAGTCTGGTAGAGCTGTAGAAGTTGAAACTCTAGGAGAGACTTTTGCAAGGAAACATTCCTTTACAAATTGCCTGACAAAAGTCAAAAGATCTTAGACACTGTTGCTAAACTGAAAGCTGCCATTACAGGACCTGAAGAGGTTAGAGGAGTTTCTCTTTCCTCAAACAAAAGGCCAATGCAGATGTGGATGGCGAAGTAGGTAACACCCAGGATTCTGACCAGATATTTGATACTTGCTCGCTGTTTCCTGGCTGTTACTCTGTAGAGAAGATCCAGTCCTCAACAACCTCATGCCAATGAGACTGACAGGAAGCCTTGTTGCAACGGAAGTGGTCAAAATGGGAGCCAAACACCCAGGTCCCTCACCACAACATGTAAAAGGTACACTTCTCTTGCTAGAGTGATGCATCCAGTCAAAGGGGCGCATCCCCTATTGCCCCAGAAGAGTGGCCATGCAAGGACAAGTAGCACCTTGATGACATCACAGCAGCTCGGCTTCTTCTACTTCACGAAATGCCTGCGCAGCTGCTCTCTGTGCAAGAGTCCTTGGGGATCTGGCACAATGGCTCAGTGCCTTGATCCTTGCCTTGCAACCGCCGGGATCTCTTATGGGCAATAGTTTGTATCCAGCTGCTCCATTTCCCAACCAGTTCCTTGTTTGTGGCCTAGGAAGGCAGTAGAGAATGGTCCAAAACCTTGGGACTCTGCACCCACGTGGGAGACCCAAAAGAAGCTCCTGACTCCTGGCTTCAATTTAGCTCCGGCCATTTTGGCCAGTAGGGAGTAAAGTAGCAGATGGAAGAGCTTTCTCTCTGTGTCTCCTTCTCCATGTAAATGTGGCTTTCCAATAAAAATAAATGAAAGAAAAATCCTGTTATTTTTGGAAAGCTGGATGGTATGCAAGGGGCATATGCATGTATTCATAGTATCCTATGATCCCACTACCCAGACACAACTTAAGATTTCAGTGTTTGTTCTTGTGTTTTTCTTTGTTTATTGTCAGTCCATTTTACAGATGGGCAGGGAGATGCAGTAGCCAAAGTCCTGGAAAAGGTGATGCAGCATTAGGGGAGGGTACCCCATCTTCATTGAGACTAACGTTAGGGAGAGAAAAACACTCAGGATGCTCCTGGTTTTCTGCTATGACAAACAAGGCAGCCATTCATAAGTTTGCGAAAAGCCCTGCCAATGACCCGTTTCCCAGCGCGGAATTGGGAAGTTTTCTCTTGGAAGCACGCACGTGACGGATGCAGCCTGGAACACACTCCAGTCTAAGAAAAATGGGCCTGTGCCTTTAAGACGCATTGGCACCCCTGGGAGTTGTAGTTTTGCCTGTCTAGAGAGCGTTCCTGTCGCCTCACCTCCCTCCCGAACTGAATGTCAGCCTCGTTTTAAGATGTAGCTTTGACCGTTTACCTGCTGCCCCACGCGGCAGCTCCGATTTTGTTGTCTGCAGGGACAGGCGCCAGCCTGGGACGGAGACGTAAACTACATTTCCCAGGGTGCACCACGAAGGACGCGCACCTGCGTTAAAGAGCCCGCTCCGCCGAGCGCGCCAGGGCGACTGGTAAGTCTGTCAGCCCGGGCGGATTTCCCTAGCATATCTGTGCCCTGACTATCCCGGACCTGTGCCCAAAAACGAACCTCGAGCCTCCAGGCTCTGGGAAGGAGTTGGGGGAAGAGTCTTGAGGAACTCTGCCGGCTTCTTCCTTTCCATTTTCTTTGGCCAGGTTGTTTGAGCCGGAGCTCCCGGGCACTTGGCCTGTGCTGCAGGGATTGCGGACGCGGGGGGACCGGGAGGAGAAGGGGCTCGCAAGGTCTCGTCACGCCGCAGGCAACTAGGGTGCGGGATGCTGCCGCTGCTTTTTTTTTTTCCTCTTCTGTGAGGTCGCGTCTTTCCTCAGTTTACCCCCGGGAGAGTTGATGGTTATGCAAGAGCCTCCCGCGTGGTCTCCACGTAACTTAAATAATTTCTTTCTAGTAGGTTTCCTACTACCTGTTTTCTGGAAGGCAGCAAGTCAGTTTTTCATAAACCTGTTTTTGTTGTTCTTCACAACTGTGTGGCAAAAGTGAAAAAGCGTTATTATTCTCTTCTGCCCCTGGCATGCATCCGGCGTTCGGCTGAGGCCATTCGCGGATATTTTACCTTGGCCTCAGCAGATGAAATTCTGAATGTTTAGAGGAGTAGAATATGGTGGGCGGCAATTGTAAGATGTAGGTGCAAGTATCAGTTGTGAGGAAGGGCAGAGACTCCAGGAAGAGATGTGGAGATGGACACACCCTTGCCCGTACTAGCTGGGCAGGACCTTGGCAGGTTGTTCAGTGAGGCCCGTGGCTCCTTATCTATCTGCAGAGTGTGATAAGAGCCCAACGCAGAGAAGGCTGTTGGGTCACAGGTGCTGACTCACAAAATCCTTTTTTTAAAGATTTACTTATTTTTATTGGAAAGTCTCATATACAGAGAGGAGGAGAGAGAGAGAGAGGAAGATCTGTCTGAATGATTCACTGGCCAAGGGTCCCAAGGCTTTGGATAGTCTTTGACTGCTTTCCCAGGCCACAAGCAGGGAACTGGATGGGAAGTGGAACAGCTGAGACACGAACCAGCGCCCATATGGGATCCTGCCACATGCAAGGCAATGACTTTAGCTACCGTGCTACTGTGGTGGACCCTGAAAATAAATCTTTAAAAAAAATTTATAGTGCCTGGCATAGTAGCCTAGAGGCTAAAGTCCTCACCTTGCACATGCTAGGATCCTATATGAGCATTGGTTTGAGTCCTGGCGATCCTGCTTCCCATCCAGCTCCCTGCCTGTGGCCTGGGAAAGTAGTACAGGATGGCCCAACACCTGGGGATTCTGCACCCGCGTGGGAGACCCGGAAGAAACTCCTGGCTCCTGGCTTCAAATCGGCTCTGCTCCAGCCACTGTGGCCACTTGGGGAGCAAACCAACAGATAGATCTCTCTCTGTATATCCTCTCTGTAAACCTGACTTTCCAATAAAGAATAAATAAATCTTTGAAAAATATTTATTTTTAGTAGAAAGGTGGGTTTACAGAGAGAAGGAGAGACAGAGAAAGATCTTCCATCTACTGATCCACTCCTAAAATGTCTGCAATGGCTAGATGTGAGCTCATCCAAAACCAGGAACCAGGAGTTTCTTCCAAGCCTTCCATGCAGAGGCAGGGTCCCAAGGCTTTGAGTCATACTCTGTTGCTTTTCCCAGGCCACAAACAGGGAGCTGAAAGAGAAGTGGAAAAGCCAGAATACCAACCTGTACCCACATGGAATCCTGGGGCATGCAAGGCAAGGTTCAGCCACTGGGCCATCGTGCCAGGCCCATATTCCATAGGTATTTTAAGGATAAAAAAAATCAGATTTTTGAAAAAAGGAATTCTGGTATTTCTGTTACTTAATTTTGTTATTAATAAATTTATTTGTAAGACAGAGAGGGTAGAGAGCCATCACCCACTAATTCACATTTTTTCCAAGTTCTGGCAGTAACCAGGTCTGGGCGAAGCCAAAGCCAGGAGCCCAGGACTCAGCGTGAGTTTCCCATGTGAATGACAGGGACCCAATCACTCAAGCCATCTGCACAGTTCATTAGGAGGCTGTTGTGGAAAGGGTAGGAGAGCTGGGACTTGAACCAGGCACCCTAGTGACCTAACCATGCTAGTCACCCCCTCAGATGACAAAAATCATAGTGCTTGGGCTTGGTGTGATGACTCAGTGGCTGAATGCTTACTTTACAAGTGCCAGTTTGTGTCTCAGCTGCTCCACTTCCCATTTAACTCCCTGTTTATGCCCCGGGAAAGCAGTAGAGAGGACTGCCCCAAGCCCTGGGACCCTGCAACCATGTGGGAGACCCAAAGGAAGCTCCTGGCTCCTTTTTTTTTTTTTTGAATTAGAACAGACTGAAGGGCAACAATTACAACAACAATAACAACAAATTACAGCACCATGAAAAAAACGCACCACTGAGTAACCAACACATGGGTGACAAAAAGGAAACGCAAAAGTCTCTTGGGGAAAAATAATGCCACCGTGTAATCCATGTGGCTTCTGATTTTGAATTGGCTCAGCTCTGTCTGTTGTAGCCATTCACAGGGTGAACCAGTGGATGGAAGATCTTCTTTTTTTCTTTTTTTTGTCTCTCTCTTTCTCTCCATAAATCTAATAAAAATAAGTAAAATCTTTAAATAAATAAATACTCATCCTTACACCTTAAAAATATATGTATCTAGCAGAGTGATGGGCCTGGCACAGTAGCCTAGTGGATAAAGTCCTTGCCTTGCATGCGCTGAGATTCCATATGGGCGCCTGTTTGTATCCCGGTGGCCCTGCTTTCCATCCAGCTCCCTGCTTGTGGTCTGGGACAGCAGTTGAGGATGGCCCAAAACCTTGGGAACCTGCACCTGTGTGGGAGACACGGAAGAGGCTCCAGGCTCCTGGCTTTGGATCACCACAGCTCTGGCAGTTGTGTCCGCTTGGGGAGTGAATCAACAAATGGAAGATCTTTTTCTTTGTCTCTCCTCTTCTGACTTTCCAATAGAAATAAATAACTCTTAATAGAGCAAGAGGTTCTCCATCTGCTGGTATGCTCCCTGTGTGCCTGCAGTGCCTTGTGGGCTGGGTCAGGTTACAGCCATAAGCTGGAAATTCAATTCAGCTTGCCCAGGTAGATGGCAGGGCCCCAAGGACCTAGGCTATCATCCACCACCTCCCGGGACACACATCAGCTGGACTCTAGTGGAAGGGAGAGCTGGGACTGGCTTGGGATGTGGATATGCTAATGGGCTAAAAACCTGCCCCCTTACTTTCAGCTTTGCTGTTTAAGAGTCTCAGAGCTTCTCATGTTGATGTTTGCTTAATGCCAAGAGAAGGGGTGATATTGTAACTCCCATGAATGTTTTGGGTCTTTGGAGGAGCAGTTGCTGAGGTGTGTTAGATTCATAATGGTTGCCTTGAGTCTCTCACCACCACTTTGCTCCAAAAAAACCAGATGCCATCCTGGGCATAGCCTTTGCCTACAAGTGCCTGGCTGAGACTTGGAGCACCTTTCTGTTCCCAGCACGGGACAGAGCGATTTCTCTTACTGATGGAGGCTTTTCCTGAAGGTGCAAGGCAGTGTGGGTGTTGCATCAGCCTCAACCACAGGCTTGGTGACAGCAGAGTCCGGCATCAGAAGAGTCTGCTGCTGAGGCTCTGTTTTCCTGTTGGTTTTGAGGGGGTGTGGCTGCCAGTGCAGTGCACGCTCAGGACCCGTCTCTGTTGGTGGCATACAGCTTGCTTTGACAGAGCTTTGGGGGCTGCATGGAGAGGTGATGTTGGGGGGGCTGCTTCATGGGGTAGCAGCAGGACTCTGTCAGAGATCGGTTCTCAGACAGTGTGGGTGCTGCCCAGTGGTGGGGATGTGTGTGTACAGGGGAAGGCCAGGGCTCCAGAGCTGGATAGGTTTCCCAAGTAAGAGGAGTGTGGGTGGTACTGAAGTTCCTTGGTCTCACTCTGGCACCCTTGCTCCCCACCCCCTTGCTCAGAGCTCCATGGGCAAAGATGGCTGACAGGCAGGGAGCAGCCCCTTTTGCTTTGGCGGATCTGAAAGGGGAAGTCCTCGCGTGGGTGTGTTGGCACCCTGCCTAGAACCCTCTGAGCAAGCTTGTGTGCCCCTCCCACAGCCCACGTGTGCGTGTCTGCTTCCCACACTGTTTGCTTCTCCAGGGAACCACTCTCAGGGGTTACAAGTGTTTGCCTTCCCTGCAAATCACAGCCAGTGATGGAACAATGAAGGTCTGCTGTTTATGGTGGGATCAACTGGCAAGCCTGTTGAACTCCCCCTCCCTCCCTGCGTCCTGGTGTTCTCCCCTGGGGAGGTGTATGCACCCTGCAAGTCGGCACCTGACCTATGACCCCGCAATCCCATGGCCTGTGTCTCCTGTCTTCATACATACCAGCCCCCAGAGGTTTCTGACCTCTGTTGTTATGACTGCCCAAACTTGGAGGCTGTCAGATCTCATTCCATGGGAATTGGAGAAACAGACTGCCAGGCAATCCTGCTTGGCACACAAGGATCATGCTATTGATATCAGCGACAATTCAGATGAATCTCAGATGTGTTGTGTTGGCTGAAAGAAGCTAATGTTAAATGCTTGCCTTCCGTTATGTGGCTTTTAGAAAATATGTATCAATTTATTTTATAAGGCAGTTTCAGAGAGAGGGAGAGAGTTCTATCTGCTGATTCACTTTGCCAAGTAGCCTCAGTAATTTGTGGTGGGTCAGGCCAAAGCCAGGAGCCTAGAACTCCATCAGGGTCTCCCACTTAGAGTCCCAACCACTTTGGACATTTTCTACTGCTTTTTCAGGGGTATTACCAGGGAACAGGGTTAGAAGTGAAGTAGACGGGACTTGAACTAGTGCTTGTATATACTGGCCTCACAGGTTGAGGCTTAACGTGCTATACGGGCGGGGTGTTAATATTTATTTACTTACTTGAAAGAGTTACAGAAAGAGAGAGGGGGAGAAACACACAGAGAGAGGTCTTGCATCTGCTGGTTTTCCCCTAAAATGGCCACAAGGCCACAGCTGGGCTGGTCCAAAATCAGAAGCCAGGAACTTCCTCCAGGTCTCCCTGCTTGTGACCTAGGAAAGCAGTAGAGGACAGCACAAAGCCTTGGAACCCTGGAGCTGCATGAGAGACCCAGAAGGGGCTCCTGGCTCCTGGCTTTGGATCAGCTCAGCTCCAGTCACTGTGGCCTCTTAGGGAGTGAACCAGCAGATGGAAGATCTTTCTCTCTGTAAATCTAACTTTCCATTAAATAAATAGATCATATATATATGGAGTTAAAGGTTAATTAGTAGTGGATGTTTTGCGTAGCAGTGAAGATGCTGCTTTGGCACATTGACATCCCACACTAGAGCCTAGGTGTAAGTCCTGGACCTAGTTCTGATCCCAGCTTCTCCTCCATGGAATTCCAGGCTCTTCCTTGTTTCAGTGTTGTCCCATTCTGGATGCTGTGGGCATTTGGGGTGTGAAACAGCAGATGGGAGATGTCTCTCTGTCTTTCTATGTCCAGATAAAATGAAAACAAGTGAAGAAGTTGTATTCTCACCCTCCATATACCTCTGCCTTAGGAAGCCCCTCCATTTAAAGGCCAGGATGGCACAGCCTAGGGGAGTTAATTGGACGGTCCTGGTCCTGACGTGCCAATACAAGGACAGCGTCCAGGTCTTTCAGAAAGGTAGGTGATGCCCTCTCCCTACCCTGCTGCCACTGCGGGCTGTGCAGCCTGATGCATGCTGTGTCAGTTCGTTGGGTGTTAGTGTTCTCATCCGTAAACTGTGAGTGGTAGTACTTCTGTGATGTATCAGAGTGGTGAGCTAGTAAGCCACTCCAGGAAAACTTCCAAGTCACAGAAATGAACACATGCCTCTTGGTCAACTTGCTCCAGGGGCTTGGGGTCAGGGCAGGGAGAATCCCATGGAGCAGATCCCAGGACAGTTTCTGGCCACAGAGTTGGAGGTGCGGCAGAAGCGGCAACAGATCCCCGCTGGGACACTGGTACTAGCTGTGGAGGACCCCGAGACGCGTGTGGGCAGTGGAGGAGCCACACTCAATGCCCTGCTGGTGGCTGCTGAACACCTGAGCGCTCGGGCAGGCTTCACGGTGAGTGCCTTTGCCTGCCACCCCCGTGGCCCTGGTCTCTTTTGAAACCAGGTAATAACCAGGATCCCTGGCTCTTCTGGCTCCATCATCTTGGCCAGTTTGGCATCTGGCTTCTGTTTCTGTGATCTGGGAAGACTCTTCTGGCTCTGGATCCAGGTGTGGGCAGGAGGCAGGGTGGTCTTTTTTTTTTTTTTTTTTTCTTAATTTGAAAGGCAGAATGACAGGAAATAAGAGAGAGATGTTCCATCTGCTGGTTCATTCCTGAAATGACTGCTACAGGCAGGGCTGGAACTCCAGGGGGCTGGCACTCCATCCTGATTTTCCTTGTGTATGGCAGGGGCCCAGGCACTTTTGCCATCTTCTGCTGCCAGCCCAGATGGGATTAGCAAGAAGTTAGATCAGAAACGGAGTAGCCAGGCTTCACCCCTACACTCCCATATTGGCAGTGGCATAACATGCAGTGGCTACATCTTCCACAGCACTGGCCCCAAGGCTGGGTTTTGTAGTGCCTTTAGAAGATCAGAGCTAGTGTCTCAAAGTGAGATTCCCTTGAGGCTGTCCTTCCCCCCTTCCCCACCAGCCATCCTTTTCAGTTACCTTGTCTGCACAGCCCCCTAGCATACAGAGTGAGGTGGTCACAGGCAGGGACACACTATGCTGAAGGAGGTGGCAGGGGAGGGGACCATTCATTGTGTGATAGTCATGGAGCTGACTTCCCCTGAGTCACTGGTTAGCCCTGATTTGTTGCCTGTAACCCCTGTCCAAAGCAGGGAGGTAGATGCTTGGCATGGTGGTGGCCACCCTGACTGAGACAACTGCATCCCACCAAAGTGCCTGGTTTCAGGTTTGGGCTCTGCTGCCTGCTGCCTGCTACTGGGCACCGTGCCCAGGGAGGCAGCAGGTGATAGCTCCAGGACATGGGTTCTTGCCACCTAGAGGGAAGGCTGGATGGAGTTCCTGACTCCTGAGTCCCGCCTCGTCCAGCCCTGGCTGTTGTGGGCATTTGGGGAATAAACTAGCAGATGGGAGCACACTCTCCCCCTCTCTCTCTGTCCATATCTGACTCTCAAATAAATAAAAATAAGTTAAAAAAATGCCAAAATAGGGAACAGAAAGGTGAAGGGCCTCGGGGCTGCACGGGCCTCAGACAGCAGTGCTCCCCTGCTCCTGACAGGTGGTCACGGCTGATGTCCTGCACTTGGCCTGGATCCTCATCCTGCACATGGTGAGTGGAATTTGGGACATGGGCCAGGCAGAAGACATGGCCCCTGCTTCTTACCACTGGCTGGGACACCAGGGGTGTTCTGCCTTGGGGTGTGTGAGTGTATGTACGCGCCAAGTGTTCACTGTGAAAATCCAGACCACATGGAGTCGGCATCCATCTCCAGTGTCCTCAGCTTGGGAGCTGGTTAAACAGACCTAGTAGCATGAGCTTCTGGCGCAGCGTCAGACAGTGATTCAGAAGCCCATTGAGCTCCATGCACCTGCTTGGAGTGAGACTTACCAACTCCAGGATCTTGGGCAAAGTACTTGACCCTTTCTAGGCTTCAGTCAGCTCATCTGTGAAACGAGAATGACCGCAGTTTCTGCTGCCTGTGGGTGTGCTGAGAAGGTAAGTGGTGTAAGGTGTAAACAGTTAACAGCCAGGCCTGACTTACTGAGTGCTCAGTGAATGAGTTTTCATTGTTAGACATGTTGGGACAGTGACAGAAGTTTGTATAGAATGCTGTTGGTTTGTTTCTCTTTTCTTCTAAATATTTATTTTTTTATTTGGAAGGCGGAGTTACAGAGAGAAAGAGAGACACAAAAAGAGAGAAATTTTCCACCCGCTGTCTCATTTCTTAAATGGCCACAATGACCAGAGCTGGGCTTGTCTGAAGCCAGGAGCCTGGAGCTATTATTGGGTGTCACATATGGGTGCAGGGGCCCAAGGACTTGAACCATCTTCCCCCACTTTCTCAGGCACATTAGCAGGGAGCTGGATCGGAAGTAGAGCAGCCAGGACTTGGAGCTGTGGGATGCCAGCACTTGATATGTGCTATATCACAGCTTTGACATTGATCTCAGCTTCTTTACGAAAATCAGTTCATTCATTTGAAGGGTAGGGAGACACAGAAAGAGAGCTCCACTCAGCTAATTCATTCCGCAGATGGCTGCAGTGGCTGAGGCTGGGCTGAACCCAAAGCTGGGAGATGGGAATATAGTGTGGGTCATTTATGGGAGTGACAGGAACACGATTTCATGCATTATCCCTGCTGCCTCCCAGCAGCTACTTTGGCAGGAACCTGGAGTCAGGAGCTACAGCTGGAACTGAATCTATGCTACAGTGCTGGCCCTGGAAACTTCTATTTTAATTAGGTTTTGTGTTTTCTTTCTCAGTCTTAGTTTTTTTTTTTTTTTTAACTGGGGTTTTGGTTGGGATGATTTGAAATCAACATGTAAGAAATAAGGAGAGAGGAGTGGGCCTTATGGCATAGTGGGTTAATCGTGGCTTTGGATGCCCACATCCCATGTTGCAGTGCCAATTCCAGTTCTGGCTGTTCTGCTTCCCATCGAGCTTTCTGCTAACACACGCCTAGAGGCAGCAAAAGACAGCTCAAGCACACAGGTCCCTCCTACTCATGTGGGAAACCTGGATGGGGTTCTGTCTTCAACCTGGTCCATTGTGGCTATTCTAGGTGTCTGGAGAATGAATCAGTGAATAAAAGACCTGTTTCTCTCTCTCTGTTGCTTTTGACTTTCATTAAACATGAAAAAGAAGGGGCTGTGTGTAGCAGATAAGCTGCTACTTACAGTGCCAACATTTCATATCAGAGTGCCAGTTCAAGTCCTGGCTGTTCTGTTTCTGACCCAGGTCCCCGATAATGCATCTGTGAAAGCAGTGAAAGGTGGCCCAAGCACTTGGACCTCTGCCATCCACATGGGAGACCTGGATGAAGTTCCTGGCTCCTAACTTTGGCCTGGACCAGCTCCATCTATTGTAGCCATTTGGAGAATTAACCAGGAGATGGAAGATTTTTCATTCTGTCTCTCTCCCTCTCTGTCAATCTACCTATCAAACAAATAAATCTTTTGAAAAACATTATAAAGAAAAAAAATAAGTAGTAATAGTAAGGGGAGAAAGTCTTTGTAGATTTTGCCTAGATGTCTCCAGTGAAAAAAATTGATAATATGTAGTATAACAGGGACTGGTGCTGTGGTGTAGCAAGTAAAACTTCCAGCTTCCCATATGGACCCTGGTTCAAGTCATAGCTGATCCACTCCTGATCCAGCTTTCTGTTAATGTGTTCAGAAAAGCAGAAGAAGGCCCAGGTCCTTGGGCCCCTGCACCCAGTGGGAGACCTGGAAGAAGCCTGTGGTTCCTGGCTTCAGCCTAGCTCTGACCATTTGGTACTTCTTTCTTTAAAAAAAAAAAAAAAAAAAAAAAAGATTTATTTATTTTTATTGGAAAGTCAGATATACTGAGAGGCAGAACTTCCATCTGCTGATTCATTCTCCAAGGGGTTGCAATGGCCAGAGCTGAGTCGACCCAAAGCCAGGAGCCTGGAGCTTCTTCTGGGTCACCCATGCGGGTGCAGGGACCCAAGGCTTTGGGCCGTCCTTGACAGCTTTCTCAGGCCACAAGGAGGGAGCTAGACGGGAAGCAGGGCCACCAGGATATGAACTGACCCCCATATGGGGTCCCGGCGCATGCAAGGCAAGGACTTCAGCTACTAAGCTACTCTGCTAGGCCCTGACCATTTGCTTCTGTTAGGATATACCTCAAAGGGAGATATTGTTTTTGCATATTTGTGTTTTCTATATATATATATTTACAATATTCATGTTTATTTAAACAATTATGGAGGAGGTGTAAGTATTTCTGCCAGTGATTATGATGCTAGTAAGTGCCTGGGTCCTGGGTAAGCACTGTGGCTTGAATTGCTGCATGGAATTCCCACATCCCATAAGAGTTCCTGGGATATTGTCCCACCCCACTCCCAAATCCAGCTTCCTGCTAATATACCTAGGAGGCCACAGATGATGGTGCAAAAACTTGGACTGCTGCTACTCAGGTGAGAGGTAGAGGTTGAGTTCTGACTCCTGAATTTGGCCTGGCTGAGGCCTGGCTATCGTAGACATTTCAGGAGTGAATTAGCAGATGGAAGATCACTATGCCTTTGTCTTTGTTACTCTTTCAAACTGTGCGTCTGTGGATCTACCCATGTACTAATCTACCTTGAAAAAAATTGTCCCATTTGTGAGTGTTTGGTTTTACTACCCAGCTCTGCTCCTGACCCCAGCGTGCTACTCACACAGACCCTGGGAGGCAACAGTGAGGGCTCAGATAACTGGGTTCCTGCCAACTAGGTGGTGTGGGAGACCTGGAGTAAGGGTCTAGCTCCCAGTTTTGTCTGTTAGCCTGTGTCCGTTGTGGGCATTTGAGGAGTGAACCAACTGTAGGAATGCTCTCTCTCTATACACATTAAATAATATATATAATCTGTCTCATAAGTAAATAAGTAACTGTTTTAAAAGGTAAGTAAAAGAGCCTGGCACAGTAGCCTACTGGTTAAATACTGCCTTGCATCATGCCGATATTCCATATAGACACTAGTTCATGTCCTAGATGCTCCACTTCCCATCCAGCTCCCTGCTGGCCTGGGAAAGCAGTCAAGGACGGCCCAAAGCCTTGGGACCCTGCACCTGCGTGGGAGGCTTGGAAGAAGCTCCTTGCTTCTGGCTTCTGGATTTGGTTTGGCTTAGCTCCAGCTATTGCGGCCGCTTGGGGAGTGAATAAGCAAATGGAAGATCTTTTTGTATCTCCTTCTCTCTGTAGATCTGCCTTTCCAATTAAAAAAAGAAAAAAACTTTAAAAAATAAAAAGAAATACATTAAAAAAAATGTAAGAGAAAACGCCAGGATGGCCTTCTTAAGAAGCTGTCCTGGTCTGACTGCCCCAAGGGCCCCCTCAGCAGTGCCTGCTTCCGCTCAGGGCCGAGACTTTCCCTTCGATGACTGTGGCCGGGCTTTCACCTGCCTCCCTCTGGAAAGCCCCCAGGCTCCTGAGGAGGCCTTGGTGTGCAACCTGGACTGCCTGCTGGACATCATGACCTACCGGGTGAGGCTGGGCCCTCGCCACTCCTCCCCCACTCACTGCTTTGTTGGTTCAGGTGGGCAACTCCAGCAAAAGTTAGTTGTGGGGGCTCCTAGAGTAAGTCAGAGCTTCTGGAACTTGGTCATCTTAGAGGAAGGTGGCTAGGGGCTGGGGAGGGGGTGGCATGGCCCTCCGTGGGGTTCAGGAGGTCCCCAGTCCTTCAGCAACAGGCTGGGTTGTGGCTAGCAGAGCCATGGCTGCCTCAGGCTGTGGTGAACATTTTCTCTCTCTCCCTGCAGCTGGGCCCAGGCTGCCCACCAGGTGTGTGGGTCTGCAGCACCGACATGCTGCTCTCTGTTCCAGTAAACCCTGGTAAGCCTGCTGCAGCCCGGGGCTGCCTTCCCTGGTCACAGCGGGGGCGGGTTCCACCTGTCTTGGGACCCTGCCCCTCTGCCCTATTGGGAAGGGAGGCCACAAGCTCTTGAGAATGAGGCCCAGACCCAGAGGCAGGGTTTCCCCTTCTGGGCCTTTATCTGCTTGTCTGTAGAATGGACGTACTCAGCCCTGTCCTTTCCTCTCCACGGGGCTTCAGGGAGGATGTTCGGGTGAGGAGGAGTTTGTTGTTCTCCCAGGAGACTGTCCGTTGGGCTTTGGAAATTGTTCTTCCTTTATAGGGGTGTGGGGTACACCACCCTGAGCTGTTGCCCCTTCTGGCTGGGAACTCCCTGCCTTGGGTTGTGCCCTCTGGGAGCCTCCTGACTGCCCTCACCCCACAGAAATCAGCTGGGATGGCTTCCGGGGAGCCAGAGTGATTGCCTTTCCAGGGAGCCCGACCTACGCCGTGGATCATGGTGTGTACCTCACCGACTCCCAGGTAGGGCCATTGGAGCAGCCGTGGGGGTGGTGAGCTGGCCTGTAACACGGTTCAATGTGTGTCCCAGTGAACGCTTGCTCTGAACAGTGTGGCGTGACCTTGAGCCTGAGGAGTTTCTTTCAGGGAACAGCTCTGGTACTCACTTACTCTTTTGCAAGAACTGCCCTTGGCGGTGCCAGCGACCGAGCTCTGTGCTCAGCTGCAAGGCTGTGGGGATGTTCAAAGCCTACTGTCTGCTGCTGGTGGTAGACTTGTCACTCGTTCATGTGCCTGTGTGTGTGCTGGTACCTGTCAGGCCTGTGTGGAGGACATGCTTCCTGATACCTCTGCCTGCACCTTCTTGCCCAGTCTACTTCCATACTCTTCTCCAATTCTGTCCCCATACAGGGCTTTGTGCTGGACATTTACTACCAGGGCACTGAGGCAGAGATACAGCGGTGTGTCAAGCCTGATGGGCATGTGCCCCTGGTATGGCTTCTGAGACTGGGTTGGAGGTCTTAAGGGCACCTTACAGACCGGGGAGGGGGGTTTGCCTGCCTTCCTGGGGCAGAGGCCCACTGCTTCCAGCAACTTCTGGGGCAGGCTAGAGCTGGAATGGGAGGGAGTCTTGGAACTGGCTCTCAGATGAGCAGGGGCAGTCAGAGTTTGAGGAAAAGCAGGGGGTGGAGAGGAGGGGGCTTGGGATTCAGGATCTTGCCCCAAACCAGAAGGGGAGTGAGTGTGACTGTGACTGGGAGGGGCTCTAGAACCAGCCTTTTGGGGTGCTTCCAGAACGAGGGCCAACGGTGGAAATGGAGGGGAGGGATTTGGGACTGGACCCTGGGGAGGTGAAGTTGATACAGGAAGAGGCCTGAAAGTGGGAGTAGGGTCCCAGGAATTCTGAGTCAGGTCTATCCCCAGTTAGCTTGGAGTCTGGGTGCTGGGGCGACTTAGACAGCAGGAGCCCCTGCCTGGCGAGGTACGCAGCCTTACCTGGTGTCGCATCTTCGCTAGCCTGTGCACAGGGCCAGCCCAGGCTGTCCTTGCACTTGACTCTTGTGGGGGCCTCTCCAGGTTTCTGGCATCGTCTTCTTCTCTGTGGAGACTGCAGAGCACCTCCTGGCCACTCATGTGAGCCCGCCTCTGGATGCCTGCACCTACATGGGTCTGGACTCCGGAGCTCGGCCTGTCCAGGTGAACTGGGGAGGGTGACCATGGGGGTTAACAACTGTGCAGATGGCACTGTCCTGCAGCTCAGACTTGGGAACATGGGGCCCCATTGTGACCTGCCAATAGCTGTGCTTCCTGTTCTCGCCCCAGCTGTCTCTGTTTTTTGACATCTTGCTCTGCATGGCTCGGAATGTGAGCAGGGAGGACTTCCTGGTGGGATGGCCCCCGGAGATGGGGCACGGTGACACAGCTGTGGCAGATTACCTACAAGGTGCCCGGGCCCAGTTGTGGCGGGAACTTCGAGATCAGCCCCTCACCATGGGTATGTCTTGATGACCTCCTAAAGTGAGGCTGCCTGCTTGCATTCTGGACCAGGCTTCCCAGCTGTGGACTGCACAGTGCCCCTCCCCCAAGCCAGAGCACCCCGTGGAGAGAGCTGTTTGCATCTTCCTTTTACCTCTTGCCTACTGTGCCTGCTTCCTACTGTGGGGATTAGGACAGATCACTGAACCCCAGAGCCTCAGTTTTCCCATCAACTCTAAGTGCCCGTTGCCATCCTGCCCTGTTGTGTGACGAGGGTGTGGCTACTGGCAGGGGCCAGCGTGGCTCCCCACTCCCATTCCCAGAGTCCACTCCCAGAGCCATAGTTGGCACAGTGGTGGCATCAGGGCTGGTGTCCTTGCAGCCTACATCCCTGAAGGCAGCTACAGCTACATGACCTCAAACAGTGACTTCCTGCTGAACTTTACACTGCCCAGAGGTCCCGGGGCCAAGATTGTCCACTCCCAGGTGGAGGTGAGCCCTGCTTACCCCTCCTGGGTACCTGCTGGGTGTTTGGGTTCCAGATGGGCTGTGGGCTGTGGAAAAGGCTTAGTAAGTGGCCTGGATGGGAAGCTGAAGAAGGCCTTTCTGTGGGGTTTGCTTGGGGATACAGGCCCGTCTGAAGTGATGGCCTGCACCACTGCTATGGGGTTCAGTTGGGGCACACAGAGTTAAGAGATAAGAGTTAAGAGGTAACCCTAAGGGCAGGGGTTGAAAGCGACTGGTGGGATGAGAAAGGCCTCAGTCTGTGGCTAGGGCAGGTCCTCAGAGGGATGGGGCTGGGAGAACAAGGGAGCCTTGAGGTTCTAAACCAAGATGTCGGGCTGCAGAGGAGTAGTGGGGTGGCCACGGCCCTTGTCCCTCACTCTCATCATCTTCCTCCCTCCCTGGCTTCACAGGAGCCAGAGCTCCTAGAGCCGGGGAGTTGTGTGGTCAGCTGCCTGCTGGAGGGCCCCATCCACTTGGGGTCTGGGAGCGTTCTGCAGCACTGTCATCTTCAGGTGAGGCTGAGGAGAGTGTAGAAGGGAGGGCAAGGGGAGAGGGGGCCCTTGGCCTGCATGTTCTGTGACATATGGGGTTGTTGTCCATCCAGGCTGTCTGCCCTCTTTCCCTGCTAGGGCCCCATGCACATCGGTTCTGGCTGCTTTGTGAGTGGGCTGGATGTGGCTCAGTCTGAGGCCTTGCGTGGCCTGGAGCTGCAGGACCTCATTCTGCAGGGACACCACACTCGGTTGCATGGCTACCCAAGCCAAGCCTTCACGCTCATTGGCCGACTGGACAGCTGGGAGGTAAATACCTTGCCTTCCATCCCCTCACTGCCCTGCAGCAAAATCTAGATTTTGAGGAACCCAGGCCCTATCACCACCCTACAGGCTTTCTGAATCCTGGCCTGAAGGAGAGGCTGGGAGGACCAGGGGACTAGGAGAGTCTCAGCAGCTGCCCTGTTTCCTTCCCAGGGAGGTTAGCAGGGTAGGGTTAGAGATGAACTTCAAAGAGGCAGGTGGTCCATCCTGGGCCACAGAGCCTATTGTGATGGACCAGGTCTCTGCTCCAGATGCCAGGTGCCAGGTGCCTGTGGTCAGGCTGTCAGGGTGGAAACTGTGTTTCCCTTAGTGCTCATGTCTTTCTCCCTGTCCCCACCCAGGCAGCTACTGGGCCTGTGGCCTGGTGTCCTCAGCCCCTTCCTGTGGGCCTTGCAGTGCTAATTGCTTTCTTCTCTTCTCCTAGAGACCGGGCCCAGGCACATATCTCAACATGTCCTGGAGCGACTTCTTCCAGAAGACAGGCATACGGTACAGTGGGAAGCCACTACTGACCTCTGTAGACTTTGGTTGCCCTGGTGGCAGTTCTAGCACCCCCTCCGCCACCCCAATCATGCTCCTGGGCCTGGGATATCCCTTTCTCTTCAGACAACTCCAAATTCCTGATTGTGTTCAGACTTAGGGATTCCCCGGGGCTGGGATGAGGAGCAGAGCAGCATGAGATGGTCCAGTTATGCTATACCTGTCCTGTGCCTGGGGCTTGGGAAGGGGAGGGATCCTGGGCCTTTGTTCTCCTCACGTGCTGTCTCCCCACATCAGAGAATGGGATCTGTGGGACCCAGACACGCCTCCCGCACAGCGTGGCCTGCCCAGTGCTCGCCTCTTTCCCGTGCTCCACCCTTCAAGGACCCTGGGTCCCCAGGACATGCTGTGGATGCTGGACCCTAAGGAGCATGGCGGGGAGGCCCTGAGGACCTGGCGAGCCTCCTGGCGCCTGTCCTGGAAGCAGCTACAGCCGTGCTTGGACCGCGCGGCCACACTGACATCTCGTCGGGACCTGTTCTTCCGCCAGTCCTTGAGCAAGGCACAGCGCGTGCTGGAGGCCCGTCAGGACCTCAGCCTGCGCCCGCTGATCCAGGCTGCTGTCCGTGAGGGCTGCTCTGGGCCCCTGCTGGCCAAGCTGGACCAGGGTAAGCATGCTGGACTTTAGGACTGGGGATACAGACCAGAGCCACCTGCCTTTTGAACCATCAGCATAAGTGACCAGGGAGCCATGTGTCTCTGAGCAGTGAAAAGTTAACACTGGCATTTTTCCAGATGGTCAGGGGTTGAGCCTCTTGTCCTGCAAACACCAGCATATCCACTTTAAATTTTACTTTTATTTGAAAGGTAGAGAGACAGAGAGAAATTTTCCATCCATATTTCATTTCCCAAATACAGATAATAGCCAGGGTGAGGCCAGGCTAAAGTCAGGAGCCTGGAACTCGATCAAGGTGTCGTTCCCTGTGGGAGGCAGGGACCTGAGTATCTGAGCTCCCACTCTGCTACTTCCCAGCTGAAATTGGAATTAGAGCTGGGACTTGAACTCCCAACATTTCAGTACGGGAGCAGGCATACCAGGTGAAGCTCAGAGCCTTGGCCTCCCAAGTGGCACTTCATCACCGTGGGCTGAGGAACACCACCCTTATTTAAGTCGCTCATCCTCAGCTTCCCGGCTGTGGTAGATGCTAAGACTTGAGCCCTGGTGGTTCAAAAGCCTGAGCTATGGGTGTCCTTACTGGGGACACAGGTGGACATCTGGGCGGAGCTGGCAGGATAACTTTCAGGCAGAGAGTAGGGGTGCACACTCAGGCAGGGATGCATTTGGGGCAGCAACCAGGAGTTATGAGGGGTCTGGAGTTTGTTTGGGAAGTGTGGGGCAGTCTCTAGGAACAGACAGCCTTGGGGACAGATCCCCTGTGCTGCTGACCCTAATTCTTGGTCTCTCAGTTGCAGCTGGAGCGAGAGACCCTGGAGTGGCTGCACGAGCACTGGCCTGTGTGGCAGACGTTCTGGGCTGTATGGCAGAGGGCCAGGGAGGCCTGCGAAGTGGGCCGGCGGCCAACCCTGAATGGACACGGTCCTTCTTATACCTGGAGTGCAGAGACCTGGCGAGGGGAGTAGAGGCACTTGCTCAGGAGAGGGACAAGTGGCTGAGCAGGTACTGAACACAGACAGACCTGAGGAGGCCCTATTATCCAGGAAGTGGGCTCTGATGGTGGAAGTCCAGACAGGGGTGGTCCCCCAGGGCAGTCAGGCTCCACAAACCACACAGTCTGCCCCTAGCCTGGGCTCCAAGTCAGGAGCTCCTCTTTCCTTCCTTCTTGGCAGGCCAGCCTTGCTGGTGCGAGCTGCCCGCCACTATGAGGGCGCTGGACAGATCCTGATCCGCCAGGCTGTGATGACAGCCCAGCAGTTTGTCTCCAAAGAGCCAGTGGAGCTGCCAGCCCCTGGGCAGTGGGTGGTGGCTGACTGCCCAGCTCGGGTGGATTTCTCTGGTGAGCCCCTTGTGGGGGTGGGGCTGAGGATGGCTGTCCTTGAGCTGGGCAGGCGTCAGCCCTTGTGACAGCTTGGCTTTGACAAACTGCCATAGGGGGCTGGAGTGACACACCACCGCTTGCCTATGAGCTTGGTGGGGCAGTGCTGGGCCTGGCTGTGCGAGTGGATGGCCGCCGGCCCATTGGGGCCAGGGCACGCCGCATCCTGGAGCCCGAGCTGTGTTTGGCAGTGGGGCCTCAGCAGGACGAGATGGCCATGAAAATTGTATGCCGGAGCCTGGATGACCTGCAGGACTATTGCCAGCCCCATGCCCCAGGTCAGGACACCATGGTACATTTGTAGGTGGGGACAGCATATACAGCTAGCTGGAGGATGGGGAAGCACTGGGAGATACCCTGCAGAGACAGGAGGCCCCTGGGGCCTGGCCTGAGAGCTAGCCTGTGTGGTTGAGGATCCCTGAAGGAAAGGACAAGGTCAGCCACTCTGTAGCTGACACCTCTGCCTGGTTCAGGGAGCCAGAGATGTTGGGAGTGGGGCCTGCCCTGCTGTGGGGGATTTTGTCCCAGCTGTGGGAAGCAACAGAAAGGAGTGGGCTATTCAAGGAGCCCAAGTTCCTTGAATGGCGACTGTCCCTCTGCAGGGGCCCTGCTGAAGGCCGCCTTCATCTGTGCTGGCATAGTGGATGTCCACTCTGAACTCTCACTGAGTGAGCAGCTGCTACGTACCTTTGGGGGTGGCTTTGAGTTACACACCTGGTCTGAGCTGCCCCATGGCTCCGGTCTTGGTGAGTGAGCCCTGATCTCCTGCTGCCTACCTACCCTGTGTCAGGAGATCCCAGCCTTGCCTGTGCTCCCCCTTCCTTGGCTTCTGTCTAGAAGTGGGAGATGGGGCAGCACTACGTTGGACAGGGGCTGCTCGTGACACTGTCCTGTTCTATGTCCTATGCTGCAGGTACCAGCAGCATCCTGGCAGGTGCTGCCCTGGCTGCCTTGCAGCGGGCTGCCGGCCAAGCAGTGGGCACAGAGGCCTTGATCCACGCAGTGCTGCATCTGGAGCAGGTGCTCACGACAGGTAGGGGCCTGCCCCAGGTCACTACCTGGGACCTCTGAGGACTTCCCTGGATTTGCATGCCATGTTTCAACAACATAGAACTGTGCTGCTCCTTAAAATGGCTGTCATTTCCTTCTTAACACTCTGACCTCTGGAGGTTTAGTGTTCTACTAGAGGGGCTGATGCTTTGTGAGCACCTACTTCGTGCCAGGTTCCGTGCCCATGTGGTAGTACCATGGCTCAGCTGCGGTTGCTCATGACTCTGCCACAACCCAGGCTGTCTTATCCTTCAGGGCCTGCTGGGCAGAGCAGGGCTTGGCATTAGGGATGGCCCTTCAGCAAAATATCCAGCCCTTGGGCTTTGACTTGACAGGAGTAGGAACCAAGGACCAGCAGAGGCCATGTTCTAGAGGCAATGTTATTAGCATCAGGCTGCCCTTCTTTCCTGTCACCTGGAATCCAGGCCCAGTGTAGAGCAGCCACTGGTTTGGTTCCAGATCCTAAGGTCTCCTGTACACCCAGGCCTTGTCTCCAACACGGTTTGGGAGAAAGCTGCCACATGATTTGCGGATGGAGGCTTAGGCTGCTTCCGTGACTCGGTGGCCCAGCCCCGTGCTATCACTACAGTGACCTTAAGAGGCAGTCACTAGCAAAAGCGGCAGATGGGGAGATGGCTGCAATTCTGAGGTATATTCTTTGAGTTCATTTGGTCAGATAACTGTTCAGAATCCACTCTGTAGGGCCCCGGAGCTAAATGAGAAAAAAACAGGGCCCTTGAACTCCAAATTCAGAGAAGTGAATTTCAGAATTTTATGGAAGAATAAAAGTAGAAGACAAGCACATTTGCCTTAATCTTTTTGAAGTCTCCTTGTATGACTTACTGGGGCAGACATTCATCAGGAACCAAGCAAGTGAGTAAGTTATGATCAACAGTGTTAGGGACACCGAGAGAGGGTCACAGGAGCTCTTGACCTTCACTGCCACCGTATTTTGGCTGCAAGATTCCAAATGCCTTCAGCTACTTGCATTCTACAATTTAAATCTTCACAGGCCCTTTCCCAAATGCCAATCGCCTGTCCCACAGGTAGCTCAACTTTTATCTTGTTCATTTAAGCTGCAGGGGGAAAAAAGAGAAAGAGCCATACTGTTCCCAACTAAAGGTATACGCATGGCTCTTTCAGGTTTCATGGAGGTACTGAAAAGCTCTTCTTCACCAAAAGGAAAAGTGGGCATGTGGGGCTGGGGGAGGCTCAGGCTACCTGGAATGTGCTCTGCTACCTCTCCTCTGGCTACAGCTCCTAGAGTTGACTCCCAGAGGAGTAAAATCTTTTCTTCTTCACATTCCAGTTACAGATCAGCTCTGCAACAAAACTCAGAGCCTAGGAATGGCAAGTGGGCTCTGCAGAACAGCTCTTCCCCTTGGTGGGAACGGCCTGCTTCCAGGTCTGGGAAGAAGGCACATAGCTGACCTGTCGGAGTCAAGGAAGCTATCTTCCTGTGTTGATGTCAGTCAGCCAGGGATGCGGGGCCAGGAGCTTATGGTTGGCAGAGTGAAGTTGGGCCAGATACGCTCTAACAGTGATGGGGCCCTGGGTTTGCAGGAGGTGGCTGGCAGGACCAGGTGGGTGGCCTGATGCCTGGCATCAAGGTGGGGCGCTCCAAGGCCCAGCTACCCCTTAAAGTGGAAGTGGAAGAGATCGCTGTGCCCAAGGGTTTTGTCCAGAAGCTCAATGACCACTTGCTCCTGGTATACACCGGCAAGACCCGCCTGGCTCGCAATCTGCTACAGGTGAGCCCCTAGAATGAGGGAGGAAGGCAGATGGTGCTGGGTGTGGCTCTTCTTGATACCTCTCTGGCCCTGTCTGTAGGATGTGCTGAGGAGCTGGTATGCCCGGCTGCCTGCCGTGGTGCAGAATGCCCACAGTCTGGTGCGGCAAACTGAAGAGTGTGCTGAAGCCTTCCGCCAAGGTGAGGTGCCTCTTCCAGAGGAGGTGCAGGCATCGGGAGCATGCAAGGGCCATGCTGCTTGTAGGTCCGAGGCCAGGGTCTTTACATGCTTGTGGGGTGTGTTGCCACTGCCCTGTCTCCACTCCAGGAATGCTTCATTTGCTGGGCCAGTACCTGACCTCGTACTGGGAACAGAAGAAGCGTATGGCTCCAGGTTGTGAGCCTCTGGCTGTGCGGCGGATGATGGATGTGCTGGCTCCCTATGTTCACGGCCAGAGCCTGGCAGGGGCAGGTGGTGGAGGCTTTCTTTATCTACTGACCAAGGAGCCCCAGCAAAAGGAGGTTGTGGAGGCTGTGCTGGCCAAGACTGAGGTAACAGATGGTGTTGGATTGGCAGCTGGGGGGGCAAGAGACTTGTATGTCTAACCAGGGCTCACCCTCCAAGTCTCCCTGGCCATGCAGTCTCAGTCTGGTTTTCAAGAGGCAGGAGATCTGCTAAGAGCTCCCTAAGCAATGTCTGTCCTGTTCAGGGCCTCGGGAACTTCAGTGTCCACCTGGTAGAAGTGGACAGTCAAGGCCTGAGACTGACGCTGCCAAGGAGTGAGGCCTTCCTCTGACGCCTCCCATCAGGCTGAACTCTGCAGGAAACAAACACCTCGAGTACAGTGGACCTTCCTTTCCTTCCTCCAAAGAACTGTCAGCTTCCTCCTACACACCCACCTCTGCCCATCTGCTCCTAGAGAAAGCAGACTTGAGCAAGACGAGGGCAAGCTGAAGCAGTGCTTGGGAACAGGACTGTACCTCCTGGCTCACAGTGGCCAAAGCTTGGCCTGTGCTGCATCTGGACCAAGGATATCTCCAAGTGCTATGTCTCATGAGGCCTTACAAATCCCATGGCCCAGTGTGGGCCACAGCCTTTTCATTCTGGAATAAGCCTTGGCAGAAGGATAGGCTACTTGGTAAGGGACCCAGAGAGCTCCTCAGTGGCCTGCCTTAGACTTAGGAGACCTCATGCCTCAGCCTTTACTCCTCATTGCTCGTGGGGGAGTGGAATCCAGTCCAAGTCTGTGGCAGCCAGACACTGTGGTCCTGCACTAAGTCCCTATCCACCCAAGCCTTAACCAGCAATACCACAGACTGTGCCAAGTGACCTAGTGCCTGTGGGTAGTGGGTTTTCAGGACTCACATTCTTGGAATAAATTCTACTAGGTCCTTCAAAGTTGTCCTCAGAAAGCTTTTTGTTTCCGCCTTGAGCAATTTCCACTTCCCATGGCACTGTGGGAAATTGCCAGGGGACAATCTGGTGGGGGTTGAAGGTTCAGGACTAGATAAAGGGTCCTGTTGTCCTGTGGGCCATAGAGTCAGCCGTTCATAGCTGTGAGTGTGGGAGTGGCTGAGGCCCTGGGATTTTGCTGTCACACTTCAGTGCAAATGGTGGGCGTGTCCTGCCCTAGAGCAGTCAGCCTTCTCTGGAAGCAGCATACTAGCATCTCTTCAGGAGTGTCTTTATTCAGAGTTTGTAAACACAGCCTCTTGTTGAAGTCCAACCTAATTCCAGGTCCCCCTCTAAGGCTGAGAGGAAAATGTTTTTAGGGTGAGAGAGCGGCCGCTCAGAGATGGCCTATGCTTCCCCAAGGACACCGCCCAGACACATCTGATGGCAGTGTGTGGCCAGTGTCCAGGCCTTATTTCCCTGTGGCTAGAGATCCCCGAACCCAAACAGTCATGCCCAGCTGCTTGACCATGGCTACTTAGGGAAGAGGCCCTGCAGTGTGATGGGCTGTGTGGGCCCACCCTGCAGCTACAGGCGCAGCCTCTTGATGTCCTCGCTGCGGAAGTCTATGCGCAGAGCCAGCACCTGGCGCACTTCAGCAGGGGTGAGGCGCCAAGTCAGCGGGCCAGAGTTGGCACCCCAGTAGTCTAGGATCTCTGTCACCTGTAGGGAAGAATACAGAGACTATTCAGCAAGGCACAGCTATTCTGAGGAAACCCTGGACTCTGAGGGGCAAAGCAGGTGCACCAAGGAAGGGAAAGACAACTTGGGGGGGCTTCTCTTTCCAGTCACCCTTCTCTAATTTGGCTGAGAGGGCCCCACATACTCGCTCCAGGTTGAGGACTGTGGCCATCTGGGAGAGCCGGGCGAACTTGTCTCGGATGGTCCAGGTGGTCACTGTGGTAAGGTAGGCGATGAGTGACCTCAGCTCCTTGTCAAACTGTAGACCTCCCAGCTGCAGAATACACAGCCCAGTCATTGCCGAAGGCCAGGCTCTCTCGCCCAGCAGAACTGGTCTCCAATTTCCTACACAGCTGAGTGGGAAAGGCAGCTGGATCTTGGGGTGGTGTCTTGCTTTAGGGTCTCAGACAAAGGGGCAGGACTAGGCATAGTAACATAGGGACATAGGGAGAGGAATAGGATTAAGGGCCCAGTGCAGAGAGAGGATGCAAATTTTGGGGTATAAGGGCATGACTTGGCTTCTTCTCAGGAAATATGACAAGAGCTGCGGACCCTTGTACCCTTGACCTTACCCGGTTGAAGGTAGATTTCAGCACCACTTTCTCCAACTCAACAGCAACAAGGCTAGTCATGAGGCCAGTCAGTCTGTCATAGATGACTGGGGAGAGGCTGGCCTGCACACAAAAACTTGTCATCAGCAGGAGTCACGTTGGCCCTTATCTCTGCATCGGAGTCTTTACATGGTGGGGATAATTCCATGAGGCCACAGATCAGTGCTTGTGATGGCCATGGCGAGGAAGGGCTTTCGGGGTCTCTAGCACAAGCATGCTGAAAAACTACATAGGTTGCTGGTTTGAAAACGGGTGAGTTAATTCTGACCTCTTGAATCTGCTCACCTTGAACTCCGCCATTTGCTGTTCCAGGTTAAGGATGAACTGCTGTACCCAAGGGTCATTGGCTTCATAGTCATTGAACTCTTCCTAATGTCAGAAAGCAAAATGGGTTACCATAGGCTTCTTTCTAAGCACCATTTACCCTGCCAACCCCTGGACCTTTAGGAAATCTATGGTAAGACTCATTCAATTAGCCTGCGGGTGGGCATGTGGCCTGGTGGTTAAGAAGCCAAATGCCATACCTGCCTGTGGCTCTTGACTGTCACCCACTCTCTGGGATACTGTGGTGATAGCTCATCTAGTTGGGTTCCTGCCATGGTGACACCCAAGTGACTTTGTGGCTCCTGAATTTGGCCTGTTGCAGGTAATCTGGGGAAAGAACCAGAGGATGGAAGATACTTTCCTCCACCCCCTCCTGTCATTCTACCTTCAAATAATGAATCAGAAAAATCAACAACAAAAAAACCAATTTTGACACCCAGGCTAACAGAAACTGCTGCTGCATCATGCCTATAACCAGCAAATAACCTCGCACTGTGACAGCCACCCCCACAGCACACTAGGGCTCCTGGTGCTTTACTCTCCCTTTAAATTTCAAATTCTACAGTAGAGAATTACTAAGGGAGGTGGAATTCCTAAATGTGTAACAGGTGGGGCACGAAGAGCCGCAGTAACAAGGAATGAGTCAGGCCAAGGCAAAGTCCATTGAGATGTGGGTTCTGAGCCCTTGAGTGGGCAGCTAGCCTCTGAGGTGAGGGCAAGGGCTTATCGGGGCTTGATGGCTGCCTGTGGCCAAGCTGACCTCCTCAATGTTGTGGGAGATGGACAGAAAGGTGTTGATCCAAGGCTGCACCTGCGGTTTGATGGCTGTGCTGTTGAGCTCTGCCAGTCCTTCCTGCATAGGACAAGGCAGAGACAGATTAGACATGGGAACAACATGCCTTCTCCTCCATGCAGTTCTGATGGAGGGCATGCTTCTAGCTCTGAGGCTTCCTGCAGGCCTTATTAGAAACCAACAGGTATTACTGATGAAAGAAGCTGAGAACAACATGCCTTTTCTAGATCTTTGCTGATCCAGGTCTAGGGTAGAGATGAGGCCCTGAAGCCAATTCTCAAGTTTAGCTGGTGGTAGGCAGCACCTAGGCTAGGCCAGGCAGCAGGTTAAGGTAACCTGTTTCCTCTGAGCATGCTTCTGAGGGCTCATCATTGTGGAGATTCTAGAGATCAGATGGCTTGTCAAATGGGACAAATGCACTGATGACAAACATGAAAGGAGTCTTTGGTCTCAAAGGATTTGTGCAACTCTGCATGCTGTTCTGTCACCCCTCCTCCCTGGTCCCTCCTCCACAATGGAACCCACAAAGGGCAAATCAATAGTCTTCTCCGAGCAACCCACAGGCTCAGGACTCACTTAACAGCTGAAGCTGGGGCTTACCTGCAGGAGGTCTCGGAATTTGTTGGACACGGCAGCCAAGTCAGAAAGGCAGCTGTCAAATTTGGCCTGGGCCTGCTCCCCTCCAATACCTTGGCTGAACAGCTTGGTGCAGTCGCTCTAGGGAAGAATACTGCTGTAAGACTAACCAGCATGCCTGGGTCATGGCAGAATGAGTAAACCACTGCAGGCCAACACAGAGCTGACCATTTCTCCTCCTTAAGCATTCCTGGCATCAGCAAGAACCTTGGCAGGGCTTTGGAAAACTCCATGGCTCCCCATGGAGCTTCCCCTCCTCCTGGGGAATGTAAAGACAATACTGGACTTTTTTTTCATGGCTTTGGAGGAAGATTTTCTTAGGCTCAAATCCTGATTTAGTCTTTGTCATAAAAGACATTGTTATAAAATGCTGTCGGGCCCGGCGGCGTGGCCTAGTGGCTAAAGTCCTCGCCTTGAAAGCCCCGGGATCCCATATGGGTGCCGGTTCTAATCCCGGCAGCGCCACTTCCCAGCCAGCTCCCTGCTTGTGGCCTGGGAAAGCAGTTGAGGACAGCCCAATGCATTGGGACACTGCACCCGCGTGGGAGACCCGGAAGAGGTTCCAGGTTCCTGGCTTCGGATCGGCGCGCATCGGCCCGTTGCGGCTCACTTGGGGAGTGAATCATCGGATGGAAGATCTTCCTCTCTGTCTCTCCTCCTCTGTATATCTGGCTGTAATAAAATGAATAAATCTTTAAAAAAAAAAAAAATAAAATGCTGTCAACCTGTTTGGGTGGCCTAAGAAGCCAAAGCAGCACAAGATGGAGATTTGTATTTTACTTGATTGATGAGAGAACCCAGTGAGGCTTAAAGACTTAAGGCACTTGTCCAAGATCACATGCCGAATATGTGATGGAAGATCCAATTTACTTTTGATCTTCCAACTCATCTGCCAGTGCTCTCCTGTTACCGCACTGCTATGCTGACTGGCACTGCATCCCTGCAATGTGGTTTCCTGTCAGAGTGCATCTAGTCCCCGAGGATGAGTGTATGGAGGGCCACTGGGAGCTGACAGGCAGTTTCTCCTGTACCTCAAGCGTCTTCTTCAGAGTAGAGATGTTTTCACTGCAGACTTCCACGTTGTTCAGAGTCACCTGGTAGAAGAAGGAAGAACATGGTTTCTTGCACCATCATTCGTTGCCTACTGCAATGCCACACTGTCTGACAGCTGCAGCGAGCAGACTCCCAGGAGGGCTGGCTGGAGTGCAGCTGCAAGCTAAGGAAAACCTGTCCCACTGTCACCTGACAACATGTTTGGGTCTTGGGTCAGGAAGCATAGTGAGCCAGCCTCAGGCTTCCTGTTGACCCTAACAAGAAGGTCACGATGCCCTTGAGACATCAGAGGCAGTAAGCCAGCCTTCAGGTCTTTTTGCTCTTTGCTACCTACAGACCGGTGATGGCTCTGGCACACAAGTCTAGCCAAAGTCTTGCGGCTCTAAACTGCCAAGCCCAGGATGCAAGGTCTGACATTGGCTACAAAGGCTTCCAGGCAGCCACCCATGAGGCATGTTCTTATCTGATATCTCAATGACCCTGCCAAACACCCCCACAAACCCAGTTTGGAGGAGGAAATGAGACTCCTCAAAAGGTAAAACAGTTCACCACATGTACCAACAATAGACTCAGCAAATATTTACTGAGTGCTTGTGACGTGCCAGGCTCCGGGGAGAACAGTCAACAAAACCTAACACTCTCCTCTCTCTTCCTAATGTTGACATTCCAGAAAGGAAGTCAGATACAAGTACGGGTATTTGACAAAATGCAGATATGGGGACAGAAATTCAGAGTGACAAGGTCACAAAGCTTGAGCAAAATTTAGAATCCCACTGTTGCCACTCAATGGCTCCTTCTTTGCCAAGTCACCTATGTTACAGAAGTCCAATAATAAAATGCGACCTGTTATGAAAGTAAACAATTAAGGGCCAGACTGTTACGACCATTAAGAGGAAAGAAAAACTGCTCTGGTCTGGGACATTCAAGCAAGGATACATGGCAGGGCTGGTGGCTAAGTTACAAGATTAGGACGTCCTCCTGATGTCGAGGGGAGGACACCTCACCCCACCAGCCTCTCCCTAGTTCACTGTTTTACATAACCATATGTAATTTAGGATATTCCTTGGTTGTTTCTTGTCTAGCTTTTCCACTAGAATGAGATCCAACGAAGGCAGAGATCTTCCTGTCATCTTCAGTGCTGTTTGTGTACTACAGCACTGCCCAGCTTTCCTTTCTCCTTGTAAGAAAAAAATCTGAGGCACAAAAGAGATATAGAGCTCCTGTTTGCCTGTTTGAGCTCCAGATGCCAGAAGGTTGGGACTAGACTGGGTGGAAGCTGGGAACTAAAATTCAATCACCTGGGTTTCCCATATGGGAGGCAGGTGCCCAATTACTTGAAATCACCTCTGCCTCCTATGATCAGCATCAGCAGGAAGTGGGGAAGCTGCAGCTGGATAGCAAACCAATACTCCAGTTTGGGAAATGAGCATCGTAACTACCATGAAAATCGGTAGTGTTCAGAATGCCAGTCCACAGTCATGTGTGGCACTTGAGCACCTGAAATATGGCTAGTGCAACTAGCCAAATTTCGGGGGTTGATATTGTGGTATAGTGGGTTAAACCACTATGTGCAAACATTGGCATCCCATATGAATGCTGAGTTTCAGTCATAGTTATCCGACTTCCAATCCAGTTTCTGGATAATATACCTTTGGGAAGGCAGTAGAAGATGGCCCAAGGACTTTGGCTTCTACTTGCCACATGGGAAACTCATATGCAATTATAGGTTCTTGGCTTCAGCCTAGCCTGGTCATTTAGGGAATGTACCAGCAGATGGGAGACATCTCTTCTCTCTTTATAACTCTGCCTCTTAAATAAATGAATCATTTTAAAGAAGGAAACGAAAGTGGGCCCTTTCCTGTTTCCTTTTAAGAAAAAAAGTGTATTTATTTGAGACACAGACAGACATAGATGCAGAGGACCTATTTGCTGGTTCACTCTCCAGGTGCCCCAAGGGCTTGACCCCCGATGCCACAGCACAGGCCCTCCAATATGACTCTTTGTGAACCAGTGATGGAAGATCTCTATTTCTCTGTCTCTCACTAACCCCTGTCTTTCAAATAATTATGTCTTTAGATATAAATAAACAGGGCCTAGTGCATTAGCCTAGTGGCTAACGCCGGGATCCCATATGGGCATTGGCATCCCATACAGGCACCAGTTTGTATCTTGGCTGCTCTACTTACTTCCCCTTCAGCTCCTTGCTTGTGGTCTGGGAAAGCAGTCGAGGACAGCCCAAGATCTTGGGACCCTGTACTCGCATGGGAGATCTGGAAGAAATTCCTAGCCCCTGGCTTTGGATTAGCTCAGCTCTGGCTGTTGTGACCACTTGGGCAGTGAACCAGCGCATGGAGGATCTTCCTCTCTGTCTTTCTCTCTGTATATCTGACTTTCCAATTACTCACACACACACACGCACACACATATCTATATCTATATCTATATCTATATCTATATCTATATCTATATCTATATCTATATATCCATTAGTCACATTTGCACGTTTCAGAGGAGACACAGTACCCCGGACTCCAGGGAATGAGATTAGGAAATCTTGACACCCCTGGAGTGTTTAGCCCTGCAGCCAGCAGTGATGTTGTCATACTGACAATGGCTAAGCTGCCCTGGCTATGGATGGATAAGGCTCACAATGGCTAACACAACAGGTTTCCAGGGAAACAACTGCACTGTCCTGATAGCTGAAGGAGGAAGGCCACACATGAACGTTTCCAAGCATTTGAGGGCACCAAGGGGAACTGTCACAGGGGAAAATAGATTTGGTTTCAAACAGTATCGATTTTAGTTTCCTCTGTACTGACAGTAGTTGTAAGCTAGACTTACTGGGCTTATCCTGCTTATGGCAACTGATATGTCAGTATAGTTGGGAAATTTGTCTTGACAGCCAAATAAATCAAGGTGACATAAAAAATTGGCCCTATAGTAAGAGTGATGACATTTTAAGTACTTAATGTCAGTAAAGCTGAAACCTGTCACCAAGCATTTAGCATCACCTCCCTTGTTCTTATCTTCTGGGCTCTTAAACAAGCTGAGTGTGGGTCCTCATGAGAGCAGCAAGTGACCTCACACACGCTGGCCAGCCTACAGGATAAGACAGATAAGTAGTGTGGGAAAGAGGACTGGAAAGGTGGAAAGGATTAGATTTAGTAAGCCGTAAAGAAAAAAACCAGGAGAGGGGCTGGTGCTGTGGTATAGTGGATGAAGCGCTGTGAGCAGTGCTGGTATTCCATATGGGTACTAGTTTTAATCCTGGCTGCTCCACTTCTGATCCAGCTGCTTGCTAACATCCTGGGAAAGAGCAGCAGAACATGGCCCAAATCTGTGGGCCCGTGCACCCATGTGTGAGATCTGGAAGATGATCCTGGCTCTTAGCTTTGGACTGGCCCAGATCTGGCCATTGCAGAGTGAACCAAGGGATGGAAGATATTTTCTGTCTATCTCTCTTTGTAATTCTGCCTTTCAAAAAACTAAAATAAATATTCAAAAAGAAGAGCTTTCCTTTTATTCAGACACTGGATGAGTATCCAGCTCAAGGCCAATCATACCATGATTCAGGGGTCATTACTTAATTACTCAGGACAAACTGATCCAGCTCCCCACCCATGGTTACCTACCAGAAATGACAGCTTGGCTTCGTCAGTGCTCTCAATGCCTTTTGTGTCAAACTTGCCCTGCTGAAGGCTGCTGTGCATGATGTTTACGGCACTTGTTACCCCACGCTGGATGTCCTGTAAGGTGGTGGCTGGGAAGCCCATGCGCAGCTTGTTACACAAAACATCCCTGTGGGCAGAATGGCAGCGCTCAACCCAGCCTCTGGGTCAACAGGACGACAGCACCCACCACCCTGACACAGCAGCATCAACATCCAATGTTCTTCTGGGAGAACAACCAGTGCTTGAGAATCCTGTGGGAGACTCCAGGAGCAAGTGTGTAAGAGTGGCCTACACTCCTCAAGGACACTGAAGTGACAGAAACAGAGGCGATGGGCTGATTCTTTACTTCATAGGAGGCTTTCTGTTATCACACTGAGCTCCAACAAAGAGGAGGTGGTACAATTCTGTGAAAGCAAGTTTCATACTGGGATAGAGGGATTGGATTTTCAGTCAGTCAGTTCTGGACTTGGATATCCACCACTTAAGTGGGTATGTGATTTTTGACAAGGAATGACACCTTCTGAAGCTCCAGTTTCCACATCTGTAAGGTACAGCAAATAGTGCTATATCCTAAGGTAAAGGAGCCAGAGAGCACACAGTGCCTGGCTTCTAACAGCGTGAATCATTACTATCATTACAATGCCTGGTTTCATCTGATTCGCCTTTTTCTTTCCCAGATGTGAGGGCTAAGCATCTCTTCAGTGCAACCCAGAGCAGAAAATGAGCCCTGAAGATATCCAGGATCTGGACAGATGCTGGGACCAAGGATGCTACGCTAGGAACAGGAGCCTCAACCCTGCTGTCCAACTAGAAGCACAAGAGGAAAAAGGTAGAAATAAATGGATCTCAGAAGTCAACAAAACCAGGAGCTTTGTATTTAGAAAGGAGAAAGAGCCAATCATACCTGAAGTCAGACTCCAGCTCTGTGGTGGCGAGGTTTATCATGGCACACAGGCAGTCAATGCTGGAACTGGACAGAGCTCGCCCAATACATTTCTTAACAATGTAGAATACGTCATCCACCATGCTGGAAGTTAACTGGCCCTTCTCATACGTGTCCAGTGCCACAGCCTATCCAAGGGACAGATCATCTAGTAAGGTTTCCAAGCCCGCATCATCGCACCTCCTGGTTTGTTCTGTTTACTGTACTGCTTACTGGCTCTGTGCCTGTTCTATACCCTATTTAGTATGGTTTATTTTGTCATAGCTTGGTGCAAACCCTTCTTGCCAAAAGAGCTTACTTCCCTATTGATCACTGTTAGTTAGCAGATTCAATTTCTAGGGCTTTGACCATGGGGAGATCCATAAGCTGGGATGAAAGTCATCAGCTGAGGTCAAGTTCCCAGAGATGCCTCACCCATGCCCACCTCCAGGAAGGCAGGGGGCATGTAGGCTCACCAAGGAGCTGAACTGCTCTTTGCTAAACCTTGGGAAAGGAGTTTCAGCTGGATATACAAAGAACTCCAAGATATCACCACACAAAGCAGTGCCACTCAGTCTGCAGGCAACAGTCTCTCAAAGCAAGACCAAGAATGACAGGTCTCAGTCGGTTCCTTCAGGCTGGCTACTTGGAGAGGAAGCCCCATTTCCGAGACGTGTTTCCTATGTCCTACCTTATTGACAGTCTCCCTCATGAAGTACTCCTCCATGGTAATATACAAGCCAATGAGCTCCTGCATGGTACAGCTCAGTAAGCAGTTATTGAGGAGTTTGTCCAGACACTTCTGGTGCTCTAGGGGACAGTCAAGAAAGGAACACTCACTTTTCTTCCCCACGGGAAATAGCAATTCTTTTCATTTTCTCAGACTCCTTTCTAATTTTTACATGGTTATGATCATAGTACAGACACTTTTATATTCTGCTTTAAACATTTCATAAATATTCTACTTATCTCTTGTGGGATTTTTTTGTGATTTACAATGGTTATGTGGCATATTAGGTGGATAACTTACACTTTTTAACAACTCCTATTTTTAGACATCCAGGTTATTTCTAAATGTTTTGTCATTAAAGGCAATTGGAGATCATAGTATGTGGACTTTACAGTGAGCACTACTGTACAAAAGTTTTTATTGCAAAAAAAAAAAAGTTTTTATTGCATTTTCAGTATTAAGTATAGGCTGAACATCTCTGATCTTGAAATCTGACACGTTCTAAAGTGGATTTTCAAAAAATATTTATTTACTTTTATCAGAAAGGCAGATTTCCAGAGGACAGACAAACAGAAAGCTCTTCCATCTGCTGGTTCACTCCCCAAATGGCCATGACAGCTGGAGCTGAGCCGATCAGGAGCCAGCAGCTTGTTCCGGGTTGCCCACCTGGGCACAGGAATTTTCAAGTTGTTGGGCCATCCTCTACTGCTTTCCCAGGGCATAAGTAGGGAACTGGATGGCAAGATGAGCAGCCAGGATACGAACCAGCGACCATATGGGATGCCAGCACTTGGAGGTGGGGGATTAGCCAACTGAGCCAACACTCTGGCCCTGAAATCTAAAATTTTCAGCACTGACAATGATGCCACAAGTGAAACGTTGTATTCCTGACCTCATGCAAGTGTTCACAGTTGAAATACAACCACACTAAAACATTAATGAATTTCGTATTTTAGATTTGAGTCCCATCCTCAAGATATCTCATTATGAATAAACACTCAAGAAACACAAAACGTTTCTGTTCCTAAGTATCTTGGAGAAGAAATACTTAGTCTGTAATAGGAGTCAGAAGATCTACAAGATACCGTACAGAGAAGCTACTGGCAGTGGCAGAGACTGAGCACTTGAAATGTGGTTAACTGGATTGAAACAAAATACTTTTGATTAAATTTGAAATTTAATAGTCACATGTAGCTCCAGCTCTGACCAACAGCCACTACTATCGTAAACATGAACCACACTGGAGAGTTAATCTGTAAGTGGTGTAAGTGGCTATGGTATATCTTTTGTTTCAAAGTCATCAATCCCTTCAGAAGTTGTGGCTAGTGAAACTGGGAGCAGGTGGGAGACCTTTGTATTATTTGCTCTTTTTATAAAACAGGTTTATTGAAGGGCCAAGAATTGTGGTGCAGAGGGGTTAGCATGGCCTGGAATACCCACATCTCACACTGCAGTGCTCGTTGAAGACCTGACTCCTTATCTAGCTGACTGCTAATGTGCACGGGACAGTGACAGATGACAGCTCAAATACCTGACTTCCTGCCACTCACGTAGGAAACATAGGTTCCAGGCTCCCTAGTTTCAACCTGGCCCGGCTCTGGCTGTTGCTGCTACTAATTGGGAAATGAACCAGTGGATGAAAGATCCTGGTCACTCTGCCATTCAAATAAATAAATAAATCTTCACAAAAATCATAAGAAGTTTGAGGTATCATTTACATTTCAAAAAATTCACCCACTGCACTTGTCTAATTTATACATTTGTGCAACAAAAGCTACAATCCAGAGTTAAAATATCTCTAACATTCCCAGAAGTTCCCTACTGCACTTATCTGTAAGTTTCTGTATTGTCCAAATTATTTATCATGTGTGTATTTCCTGTCCAAAAATTGAGCAATAACTGGTTAAACTGAAACTGGTAAGTCAGTATGCTGTGGGGCAAAGAGCTGAGGAAAGTAATTTAAAACTGGCATGAGATTTCCTTCTTTGTAAAATGATTATATGGTCTCAAAGGTCCAGGTCAATTCTGAAACATGGTATATATTAAAATTTCCTCCCAGGAGTCAATTCGCCCACAGACCTAAGCTACTAACAAGCCCCAGGTTATCTCCCTAGTCAGAGATACACGATGTCACTCTTACAGAACAGTGCCCAGTATGCAAGTAGCCCGCTCAGAGTTGCGGGAAACATCTTTTACCTTGCTTTACTTCTTCTGAGGCCATGGAGTCCCCCACCTCAAAATCTGAGCTGATCCTCTTCCTGAGAAAGCGTAAGTACAGTTCACTGCGGGCATTCATCAGGGTGACCTCAGTCAGGATGGGGTCCAGTTCCCTGTGGCACGTGAAGCAGAAGAAATGAGAAGGACTTTGGATTCACTCAGATATAAACACCCAGGACAACCTAGTCCCTAACATTCCCTCCCCAACTGACCCATAGGAGTCAGCTCTGTCATGGTCATTGCTCTCTGGCTACCCAGCACAGCTGTCAACCATCCAGGTTTCCTTGTGAATAGTGGGGATCCAAGCACTTGACCCCTCTTTCTGCTGCCTCCCAGGACATATTAGCAGGAAGCTGGAGTGAACTGGCACTCTGATAAGGGATATGTGATACCAAAGGGCAGGCTAAGTGGAAATTATGCTTTATGTGAAAGAAAATACATCTTTCCAATCTGTAACTTGGCCCCATAAGTGGTGTCTCCCATATATTTATCCCAATGAGTAGCCAAAAGATCTGGATAAAACAAAGCTGGAGGAGGTACACTTTTTGATTTTTAAAAATTACTACAAAGCGGCAACAATCAAGACTATGTGGTTCTGGTTTAAGCACAGACTTAAGGATTGATGGACCAGAACTGGGACCCCAGATGGCCTACTGACTTTTCACCTTGAGTGCTAAGACAAATCCACAGGAAAAGAATGATCTTTTCAACAAATTGTGCTGGGACAACTGACTGCCACTTAAAAAGAATGACTGACTGTCTACCTCATATTATATGTGAAAATTAATTCCCTCTGTACACTCAGGTCAAAGAGATGTTTTCAAAACATCAGTCAGGGGCCCAGTACAGTAGCCTAGCAGCTAAAGTCCTCACCTTGCATGCACCAGGATCCCATCTGAGTGCCGGTTCTAATCCCAACGGCCCTGCTTCCCATTCAGTTCCCTGTTTGTGGCCTGGGAAAGCAGCTGAGGATGGCACAAAGCCTTGGGACCCTGCACTCGTGTGGGAGATCTGGAGGAAGCTGCAGGCTCCTGACTTTGGATCTGCTCAGTTCCGGCCATTGTAGCCACCCAGGGAGTGAATCAGAGGATGAAAGATCTTCCTCTCTGTCTCTCCTCTTCTCTGTATATCTGACTTTCCAATAAAAGTCAAAAAATTATAAACAAAACCAAACATCAGTCAGGCCTTATCTTATGGTTTCCATACCTCTTAGGGTACAAGCTCCTGAATGACTCTTCACATTTACTTCATTTCATGCTCTTCCCCTGCTGGTAAAACACGGACTCAGGACTTCCATATAAGGTTTCTCTAGTATACCTGCAACTTCTTAAATTTATTTCCCTACTTTTTTTTTAAGATCTATTTTTTTTTTTCTATTGGAAAGGCAGACTTATAGAGAGAAGGCAATACAGACAGAAAGATCTTCTGTCCGCCCACTCATTCCCCAAATGGCTGCAAAGGTTGGAGCTGAGCCAATTTGAAGCCAGAAGCCCAGCCAGGTTTTGTACGCTGGTGCCAGGTCCCAAAGCTTTGTGTCATCCTCCACCAGCCTCCCAGGTCACAGGCAGGGAGCTGGAGGGGAAGTGGAACAGCTGGGATACAACTGGTGCTCATATAGGATTCTAAGCTTGCAAGGTGAGGATTTAGCCACTAAGCTATCATGCCAGAACCCCTTACTTACTCCTTAGAGTTTAGATCTAAGGTTATTTCCTCAGGAAATCTTCCTTGAATGTCCCCTTATCACATGCTCTTACTATGTCATGGTGACATATTAGAACACCACTCAATGTACCACAGTCATAACAAACTCTCTAGTTACACTCTGTGGAGTCTATCTCTGGCTCTGCCTTGTCCATTTGTCCACCTCCAGGTAAGTCACTTAACCCTGTCAAGCTTCTTCCTATGAACAACGGTTATGGGCTAAATCAGTGATTTCCAAGTCAGCAATTTTGACACAGGTGACTACTAGCATCTAATGGGTAGATGCCAGGATACCACTAACCATCCTACAATGTACAGAACAGTTCCACAATAACAAAGAATTACCCAGCCAGGGGCAGGGATTTGGCAGAGTAAGCTGAGGTTCTGAGGCATTCCCAATCATAGTGCCTGGGTCAGTCCTGATTCTGGCTTCCTGATGATGGTAGTGGGTAATAATCCAAGTAATTAGGTCCCTGCCCACTCATGTGGGATAATCAGACTGAACTCCAGGTTCTTAGCTTTGACCTGGCCTGGTCTTGGCCACTGTGAGCATGTGGGGAGTAAATCAGCAGATGGAAGATTTCTATCTACCTGTCTTTTTGTGCCTCTTTGCCTGACCATCTACTAAAGAGAAAAAAATTACTCAGCACAGAACAGAATAATGAACTGAAGAGATCTTGGCTTGGGGGGCTGGCACTGTGCAGCAGTGGATTAAGGAGCAGCATGCAATGCTCACAGCCTATATGGGCTTTTGTTCAAATCCTGGTCACTTTATTATTTTATTTAGTTTTTTTTAAGATTTATTTATTTTCATTAGAAAGTAAGATATACAGAGAGGAGGAGAGACAAAGAGAAAGATTTTCTGTCTGCTGATTCACTCTCCAAGTGGTCGCAGCATCCAGAGCTGAGCCAGTCCAAAACCAGGAGCCAGGAACCTCCTCAGGATCTCCCACACAGGTGCAGGGTCCCAAGGCTTTGGGTTGTCCTCAACTAGCCCAGGCCACAAGTAGGGAGCTGGATGGGAAGCGGGGCCTAAGATTAGAATTGGCGCCCATATGGGATCCCGCACATGCAAGGCAAGGTTTTAGCTGCTAAGCTACTATGCCAGGCCCAAGTTGCTTTATTTTCAATTCAGCTCCAAGTTTGAGCGCCTGGGAAAGCAGAGGAAGATGGCTCATGTGTTTGGGTTCCTGTCACCCATGTATAAGAACTGGACGGAGTTCCAGGTTCCTGGCTTCGGCTGCCTTAGCTCTGGCCACTGTGGCCATCTCTGTTGTTCTGCGTTTCAAGTATGTGAAAATAAATGTGAAAATTGGCCCGGTGCAATAGAGTAACAGTAAAAGTCCTCACCTTGAACGTACCGGGATCCTATATGGGTGCCAGTTCTAATACCTGCAGCCCCATTTCACATCTAGCTCCCTGCTTGTGGCCTGGGAATGCAGTCAAGGACGGCCCAAACCTTTGAGACCCTGCACCCGTGTGGGAGACCTGGAAGAGGCTCCTCGCTCCTGGCTTCGGACTGGCTCAGCTCCAGCCATTGTGGCCACTTGGGGAGTGAACCATCGGTTCGAAGATCTTCCTCTCTGTTTCTCCTCCTCTCTGTATATCTGTCTTTCCACTAAAAATAAATAAATCTTAAAAAAAAAAAAAAAAAAAGAAAATGTGAAAGTAAAGACTGGACTCTTGGTTTAAAAGATTTGATAATGGGTACATGCTTAGAACTGTATCTGGCATATAACACACACCCTAGACGGGCTATTTATTATTAGTATCTTCTTGGAAGACCACGGAAGCTACAAAAAAAGTTATGTCTGTTTAGCTGATTTTGCTAGTTGGCACGTGAAAGACTAACACATACTGTGCACTTGCTAAAAGTTTGAGTAAATTTTTATGTTTGAATTTCCTTTTGATAAGTAAACCATTACTTTTATTACAAAAAAAAAGTTTGAAATTTTATAATAGCTGTTGTTGTGGGGGAAAGAGGAGGGGAACCAATTTGGATGCGTAAAAGCTTCGAGCTAAGATCTTTTATTTATGGACCACATATGTTAACTATACTCTTGTGTTTACAGATCTCCCACTATGAAACAAGAGCAGTTGAGAGAGTGCCGTAAGAGCACCGAGCACACTGCTACACAGCAGTGTCTCCACTGGATAGATGGAGTAATAATTCAACCTTCCATAGGCGGAAGAAAAGAGAATTATTACCTTGGTTCAATTTTTTCTGTTGAAGAATTTCGCATTAGGTTGTTCTGGACCTGGCGGAACTGCAACATAAAACAGAAACGAGAATGCTCTCAGTGGTCATCGCAAGCTTTTGGCTTCAGGTCTGGTGTGCTCATTAGGTTTGCCCTTCCGTTAAAGCTCAGACATGGGCTTTCAGGATGGTGGGCCAAAGATTTGCTTTCAGTTTGTGTGGTAATGCTCACCCCTATTACTGTACTTCAAGTAATGCTAATGATGTTACAATGACTGCTGTCTACAGTCTCCTAGTTTGGGGTTCTAGAATTTTGAGGTCTCTATTTCAATGTAACAGTTTTTCTGCTTAAAAGGATGAAAAAATAACATTTTGACAAACATTACATTTTATACTTAAGGATCTAAGGAGAAAGTTCCCAATGTAACTCTGGGAAACAAAATTCTCATTCTGTCGACAGGCGGCACTGTTTCCATAACTGGTCTAACGTTTTCCGCTCTTTCATCACTGAAGCCATCATCTCAACACCTCCAGCTGGAAGCGAGCTGGTGACAGGCAAGACTCAGAGGTCGGTCTGCATGTGGAATTCGCTTTTTCCTGCTTGCATTGTTCTTTTCCACTTCTTACTCAGTGTGCCTGGTTACAGGCACCTCCGAATGACCTGTTGCTCCCCATACTCACCTGCTGGTGGTAGTCCCTCTGCTTGATGAACTTGTCTACCACCTTCTCTACTTGTCTGTCACATTCCACTTGAAGATACTTGATCAGGGTAAAAAGTCTCCCGGGCCCATAGTAGGTCTCCACGATGGGTTGGTGTGTCTCCACAATACGGGCAATCCCTATAAACACATGAGAAGGTGGCTTTCAAACATCTGTACTGCAAGACAGATTTCTTTCTCCCAGCCAAGACTAATGCAGAGTCTAACCAAATCCTTTTTTGTTGCTTTACTTCCCCAAAGAACATAAAACTGCCCTGTCAGTGGTAGACATTGCCAGGCATATTTGTTTGTTAAATATGTACAATGTATACTAGTAGGCACATGGGAAGTAATATATATCGTTTTACATCATGTTTGGAAATCAACATCATTCTCTGGTAACTTATTTTAAGGTTGAATTTACCATAAACATTGGGTTTTCAGTTAGAGAAGACAGAAATACCAGAGAATAATCTTTCCTAATAATCCACTAAATCTGAAAGTTAACTTTCCAATAAACTGAAACACATTAAACTATAGGATTAAAATAAACACATCAAGCTAGAAAGGACAAAAGAGTAGCATGCAAGTGTCACACAGAAACGTCTGTAGTCTCCCTCAAGCGGAGGAAGAACTTGCTTTCAAACAAGAGAGTGAGTGTGTCTGCAAAGATGACTGCGGCTCTTCGATCACTCGTGTCCATCCCTAGCACCAACAGAAGGTTCTCTTCAGCTTTACTGGCCACCTAACAAAAGAAAAAAATCCACATGTATTTTAGACTGAAGGCACAGCTTGCACCAAGAACATCTCAGTGTCCAAGGGGATCTCCCATTAGCTTCCTTTTCCTGATGATTCCCAGGTAGTATGGGGCAATCCGCCCTCATGCAGAACAAGGAACCTGGGCACTGTGCCAGTGTCCTCTTCACTCATAGAGAAGAATGGCTTTCTTCTCTTTGAAACACACTGCCATTAGCAAAGGGACAGAGTCCCTAGTCCTGGAAACCTTCTCACAGTGTAATATGCTACCAGTACAAGTGCTTTGTTGAGCCTGAAAAGGAACCTGGGTGCCACGAGAGGAGAGGACTCATTTCTAGGTCTCAGATGGCAAAGAACTGCTTAAAAAAAATCATAAACGCATTATTTTACAATTTTTAGTTAAATTTTTAGAACGGGTAAAACACTCTTCAATGTTCAGAAAGAATAAAGAAGTTTTCAGCCAGGTGGGACTTCTCACCTATGTCTCTTAAGCTTCTAATTCTCCCTTCCCAAAATACTCTACACTATGCAAGAATTTATCTTTGTTGCAAATTCTTTCATTTTATCTATTGCTACTTTATTTGAAGGACAGACAGAGAAAGACAGAGAGGGAAATCATCTATTCACAGGCTCACTCCTCAAATGACCCTAATAGCCATTGCGGGGGAGGGAGGCTGGCATTCCATATGGGTGCTAGTTCAAGTTTTAGATGTTTTACTTCCTATCCAGCTCCCTGCTAATTATCTGGTAAAAAACAGCAAAAGATGGCCCAAGTGCTTGGGCCCCTGCCACCCACGTGGGAGATCTTCCAAAACCTCTGGCTCCTGGCTTCGGCCTGGCTGTTGCAGACATAGAAGCAGTGAATCAGCATATATTTCTTTCTTTCTTTTTTTTTTACATATTTATCTTATTTTTATTGGAAAGGAAGATTTATAGAGAGGAAGAGAAAGAGAGGAAGATCTTCTGTTCGTTGATTCACTCCCCAAGTGCCTGCAATGGCCAGAGCTGAGCCAGTCCAAAGCCAGAAGCCAGGAGCGTCTTCCAGGTCTCCCACACAGGTGCAGGGTCCCAAGGCTTCGGGCCGTCCTTGACTGCTTTCCAAGGCCACAGGCAGGAATCTGAATGGGGCCACTAGGACTAGAACCGGCACCCATATGGGACCCTGGTACATGCAAGGCAAGGAGTTTAGCTGCTAGGCTACCATACCAGGTCCTTCAGCATATATATTTCTCCCAGCTTCTCTTTAACTCTGATGTTCAAATAAATAAATTAATCTTAAACAAAGAATAAACAAAAAGAACCAGGGCTTGCCAGGCTGAAGCCAGGAGCCAGAAACTTAATCTGGGTCTCCAACATGAGGAGTAAGGAGCCAAGTACTTGTACCTTCAGTGACTGCCTGTCAGGATACATGTTAGCAGGAAGCTGGGGCTTCTTCAGGCACTTCAGTACAGGATACCAACTTTTCAATGTTGATTTAAGTATGACAAATGTCCACCCCGCATGTAACAGTAATGACAGCATATTATTATTATTATTATCATCATTTAAAAAAGATTTTAACACTCATGGCATGAATGGGGGCTAGAGGGTGGAATCAGTTGGGTCAAGTTAGGTTTCAATGCCCAACGAAGCATATAAGATCTGAATGGCATGTGGTACAGACTGGATCAGTCCATTTTACATGCTGGCAGGCACAGGAACCAAAGCTGGAGGCCAGTCCAGTGAGGGTTACTGGGGGTTGCTTTAATGGGGCTATAGCTCCCCCTGGTGTGTGTGAGGGCCGAGTGTGTGCTGGGAAAGACTGGTCTGGGCTGTAGCACCCACTGGTTTGCAGAGGAAGGAAGGCAGACAAATTTATCAACTACCTAGCAAAGCCTGACAGCAAATTTCTGGGCAAATGGAGACTCTGAGGTGGACTATGCCAGCCAACTGACCTTGGAAGCATTTCTTCATCCTTCGAGCGGCAATATCAAAAGCATCTCAGAACTACTGAAACCACTTGAGCAGAACCTTCAAACACATGCCACAATGGGGACCTTTATGGTCTTCCCCATCTCCAGGTATTGAAGTCATTGGGAGGCTGGGGATGGTTTCTCCCCTTACACCCCTGCCTCCCCCAGGTACACGCAGAAGAAAAAGAAAATGTGTAAGCAATAGTGTTGCCCACTTTTCCCTGATCCTTGACCCTTTCTCCCCAATCAACTATGTAAACATCATCAAAAATAATATGTACCACTGGTTCATTCCCCACAACAGCTGGAACTGGGCTAATCTGAACCCAGGAGCCAGGAGCTTCTTCTGGTTTCCCACATGGATGCAGAGTCCCAAGGCTTTGGACCGTCCCTGATTGCTTTCCCAGGCCATAAGTAGGGAGGTGAATGGGAAGTGGAGCGGCCGAGATAACAACAGGTGCCCATATGCGATCCCAGCAAATGCAAGGCGAGGATTAGCCACTAGGCTATTGTGCTCTGACCAACATACTATTTTGTACCTTGTTTAATTTAACAAGACATGCTAGAGTAAAATACGTCAGCATTTATGGAATTCTCTCCTTTGAAAATCTTTTTGAATTTTTCTTAAAGGCAGAGTGTTCCATCTAGACAGTTTTTTGAGAGAGGCAAAAGGGAGCAGCACATTATCAACATACATTTAAAATGTCCAGGCTGGAGTTGTGGTGCCACAGTTCAAGCCACCACCAGTTTTAGTCCTAGCTGCTCTACCTCTGCTCCAGCTCCTGTTTAATGCTCTAGAAAAAACAGTGGAGGATAACCTGGGGCTTGGGCCCCTGCAACCCCCACACGGGTAACCTAGTTGTAGACACAGGCTCCCAGTTTCAGCCTGGCTCCATCCTGGATGTTGCAGTCATTTGGGGGGTAGGGAACCAGTGGGTGCAACATCTCTCCCCTTTGTCACTCCTCTCTGTAACTCTTTCAAATAAATAAGTAAAGCAATCACAAAACAAAACAAACCTTCAGTATATAGGCCTGCTGCATGTGCTTCTCCTCATCTAAGAGTAAGGGAGAGAAACTCTGAAACATTCTGACAAAGTGTTTCTTTTTCCAAGGATTGAAATCTAAGCGACCTGCTCTCCTTCATGTCAATGTGGCATATTCTGAGACTCAGGCTAATCAAGAACCCTCTTTAATTAAAAACCCTCTTAAAAGAGTCGGTTATTTCTGACAGTTTGGAAAGGGTGATTCCACTTTTAAGAAAACCTGAATTTTATTCTTCCTTTATTTTTACTGGGCCTATTGCAAATAAGAGTTTCTTAGTTGATGTCTAGGCCATGCTGGGTACACAGTAGGCTCATGATGGATGTGTTGCCTGGATACATGCATCCAACCCTGCCCAGCATGGCAGGAAGATCAGAAAAGGGAATCATGTTCAGAAGAGAGTAGCCAGAGAAACTAGAACCAGCTGGGCTCCCAACTGCAGGCAGAGCTCCATAGCATAACGCTGCCAAGCTGCAAGGGTCTGTACCTGCTTGCAAAGGTATTCTGAGAACTTGCTTAATCCTTCTTCATGCAGACCCAGCAGTGGGAAGATCTTGAAGAAGCGCTCCACTTGGGGCAGATCCCCTTCCTTGGTGGCGATGGCAAACTTCTCGGCTACAATGGCTTTAAGACGCTGCTCAGCTTCCTGTAGTAACTTCAAGTTAGCATCAATCATGCTCCCTGCTCAAGGGAGAGGAAATGTGCATCAGGTCCAGGCTTTGTGCATAATAGCAATTGATTCTTCAAACAGCTTACGAAAACCAGATATTTTTAACTTCTTTTCTGAGGCAGAGGGGTGGGAGAGGAAGGGAGTAGAGACAGAGAAGAAGAAGGAAGTAACAGGGGGAAGAGAGAGACAGAGAAAGGGCAGAACAGATAGACACGACAAAGGTTGGTTCTTGGGTTCCTTAGGATGCCTGCATCTCATATTTGAGTGCCCTGGTTCCAGTCCTGGCTTCACTGCCTAGTCTAGCTTTCTGCTAACATGCATCAATGGAAGAAGCATGTGGTAGTTCAAGCATACAAGTCCCTGCGCTCTGTGCAATAACCAGATTCACTTCTAGGGTGTTGGCTTTGGTTTGGTTCATTGCAGTTGTGGGCATTTGAGAAGAGAATAAGAACACAGAAATCTCTCTTTGCATCTCTGTGTTTTTTTTTTAATTCTGTGTCTTTCAGCTAAAAGTAACAATTCTTTTCAAGTACCACAATATTTATTGATGCAAACATATAAAAAATGAAGGCTTGAACATGACTTGCTAAGTTAAGTAGACTTAATTTCAGTACTATAAAAAGAGGGACCAATTCAACCTCCCATGATTTGTTTCACAACCACAAAAACCACTTTAAGGACATTAATCACCTCTCAAGCTGATTAGTTCTGTGCAAGTAAACATGTGCTTCTAAAAAGATTTGTACACTTGCCCAGATTCAGAGATGTTCAAATCTAACACATAAAGACTACAGCGGGAGAGAAGTAGAGGTAATAGAGGTAATATGGCTTTTACGGCAACAACCATCAATTACAGCTAAGGAGTTTTCTGTAACAGCCAAATGGATAATGAAATACTGCAGTCACTCAAGTATTACTGATCAAAGTGCATTTCCACAGCATTCAGTGTCAGTATTCAATTTTGTGGCTAACTTGAAATAGTCCATTGTAACCGGCAGCAAAGAACGTGCTTGCAATAGACGGCCTCTGCTTGAAAATTTAATATGTAATTATTCATGCTACTAATATAATAATATTTAACATTAAAGATACATGCCCTTGGGGCAGGCATTATGGTGTAGTAGGTTAAGCTTCCACCTATGATGCCAGCATCCCATACGGGTGCTGGTTTGAGTCCCAGCTGTTCCATTTCCTAACTAGATCCCTGGTAATAGTCTGGTAAAGCAGCGGAAGAGAGCTCAAGGTCTGTACTCACCTGGGAGACCTGGAAGAAGCTCCTGGCTTCTGGCTTTGGACCAGCCTAGATCTGGTCATTGTGACTATTTGGGGAGTGAATCAGTGGGATGGACGCTCTCTCTCTCTTTTCCTTTCTCTGTTAATTCTGCCTTTCAAATAAATTGATACATTTTTTTCAAAGATACATATTTTGGTATAAACAGCTATTTAACAAATGATTCCTTCGGAAGATTTATTTACTTGAAAAGGCAGGGTGACAGAAAAATCTTCACAGAAAGTGACAGAAACATGGGCAGTTATCCTCCTCAACTATGTAAACATCATCAAAAAGAAAATATGTTTTAAAAAAAGTGAGATGAAAGCTTACTCCCTGAAATCCTGCAACAGCCAGGTAAGAACCAGGTGTGGCCTGAACTGAAGTGCAACAATACCTTCCCCAGCTTAACACATATTTACACACTAGCGATCAGTATTGTGGAACAGCCAATAAAGTGCCTGCCTGTGACAAGGCATGCCATAAGGGTGCCAGTTTGAGATCTGACTGCTGCATTTCTGATCCAGTTCCTGCTAATGGCCTGGGGAATGCAGCAGAGGACTGCCTGAGCATGTGGCCCTCTGCCACCCACGTAGCAGACCTGGAGGAAGATTCTGGCTCCAACCTGGCCCAGTACGGGCTGCTGTGGTCATCTGGGGACCGAACAGAGGACAGAAAAATCTTTATATACATACATATATATACACACATGTATACACACACGTATACATATATATTATATATATATTTATCTTTCCACACATATATATATAACTCCGTTAAACAAATTTTTAAAAAAGTTTTTGTATCCTAAATGTATATAGCAGGAAATAAAGCCAGAAAGACAGGGTGAGTCAGGATCCTGAAATGCTCAGCATGTCAAGCTCAGGATTTCATTTATAAGCAGGTAATTAAGGCAACTGCAAATTATCACTGGCCAGAGAATCAGCAGATGTGCATTCAGTTACTTGTCCGTCAGCTGGGGCTAACACCTGCTTACTGCTGGAATAGGAAGTATACACTGTCTACGCAGAGACAAGAAAACTTGTCAGTTAATAGTTGTCTCATTGGGGAGCTTGTCAAGTTCAGATTACAAGTGCTTGTAATTGAACTAGAAATCACTTGGGATGCTGACCTTCTTTGCCCTGTCGGCTCAGCTCAATGACTGACTTGTCCAGGCACAGGTAGCGATGAATGTGGGCTGCAGCTTGTTCATAATCTTCATTCTTCAAAGCAGTCTGAACTCCATCCATGCAAAACTTCAGGTCCAAGATATCATCGGCTCTCTGAATGGCCTGATAGAGGCGGTTCTGCAAAAAGACTTGGTGCTTAGAAATAGTGTCTTCGTACTAAAAAAAATCACTCTCAGGCGTAGGTGGTTTTTGTGTATGTATCTGTTAAAACTTATTTGAAAGGATTCCAGAAGAGCAAAGGAGGGGATGGGCAGAGAGGAAGAAAGAGAGAGAGAAACCTTCCATGTTGGTTCACTTCCCAAATGGCTGGAGCTGGTCCTATTTTGGGCCAGGAGCTTGGAGTTTCTTCCAGGTCTCCCATGTGTGTGCAGGGGCCAAGTACTAGGGTCATCTTCTGCTTTCTTACTTTAGCAGGAAGCTGGATTGGAAGTGGAGCAGCTAGGGCTCATGTTAGTGTCCATATGACATGCTGGCATTGCAGACAGATGCTTTATGTGCTATACCACAGTGCCAGCCCCTAGGGTTAGGTTTTTGACACAGCAGTGGGATACCACAGCCCATTTCAGAATGTCTGCGCTCAAGTCCCACCCCCAGTGCCGATTCTAGTGTCCTGTTGAGGTAAACTCTCTGAAGCAAAAGCATAAGTACTTGGATCCTGGCCAACCACTGAAGAGACTTCAACTAAGTATAGGGCTCCAAGTTTAGTTCAGGCTATTGTGGGCATCTGGGGAGTGAACCAGCAGTTACAAGCTCTGCTTGGCAGTAGGCAATGTGACTTAATGGGCAAAACTGCAGACTTGGATGCTGGCATCCTGTATGTGGGCCATTTTAAGTCCTGGATGTTACACTTCCAATCTTGCTCCTTGCTAAAAGGCTTGGAAAAGCAATGAAAGATAACCCAAGGGGCCCGGCGGCGTGGCCTAGCGGCTAAAGTCCTCGCCTTGAACGCCCCGGGATCCCATATGGGCGCAGGTTCTAATCCCGCCAGCTCCACTTCCCATCCAGCTCCCTGCTTGTGGCCTGGGAAAGCAGTCCAGGACGGCCCAATGCATTGGGACCCTGCACCCGCGTGGGAGCCCCGGAAGAGGTTCCAGGTTCCCAGCATCGGATTGGTGCGCACCGGCCTGTTGCGCTCACTTGGGGAGTGAATCATCGGACGGAGGATCTTCCTCTCTGTCTCTCCTCCTCTCTGTATATCTGACTGTAATAAAATGAATAAATCTTAAAAAAAAAAAGAAAGAAAGATAACCCAAGTGCTTCGGCCCCTTCACCATATGGGAGATTCAGAAGCTCCTCACTTCTCGGTTCAGACTCCCCAGCTCTATTCACTGTAACAATTTGAGGAATGAACCAGTAGACTGAAGATCTTTCTCTCTGCCTCTCCCTTTTTCTCTGTAACTTCCTTATAAATAAACACTTTTCTTTCCCTTAAAGAGTGTTGTCCGTTTATATCTGCTTTTAAATAAAATACAAGTAAATAAATAATTAGGCAACAAGTATCTCCAGATTCAGAATTTAGTCAGCCACAGGTACTCGTCACCTTTCAGTGGCAACCTCACAAACACCATCATTATCACTCACAAAACTGTCAGTCATGGTGACAATGACCAAGACCTCCAACAGATTCCATACAATATTATTAATGTGGTCAAATCATTCATTTTAACAGCAACAGGTATAATCTGTATTTCTATTTGGCTTATCCTATTGAATCTGTAAGTAGGGGAGCAGGTTTTTGGCCTAGCAGTGAAGACATCTGATTTTATGTGAGAGTGGCTATGTTGAACCCTTGCCTTTGGTTCCTGACTCCAGCTTCTGGCCAGTGAAGCCTCCAGGAAGCAGCAGCGATGGCTTAGCAAGGCTTAAGTGGGCCCGGCTTGACAGCGTAATGGTTATTGTCCTTGCTTTGAATGTCCGGGATCCCATATGGGCACCGATTCTAATCACTATAGCCCTGCTTTCCATCCAGCTCCCTGCTTGTGGCCTGGGAAAGCAGACAAGGACAGCCCAAAGCTTTGGGACCGTGCACCCGTGTGGGAGACCCGGAAGAAGTTCCTGGTTCCTGGCTTCTGATTGGCTCAGCTCCAGTTGTTGTGGCCGTATGGGAAATGAACCATCAGACGGAAGATCTTCCTCTCTGTCTCTCCTCCTGTCTGTATATCTGCTTTTCCAATAAAAATAAATCTTTACCAAAAAAAAAAAAAAAAAAAGTAAGGCTTAAGTGAATTGCTTCCTGGCACCCATGGGGGAAAACTGGATTGAATTTTTGTCCCAGCTTTGGACTAGTCCTGGATAGCTAAGGCATCTGGGAAATGAATCAGCAGATGGAACTCTGCTTCTCAGGTATATAAAGAAAAATTTACTAAAACAAGAGACTGATAGAATTATGATTCCTTGTGAAGGACTACACCATTGTAGTAAAATGGGAAAATACGTCCGGGGGTAGGAGTTTTGGGGGGAATCCCAGCCTATATGAGATTATACCATATAATTCAAAACTCAAAATAAAAATATATTTAAAAAATTTAAACATTACAAAGCATATAAATATAATCATAAGATATGCAATGTCTGGGACCATGACATTACCCAAGTCATAAAGTAAGTATGTGTAGGCATTTTTCTTTTAAGACAAGCAAACATGCGCCAGGTTGTGCTAGGCTGTTGCACCTGCTGGTGACATGTGGGTGTAGATACCCTTTACCAGGTTGAGGAAGTTCTAATCTATTCATTGCATTTATATATGTATATATGTTTTATATATCATATATAAAATATACAAATATATTTTAAGGCTAAATATAGTTCCTGCTTTATCCAGCAATTTTTAAAAAAGATTTAATTTTTATTGAAAAGTAAGATACACAGAGAGGAGAGACAGAGAAGAAGATCTTTGCCCATTCAATACCTAAGCAGCCGCAATGGCCTAGGCTGAGCCAATTAGAAGCCGGAGCCAGGAATTTCTTCTGGTCTCCCATGCGGGTGCAGGGTCCCAAGGCTTTGGGTCATCCTTAACTGTTTTCCCAGGCCACAAGCAGGGAGCTAGATGGGAAGTGGGGCTGTTGGGATTAGAACTGGTGCCCATATGGAATCCCGGCAGGTGCAAGGCAAGGACTTTAGCTGCTAGGCTACTGTGCTGGGCCCTCCAACAATTTTTTTTTTAAAGGATGCATTTAGTTTATTTGAAATGCAGATTTACAGATAGAGAGAGGTAAACAGAGAAAGATCTTCCACCCACTAGTTTAGTCTCCAGATGGGCTGAATGGCTAGGGCTGAGCCAGGACAAAGACAGGGACCAGGAGCTTTTTCCGGGTCTCCCACATGAGTGGAAGGGCACAAGGACTTGGGCCATCCTCTGCAGCTTTCCTGGGCACACTAGCAGGGGGCTGAATCAGAAGTAAGGCGGTTGGGACTGAACCAGCAGCCCTATGGGATGCTGGCATTGCAGGCAGTGACTTTATTACACTGGCCCCTCACTGAGTGACTTTATTGTGAATGTGCACTGAACTTTGTCCAGAGCTTTTCTGAGTCTATGAAATGATTATGTGGTTTTGGCTCTTCATTCTACTGATATAGTCCATTATATTAATTAATTTTCCAATGCTAAATGCAACTTGCACTGCTAAGATGAATTGCACTTCTCTTGGTACATAATCTTTTTTATATAAATTTGTTGGATTTGCTTTGCTAGTGTTTTGTTGTGGAATTCTAAGTCTGTACTTGTAACAGCTATTGGTTTGGCGTTTTCTTGTCATATCTGTGGCTTTGGTAGCTCATATTAAATTTTTCTAAAGTGGTGCTGCTCTGATCTCTAATGTGTGGCTTCTTTACTGCATTTTACTAAAAAACATCAAGAGCTCTCCGGGGTTACCTTGGCTAGGTCAAGCTGCCGGACTTTGCTGGACACGTTCTCGGCGAGGTTGCAGGTAAAGGTGATCATTCCCGCCAGCTGCTTTGCGTCTCCCTCAATCAACTGCAAGTTGGGACTGGAGACATACAACGACACCATTCACATAGCCATAGGCACAAGGAATGAAAAGCTTCTTGTGCAGATGGAAACTATTTCTTCCTCTTTTGTCTCTCCCTATAATTCATAGTTCAGTTCACTCTACAAACAACTTTCTAGTGTTTTATTGTAAATACAGACCTATACGTAACAAAAATTTGTAACATTACAAATACATCCCTAAATATGGAGTGAGTAGATTCCCCCAGTTACTAAGTGAGCAAAACATGTGTTAACCAACAATCTGAGAGGCTGCTGAAGTCAAAGTACCATTTCACTGACTAGCAAATATAGAAAGTATATTAAAAAGTGGTTCTCCAACTTCAGTTGTACACCAGAATCATTTAATAGACTTGTTAAAACTCCCCTTCCTGACCTCATCCCTAGAGTGATTCAGTAAGCTTGGAGTGATTCTAAAGTATGCATTTTTAGTGTCTAGTGGTGATGCTGGTACTGCTGCTCCAAGGACTCTGAGAACCACTGGATCCTTAGATGTTCATTTTTCCTTGAGATAAGTTTTTTGTACATTTCAAACTCAATTGGCAGTTCATTATAGAAAGCTAGGAAAACTTTCAACTTGTCTAAAGAACACTGCTGGCAGTTATGATAGATCTTGCTAAGATCCAGAGACTTACCCCATTCGGTGGAGAGTGACCATCTTACTCTCAATAGTGCTTTGCTGTTCCAAAAGAGCGTCCAGCTCTCTCTCTACCACTTTCTGAAACACAGAAACATTTCTTGTCATCAGAACGTTTGGTATGATTATTTTTAGTGAGGGATAAATCCCATTTCAAACTGCTTAAGTTCCACTAAGCTCTTTTTGGCCATGAACAAAAAGCAGTTCATTTTTCCACTGATCACTCTGCATCATTATTGTTCCTTATTTTTACTCCATCTAGCATACGAACAGCACACATGGGAGGAAGCACACATTCATTCATCGGCAGAGTGACCAACACAAGACGGTATTTAAAATGAAATGATTGGGCCTGGCTTGACAGTCTAGAGGCTAAAGTCTTTGCCTCACAGGCACCAGGAAACCATTCACATGGACGCCAGTTTGTGTTCCGGCTGCTCCGCTTCCTATCCAGCTCCCTGCTTGTGGCCTGGAAAGCAGTAGAGGACAGCCCAAAGCCCTGGGACCCTGCACCAGTGGGAAACCTGGAAGGAGCTCCTGGCTCTTGATCAGCTCAGGTCTGGCTACTGTGGCCACTTGTAGAGTGAACCAGTGGATGGAAGATCTTTCTCTCTGTAAATCTGATTTTCCAATAATAAATATTCTTAAAAAATGACTAAATGCACAAAATTTCCCAAATTCTAGTAACACACACACACACACACACAAATCCTGTTTTGCACTTAGAACAAATGTAATACTCAGGCTATTTCCTTTGCTACCTTACTTCATGGAACTTTCTTCTATTTTCTCATGTGTAAGAGAGACAGAAATATTTACCTCCTAGGACTAGGTAAGCCACCCAGGGTAAAGCACAATGTGTTGAACACTTGTATGTGGCAGACAGTGTAATAATATGAGGGGAAAATGGAGAAGAAGAAAATATGTGTGGGGGAATCCTTATGCCTACAAATAGTACGATGGAAAATAACAAACTTAAAAAACAAACAAAAAACCAAACCCTTCCCCCAGTCATCAAATACAAGCACAGAATACTGTATTTGTACGACCTTAATTTTCTCTCCAAAGTGTTGGTTGACCCAGCAAACACAAACCAAGGAATGTGAAACCAAGAGTACTGAGTTTTAAAATATATCTTGCCAGGGAACATTATCAGAAAACTGCTAGAGTTGGTGCAAGTCAGAAGGTGAAAATATTTTATGACATTAATAAATTTCCTCACTCCCAGACTGGCACTGCCTTTCTTGTGCTCAACATTAGTTAAAAAAAAAATCCCCAGGGTAGAGATGACGCGACTTTTTCAAGACTGGACAGCTCAAACTTGCACAAGTTGTGCAGTGAACCCGAAACCCTACAATGACACTCTCAAACCCTTCCCTGCAAGAGCGCTTCAAGGGCTTTGGTAACGGGATGAAAAGTCGTGGTTTTCACATTAAGCCAAGGCAAATCTTCCTTGGAGAATGAGGCGACGTGGTCCATACTCTTCAGTCTAACTGCACTCAAGAGGAGGAACTGTATTTCCCACGACTGAGAGGTCCTAAAGCCCACTTGCCCCTGGAAACAAAAAAAAGGCTCAGTTCCCGACCTCCTCGCCGCAGAGCCGTTCGTACACAGCCTCCAGCTCCTGCAGCTCTGTCAGGGAGCGAATGAGCTCGGTGGAGATTTCGGAACAGCGGCTTCCTCCCCCGCCCTCACAAGGATGAGCTGCCTCGGGTACTTTCTGAGGGGACTCGACACCCGCCATCTTGTTCGGCACTTCCGCCTCCACGAGGCCCCGTCGGCGTTTCGGTTCTATGGGGCTGCCCGTGGAAGTGCCCGACGAACTCGTATTTTTTTTTGTAACGTCTAGTATTTCTAGTATCCAAGAAAAAAGTTACTGCCATATAGTCTACGTAAACGGGTTTTAACGTGGGATGGAAGCAAGAAAGAAGCATTTTTTAATGTATCTCAACATGTTGCAGGCGCGGATTGGATTTCTTTTTCCGTCGCGCGCCCTCAGTAGGTCCCTAACTAGAGGGCTAATGGCGGATGCCGGCGTTTCGCCGTTAGCGCTGGCTTAGACGTGAATCAACGCGACATCCGTTGGATATCTCCGCCATCCTTACAACTGCAGGGTAAAAAAGCGGCCTCTCGACTTCCCCTGGCGTGGGGATGTGGAGAGCGGACACTCCGGAGGGGAGGCCCGATTGTGGGGGGAGATTTTAGGCAGTCTAGGCCCGAGAGGTCCGAGCAAGGGTCAGATCTGTGTAAGTGGACCGCGGTGGCGCGAATACGGCTCTGTAAAGTCACCCGCCCGAATCTAGCTCGAAATAAGAGATTAACTTGTCTTTTTTGGCCTTGCGGATTCTGAGGCGGGGGAAGTGTGAGCAGAGAGCGGGATATCTCTGGAGAGTAAACGGTACACGAGCGGGGGAATGCATACGAAAAGCGTAAATAACGAAGCAGTCTTCTCAGCCGAAGCCTTTGGGTTGACTTTGTATCTAGGTGGCTGGGCAACTAGTCTCCAACTCTGAACTCCAGTTTTGTATTTTGCAAACGGGGGCCTCCTGTGGTCTTGAGGGTTTGGCCGAATTAAAACTGCCATGCTACTCAACTGGGACGTGGAGGGATGGATGGCTAGACGTTTGCTACTACCGGCCTGCCCGTTAGGGTGCTCGGAGTATCTGAGGGTACAAAATGCCTCCCCCCCCCCCCAAAAAAAAGTGAGAACTGTATCTCTTAGGATTCGTGGCTGGCCGGGAGAACAGATCTTTTCACCTTGTTTTGCTGAACCTGCAAGTATTTGACTTGATCGTAGCCACAAGGCTGTGAAGCGAGAACCCCAGAAGTATTGATGAGGGCATTTGTCTAATACATCTCTTTTCCTGTCTTAATAACCATGTCAGATTTGTGTGTTCATTATACAATGTTTTCTCTAGATTTCTGAGGTCCGTTTGCATTTGTTTCTACATGAGAACGTGGGGAAAAGATAGTTAGAATGACTTTTCTTTGGCAAGTTGGTGTTAGCTTTTGCGGGTGTTGGTACCTCACTCTGCAGTTTTCAGTCCTACCTGCTGAGAAGAAATACTTTCTTTGTAGGGAGGCCTTCTGGTTAGGAGATGGATTCAGTTTTTCTCAGTTTTTGATGGTGAGTAGGTTTCAGTTTTAAATTCTGGCTACTTTGAAATGGAGAGCTGTATAAGAATTGCCAATAAAAGCAGTTTAAGATCATTTTTCAGCCGATAAACAAAGGTGGAAATATCAACGTGGCTGTTTATGGTGGACCATACATTGCTGGGGATGTAAATTGGTAGAAAAACCTCTTTAAAGGCAATCTGGCAGCATCCATCTGTCTACTATTAGAGAAATACTCAAGCGTGATTGAGAGCACCTCAGAAAGTTTGTGGGGAAATGACATTAAAAGATAAGTTTATTTTGGTCAGCAAATTATCATGTCCATAGGTAGCATTTTCTCATGGTATACATTTTCCTTGAACATTTTGTAGATGCCTTGAATGAATGACTCACATTCGGGAATTTTCTTTGCAGTCTCCTAAATGTTCATTAGTGGAATACTTAACAATATTGCTGATTATTTTATTCTATGAGTATAAAATAATTGAAAGAAAGTAGATTAAGTTGTCCTATAGTGTTAGTGTGTAAAACACAGTATCCAACTAATGGTAAAAGGGAGAATAGACTAGGATAATGTTGCTTGTTATTTATATTAAAAAAAAAAAACCAATCCTGAGAGGACAGCAAATGGCTTTGGTAAATGGATTTGCTCAGGGAGAACCACGTGTTTTAGGAATGATTTAGAGAAACTTTTTGATGTGCCCTTAAATTTTGAACCATGTGTACATAGCCTATTCAAATGCAATGAAAATAGACCTTAGTTCTCGCGAAAAAATGATAAACAGGTAGTGTTCTGTTAATGGCACTCTTCAGCAGTTCAGCACTGGCTTAGGAGCTTCAGAGGTGATTTATCCTCAATTCCCTTATCTGTAAACGGAGTAAAAAGCTATCTACCGAAAGGGAAAGTCTGTAGCGTGGGACCAGACCTAGACTGCACTCTGACTTGTATGTTATTAATACACCTTAGTTTGCTGCCTTGAGCTGAAGTTTCCAGAAGAATTGTCTGTAGAAATAACAGTTTTATGGGGATTTTTTTTTCTCCCTTAGCTTACATTAATTTGATATTGTTGCTGTAACTTGGCCCTGGTGTTCTGCATAGCACCGTTTGGCAACCACCATGTTCCTGTACAACTTGACCTTGCAGCGAGCCACTGGCATTAGCTTTGCCATTCATGGCAACTTCTCTGGTAAGTTGTGAATTAATATGTTGTTAACCTGTTGGTAAATTTGAGCCATTGACATTTGACTTGCAGTACATAAAATTTCATGTTACATTAAAGCTCACTATCTGTTTCTTAATTTCTGGTACATTTCCTAGCTCATGTTCAATGATTAGTACCAGAGATGTGTGTTTCTTGGTTATCTACGTGGTACTGGATTGTGAGCATATTCCTGTGAAGCGAGACAAGGTGTGGAAGATAGATCATGTGTCATCTTGTGTTTATCAGTTTGAAAAAAAAATGTCTAAAACTTGATAGGTTATCAAAGAGCAGAAGTATAGAATTTGGACCTGGGCTTTGTGCTTGAGGGGATAGTAGAGTTTTTGTTTATTTGTTTGTTTGTTTAGGGATGATCTACTTCATAAACAGTTCATTTGCCACTCTGCGTCATATGCAGTGAACTGGAGTGGTGAGGGATATTTTTGGAAAAACCAAGTTAAGATCAGATTGTGTAAATTTGTTTGTTTTAAAGGTTTACTTATTTTATTTGGAAGCCAGAGATAGGGTGATAATGATCTTCCATGCATTGGTTTACTCCACCAACTGTGCCGGGCTGAGGTCAGAAGCTTCTTGCAGGTCTCTTACATGAGTGACAGGAACCCAAGCACTCTGGCAATTTTCTGCTGCTTTCCCAGGCCATATACAGGGAACTGGATTGGAAGTGGGCTAACTAGGACTTGATCTTGTGCCCATGGGATGCTGGGGCTCTCATAGGACGCTGGTGGTCATGGTAGCAGCTTACCTTACTGCACCACAATTTCAGACCAAGACGTTTTCCCCTTTCCTGTTAGTGAACATTACAGTAAGTATAGTTATTTAGCTTCTAGGGCATTTTGGAGTGCTTGATCTTACCTGATCTCTGGAGGATGTTGTGAAGTTTTTTTGGCCAGATATGTAAAAGCATTAAGTGAAAATGGATTGGAATGGTTAGTGATACTGTATCCAATATGTGGCAGGTGTTTGGTTCAGGGGCCAGGTCCATCTTCTGGGCCTGTCACAGTGGGTTAGAGGCTAAAGCTCTCGTCTTGCACGAGCTGGGGTCCCATATGGACACTGGTTTGTGTCCTAGTGGCCCTGCTTCTCTTCCATCTCCCTGCTTGTGGCCTGGGAAAGCAGTTGAGGACGGCCCAAAGCCTCTGGACCCTGCACCCTGTGTGGGAGACCTGGAAGAAGCTCCTGGCTCCTGGCTTCGGATTGGCTTAGCTCTGGACATGTGGCCATTTGAGGAGTGAGTCATCGGATGGAAGATCTTCCTCTCTGTTTCTCCTCTCTGTGTGTGTTGAATTTCAAAAAAAAGATGCATCTTCTGGGGCTGGTGCTGTGACATAGCAATGTAGTCTTCTACCTGTAACAGTGGCAATCTATATATGCTACAGTTCAAGTTCCGGTTGCTCCACTTCCAATCCAGCTTCCTGGGCACATAGCAGAGGATGGTCCAAGGCCTTGGGCCCCAGCCCACACAGGAGATTCAAAAGAAGCCTCAGTCTCCCAACTTCGGATGGGCCCATCTCTGGCCATAGTAAACATTTGGGGAATGAACCAGTGGATAGATCTGTCTCACTCTATAACTGACTTTCTTTTTTTTTTTTTTTTTTTTTTTTAAAGATTTATTTTATTTTTATTACAAAGTCAGATACACTGAGAGGAGGAGAGACAGAGAGGAAGTGGAGCTGCCGGGATTAGAACCAGCGGCCATATGGGATCAAGGCAAGGACCTTAGCCACTAGGCCACGCTGCCGAGCCCCTATAACTGACTTTCAAGTAAATAGATCTTTTTGGATACTTTTTAAAAGAAGATTTATTTTGATTTGAAAGGTCAGTTTACAGAGAGGAGAGAGCCAGAGATCTTCTGTTTGCTGGTTTATTCCCCAAATGACTGCAGTGAGTGGAACTGAAGTGATCTAGAGCTAGAAGCGAGGAGATTTTTATGTGTTTCCCAAGTGAATGCAGAGTCGCAATGCCTTGAGCCATCCCTCTCTGCTTTCCCAGGCTACAAGCAGGGAGTTGGATGGAAAGTGGGATAGTTGGGACATGAAATGGCACCCAAATGGACGGCCAGTGCTTGAAGGTAGAGGATTAATCTGTTGAGTCACAATACTGCCCCCAAATAAATAAATGTTTTTTTAAAAAAAAGATAATTCTTGTGTATCCCACATGGGAGTAACTGATTTAAGTCTTGACTCCACTTCTAATTCTAGCTTCCTTTTATTATGCACCCTGGAAGATAGTGATGTGACACCTAGTTGGATTCCCTGCCAGCAGTGTGGGAGCCCCAGATAATATTCTGAGTTTGACCCAGCTCTACCCTGGCCTTTCTGAGCATTTAGAGTAGACCAGTAGTCTCTAATGGTCATCTCTCATTCTTGTCTCTTTGTCTTTTCAAATACAATATAAGAAGAGCCATGGCAGTGGGAATATAAAATCAGAGATATGTTTTCACTTAGATGGAAAGTGACAGTGAAGTTGAGAGCCGACAGTGTTGCTCAACAGACTAATGCTCTACATTCCTGGCGTCTCATATGGGCCCTATGCAAACAGAATTTATTTAAAACAAAAACTCAGTGCAAAAAGTGCATGCATATTCAGGTTAAGTTTTTGTGCTAGTTCTAATTGTTTATGATCTTTGTGTTTTGGTAGGAACCAAACAACAGGAAATTGTTGTTTCTCGTGGCAAGATCTTGGAGCTGCTGCGGCCAGACCCCAACACTGGCAAAGTGCATACTCTTCTCACCGTGGAAGTGTTTGGTGTCATCCGCTCACTCATGGCCTTCAGGCTTACAGGAGGCACCAAAGACTACATAGTGGTTGGCAGTGACTCAGGGCGGATTGTTATCTTGGAATACCAGCCTTCTAAGAATATGTTTGAAAAAATTCACCAAGAAACTTTTGGCAAGAGTGGGTGCCGGCGCATCGTACCTGGACAGTTCTTAGCTGTGGATCCCAAGGGGCGAGCTGTTATGATTAGTGAGTAACTTGCTCTACTTGTTCTCTTGACTGCATTTTTGATTCTTAAAAGTGCTGAGTTTAGGACAACAGTGTATCATCTTGGTACTGTCCTAGTGTGTGTATCACTTAAACGTGGGTAAAATTTGACAAATGCAACTTACCTGTTAAAATAGTGGGAAAGTCTTACTAACATGTCATACTATTTCCTATCCAGTTGAAAATAGGTGTTTTTCAATCATTTGCTAGCTAAAAAACTACAGTGAAAATGGTTTTTTTCAATAGGACAGGTGGATATGGTTGAATTTTACAAGTCTGAAATGATGATTTGTATTCATGTCTCTTCTCTGATAAGTTCTTGAAGAAAATTGTGTGTCTGATCAGGCTTCTAGAAGACAACCTTTTTAATCTTAAAATGGTTAGGTTAATTTTTTTAAAAAAAGCTGGCAATTTTAAATATTACTGCTTAGTTTTTCTGTGTAGTAAAAACTAAGTTGCATTAAAAGTTTTGACAAGTTAGTAGATACATCAAAATAATGCTATCGTCTGCAGTGTAGTAAAATCTTAAGTTACTGTACTTAAGATAGTGTTGGTTATTAATAAAAATGACCCAATTTTTCCCTTTTCAAGAAAATCTTGGGAAGTTAACTGTTGTGAATATCTCTTTCTGTCTGGAAATTTTGTATGTTTTGTCGTTTGCCACTGTAGGTGCCATTGAAAAGCAGAAGTTGGTGTACATTTTGAACAGAGATGCTGCAGCCCGCCTTACCATTTCATCTCCCTTGGAGGCTCACAAAGCAAACACATTGGTATACCATGTGGTTGGAGTTGATGTGGGATTTGAAAATCCTATGTTTGCTTGTCTGGAAATGGATTATGAGGTAATGGGGACTGTGATTTTGTTTTTTATTTGGATTTCTTTCAATCACTTGTGTGTTTTCACAGTATTTTTTTTTTCATTGTATGTATCTTAAATCTAGCAAAGAATTTACATATTCCAAATGCCTTACTGAAACAATTTGTTTAATGGGTTCTTAGATTATCTAATAGTCATTGATCTGTTTTAAACAATTTTCTTGTGGACACAAGCATTTTGGGAAAAGCTATGTGAAAAAGATGAAGCTGTGTTTGGGGTATTTTTTTGACAGGGAAATAAAAAGCTTAGCAGAAGGACACCTCTTCTACTAGAAGGATTACTGCACCCAGAGTTAGAAGTTGGTGTATACTGTAGCACCAGCATTGTCAAATTATTTGACATCTATGGACCTCTTGAAGAACAAGTTCTATTCTATGATATCTAAAAGTTCTTTTTACTGATCACTCTTGTTTTATTTTTTAAAACTGATCAGTCTTTAAATATACTCTTGTACAGGAAGCAGACAATGATCCAACAGGAGAAGCAGCAGCTAATACCCAGCAGACACTGACTTTCTATGAGCTAGACCTTGGTTTAAATCATGTGGTCCGAAAGTACAGTGAACCTTTGGAGGAACATGGCAACTTCCTTATTACAGGTATTTTTTACAGAGCAGCTCTATATACTTTTTATTCCATTTTATCTCCTTATCTAACAGGTTTAACTTAATAGGGCTTGGAAGGTAATCTGATATTAAACTGATTATCATGTTTATATTTTGCTGAGATTAGAAGTTTTTTTAAAATTTATTTTAAAGATTTATTTATTGGAAAGGTGAATTTTTAAGAGAGAAGGACAGAGAAAGATTTCATCCATTGCTTCAGTCGCCACATGGTGGCAAACAGCCTGAGCTGAGCTGATCTAAAACCAGGAGCCAGGAGCTTTCTCTGGCCTTGGGACATCAATTGCTCCCATATGGAGATGTGGAGGAAGCATTTGGCTCCTTGGCTGCTTTTCTACTGACTAGTCTTCCTGCTGATAACCTGGGAAAACAGTAGTGAGTGGTTGAAGAGCTTGGGCCCTTTTATCCATGTGGCCAACCCTGATGAAGCTCCTGATTCTTGATTGGTGTGGCCCTTGATCAATGCTCCAAATCCTGTAGTAAACCCCCCTCTTTTTTTTTAATGTGTATCCCGTTATGTTTGCTCTGTGTTAAGTTTTGACTCTTTATTTTTATTTGAAAAGCAAAGTTAGAGAGAAGGAGGGGATGTCTTCCATCCCCTGGTTCACTCCTCAAATGGCCACAATTGCCAAACTGAGCTTATCTGAAACCAGGAGCCCTGAGCTTCTGGGTCTCCCATGTGAATACAGGGTCCTAAGGCTTTGGGCCATCCTCTCCTGCTTTCTCAGGCCGTAAGCCTGGGACCTGGATTAAAATTGGAGCAGCCAATACTAGAACCATCATCCCAGTGGGACCGTGGTACCTCAGGCCAAGACTTAACTTACTGTGCCATGCTGCTGCCCTCTATAGTAAATAAATCTTTACAGAGGGAAATAAAGATATGTGCTGGACAGAAGTTGAAAGTCAAGGTTGTTCGTTGTTACATCATTATTTATTAGTAAGTCATAAATTTAACCAAATAACCATGTTAAATTTTCTCTGGCAGTCCCAGGAGGGTCTGATGGTCCAAGTGGAGTACTGATTTGCTCTGAAAACTATATCACTTACAAGAACTTCGGTGACCAACCGGATATCCGATGTCCAATTCCCAGGAGACGGGTAAGGTTTTAACTACCTATAGTTGATAGATACTTGTGCTTGTGGTATGGATTTTATTTTTGTAATGACAATATAGTATGTCAGTCAAGGTAAGGTTTAGTTTTTTTGTAATTTTTTTTAGTTTCATTATTTGAAGGGCAGAAACTTGGCGCAATGGAGATTATCCATTAGCTGTTTCATGCCTTGTGCCAACAGTAGCTGCGATGGGGCTAGACAAGACTAGGAGACGGAAACTATCATGGACTCTCTGCAGAAGTGGCCAAATTCCTGTCCTTAAACCACTTAGCTCTGCTTCCCATGTCATGTTAGCTGGATTGTGGTAGCTAGGACTCAAACTAAGTCATGTTTTGGACTGTGGTTGCTTAATCTCTTTTGCTGCATTGTCTGTCCCTGCCAGTGTTATTTATTTATAACTATTTATAGTTGTAGAAAACTTGGAAATAAATTAGTGAATTAAATTGTGTTTGATAAGTTGATTGGACAATTTATTGTTAACCTTACTATACCAGACACTTTGATTCAGGTATAAAAATTCTTAAAGGACTAACGCAGAGAAACCCAAAGTGTTGGACATTTTTTTTCAAGGAGAAAATCTTTTTGCAAATGTTCTTTAATTCCAAAGTTAAAGAATCATGGAAAGTGATGTGGATTTTAGGAATCATGGAAAGTGATGTGGAGTTTGGAAGGTAATGACATGGACATGTTGAATGTTTATTTCACAGCCTGAAATGATGATTAGTTAAATTTCATGTCTCTTCTCTGACATTTTCCTCTGGAGATAAATTTGCCTTATCAATCTGATCAGGCTGTAGAACAAAATTGTGACTCATTTGATTGCCCAGCATTTTTTACATAATTTATAGCAGATAAGAATTTTTAACCATCTGTTTCAAGATGCTATGACTTAAGTAGCCTTCATAGGCCCTATTGGTAAGGTGCAGAATTTCGCAAAAAGGAAAATATGTTCAGATTTGATTGTATGCTATTTAACTTCCCTAGAATGACCTGGATGACCCTGAAAGAGGAATGATTTTTGTCTGTTCTGCAACCCATAAGACAAAGTCGATGTTCTTCTTCTTGGCCCAAACAGAGCAGGGTGATATCTTCAAGATCACTTTGGAAACAGATGAAGATATGGTAAGTAGGCTATGGAGAGGGGAGATTTTTCTGCTGGGTGATGTTTTGTATCTAGCCAATGAAATTTTTTTCTAGTTGTAATTTTAATCTGATGATTTTAAGATTTGTTTATGTATTTGACAGGCAGAGGAGATAGAGGGAGAGATCATCAGTCCTGTTGTTCACTTTGCAGATGGGTACAATAGCCAGGGCTGGGCTGAAGTCAGGAGCCAGGAAATGCATCTCAGCCAGTAAGGGTGGCACAAACTCAAATACTTGGGCCCATCATCCGCTGGCAGATGAGTAGGGAGCTAGTTTGGAAGTGGAATAATTAGAATGAATTGCCACTCCTGATTGGAATGCTGGCAGTGGAAGCAGTGGCCCAGTCTGTCGGGCCATGTTGCAGGGCTTCAGTGATGATGTTTTAGAAACAGTCCAAGCTGTGGTGGGTATTTAGAAGTGAGCTGATAGGGCATTTCGCTTTGTTCTCATCTTTTAGGTTAAAAAAAGGGACAAAATGTTTATGCATGTAAGGTTCACAAAGCTGTTTTATGGATCTTTTTTACTATGTGTTTTCCTGTTACAATCACTTTCTGAGATGAGATAGGCAAGACAGTTAAATGTAAATTAAAAAATGGAAGCTGGACGCGTATAGTGGTATAGAGCATGCTAACTCTCCACCTGCAGTGCCAGCATTGCAGTTGGGCTCCAGTTTGAGTCCTAGCTGCTCCACATCTGATCCAGCCCCCTGCTTGCTTTTTTTTTTTTTTTAAGATTTATTTATTTTTATTGGAAAGGCTGATACACAGAGAGGAAGATCTTCCTTCCGATGATTCACTCCCCAAGTGATTGCAATGGCTGGAGCTGAGCCAGTTGAAGCCAGGAGCCTCTTCGGTTCTCCCACGCGGGCACAGGGTCCCAAGTCTTTGGGCCGTCCTCGACTGCTTTTCCAGGCCTCAACGAGGGGCTGGATGGGAAGCGGGGGCTGCTGGAATTAGAATCGGCAACCACATGGGATCCTGGCGTGTGCAAAGCGAGGACTTTAGCCACTATGTTATCGCACTGGGCCCCAGCCCCCTGCTTTTAAGCCTGTCAAAGCAATACCGGGTCTTGTGCCCTTGCACATTGGAATCCAAAAGAAGTTCTTGGTTACCAGTTTTGACTGGCCAAGCTCAGCCTAATGCAGCCTTTAAGGGGTGAACCCGTAGATGGATGATATCTCATTGTTTTCTCCCTCTTGCCCTGAAACTTTGACTTTCAAGTAAAAACAAATCATTTTTTAAAAGCTTCTAGGGCCTGGCGGCGTGGCCTAGCGGCTAAAGTCCTTGCCTTGAAAGCCCCGGGATCCCATATGGGCGCCGGTTCTAATCCCGGCAGCTCCACTTCCCATCCAGCTCCCTGCCTGTGGCCTGGGAAAGCAGTCGAGGACGGCCCAAAGCTTTGGAACCCTGCACCCACGTGGGAGACCTGGAAGAAGTTCCTGGTTCCCGGCTTCGGATTGGCTCGCACCGGCCCGTTGCGGCTCACTTGGGGAGTGAAACATCGGATGGAAGATCTTCCTCTCTGTCTCTCCTCCTCTCTGTATATCCGGCTTTCCAATAACAATAAATCTTAAAAATAAATAAATAAATAAATAAATAAAAGCTTCTAGAGCTACTAAAAATCTTTTATGGAAAAAGAAACTTAAAATACCTTAGAAAGTTATTGTCTTTGAGATTGATATATGAATATAGATGTTTCTTTTTGATTACCTCTGCTTTAGTTAGTACTCATGTAATCATGTAAGACTGAGAAATGTCCTTTTAAAAAATGTGTATGTATTTATTTGAAGGAGAGACAAAGTTAAACACATCTGCCATTCCTTGGTTCACTGTCCAAATGCGTGCAACAGTCATAGTGTCACAGCCAGGCTAGAGCAGTCCAGAGCTCAGTCCATTTCCCCCATCTGCTGCTGCCTTCCCAGGAACACCAGCAGGAAGCTGCATCACAAGTGGCATAGCCTTATGGGCTGTCGTCGTTCTGGGGAGTAACTTAACCTGTGCTGCAACACCTGCCCCAGTTGTTATTTTCAACTGATAGTAGTTGGTATAAAGAAATGAAAGCCCTTCAAGTCCGCTGAGAGCTGCTAATATACTGGATGTGTTCCTTCTTTCAACCTGTAGTAAAACTTTATTGGAAGTTTTATTTACTGCTTAAATCATCAATTAGCAAGGTTTTTTAACAGTCTAGGCATTTCCCTGTTGCTCTTTTCTGCTTTTGTGGGTGCTCTGTCTTACCTGTTCAGTTGTGCCGTTTGCAGTACAAAAGCGTCCAAGGACAGTAAATAAGCAGATAGGTGTGGCTAGTCTGAGGCTTGTGGAATGCTTATTCCCTGGTTCCATAGTAAATTGGTATCTTACTTGCTTCTTAATGTGTAATAGCTTAGGTACTCTGGGGCTCCGTTCTGTAGCCCAATTTCACTTAAATCTTTTCATTTCAGGTTACTGAGATCCGGCTTAAGTATTTTGATACTGTACCTGTTGCTGCAGCCATGTGTGTGCTTAAAACAGGCTTTCTTTTTGTGGCATCAGAATTTGGAAACCAGTGAGTAATCTCTTTATTACCGTGCTTTACCCTGGTTGTTGTAAAGGTTAAACAGGAAGAAGATGTGGGTTTAAGGCTGGGTAGCTTTTCACAAGAGTATTTTAAGTTTTTCTCTTAAGGTTTACTTTTCCTTCTACTTTATAACGTTTGTTATCTCCTTTTAGTTTAGTAGCTTAAATCAGCAGCTCTTGAGTATTGTAAAAATATCTTTAGAAGTACTTTTGGCTATGTATTTTATTTTTTTGGAATTCATGCATACTTTATTTTTTTTTCTCTCTTTTTTTTTATTCATTAATTACATTGTATTATGTGTCACAGTTTCATAGGTACTGGGATTCTCCCCACCCCTCCCCAAACCCTCCCACCATGGTGGATTCCTCCACCTTGTTGCATAACCACAGTTCAAGTTCAGTTGAGATTCCCTCATTGCAAGCATATACCAAACATAGAGTCCAGCATCTTATTGTCCAGTCAAGTTCAATGGCTTCTTAGGTGGCTATGCATTTTAGTAAATGCTTGTTGAAGTGCTTTTAGTAAAAGAAAAACACGTGTACAAACCTAAAATGGGAGCTTTCACTACCAACAGCTGCCAACCCACACAACCGATCCTTACAAATTTAAATTTAGTACATTTGTTAATTGTTAATGATGCGTCAATTCTAATAACGGAAATGTGAAAATGCTCTGCTATTAGCTTGGGAAGAGCAGGAGAGAATGGCCCAAGTGTTTGGATCCTGGCCAGTTACAAGGGAAACCTGCTTGAAGCTTTTGTCTCCTGGTCCTTCCCTGGCGTTTGTGGCCATCATGGGTGAACTAGCAGATGAAATATCTCCTTCTCTCTTTCAGATAAACATTTAAAAACAAACTCTTTTAAATTGTCATGGTGTGCATCTAATGCCACTTTCGTTTCTTTGGGGTACATAACTCAGATCAGAACTGATGGCGTATGTTCATTGATGTTCCACTTTCGTTTCTTTGGGGTACATAACTCAGATTAGAATTGATGGCGTATGTTCATTGATGTTTCACTTTGAAGTGACTAGCAGAGTTTAATAATAGCTGCACCAACCTGTCTTCCCATAATGTATAGGAGTTGCAGTTTTTCTCCATATTCTTGTAAGTGTGTGTCCACTTTGTATGTCATACAGATTGTATGGACGTGTACCAGGTATGAGGTAGTATTGCACTGTGGTTTTGATTTGTGTTTGTTATTAGTAATGTTGAATATGCTTATTGGCCATTTGTCCATCTTCTCTGGAGAAACATCTTTTCAGGTCTTTGTCACATCAAAAATTTTGTCTGTGAGAAGTAGAGAGAAAGCTCCCAACCATTGGTTTTTTGCTTATATCCCTACAAAAGTTGAGAGGCCAAAACCAGAAGCTGAAAGCAAGTTAGATCTCCCACATTGGAGGCAAGAAATCTGTAATTTGAGCCATTGCAGTTGCCTTCAGGATCTGCACTTGTAGGAAGGTCCAGTGAGGTGTCAAATGTAGGTGTTCACACATGCAAGCTTGTTGCCTTAACTGCTCCGCTAAGCACTTGCTCCAGTATGACAGAATCTTGTATATTTCTTTTTTTTTTTTTTTTTTTTTTTTTATTGTTATTGGAAAGCCGGATATACAGAGAGGAGGAGAGACAGAGAGGAAGATCTTCCATCCGATGTTTCACTCCCCAAGTGAGCCGCAACGGGCCGGTGCGCGCCGATCCGATGCCGGGAACCTGGAACCTCTTCCAGGTCTCCCACGCGGGTGCAGTGTCCCAAAGCTTTGGGCCGTCCTCGACTGCTTCCCCAGGCCACAAGCAGGGAGCTGGATGGGAAGTGGAGCTGCCGGGATTAGAACCGGCGCCCATATGGGATCCCGGGGCATTCAAGGCGAGGACTTTAGCCGCTAGGCCACGCCGCCGGGCCCAGTGTATATTTCTTTTAATAATGGTCAAGGGATTTTTTTAGGTGGAAGTATAGATCATAAGTTGGTGTTTATGTCACTGTATAATTTATTTTTTAAAAGAATGGCTTAATTCTTTTATAAATAGTATGTGAAAATCTTGATATCATTGAATCTTGTAAGTTTTTACTTTGTATCTTGGAAATTTTCTTAATGGAGTATTTGTATCTGCCTGTTATCACTCTGACAAAGTGTAATCTGGGATTTATTTATATATTTGGAAGTTGGATATCAGAGGGAGAGACACAAAGAGACCTTCCGTATACTGGTTTATTCCCCAGATGGCCATGACAACAGGGTTAATTCTGGTTCAGACTGAACCCAGGAACCCAGAACAAAATTTGTGTCTTCCACATGGGTGACAGGAACCTATTTTATCTTCAGACAGAATATATTTTAACTAAAGTCTCTGCTTCTCTGCAGTTATCTGTATCAAATTGCCCATCTTGGAGATGATGATGAAGAACCTGAGTTTTCATCTGCCATGCCTCTGGAAGAAGGAGACACGTTCTTTTTTCAGCCAAGACCACTGAAAAATCTTGTGCTGGTTGATGAGTTGGATAGCCTTTCTCCCATTCTGTTCTGCCAGGTGTGGACCCTTCCAGACAACTTCATAATTAACATTGCCGGCCAAATGTTTTTTAAAGTAATGTTTAATGTGCTTAAAGTTTTCCTTACTTGAATTTAAGGTCTAGGAAAAGGAATAGGTTTGTTAGTTATTATAAATAGATTTGTTAACAGTTATATAAAGGGGAAGCAATTAGAAGTAGACATTTGCAAATGGAAAATTTGTCTCATTTCAATTTTTTTAAAGAGATTTGTGTTTTTTTATTGGAGAAGTAGATTTATATGGAGAAGGACAGAAAGGTCTTCTATCCGCTAGGTCACACCAAATGGCCACAATGGCCAAGCATGGCCAATCTGAAGCCAGGAGCTTCTGGGTCTCCCAGACTAGTCCATGTGTGGATGGGAAACGGAGCAGCTGGAACTCAAACTGGTGTCCATATGGTATGCTGGTACTTGCAAGTAGAAAGATTGATTTATTTATTTACTTATTTATTTATTTAGGGAAGGCAGATGTACAGAGAAAGAGACAAAGATCTTCCGTCCATGGGTTCAAGTGACAGAGTATAGCTGATCCTAAGCCAGGATCTTGTTCCAGGTCTCCCACATGGGTGTAGGTACCCAAGGCATTGGGCTGCCCTCTACTGCTTTCCCAGGCCACAAGCAGGGAGCTGGATGGGAATTTTTTTCAGCAGTACATAGTATAGCTTGATCATTAGTGGTAAGTCAAATCCCAGTCATCCAAAGTGCACAGTAAAATCCTTAGCTGCGGCAACTGAACACTAGTAGTGTTGATATTGTGTTATATTGGGTTCTGACGGAGTCCAGTGTCTCTGAAGTATATTAGAGTAGGCAGCTGGGTTCTAAGTGAAACAGCCAGGATTTGAACCACAGCATTAATTTACATGCTACACCATAGTGCTGGCCCCAATAGTGTGCATTCTAACTGCATACGTATGATAAATAGAATTTTTATAGTAGTGATAACGATAAAATGGTTAAGTTGATATATCTGTAAGCTTTAATGTTATGTATATATGATTTCTGTGAATGACAAGTATAGGTCTGATGTTAACTGCTTTAATGAAAAGGAATGCTCAGATAGGGCATGGTAGCCTAGTGGCTAAAGTCCTCACCTTGCACATGCTAGGATTCCATATGGGCGTCAATTCTAATCATGGTGGCCCTGCTTCTGCTTCCCATCCAGCTCCCTGCTTGTGGCCTGGGGAAAGCAGTCAAGGGAGGGTGGCCCAAAGCTTTGAGACCCTGAACCTGCGTTAGAGACCCTGAAGAAGCTCCTGGCTCCTGGCTTTGGATTGGCTGACTTCTGGCAGTTGTGGCCACTTGGGGAGCGAATCATTGGACAGAAGATTTTCTGTCTCTCTTTTCCTCCTGTCTGTGTAGTTGACTTTCCAACAAAAATAAATAAATCTGTAAAGAGAAAGGAATGTTCAATTTCGCTTGGAGGGTATATTGCACTTAGTTTTACTAAGATCTTTTTTTGTGGAAAAATTTGCTGTTCAAACTGTTTATTTGGTGAATATTTGAGCTCTTTTTTTTTTTGAGATTTATTTATTTTATTACAAAGTCGGATATACAGAGAGGAGGAGAGACAGAGAGGAAGATCTTCCGTCTGATGATTCACTTCCCAAGTGAGCCGCAACGGGTCGATGTGCGCTGATCCGATGCCGGGAACCAGGAACCTCTTCCGGGTCTCCCACGTGGGTGCAGGGTCCCAAAGCCTTGGGCCGTCCTGGACTGCTTCCCCAGGCCACAAGCAGGGAGCTGGCTGGGAAGTGGAGCTGCCGGGATTAGAACCGGCACCCATATAGGATCCTGGGGCGTTCAAGGTGAGGACTTTTGCTGCTAGGCCACGCCGCCGGGCCCCTTGAGCTTTTTTTGTTCGTATCCCAGGGCAAGTACCCATAATAAAAGTTCAAGCCCAAAAATCATTTTTCGTTCGGAAAGCAATTGAATCTAAAGGTCAGCACATGTAAACATCTTCCTGTGTTCTCTGTAGATTGCTGATCTGGCCAATGAAGATACTCCACAGCTGTATGTGGCCTGTGGCAGGGGACCCCGATCATCTCTAAGAGTCTTAAGGCATGGACTTGAGGTACGACTGTAATTTTTAGACATTCTGCAAGGTTTGAAGGCTAGCGTTGACGTAGCAGTTTCCTGCTTTACTCTGATGCGTAGAGCATTATGTAGGAGAATATTTCAAATAGTAATGAGAAATGGGCTTTAATAAACTTGGCCTGCCTGTGAGGATTCTGCTTGAGGTGTCCAGATGCCCCTCACAGTGGCTGGATTCAGTTCCTCTGCTCCTGGTTGCAACTTCCTGCTGGTGCAGACAGTGGGAAGCAGTAAGTACAGTTGAAGTGAAGGGGTTTCCGGCTCCAGCTTGCGGCTTTGTCCAACTTTTTGGCATCATTTGAATAGTCTTTCAGGGATATTGGATCAGTGTGTTTCCCTTGCCCCAAATGACTGGATAAAAATTTTCTTTCATTTAATTTTTAATATTGTTTACATAGCTGAGATGAGTATATCCTTGTGGGATATCAGCATTGCAGGAACTCTCGTTTTTACCACATTTCTTTCTAGTCTTAGTTTTCTGAGTTTTTACATAGTTTAAATTATCAGCTTACATAGTAATGCTTGTTTATTAAATTAATATCTTTTATTAAATTAATATCTATATATTTTTAAAGATTTGTTTACTTGAAAGGCAGAGGCACAAATCCATCTTCTGAATTTTTTTTTTGTTTTGTTTTTTTGTTTTTTTTTGGTTCATTCTCTGATTCTATGACTGGCTGGGCCACATGTAGGTGGCAGGCCCAGGTTTACAGCAGTAGCTCCAGTTGCTTCACTTTTTATTGCCTGCAGAATTTTGTCAGATATATGCTTCAAAAAAATTTTAGTGAGTTCTCTTTTCTTTGTGGTCATAAGTGCTAATGCTTCTAGCATAGAGTCTGAATTTGATCATGTTAGAATTATAATAAAGCTGCAGTTTCAGCGCTTAATACTGGTGAGCTCTCAAAAGGCCTACTGCCTGCCTTTTTGTTATTCAAACAAAGCCAAGATAGCATTGATGGTAAATTCTGGGTACACCACATAGTAGCAGATGCATGCTTTCTTCCATAAAGTTGGCATAATGGTATTTGCCATGGAAGAACAGTATTGTGAATTAAGTCACATGATGCATATGAGATACTTACAGAAAGATATGGTGTGCTTTAATATTCAGTGTTAGGGAATTAAGAAAAAAAAACATTAGCTGCCAAAATAGTCCAAAATTTAAAGTGACATGGACTCAATTTACAGCTGTAGTTCTTTTTGCCTGGTTCTCAGTCAGCATCCACAAAGATCGCCATACATACTGTAGATAGTGTAAGAGGTATGATTGCATTTTTTGATCAGAGTGCCTGGGGCTGGGTCCTGGCTGTACTTCCAGTTCCACCTTCCTTCTAGCAGTCAGCTTCGAGGTTCAAGAGTCTGGATCCCTGCCTCTGGTAGGAGAGACAGGTGAAGTTCTGGGCTTCTGGCCTTGTCTTGGACCAATCCTCACCATTTTTGGCATTTGAAAAGCCAAGTAGTGGGTGTGTGCAGCATCATTTTCAGTATATGCCTCTGGGGCTCTTCTGGTTCTCTGCCTTTCAAATCAGTTAAGCACCTTTAGTTCCCTGTCTTACTGCTATCAGCATTTATATTCAACTTTCTAAAATAATTCTATTTTTAACTTGCTGATCATTTTTTTTTTCCTTCATGTCTTATTGTACTTGGTCTATTTGTGTTCTGTGTTCCTCTAGGTGATGGTTAGTTTTACATTTGGTATTGGGTGGCAAACTTGAGATGTTTTATTGATAATGTTCTTAGCTTTCTGCCAAAAGAGGTGGTAGTTGATTTCAAAGAGGTGGTAGTTGATTTCGTGAGAGCTTATACAAAGGAGAGAGGACTGCCAGCCAAGAGTACGTGAATGTTGTGGCATTTGTATAAAAGAAATTTTGCCCCTTGTGAATCACAGTGATAAATGGAGAGTTAATTTAGGTGGCCTCTTTCCATTTCAATGATGAGTATGCTTTCTGAAGATGGTGCAGGCGTTTCATCCCCCAAGTGAAGCAAGATTTTGGCTGTAATTCCTGTAACCTCCCAGACATTCCATGACTCCTTGCTAAAGTCTGTCATGAAGATTACATTTTTAGATTCTGTTATCAGTATATTGTTCCATTCTTTTGATAATAGGATGCAGTGTAGTTGTCCCTTGGTGTTGGAACCTTATTTCTTGTTTTTTCATGATGCAGTTCTACAGGTTCAGGGATTTCCCTTTGTGTCCTGCACATTCCCTGCACAACCCACTGTTGTCCTCCCATATTACTGCGGTAGTGTAGGGAATTTCTACTGTAGTTACCAGTCAGCAGCTGATTTTGATGCTCACGGAGATTACTGACATGTGACTCTTCTGTCAGGTGTCAGAAATGGCTGTTTCTGAACTACCCGGTAACCCCAATGCTGTCTGGACTGTGCGTCGGCACATTGAAGGTAGGTAACCTTTTCTCAGCAGTCAAAGTGAGGGTCTGGAAGCCCTTGATGCAAAAGACTTAAAAGATTGTGTTCATATTCTTTCTATACACTGCTTTTTTTCTGACACTGAAATTTTCCCTGCCCCAACACCATGTTTTTAAGGCTTTCAGGAGACTTTGACATGTTGCTTCTTTCTGTGGTGGTAAAGGGAGCTTACAACCTCTGTCCTTACTTGGTTGCGCAAACATTCCAGTACTCTGAAGCTGTCGGGTGTGATGTTCTTTGAGTCTTACTCACAGATAACACTGAATCCACTTGTGTAAAAGAAATGACTTGAGGGAAGCTTGGTTTTTTGTTTGTTTGTTTTCCTTTAGCTGTTTTCTCATTTGTAAGGCCACAATGAAATTTGTAATATTTTTTTAAAGCTTGTCAGCTAGTTGTTGCAATCAGGGTTGTATTGGAGTGAGTAGCAAAGATGCTTAAAGAAAGAAAAGGAGTCTGTGTACTTAGATACATACAGCTAACCTGAAACTTTACAAGTAGTGCAGTGGCAGGAAAGTCTTACAGCAACTGAATTGTAGTCCCATACAAATAAAATTCAGTTATCATTTTCTCTTTATTCACTTGGGGATTCTAGGTCCTTTCTGATCCTGGAGTTCAGTTTTTCTTGTTCTTCAGGCATATAGGGTCATCCTAGCCACTAGACAAAGATTTTTTCAAGAAAATAGCTTTGCTTCTTCTTGAAACTTAGATATTCTAGCTGTTTGGAACAGATTTAAGAGCACTGGGGAATGTGTAGGAGGAAAACAGATTTTGTAGATTATGTTTTCAGCATAGGCATCAGAATGATGAGTTCTATAGAAAAGTTCATGGACTCATTTTAGCTGAGCAGATAATGATTATTAGATACTTGATTTTAATGTCTACTTAGAGAATGGTCAGTGTTAATACCTTTGTCTTGGTGGATTGTTGGTATGACTTTTAGACATATTGTCTAGACAATCTACACTAGAAACATGTTTTGAAATAATCTGGTTCTTTTTTTTCCAACTTTTTTTAGATGAACTTTTAAGGTGGATTTAAGTTTATAGAAAAATTAACTCCTTGTTTTAATGAAGAAGACAGAGACACAGGGGTGGACTCTTAAGATAGCAGGGATATATATTGGGCTCGGCGGCGTGACCTAGCGGCTAAAGTCCTCACCTTGAAAGCCCCGGGATCCCATATGGGTGCTGGTTCTAATCCCGGCAGCTCCACTTCCCAGCCAGCTCTCTGCTTGTGGCCTGGGAAAGCAGTCGAGGACGGCCCAATGCTCTGGGACCCTGCACCCACGTGGGAGACCCGGAAGAGGTTCCTGGTTCCTGGCTTCGGATCGGCACGCATCGGCCCGTTGTGGCTCACTTGGGGAGTGAATCATCGGACGGAAGATCTTCCTCTCTGTCTCTCCTCCTCTCTGTATATCTGGCTGTAATAAAATAAATAAATCTTTAAAAAAAAAAAAGATAACAGGGATATAAAAATCCCTGAATCCAACTTTAGTGCTGATTTTGATGGACACTCCTGTAGTAGGGATCTTTGGGTGTTGTTTGGTTTCTTTCAGCATGAACTATGTGCCTCCATTCTGTAGTTATTGTAGTGCCCTCAGGATCTCAGTGATGAACTCAGAACCTCTGTCAGGGTGTCTCCTAAAAAACAAGCAAACAGGATCACGTGTTGAAAGGCACAAGCACCTGCTGTGAGGGCCTGGAGCCCAAGGCGTGGACCTGTGTTGGAGGGTCAGTGCAGGCTCTTTGCAGAGATGCTTGCTAACTGATATGTAGTAAGCTGCACCAAAGAATTTCTACATTATAGTCCAAGAAATTTTCTCTGTTAAACATTAAGGTCTAAGAACAATATGTATTCAGATGAAATTGTACTCTTAGACAATGTAATTTAGGAAATTTTTTGCAAAAGCAGGCCAGTTTCTTTCCGGGTATCCTAAATTGCTGTTGAGTGCACATTCCTCTGTCCACATATGATGCAGTCTTCCAGGCAAATACTAACCTTGGCTGGTACTTGGTGATGCATACTACCAATACCAAGCCTTTTTTTCTCTTCCACAGGTTGCTGGTGAAGGTGCTGATCACCACAGGTGTGTACCTACTGCCAGGGTCTACTGTGGGGTCTTACAGTTTTTCCAGGGAGAGGGACTATACAAAATATTGAGGCTGCCCCACGGGCATCTCTGAAAGGGTCACTGTGCAGTTAGATTCCTATGTGCGTTTAGTGATGCAAGCCCATTTGATCTGAGGCAGGAATTAGCTTCTCAGTTTTGTCCCACAGAACATCAAAAATGGACTAGATTGTGTTTCAGTTAGCTGAAAGTATATAGCGAAAGCACTTGAGTGCGTTCAGGACTGTGCTGTAGTACTGTAGGCACTAGGTATTCTGAATGTGAAGAGAGAATGAGATAATAGAGCTGTAGTTCATTTGGATGATGACTCTTGTTGCCCTTTGCAGTGAGCAGCAATGAGGCCTTAGATCCTGACCCGAGGAAAGTGGGAGAGTTGAGTTTCCCTTACCCAGCTGCTTTGGTGTTGCCCAGGTAGTCTTAGGAACTGACACCGAGTGCCTCATTCCTGCAGTGTGAGCTCATGTTCTTTCACATGAGAGTTGCAGTCCATACAAAGGGAACGGGGCTTCAACTATAGCTTGGTTTTCTCTGGGACTTTTTTTGTTTGGTTGGTTTTTTTTACTTTGAAGTCACAACTAGAGAGGGAGAGTCTCAGAGAGTGAGCTTCCATCTGCTGATTCACTCCACAACGGGCCACAGTGCCCGAGCTTAGCCGTCCAAAGCCAGGAGCCAGGGACTCCCTCTGGGTCTCCGTTGTGGTTGTAGAGACCCAAAGCCTTGGACCATCCTCTGCTGCTTTCCCATGCCATGACAGGCTGGATCAAAAATTGAGCAGCCAGAACACGAGCCAGTACCCCTTATAGCATGGCTATCTGCAGGCCCCAAAAACTGCAACTTAGTACCTGTGTAATAACTAAAATGCTCCAGGGCTTCCTCTGCAGAATGGAAGGGGTGAAAGAGTGTGCAGTGTGTACAAAGCAGTGGGTCATATTCTGAGGAGATAAGACATAAAACAGCTGTAGATAATAGTCATTGTTTTCCTATTTACTGAATTACTGGATTTCAGTCCATTTTTTTAATATTTTATATTTTGGTAGTCTATAGCTTTGGGTGGTTAAGGCCATCCCTCCTTTCTTCCTCTCCCAATCCTCTTGCATGTAAACCATATAAATTGCTTGTTCTGTCTTTAGGTAGCTTCCTTTTGCCTGACTGAGGAGACTAAAATATCACGGCCAGTCAGAATCCTTTGTTTGCTTTAGTTTACCCTGCTTACTGCTTTTAAGGTATTAAATTTTAGTAATGAGCACACAGAAAATGATAAGCTGTTTGTATGATAAAATAGAGCAGGTGTTTTTTGTTGTTTTTTACTTTGATGCATTGGGGAGTTTTGAGTGTATTAGGTTTAGAGTTTTTTGTCATGTGGAGATAAATTTTGTTTTTTAATTTGTTTGAAAGGCAGAACTAGAGAAAGGGGAGACACAGATATTTTTCCATCTGATGGTTTATTCCCCAAATGGCCACAATGACTGGGGCTGGGCCAGGTTGGTACCAGGAGCTGTGTCTGGCTCTCCTGTGTTTATGCTAGGGCCTGAGTACTTGGCCTGTCTTTAACTGTCTAACCACTTTCCCAAGTCAACCTGCTGAATTGGAACATCTGGGATTCAAACTTGCACTCAGACAGTGCTGGCATTGCAATCAGTAGCTTAGTCCCCTGTACCAGAGCACTGATCATCTGTCGTGGTTTGTTACAAGGCATTCATTTAGGGGACAAGTTGTTACTTCCGATAGTGAACAGTGCTTAACTCTCCCAAGTTAGTTTATAAGATGTCCTCTTAGAAATTATGTTGGGACAGTGTTGTGGTGTAGTGTGTGAGGCCACCAGTATCTAATATGGGCACTGGTTCTAAATTTAAAGGCTGCTCCAATTACAATCCAGTGCCCTGCTAATGGCCTGGGAAATGTAGCAAAGGATGGCTCAAATGTTTTAGCCTTTGCTATCCAATAGGAAACCTGGATGAACCCTACGGCTTTGGAAAGACTCAGCCATGGCTGTTGGAGCCGTCTGGCAGTTTAAATCAGCTGACAGAAGCTCTCTCTCTTCTGAAACACTGCTTTATCAAAAATGTAAATCATTTTTAAAAAACAACAAAATTGTATGTAGATAGTAAAAATAATTGAATGCAAAATATCTCTTCCAGTGTTAATTCCTTAATTAACTACTGAGTGGATTCCAGCTAGCTGTTGAAGCACACTCATTGTGAAATCTTTTCTTTCGATTTATTTTTTTTTTATTGGAAAGTCAGATTTACAGAGAGAAGGAGATAACAGATTCCATCTGCTTGTTCACTCCCCAAGTGGATTCAGTAGCTGGTGCTGAACGAATCAGGAGCCAGGAGCTGCTTCCCGTGCCAGTACAGGGTCCTGAGGCGTTGGGCTGGTGTTTCTGCTTTCCTAGGTCATAATCGGGGAGCTGGATGGGAAGTGGAGCAGCCAGGATAGGAACTGATGCCCGTATGGGATCCCGGCATGTGCAAGGCGAGGACTTCAGCTACTAAGCTACTGTGCCAGATCTGTGGAATATGTTTCTGGCTCATCAGCCACGGAAGTATACATGTGTATTAACTGAGACAGAAGCACGACTATGTAATACCTACTGTGTGTGAAGCATTTTCATGAATGATACTGATTTTTTTTAAAGATTTATGTATTGTTATTGCAAAGTCAGATATACAGAGAGGAAGATAATTCCGTCTGATGGTTCACTCTCTAAGCGGCTGCAACGGCCGGAGCTGAACCAGTTGAAGCCAGGAGCCAGGAGCTTCCTCAGGGTCTCACATGTGGGTGCAGGTTCCCAAAGCTTTGTTCAAGGCGAGGACTTTAGCTGCCATGCTATTGGGCTGGGACCAAATGATATTGATTTCTATCAGTACTGAATACAACCCACATAGGGCACACTAATGTTGCATCTTCACTTGACCCCATCTTCCTTGAAGAACATTGAATCTGCTGAGCTGATCTAGTAACCTCACCATAATTTCATTTGTGGTTACCAAAATAAGAGTAACATTTTGGGTGGTTTGGATGAGTCCTGTGATTCTGAGCTCTGGCAAGGGTTCAGGCACACAGTATCCATTTGGGATCCTGGTGCTTGGAAGTGGAGGATTAGGCTGTTGCCACAGCACTGACCTTTGTTCTATCCTTTATTTACCTAGTTTCTGACTGAGGAGATTATAAAAGGGGAAAAGAAAAGAGATTCAGATGTAAAACAGGGAATTCTCAACTCTTTAAAAATAAACTTACCTTTACTCAGCATTCATCAAGCTTTTCTATTAAAAGCTGGTGTGGGACACATAATACACAAACTGTTAGAAAGTGGAAATCTAGGAAATAGATGGCCTTTAATGATGGGATCAGCTGGAGGAAACGCAGACTTGCTGTATAAACCAGATCATCTGATTTTGGGAAACTAATTAGTGTTTGTTTATCTATCTGTGTTTCTTTACATGAAGCAAAGCCTAGTAGAATTGCCTTTGAACATGGGATTTTCTATTTTTAAATAGTGAAGGACTGAGGATATAAACAATTACATTGCTCCCCACCATACTTTCCACATTTCTGGTATTCTTTATTTCATTCCATTGGAACCAGGATTCTTAGTTTCCAACTCTGTAATGACTTAACCTCTGGGACATTTAAGCTATCTATTTTTTCGCCTTCTGTTCCAACACAGCTGCTCACTCTCCCTATAAGTTTTCTTTTTCTTTTTTTTTTTTTTTTAAGATTTATTTATTGTTATTGCAAAATCTGTTGTACAGAGAGGAGGAGAGGAAGATCTTCCATCTGATGGTTCACTCCCTATGCTGCAACGGCCGGAGCTGAGCCAGTTGAAGCCAGGAGCCAGGAGCTTCCTCCTGGTCTCACATGCGGGTGCAGGTTCCCAAAGCTTTGGGCCATCCTTGACTGCTTTCCCAGGCCACAAGCAAGGAGCTGGATGGGAAGCAGAGCTGCCGGGATTAGAACCGGCGCCTATGTGGGATTCTGGCAACCACGCTGGCCCCAATGTGGGCACTTATGTTCTTTCCAGCTTTTGGTGCTATATGTAGAAATTCAGTTTAATTTTGTACGTTGATAGAAATTTTTTTAAGATTTTATTTTTTTTATAGACAATTGAAAATTATATATATAGAGAGATGATCGTATGTCTGTTGATTCACTCCCGAAGTGACTGCAGGGAGCTGGATGGGAAGCAAGGCAGCCAGGATTAGAACCTGCACCCCTATGGGATCCTGGAGTGTGCAAGGCAAGGATTAACTGCTAGGCTACTGCGCAGGGCCTGGTCTATTTCTTTGCAAGTCAAAGCCATGGAGATAGGTTTTCCATGTGCTGGTTCACTCTCTACAGGTTTGCAGTAGCCTGGGAGCTTTATCTTGCTTGCCATGTGGGAGATGACAGGGATGCAAACAGCTAAGCCATCTTCTGCTGTTTGTTTCAGGCCTTTAACAGGAAGCTGGGTTGGACTTGGAGCAGCCATGAGGTGAGCCTGTGCCCACATTGACTCACTGCAGGCAGCAGGCACTATGCCACAATGTAATATGGTCTGATTCCATGGCTTGTCCTTTCCTGTTTCTCATACAAATGCATCAGGATAACAGTGGTTTTCTTATATACTCAGTGTCCTTAGCATCAGAGGAAGCAAAATTTCTGTGGGCTTGGGCCCAGTGCCGTGGCCTAGTGGCTAAAGTCCTCGCCTTGAAAGCCCTGGGATCCCATATGGACACAGATTCTAATCCCGGCTGCTCCACTTCCCAGCCAGCTCCCTGCTTGTGGCCTAGGAAAGCAGTCGAGGATGGCCCAAAGATTTGGGACCCTGCACCCGTGTGGGAGACCTGGAAGAGATTCCTGGTTCCCGGCATCGGATCGGCACAGCACCGGCCCGTTGCGGCTCACTTCGGGGGTGAATCATCGGACGGAAGATCTTCCTCTCTGTCTCTCCTCTGTATATCTGACTTTGTAATAAAATAAATAAATCTTAAAAAAAAAACAACAGTTTCTGTGGGCTTGTGTGTCCTTCGATATCTTCTGGATCATCCTGTATTCTGTTCATGGAAGTTCCTTGGAAGGTCTCTGAAGAGATGATTCTTAGTGTTGCATTTTGCATTGTTATCGTTATGGATTATAAGCTGACCAAGTCCTTTCTTTCCTTTTACAGATGAGTTTGATGCTTACATCATTGTGTCTTTCGTGAATGCTACCCTTGTACTGTCCATCGGAGAGACTGTGGAAGAAGTGACTGACTCTGGGTTTCTGGGTACCACTCCAACCTTGTCCTGCTCCTTGCTAGGAGATGATGCCCTGGTGCAGGTGAGGGTTCCTCGAACGTATTTACCTACTTAGCTTGTTGTCCTTTCTTTGCCATCCTTGGATGTAAGATTGTGTTTGCCTTTATCTTCAGCCTCGTTAACCTAAGAAAGGCCGTAAAAATTATTTCTTCAGTTTTTGTGTGTGAGTTTTTGTTTTTGTGGGGTTTTTTTTTTTTTTTTTTTTTTTGGCTCTTTGTGTGTGTTTTCTTCTTTTTCTCTTTCAGAGTTTAAATATCCCAGGTGGCACATGAGGTTGTCTGCTATTTCTGTTTCCTGAACATGTTATAACTGCTTTAATTTCTGTAAAGTTTGTTTTTGTTTTTACGGATAAGCCTTTTTGCTTCTTTTTATCTTTCCTTCATTTTTTTTTTAACAGCTCAACTAAGAAATTTTCCATTATTCCTTTATTCCTCGTTTGTCCGGCACTGGTCCCGTCCAAAGCTAGGAACCTAGAATGGTGCTGGCAATGTGGCTTAGTAGTAAATCTGCTGTCTGCAGCTTCATATCCCATATCGGTGCTGATTTCTAATCTAATCCTATCCCTGTTCGTGTCTGGGAAAGCAACAGAAGAAAGGTGTGATGAGACCTGGAAAGAGCTCCTCTCTTTGATCTGGCTACTGCAGCCAACCATTTTAGGATGAAAGATCTCTTCCTCTCTGTAATTCTCACGTTTACGTAAAGTAAAAATAAGGGAGCCTGGCGAGATGGCTCAGTGGCTAAACCCTTGCCTTGCACATGCCCAGATTCCATATGGGCACTAGTTCATGTCCTAGCTGCTCTAGTTCCCATGCAGCTCCTTGCTTGCACCTGGGACAGCAGTAGAGGATGGCTAAAAGCCTTGGGACTCTGTATCTGCATGGAGACATGGAAGAAGCTCCTGGCTCCTGGCTTTGGATCAGCTCAATTCTAACACTTGGGGAGCCACCAGCATACAGAAGATCTATCTCACTGCCTTTCCAATATAAACAAAAACTACTAAAATAAACGAGTGAATGAATGAATAAACAAATAAATAAATAAGAAGGAACCTAGAACTCCTTTCTGACTCCCATGTGTGTGGCAGACCCCAATCTTGTAAGTCCTCTCCTGCTATCTTCCCTGGCACCTTTGTTGTTTGCTATTCAGGTACTGTAGATACAATGACGTAAGATCTCCTGAAGCTGAGAGATAGGGATTTCGGGGGGGGGTCGGCTCTGATAGGATTTGAGGGTCGCTGTGTGTCGTGAGTTCCTGTTGTTTCGTCTTCAGGTGTATCCTGATGGCATTCGGCACATCCGAGCAGACAAGCGAGTCAATGAGTGGAAGACTCCTGGAAAGAAGACAATTGTGAAGTGTGCAGTGAACCAGCGCCAAGTTGTGATTGCCTTGACAGGAGGAGAGCTGGTCTATTTTGAAATGGATCCTGTAAGTTATTTTTATCATACACAGTGAGAGTTGTGGTCCAGACATCTAGGTTATACTCACAGGAAAATATTGGGTAGTGAAAGCTTTCCTAAGCTATTCTGGCCCTTCACAGGAGAAAAGAATAAGGTGATACTGAAGTTAAAATTAGAAATCTCAGACTTTGTGCAGTAGCCTAGTGGCTAAATCCTCGCCTTGTTCACTAGGATTCCATGTGGGCACAGGTTCTTTTCCTTGATGTTCCACTTCTCATCCAGCTCCCAGATTGGGGCCTGGGAAAACAGTAGAGGGTAGCCCAAAGCCTTGGGACCCTGCACTCACATGGAAGACCCAGAAGAGGCTCCTGGCTCCTGGCTCCTGGCTTTGGATCAGCTCAGTTTCAGCTGTTGTGGTTACTTGGGGAGTGAACCAACAGATGCAAAATCTGCCTCTCTCCTCTCTGTTTATCTGGCTTTCAAATAATAATTAAAAAAAAAAAAATCTTAGTCTTTGCAAAGACGCAGTCCTCCATTCACACTTGACCTTTCCTACTAATACTGGTCATAGATTGGTGTCTGCAATCTGAGCTTCAGTCAGAAATGCTGGAACTATCTTAGATAAACGCGATTTACTCTTTGGAAGCCTCCAGTGTAGCCACTCTTTCAGTCTGGCTGTAAGTTTTCCTGTGCTTTGTTTTATCACACTGAAATTCCTTTCACTGAAGGTGTTCTCATGAACCACTAATTTATGTATTCTGTTTTCTGAGAATGGATTTGCTTGGAAAATTTGTGGCAAGTTATGCAAGTGTCAGTTGTGGAGTATTTTTTATAATTAGCTTGTGAACGCTAAAGCATTTATTGCTGAGTAGAGAAATTCTTGGCTATTTTTGAAATAATTGTTCCATTTACTTATTAATTTTTTTTAGATTTATTTATTTTATTACAAAATCAGATATACAGAGAGGAGGAGAGACAGAGAAGACGGAGAGGAAGATCTCCGTCCGATGATTCACTCCCCAAGTGAGCCGCAACGGCCGGTGCTGTGCCGATCCGAAGCCAGGAACCAGGAACCTCTTCTGGGTCTCCCACATGGGTGCAGGGTCCCAAAGCTTTGGGCTGTCCTCGACTGCTTTCCCAGGCTACAAGCAGGGAGTTGGATGGGAAGTGGAGCAGCCGGGATTAGAATCTGCACCCATATGGGATCCCGGGGCTTTCAAGGCGAGGACTTTAGCCACTAGGCCACGGCACCGGGCCCCTAATTGTTCCATTGATTTGGAAGACAAAATAACAAAGAGGAAAAAAGGTCCATACTTGGGCAATCCTCTGGTATTTTTCTAGTCATATTACCAGAAAGCTGGATTACAAGTGGAGTAGCTACTACCCGTATGGGATGCCTGCACTGTAGGCAGCAGCTTAGCCTGCTGCATCGCAGCACTGGCCTCAGTTCTTGGAAGAGGAATGATAGAAAAGGAAAAGAAATATCAAAGCCTCCCTTCCAGGTCTAGCGTTTGGTGGTGAGTTGGAATTTCCATCTCTGGATTTAATAACCTCTTTTTTTATTCCGTAGTCAGGACAGCTGAACGAGTACACAGAACGGAAAGAGATGTCTGCAGATGTGGTGTGCATGAGTCTGGCTAATGTGCCTCCTGGAGAGCAGCGGTCTCGTTTCCTGGCTGTGGGATTGGTGGACAACACTGTCCGGATTATCTCCCTGGACCCCTCAGTGAGTGATGCCCTGATCTTCATAGATCCTCCAGGTTAAGCCTGATCCCCTATGTCCCCTGCCTATTGTCTTCTCTTGGGATTAGCTTGAGTGGATTCCATGGGCCCTGTGGCTGTGTCCGTTGATGATTGTTTCAGTATATCTCAAGCACCTCTGCTGTGGTTTGATTTGAGGGTGCTGATCTGAGGCTATTTCAGGTTTCTTTGACTTCCTTGTACAGTTGGGAAAAAAAAGTCCCTAAGGAAGCTGAAAAGAACCTGTCTGTTTACCTCTCTGGATGTAGAATTTGGAAGTGAGGTAGGGTATCTGTATCCCTCTGTTTGTTTCTGTAGGACTTTCGATGACTTTTAGAGAGGTGGCCTTATTTACTCTTTCCATTATATGTTTTGACAAAAATTGCACATGTTCCTCCCAAAGCTTTCTGCGCAGTGTCACTCCTGTTAGAAATCACTGCTCATTATAGTTCTTGAGTCATAGAATTAGATTTCCCTTAGATATTTTTTCTAAAATTGGTCATTGTAATTTTATGATTTTTCTCTCCCCTCACCAGGACTGTTTGCAGCCTCTGAGTATGCAGGCTCTTCCAGCCCAGCCTGAGTCCTTGTGTATTGTGGAAATGGGGGGCACTGAGAAGCAGGATGAGCTGGGTGAGAGGGGCTCTATTGGCTTCCTGTACCTGAATATTGGATTACAGGTAAGATATCCAGGAGCTCATACTGCAGGTGTCGAGCTGTTTGTAGATTTCCTGCACTCTTGTTCGATGCAGGCATTTTTTGCATTTGATGCTCACCATGGAAAAAATTGTCATTGCTCTGAATTCCACTTTTCTTCATTCTTTGAGAGTACTTGGAGAGACAATAAGTATCCAGGGAATTTTCACATTTGACAGAATACTTTGCAATTGCTGCCTAGAATACAGCTAGTAGACAACCTTAAGGTCACCCGTGACTCCCGTAGTGGTCAGCTCTTATGTCAGTTACCTAGCAGATCTCTGTTGGTTCTCTTAGTAAGGATCCCTAGGTGCTCCCTGCTGCCGAATTAGCTGATGTCTCCATGCCAGCAGTACCACAATGCTAATGATGAGAATCAAGGGTCTTGATTGTGCTGCTTATTTTCGTTAATACCCATTTTCCTGCAGTGTCCCAGTGACATCTTAACTAGTGCTAAAAGCCCCAGATTTTTAATTTTTTCAGAGACATTGCTCTTGCAGGATTTTCCACATTCTGCCTTGAGAGTCATTTATTGTGTTTAATATTCCTGTATTTCATTTCCTGAGACTGGTAGGTAGGTCTAGACTTCCATACATAAAGATGAGGGGCTGGCATTGTTACAAAGGTTTAAGCTGCTGCCATACTAATATACTATATGAATATCAGTTCAAACCCTAGCTGCTATGCTCGATCCATTTTCTTGCTTGTTGTGCTTGGAAAGGCTTCAGAGGGTGTTGTACCATCTTCTGCTGTTTTTCCCAGGTCATTAGCAAAAAGTTGAATTGAGTAGTCAGGACTCCGACTGGAAGCCAGCATCGTGGGTAATGGGTAGATGACCGTGCTATTCCCTACTCATTTCTTGTAAGGCCTTGTTTCTTTTAAGGGCTTCTCATTTTCCTGACAGGGTGTTTCACATGTATTAGGAGCGCTTTTTTTTTTTTTTTTTTTAAGATTTATTTATTTTATTACAAAGTCAGATATACAGAGAGGCAGAGAAGACGGAGAGGAAGATCTTCCGTCTGATGTTTCACTCCCCAAATGAGCCGCAACGGGCTGATGTGCGCCGATCCAATGCCGGGAACCAGGAACCTCTTCCGGGTCTCCCACGCGGGCGCAGGGTCCCAATGCATTGGGCCGTCCTCGGCTGCCTTCCCAGGCCACAAGCAGGGAGCTGGATGGGAAGTGGAGCTGCCGGGATTAGAACCGGCGCCCATATGGGATCCCGGGACGTTCAAGGCGAGGACTTTAGCCGCTAGGCCACGCTGCCGGGCCCAGGAGCGCTTTTGACATGATTTCAAATTGGTCATTTCTGTTAGCAGTTAGGTTTCTTTTGGGGGACATGTTCAGAGATCATAGTTAATACTCCTGGTTATTTTAAATTGTGGGTCTGTTGTAAAGTTTAAATTTTAAAGAAGAATTGAATGTATGTGGCAAAAAATAATAGAACACCAGAAGTATTTTTTGTTCCATAAACACATTGACTCACTGTGAGTGAATGAACGAATGAGTTAAGTTATTTGCCTGCTGTGTATTTGTTAGTTGTCAAGGGAATGATTTCCTCATAGGTGATAAGCTTCTGTGTAAGTTGCAAGTGTCTTCATACCTCTCCTTTGCTTTTGGTTAGAACGGTGTGTTGCTGAGAACTGTCCTGGACCCTGTCACTGGAGATTTGTCGGACACTCGCACTAGGTACCTGGGATCCCGTCCTGTGAAGCTGTTTCGTGTTCGGATGCAAGGCCAGGAAGCTGTAAGTGATAAAAGGGGCAGGCAGCACATTCAACTGTTCGTGGCAAATACTTTACTTTAATTCCTTAAGTATATTTTTGGTTTGCTTTATGTGAAATTCATACGTCCCCTTTTTTTTTTTTAAGATTTATTTATTTCTATTGGAAAGGCAGATATAGAGAGAGGAGGAGAGACAGATAGGAAGATCTTCCGTCTGATGATTTACTCCCCAAGCAGCTGCAACGACCACAACTGTGCCCATCTGAAGCCAGGAGCGTCTTCTGGGTCTCCCACATGGGTGCAGGGTCCCAAGGCTTTGGGCCACCCTCTACTGCTTTCCCAGGCCACAAGCAGGGAGCTAGATGGGAAGTGGGGGTTGCCGGGATTAGAACCAGCACCCATGTGGAATCCCGGCACATGCAAAGCGAGGACTTCAGCCACTAAGCGATCTTGCTGGGCCCACCACGTCCCTTAATTCAGAGTTTCCCAGTGGGTTTTATGGTACTTTGCCATGATTTGGTTATTGTTAGATTGACAAATTGATCCCTTCAGCTGTTAGCCTGGACACCTAGGGATGAGATATCACTAGAAAAAACTGCCACCTAGGTCACCATTACCTTCGTGTAATCTTACATGGTTTATCCCAGGCTTTTATTGTTGTTGTTGTTATTGTTATTGTTATTATTATTAGAAAGGTAGATTTACAAAGAGGAGAGACAGACAGAAAGATCATCCATCTGCTGGTTCATTTCCGAAATGCCACAATGGCCAGATCTGAACTGATCCAAAGCCAGGAGCCTGGAGCTCTTCCTGGTCTTCCATGTGGGTACAGGGTCCTAAGGCTTTGGACCGTACTCTTCTGCTTTCCCAGGCCACAAGCAGGGAGCCGGATGGGAAGAAGAGCAGCCTGGACATGATCCCTTATAGGATCCCAGCACATGCAAGGCAAAGATTCTAGTTACTAGGCTATTGCGTCAGGCCCCTTTCTAGGCTTCCTTAGAAAGCCTTTATGTTTCTGAAATCTCTAGGGATGTTCTCTGAAATAAACTTTGGGAGTAGGTTTTTTTAGAATGCTTTACTCACGTTTGTTAGAATTGCTTTTTTTTTTTTTTTCTCAAGGTATTGGCCATGTCAAGCCGTTCGTGGTTGAGCTATTCTTACCAGTCTCGCTTCCATCTGACTCCTCTATCCTATGAGACTCTGGAGTTTGCATCAGGCTTTGCCTCTGAACAGTGTCCTGAGGGGATTGTGGCCATCTCTACCAATACCCTGAGGTGAGTCCCTTGTTGGCAACCCTGCAGAAAACCATTGTGCCAAGGGTTCCAACTCGGTTCAGCTAGATGTTGGATGAAGTTTTGAGTAGCTGGCACGGACCCTGGTGTTCTTCATGGGACTGGTGTTGGTTGAAATTGTCCTTGGGCTCAGTGTTGAAGTGCCTTGGAGCTGAGTATTGGTGCTTAGAGTAGGGATTTCCGGGTCTGGCGCAGTGCTTCAGTGACTAAATCCTCACCTCATACATATTGAGATTCCATATGGGTACCAGTTCATATCCCAGCTGCTCCACTTATCCAGCTCCCTGCTGTGGCCTGGGAAAGCAGTCAAAGACAGCCCAAGGCCGTGGAACCTTGCCACCTATATGGAAAACCCTGAAGGAAGCTCCTGGCTTTGGATTTGATTAGCTTTGGCCATTGCGGCCACTTGGGGAGTGTGTAAATGTTTCTTTTCTCCTCTTTAAGATTTATTTTTATTTTTATTTTTATTGGAAAGGCAGATTTACAAAGAGAAGCGTAAACAGAAAGAAAGATATTTCATCCACTGTTTCGCTCCCCAAGTGGCCACAATGGCCAGAGCTGAGCCAGTCCAGAGCCAGGAGCTTCTTCCGGGTCTCCCATGCAGATGCAGGGTCCTGTCCTTGACTGCTTTCCCAGGCCACAGGCAGGGAGCTGAATGTGAAGTGGAGCAGCCAGGATTAGAACCGGCGCCCATGTGGGATCCCGGTGTGAAGAAGGCAAGGAGATGAGCCCCTAGGCTAGTGTGCTAGGCCCTAAAGCTTCCTTTCACATAAAAATGAATCTTTTTCTTTTTCTTTTTTTTTTTAAAGGTTTATTTATTTCACTACAGTCAGATATACAGAGAGAAGGAGAGACAGAGAGGAAGATCCTCTGTCCGATGACTCACTCCCCAAGTGAGCCACAACGGGCCGGTGTGCGCCGATCCGATGCCGGGAACCTGGAACCTCCTCTAGGTCTCCCACACGGGTGCAGTGTCCCAATGCATTGGGCCGTCCTCGACTGCTTTCCCAGGCCACAAGCAGGGAGCTGGCTGGGAAGTGGAGCTGCCGGAATTAGAACCGGTGCCCATATGGGATCCCGGGGCGTTCAAGGCGAGGACTTTAGCCGCCAGGCCATGCCGCCGGGCCCAAAAATATATCTTTTTCAAAAGTTTAAAGGAAGGGGAATTTTAATTTCTGTTTGTTTTTAGACCAAGATTTTAGTGCTGAAAAGAATGGCAATTTTAAAATTGAGGATTTTGTTTTCTAGCAAAACACTTTTGGTTATCTGTTGGAACAAATTCTGGGTCGATTGTAACTTTCATAATATGTCTTATGATTTGCAGTGTCACATTTTATCTTGATTTAAACTATCTCAGCAAGTTTAGAGCATTGTTTTTGCAATACTGACTTTACATGTTAGCACTGTTGGGACCTATAGTAAGTGTTGTGAAAGTCAGATATACAGAGAGGAGGAGAGACAGAGAAGATGATCTTCTATCCTTTGATTCCTTCCCCAAGTGACTGCAATGACCAGAGATACGCAGATCCAAAGCCAGCTTCCAAGAATCCCCTCTGGGTCTCCCACACAGGTGCAGAGTACTAAGGCTTTGGGGCCATCCTCAACTGCTTTCCCAGGCCACAAGCAGGGCTGCTGGGATTAAAACCAGTGCCCATATAGGGTCCCAGTGTGTGCAACGTGAGGACTTTATCCACTAGGCTCTCTTTCCAGGCCCACATTTGCTGTTTAAACCATGCTTTTCTTGCTTAGGTCTTCAAAATTGATCAACATTCATGTTGAACAGGTTCTGTTGTTTTGTACCCACAGTGTGTCCTCTTTTAGAGGTGGGTGTTTTCAGTATTTTGCTTTGACCAGTACTGCGATGAAAGCTTGATGTGTGTCATTCCACATGAATGTAAATGAACTTTCAGAATGAAGGATGTATTCATTTGTTGTTTTATCAAATTAGACTTGGCCAGATTTTATTTTTCCTTTTTAAATTAATCTGGTATGTCTGAGATTCTTTCTAGTTGAAACTTTTTAGGTTTGAGTCTGAATTTGTTACTGGTTCTGTACCTCTTTTCAGCTTCAAAAATTTTTATTTGGAATTTCATTTCTGTTGTCTGCTATTATTCCTTTAAAATTTTTTTTGTTGTTGTTTAGTGTACACAGTATTGTAACTCCACTGATAGGGGGCTAGTATTGTGGTTCGCCTGCAGTGGCGTGGCATTCCATGTAAATTCCAGTTTCAGTCCCAGCTGTTCTACCTTCAATCCAGCTTCCTGATAGTGCATCTGGGAAAACAGCAAAAAGAAAATATTTAAGTGCGTGGATCCTTGAGCCCATGTAGGAGGCCTGAAGGAAGCTGGAGGCCATGTAGGAGGCCTGAAGGAAGCTGGAGGCCAGGTAGGAGGCCTGAAGGAAGCTGTAGCCCATGTAGGAGGCCTGGGAGAAGCTAGAGGCCATGTAGGAGGCCTGGAAGAAGCTGGAGGCCATGTAGGAGGCCTGGGAGAAGCTGGAGCCCATGTAGGAGGCCTGGAAGAAGCTGGAGCCCATGTAGGAGGCCTGGGAGAAGCTGTAGCCCATGTAGGAGGCCTGAAGGAAGCTGTAGCCCATGTAGGAGGCCTGGAAGAAGCTGTAGGCCATGTAGGAGGACTGAAGGAAGCTGTAGGCCATGTAGGAGGCCTGAAGGAAGCTGTAGGCCATGTAGGAGGCCTAGAAGAAGCTGGAGCCCATGTAGGAGGCCTGGGAGAAGCTGGAGGCCATGTAGGAGGCCTGGGAGAAGCTGGAGCCCATGTAGGAGGCCTGAAGGAAGCTGGAGGCCAGGTAGGAGGCCTGAAGGAAGCTGTAGCCCATGTAGGAGGCCTGGGAGAAGCTGGAGGCCATGTAGGAGGCCTGGGAGAAGCTGGAGCCCATGTAGGAGGCCTGGGAGAAGCTGTAGGCCATGTAGGAGGACTGAAGAAAGCTGTAGGCCATGTAGGAGACCTGAAGGAAGCTGGAGGCCTGGCTGTTGGTGCTGTTTAGGTTGCATAACAGAAAGCACATCTTTCTGTCTAATTCCTCCTTTCAAATAAAAAATGAATCTTAAACGTATTTAACATTGCAGTGAATATCTGGGTTCTGCAAGTGGTAGGATTTAGTTGTGATCTCAGTGACCCATTTATAGATGTTTGTAGGTCCCCCTGTTTGTCATCTCTTTACTCTGTTGAATTTTTTTAGAGCTGAAGTGGTTTTTTAGTCACAGGGGCACCTATTTTATGAAATGACAATCAGTATAAATATCTTATGTGCAAATAATTAGTTCACAACAAGTTGGACTTCATATCCCTGGTTTTTTTCAGGGTTTCTCAATAACTAAGTTCTTTTCACTTTCGCATTATTATTGGAGTGGCAGAAAGATTCTTGGTTCAAGGGGGAAAAAAATGACCATCAGTAGTGTTCAGTAGTATTGGGCTGTTGCTGAAGGGGCGGCCCTTCCTTGGTCTCTTGTTTGTATGTAAACTCTTGGGGATTGGAGTGCTGAAGTTTAAAGTCTCAGAAATTGTGTGCTCGCCAGGAATACTCACAGATTGGGTCATTGATGTGTGTTCTAGGTCCTCAGTTAGTAACTCTCTTACCTTTTTCTTAGGATTTTGGCATTGGAGAAGCTTGGTGCTGTCTTCAATCAAGTAGCCTTTCCACTGCAGTACACACCCAGGAAATTTGTCATCCATCCTGAGAGTAACAACCTTATCATCATTGAGACAGACCACAATGCCTACACTGAGGCCACCAAGGCTCAGAGGAAGCAACAGATGGCCGAGGTAGCAAGACTGACTTCCTGGGGGTCAGCTAAGAAATTTTTGTGTGTGAAATTGTGTTGACAAGTTTAAGTTCCTTTTATTGTTGATTATATTCCTTGCTCTTGTTTTGAGATGCAGGCTGTATGCTTATGCTTTTAAGCAGAATCTTTTGCTGAACTGTTGGGTTTTAAAGGCTTTGCAGTGTTCTAGGACTATTTAACTTAAATTGGTCTGTTTGAACTTCACATGCTGTTTTTAGAAAGGTTCTGTAGGTTTCCAAAATGGGTTGTTGCATGTTCCCTTTATCTGGGTCCAAAGGAAACTTTCCAGATCCCATCCTATTACCAGTTGTTTTCAGAAATTATTCTTCAGTGAAAAGAAAATAGCCATATTAGGCTGGATCCCCTCTGAAAGAGGTGAGTGGTCTGAGCAAGGGCAGTTTAGGCCGATTACATAAGGATTTCATTTGAAAAGCAAAACAAAAGGAGGGGAAGGAAAGAAAGTTCTTCCCTCTACTATTGCACTTTCCAAATGATTGCAGCAGCTAGGTTGTTCCACACCTACAGCAGGGGCTCCATCCTCTCCCTTTGTGAGGTGTAGGGACCCAAGTATTTGTGCCACATTAACAGCAAGGTGGATTTAGGCAAAATATATGGGACTCAAATTGGTACTTCAGTAGGGGATGTGACCCAGCAAGCGTCAGCTTATGTACATTACCCTACTGCTAGTTCCTCTTATGTATGTCCTTTAGACCTGTAATTCAGTGTTTGCTATAGCTAATGTTCTTTTTTTGGCACTTGCTACTAATGTGTGTCTGATTCTCTATTTAGTAGACGGTAACAGACTGGCTGTATTGAGTCCTTGATCCTTGTCTGCTTCTCATGCACTTCCCTCCTGACTACACCTACTTCCTTTGCCTTTTGGATTTAGGAAATGGTGGAAGCAGCAGGGGAGGATGAGCGAGAATTGGCTGCAGAGATGGCAGCAGCCTTCCTCAATGAAAACCTGCCGGAATCCATTTTTGGAGCTCCGAAAGCTGGCAATGGGCAATGGGCATCTGTGATCCGGGTGATGAATCCTATTCAGGGCAATACCCTTGACCTTGTCCAACTGGAACAAAATGAGGCAGCCTTCAGGTAAATGGTTTAGGACAGTCCTAGATTTAGAGGGTTGGAATAGGAGTCCTCTGGGTTCAACTGATGTCCAACTCTTGCTTTTTTTTTTTCTTTTTTTTTTTTTTCTATATGCAGTGTGGCTGTGTGCAGATTCTCAAACACTGGTGAAGACTGGTATGTGCTGGTGGGTGTGGCCAAGGACCTGATCCTGAATCCCCGCTCTGTGGCGGGAGGCTTTGTCTATACTTACAAGCTTACTAACAATGGGGAAAAGTTGGAATTCTTGCATAAGGTAAGGTACTAGCCAGTGATTCTCCTGGGTGTTAAATCCTACTGGATTCTCCCAGCTTTGTTTAAGTTATGGGTCAGTTCTTGAGGGTCCAGCTCACTGATTCTTTCCTTTTTGGAAACTTTTGTTTATTTGAAAAGTAGAGCAATAGAAGAGTTGAGAAAAATTCTTCTATCCGCTGACTCACTCCCCTAAGTTCATGCAGCAGTCAAGGGGCTATGCAAGAACAGGGCACTTGAACTGAGTCTTCCACATGGGTAGTGGAACGAGACTCAGACACAGACGATCTGACATGGATTGCAGGCAACCCAAGTGGTAGTTTAACTTGCCATGCCACATTGTCTGCCCATTTTTGGTTCTAATTCATTTCTTGTTAGCTCATGGAAACTGCTGGGACCTTCATATTTTAGTGATGCCCCAGTGCTTGGGAGTCCCACAGAAAACTTGGCTGCGAACTACCCACAAAGAAGATGAAAGTGCCAAAATTCAGCAATTCTAGATACTTGCATTCCATATCCGGTACCTCAGTGCACTCCCTGTAGGGCAGCAGATGATGCCTCAGGTACCTTGGTCCCTGCCACTCATGTGGGAGACCTGGAGTGAGTTCTGAGCTTCTGACTTGGTCCTGGCCTAACCCTAGCTGTTGCTGTATTTGGGGAGTGAATCAAAGAATGAAAAAGTTACTGCTTACCTAGTACAGTTTCAGAGTAAGTAGTTGTGAAAAGATTTTGGAGATGTTGGTCGTGATAGCACAACACTGAATGTGCTCAGTGCTGGTGACATGTGTTTTCTTTTTTTAAGATTTTTTTTTTTATTGTTTGTTTGGAAGGCATAGGGAGAGAGATCTTCATCTCTTGGTGTGTTCCTTCAATGGTCACAATGTCTGTGACTGGTCTAGGCCCAAACCTAGAGCCCAAAACTTAACTTCTCCTGTGTCTCCCACACAGGTGGCAGAGACCAAGTACTTGAGCTGTCACCTGTCACTTTCTGTGACACGTTAACAGAAAGTTTGATTGTAAGCAGAGTAGCGAAGGCTCGAACTAGCACAGCTAGCACTCCAGCAGAGGAACCAGTATTGGGTGGTGACTTAACTTGCTGCACCACAGTGCCAGTCCCTAAACTCTGTAGTTCAAGATGAGAAATTGAGCAGAAACTCTAGGGCAGCATTTGCCAGACATAAGATCTCTTGGCACTTCTAACAATTAGTTTAAGGGTTGGATGAATTACAGTGCAAGACCTGTTTATCCATTTTGATAAGCAGAACAAGATCCCTCACTTCCTGTCTTCCTGACAGGTGCCTATGAAAGCAAGCCATTCTGGGCCAAGGGGCGGGATTGGCATGTGACAGTACATTCTGATGGCTGCATTACCCGCTCTTTCTCTCATAGACTCCAGTGGAAGAAGTCCCTGCTGCCATTGCCCCGTTCCAGGGAAGAGTGTTGATTGGCGTGGGGAAGCTTTTGCGTGTCTATGACCTGGGGAAGAAGAAATTACTCCGAAAGTGTGAGAATAAGGTAAATATACTAGGGACTAGGATCGGTGTAATGAGGTAGGAGCTAGTGATGGGAAGGTAGACACTTCAAATCATGTGCCTTTGTTAGACCTCTGTTGTATTATCCCCAGTTCTGGCCTCCAAATTAGGCCCTTTATTGTTCAAATGAAAAGTCATCTTGTTCTTTGGCTCTTCAAACCAAGAACCAGAATTGAATTGAGAAACTGAAATTTATTTTGCTCTCTTCCACACTTTAGGGCTTTGTTTTTAATTAGTATTCTTTGATAGAGTCATATTCTGCATAGTCCATATATGTTGTGGTCAGGGACAAATGTTTGTAAGTTCTCAGTTCTGATAGACACATGGCTGTCCTTGTCTTTCCCAGCATATTGCCAACTATATATCTGGGATTCAGACTATTGGGCACAGAGTCATTGTGTCTGATGTCCAAGAAAGTTTCATCTGGGTGCGCTACAAACGTAATGAGAACCAGCTCATTATCTTCGCTGATGACACCTATCCCCGATGGGTCACCACTGCTAGCCTCCTGGACTATGACACTGTGGCTGGGGCTGATAAGTTTGGCAACATTTGTGTGGTGAGTTGATGTTTACTTGCATTTAGTGAGGTGTGGGGAAGCTGGCTCCATTTATTGTTTGGGATAAAACCAGAGAGGAACCCATGATTGTGATCTCTTCCTGGGCTTGTGAGGCAAAGACTTGGGGCAGCGGGCGGGAAAGCATGTTGCCTCAAGAACCACGTGAGTACATGTAGGACCCAGCCTTATGGTTTTTGTCACTTGTAGGTGAGACTCCCACCAAACACTAATGATGAAGTGGATGAGGATCCCACGGGAAACAAGGCCCTGTGGGACCGGGGCCTGCTCAATGGGGCCTCACAGAAGGTAAGATTTCACAAACGGCTCACATGAGAAAGGTGCCCTTAGTACATTTTCAGTAGCCCTCACTGACAGTTTTTAGTGAATTTTACACAGTGCATATGATGACCATGCTTAGTGCTCCCCAGTGTGTGACTTCCTTATTGGAAATCCCAAAGCTGGTAATCAGTAATGAACAAATGTTAGTTTGATATAAGATGACCACATCACTGTTCTTTGAAAGATATGGAGGCCCGAGTTCTCCCATCTGCTGGTTCAGTCACCAAATGTTTAACATGTTCACAGCTGAGCCACACTGAAGTCAACAGCCAGGAACTGAATCCAGCTCTCATGTTTGGGTGGTAGGAGCCCGACTATTTAGAAATCACCTGCCACTCCCACGGAAGTATTTCTAGCTTTTGGTAACTTTTTTATTTCTAAAAGATGATGACAAGTACCTTTGAGGGTGCTGCTTTGCCTTTGGAAATCCTGAACTGGCTTCCAATGACATTCAGATTGCTTATCTGCTTTTGACTTACAGGCAGAGGTGATCATGAACTATCATGTTGGGGAGACAGTGCTATCATTACAGAAGACCACACTGATTCCTGGCGGCTCAGAATCTCTTGTCTATACCACCTTATCTGGTGGGATTGGCATCCTGGTTCCATTCACATCCCATGAGGTAAGAGTTCCCACACCGCTCAGGTCTTGACTTTTCTAGTGCTGAATCTTGTAACCAGTAACTAGTAAAATCATGTGTGACAGAAGTCCACTTCCCAGGGAGGTATCCTCCACCCTGCCTTCCATACATGATTGGTGGTTTTAAGATTTTCTTTTTTGGGAGGAAGGGTTATATAGAGAAACAAAGCCATTTGGTTCTCTCCTCAGTTGGATGTATCATCCAGGGCTGGGCTAGAGCTCAGAGCTGCTTCTGGGTCTCCCATGCCGGTGTTGGAATCCAAGCACTTGGGCCATTCTTGGCTGCTTTCTCAGGCCATTAACTGGATCAGAAGTGAAGCACCAGGACTCAAAATCGGCGTTCATGTGGCATGCTGGTGCCGCAGGTGAAAGCCTGCTGTGCTAAGCTGTGGATTAACTCTAGAATCGGTTCGATTTGATTTATATATTTTTTTTCAAGAATGTATTTTTATTTGAAAGGCAGAGAGTGAATGATTTACTGGTTCACTGACCAAATGGCCACAACAGCCACAACTGAGCTAATCGAAAGTTAGGGCCCCAGAGACTCTAGCCATCCTTCATTTCCTTCCCAGGTGATAAGCAGGTAGCTGGGTCGGAGTGGAGTAGACAGGATTCAAACTGGCTCCCTTATGAGACATTGATGCTTCAGGCGAAAGATTAACTTTTTCCAGGCCACCGTGCTGGCCAGATTTATGTCCTTTTAACTGGATAACTTTGAGTCAGTAATGTTGTTTTACCTGAATAACTTTGAGTCAGTAATATGTAACTTCAAAAAATGTTCTTTGGGCTCGGCATGGTAGCCTAGCAGCTCAAGTTCTCACCTTGCATGTTCTGGGGGGATCCTGTATGGGCTCTGGTTCTAATCCCAGCAGCCCCACTTCCTATCTAGCTCCTTGTTTGTGGCCTGGGAAAGCAGTGGAGGACGGCTCAAACCCTTGGGACCTGCACCCACAAGAGAGACCTGGAAAAGACTCTGGGTTCCTGGCTTCGATTGACATAGCTCGAGCTGTTGCGATCACTTGGCGAATGAATCATTGGACGGAAGCTTTTTCCTCTGTATATCTGACTTTCTAATAAGAAAATTTAAAATTTAAAAAGATGTTCTTTACCTTCAGTGTTCTTTTACTGCAAATACAGTAAAGTCTTTTTGCCATTAGCCATCCTGTCATATCTGAAGTACTTGTGCTCCTAGTAGAGTATTATTAGATGTTTATGATTTGTGTCCTTGGAGGAAATCAATTACTTGCTCATTGTGCTTTTGGAACTATCTTGCAATGGTTGAAAATACTTTTTCTCTTAGTGATAGACTCTTTGTTTTTCTACCAGGATCATGACTTCTTCCAGCATGTGGAAATGCACCTGCGGTCTGAGCACCCCCCTCTCTGTGGACGGGACCACCTCAGCTTTCGTTCCTATTACTTCCCTGTAAAGGTAGTGTGAGGGGATCACCCCATTCAGCCGATCTTTTCTCTGAGCTGGCATCTCTTAAAAATCAGAGTAATCCAGAGTAAAGGAGTAGCATGGATATGGGTTGATAAGTCAGTGCTGAGGGTTGCTTGGTGATGATATTTAGAAGCTTTTCGCCTTGGGGCAGATCTCAACTGGAGAAAGTTATAGTTTTGCCAGATGGAGTAACTCAAGAAACTGGGAGAAAATCTTTCCTTGACCCTGTGCCATTTTATTTTCTTCCTTCCTTCCTCCCTCCCTCCCCTTCGATTTAATGAATGTATTCACTTTGAATGTTGTTATGAGAAAGAGTGTGTAGTGTACTTCCATCTACTTGGTCGTTCCTCAGATGTTCACAGTGGCTAGCCAAGCCAGAAGCTTGACACTCAATCAGGGTCTCCCATGTGCCTAGCAGGAGCCACAGCACTTGGGCCATCTTATCTTCACTGCTTTTCCAGGCCCATTAAAGCTGTTGAGTCATATCAGCACTCGGAATGGCTGTGTTTTAGGCACTAGCTTAATTTGCTGGAGCACAGCTTGGGTCTACTTATTATTGCCTTTCAACATCTAACCTTCTCTTCTGATTTTTTTTTCCATGTCTTAGAATGTGATTGATGGAGACCTCTGTGAACAGTTCAATTCCATGGAACCCAACAAGCAAAAGAATGTTTCTGAGGAGCTTGACCGAACTCCACCTGAAGTGTCCAAGAAGCTTGAGGACATCCGGACCCGTTATGCCTTCTGAGCCTTTACTCTCTTTAGCTGTGGAGCTACCAAGAGACTGTGTTTTCTTTTCCCTGCTGGCACCTCACCACCTCGCTTCTGCCAAATGGCAGGAGAAAGGTGACTGGTTAATTAAGACTTTGCTGTTAAAACCAACAGTTCATTCCCCTTCATCTCTTCCCGTGGAATGGTTCCTCCTAAAATTGTTATGGAGATTTGCTGTACTGCTCCCTGCCCAGTAGAAGATAAATCTCTGCATTCTGATGTGGAACATGTTGCTCCATATTCCCTGAGGCCATCCCTGCATTGATAGATCTGCCTCTCCTGTCTACTTTTGTACACACCTTTAATTTTTAACTGATTTTTCTGTAAATATAGTTCTGTATAATATCCTTTGTGTGTGGGGGAGGTAGAGGCACATTTTGGTGGGAACTAGGGTAGATATAGTACTGCTCCTGAGTTCCTTCACTCTGTGAAACTGAAACAAATACAAACCTAGTTTTTACGGTGAATGGTGGCCATGTGACTTTTTCTGGGAATGAGGATTTAGTGGGAGATTTGATCCTATCCTTGAGTAAAGACTGAATGGCCTCCTTCCTTCTGGGTACCTACTTAGACTTCCAGAACACTCTGGCTACCAGCTTCCCTGGCTCTGTGATAGTTCTGTTAACTTCCCCTGATTCTTCCTGCCCTTCATTTGAAACTTGGGATCAGTAACCATGTGAACACTCACCTTTGTTCCTGTTGGATATGGAGGTAGAGTGACTGATTCTCTACCCCTGTTTGAGCTTCCTTTGCTTGATGTCTTGAAATGATGGGATAAACAGTTAAGCATGAGTACCATCTTGATATTCTCATGTAACAAGCATTCTCTTTACTTCTACAGCTCCTGTAAAGATGTTTGGTGCTATTACTACTAGGAGAGGTCAGTAAGTATAGAAGGAGCCAGGTACTAACCTGCCCTTGGGGAACAAATTTGGAGTATGTGGGCCCTGTTTAAAGGCACATGGGCAATCAAGGGGTGGCCTGCTCTGCAGCACATACACACTCACACTTTGGTTCCATAGTCTTTGTGGTTTAAGGAGGAGCACTTAGTGTCTGGCAGCAGGAAGTGGCTCAGTTTAAGAAATACTGCAGCCCACACTGGAAAACAACTCCTCTAGGCTGTGTGGGAAGCCCTTATGTTCAACTTCTGTTTGAGAGATCTTCCATCCACTGGTTTACTCCCCACATACCTGCTGTAGCTAGGGAGACACCAGGCAGAAGCTAGGACCCTGGAATTTTACCTGGGTCTCCTGTATAGGTTGCATAAGTACCATCATCTGCTGCCTCTCATTAGCAGAAAGTTGGCTCCGAAATAGATCAACATTGACTTAACTTCTTTTTTTTTTTTTTACTTCTTTACCAAACATTGGCCCCCATGACTGAGTTTTAGATCAGTCAATAGAGACCTAGGTCTTTCTTGCCAAGAATTCAATCCCTAAGCTGAGTGCATGATAGGTAATGCTTGAATTACGAATGAAAAGCTAAATTGCAAGACATTTCCTGTGGCCCTACGTCTGTTGTTTCAGGGTTGTATGATGCTGAGATACATTGTCTAGACATTTGAGTAGTAGTTCCTTGTTCATAGCCGCTCCCATCTCATTTGATGTAGTCTTATTACCATAGTAGGAATTATACAAAAAGAATCAATAATTGTCCCATTGAGCCTGCTCTGTAGGCCTATCCATCAGTTTGCTTCATGTCTGTGAGAAGGCACACAAGACTTCCTGAATATGTGAGAGGAGAAATTTTATGTGTTACCTCAAGACCTTCAGAAGGGATTTTCACAAATATTTAATAATTGGAAGATAGTGAGTTAAGTTCAGGGGACTTAATCGGCTCTCTTGGTTTGATGGAGCAGCTGAGTAAAGGAAACTGCCGTCAGCCTTGTAGAACACACGAGAGCTCCTGTTGAGTTTGAAGGGATAGTCCCTGGAGCTCGAGGTCCTTGCTTGTGGTTATCAAGCTGCTTCCCAGTGCTCTCCTCTGTGAAGTTATTGCAACTTCCATCTAAGAAGCACTGAGAAGATTTCAGCTGCCTCAGCTTTCTACTGACCTTATGGACAGAGGTTGTGCAGATGTTATTTCCTTTGGAAGATCTCTTGCCAAGAATAGCATTCTTGTGGGGAAAAGGGGTTCAAGTTGAGCCATAGATGGAATGTTGCTTTTTTTTTTTTTTTTTTTTTGTAAATGTATTGCTAGCAGGACAGCTGCCGGACTGGGAAACGCTGTTGGGTTCACTCGGCTCACAGGATGTTGGTCTCTGGGATGTGTGCTGCTCCTGTGGCTTGCAAGGCTCATGAGAGGGAAATGGGGAAAGTTCTTGAAATATGGTCAAACTTTTAACTTTTTAAAAATTCTGAATTTTTTATTAAAATACTAATATGCTTTTGTAAAAACTTATCCAGTTATTCATCTGCAGTTAGAATATTGCATGCAAATAATTTTAAGACATTTTTACAACCTTAATTTTTTTTTCATAGATTGATTTATTTTTGTTGAAAACTCAGATTTACAGACAAGAGGCACAGATCTTCCATCTGCTGGTTCACTCCCCAGGTGGCCACAATGGTCAGAGCTGAGGTGATCCTGAGGAGCTAGGAACTTCCTCCAGGTCTCCCACAGGAGTGCAGGGTCCCAGTCCTTGGGTTGTCCTCAGCTGCTTTCCCACACCACAAGCAGGGAGCTGGATGGGAAGTGGAGCTGCCAGGATTAGAACCAGTGCCCATATGGCATCCCCGTGTGTGCAAGGTGAGAACATTAGCTACTAGGCTACTGGGCCAGGCCCTACACCCTTAATTTTCTGCAGGACTATATATCTCTGCAGAAACATCTCTGTTACTGACAACAGACAGACTTCTGAAAATAGAACTGTGGGGGAAGAGATGGTTCACTCCAGGACAGTCCTGTGCAGCGATTGATTGATTTACTCTGCTTCAGGTAGTGCTCAGGTAGAGTTTGAATAAATGGAAAGTGCAGACATCGACCGCCTAGCAATAAGCCAGAGGACCCAAGTATCTCAAGAAGCTTAGGACACTCGCTTGCCTACTGAAGAGCCTCCTGGATTCATTTTTTACACGAGGGTTTAGGTCGGCTTTCTGTTTCAGCTTGATTTTAAAGATTATTTAAAAGGCAAAGTTACAGAGAAAGACAAGGACAAATCTTCATCCACTGGTTCACTCCCCAGGGCCGTGCAAAGCCAAAATGAAGAGTCCGAAACTCCATCTGGGTTCCTTCCCTGTGTGGGTAGCAAGGGCTCATATGCTTGGGACATCTTCCACTTAGCCATGTGCGTTAGCAAGGAGTTGTGACTCAAGTTTTTACTAAGCATAAGCAGTGTGCTGCCATTTCCCAGGTCTCCTCACTAGAGACTCAAGGAGGGTATTCATAACCTGGTGGTCTGCACCTCAGCTTGGTGGTAGGTAACTGCTTGATGACTTGGTGATAAATGAAAAGATTTATTTATTTTGAAGGACTTGGGGAGGTGACAGGAATTTTTCATTTTCTTATTTCCTTCCCAGATAGCTCCAAGAACCAGAGCTGGATTGGTCCAAAGCTGAGTCAGGAGCTTCTGGGTCTCCCACATGGGTGTAGGGCCCCAATGCTTTGGGCTGTGCAGATTAGTTTGCTATGCCACTGTGCTAGCCTGAAGACTAGAGTTTTGTACATTTCACAATCTTCTGTCTGTTATGGGGAATGAGGGGACTTGCTGCTTGCTCAAGTGAAACAAAAATTTTGACAAAGTTTGGAAGTTTCGGTTTTGAAAATAGTCTGGTAAAGTCCAACTGGAAGTAGTTGAAGTGCCCTATTCAGTAATCCACCCACCCCACAGTCCTCTGCTGTACTAAACGGCTCTGTGAGAACTCCGCTTGTAATCCCACATGCAAACTCTCTCCACCTCTGCCTGCCTTCCAAAACTTGATCCTTGGGTTTTCAATCCACAGGCCACCCAGTAAAACTTCCTTCTCTGACTGCAAACCAATTCTTTTAGGTCCTTTGAGGAGAGTTTTTCCAAAGTTAATTTTGGACCATGGATATATATGTACATGCTAATGATGTTTTGTGGGTTATGAGGGCCTAATGCTTTTACAAAAACACACTAGGGATCTTCTTGGCTTTAAGTGCTTGATGCTGTAACTGGAGAACATGAACTTTGCCACATGAAGCCATCAGAGATTTCATCTGTCAAATGCCAAGTGGGAATGAAGTTGCATTAGGAGTTCTGTATGTGTTTAGCAGCCTCAGAGCCTGCTCTTGGTTTCCTGTCTGCGAAATGGGGAGAATGAAACCTTCCCTGTGGTCATAGTAACAGGAAGTGCTGGGTCTAAAGAGGCATAACTCTGGAAGACCTGAAGCCACTTACATTCTGGATTTTTATTTATTTATTTTTGTACTCTTGCTGTCCAAGTGAATCAACACCTTGGCAGAACTCCACAGCAGGGCCTGGCAGAGGGTGTTGGCCATGGGAGCCACAGAGGTTGGGGTGGGGACAGGGTGGAAATGGAATTAGCTTGTTACATCCCTGTGTGGGCGTTAATGCCCTGCTAAAAGTTCAGGGCTAAACCAGGAATTCAGTGTGAGTCCTCTAAGAAAGCATGTCCTGAACAAATCCTGGTTCTGACACTCAGAATGAGACCTGCTGTCATGTCTTAGATCAGCATTTCTGGAGTCTGGTCAGAAGAGTCCCCTAAATGAAAGGCGTGCCAGCATTCAGGAAAATCCTGCCAATTCAGTTTGATAATTGATCACAGGCACTCATGCCATTGCAATGCCTGCTAGTGGAAGAAGTAAAGGGTCTCTTGCAATACTGCCTGCGCTGAACCACAAACAGAATGTTCTAATGTCTGTGAGCTATGAAAATGCAGTAGAGACAGTCCCTTAGGTGGCCATAGAGCTTTTCTGGGCAAGGCTATCCTCAGCTTAGGCATTGTGATCCAGGTAAAGCCATGAACTCGGGAGGAGTTGAACTTGTGGAGGAGGGGCTGAGCGCTTCTCTCCTGGCATTTACCGTGAGGGCTGTCTGAGGCCTTAGGGTTAGACTACATAGAGTTGATCTCTGTGTACATTCCCTATCTGTTGACTGGCCAACTTCCTGGGCCTCAGTAGCGGTATGATTTGAAAAGGCGCTCTCCATCAAGTATCTTCCACCCCCAACACTAGCCACACTCAAAAAGTACAAGGACTACACCGTTACTAAGTTGTGAGATGTGGTTTATCAGGATTCTGGAAAGGAGCCTGTGTAGTGCCTTAAAATCCAATCTTCCTGGGAACCAGGAAGGACTGGATTTTAGGGGGACTCCCAACACAGCTCGCCCTTCAGAATAGTTCCCTGGCTGGTCCTCCGGGTTTGAGGCTCCCTCCTACTCCAAGGCAGGCTGGGGCCACGTGGCCCTGCCCCGCCCTTGCTGGCTCCAATTCCTGAGTCAGAGCTGCAGTGGTGAGCCTTGCTCACCCTTCTCATCGGATAGGGAAGCCGTAGCCTCCCCTGTGCCCACAACTAGGCACCTGCTCCTGGGCCCTGGAGCTGCTGAAGGGTGGCAGCAAGCCTGAGGAGACTGCATCCTGGCACACAAGCAGGTAAGGCAATGGCTTTCTCTCACATGACCTGTTTGCTTCTGCCTGGCTTCACCATATTGATACTGCGCTCTTTCTTCATGGTCACAGCAGGAGGGACTTGGGTTAGATGTGATAACAACAGCCCCAGTCTGAAGTGCGTCTCAGAGAAGTGTTGTGAATTGTCTGTTCCAGGTTTCACTTTTTAACTTTTGTGATTGTCAGCCTTGTAAAACAGAAGCAGATCCACATAACTAAGTTGAAAAGGCTGCATTCCAAAATGACAGACATGCGTTACTTGGTAACTGCTCCACTGTCTGCTCTTGGTCCTTGCAGCTTGATATAGCATATGCATGAATTATTTCTGCATGAGTTACTTGTTCAAAAATTAATTGACTTAAAATTCTTTCAAAGAAAAAGATACAAACTGCCCTAGGTCAGCCACCCTCATTCAGATGGCATTTCTGAAATTAAGATAAAATGAAGTATTCTGTTACTATACTTTACATTTATGTTAAGTGCACCTAAATCAACTAACTAGATCTCATTTTGAAAGTGTGCACAGGTTTTTTTGCCATGTTAGCAACCTCCCAGGATACACAGCCTTTCTTGCTAGATCATGAAGTTAGATTACTTTCAGGCATTTTACAATTTGAACGACTCTGTAGAAATAGCTTTTTTCGATCTTTTAAGTTGTGTGGGGTTTTGTTTATTTTGCTCTCTTTGTTTTCTCTCCTTAGTGTTTATTCTATGTCCAGCATGAATACTTGGGGCCAAGGGCAAGAATGTTTTTGTAGCTCACTGAAGAGACATGCCATCAACTCAGATTTCTTAATTTCCAGATTCTTAGTGGCTTGGAGAGGAGAAAGAAGAGTGAGACAGTTTAGTATAGCAGTTAGGAGCTTGTCATTTGAAGGCAGACTAGCCTGACCTAAGACTGTTACCCAACAGCTTGGTTATGTGAGTTCATATGTAAGATTGAGGTGGTTAAGACTGAAGATATTGGGAACCAGATAGTGTGTGTGAAGCATCTAACATGGTGTCTGATGTGGTGTTTTTGTTTTTAAATAAAAATTTTATGTGAAAAGCAGAATTACAGAGAGAAGGAGAGCCAGAATGAGTTCTTCCATCTACTGATTCACTCCCCAAATGGCTGCAACAGCTGAAGCTGGACGACTCTAAAGTCAGGAGCCAGAGTTTCCTCTGGTTCTTCCATGTAGGTGCAGGGGCCCAAGGCTTGGACCATCCTCTGCTGATTTCCCAGGCCATATGCAGGGAGTTGGATTGGAACTAGAGCAGCTGGGACTTGACCCAACACCCCTGTGGGGTGATGGCACTCTAGGCAGAATTTTATTGTGGTATGCCTCAATACTGGGCAATGTCTGGTGGCTTAAGAAGAATATCTGGCACAATGCCTAAATTTTCACCTTTCAAGCACTGGAATCTCATTTAGGTGCTAGTTAGTATCTGGTTAGCATACCCACAGGGCTCTTCTAAACCTGCAGTTTCACCTAAGCCATTTTACAAAGTGTGGAATTGAAAAGGCCAAGGGCATCTCCTAGCCTGCCCCTCCCTCTCTCCCCCTCTCCCCTCTCCCTTTCTCCTCTTTCTTAATATATTAAGATATATTCATCTATTGGGCCCAGTGCAGTAGCCTGGAGGCTGAAGTCCTCACCTTGCACATGTCAGGATCCCATATGGACGCCGGTTCTAATCCCTGCAACTCCCGCTTCCCATCCAGCTCCCTGCTTGTGGCCTGGGAAAGCAGTCAAGGGTGGCCCAAAGCCTTGGAACCCTGTACTCATGTGGGAGACTCGCACGAGGCTCTAGGCTCCTGGCGTTAGATTGGCACAGCTCTGGCCATTGCAGTCGCTTGGAGAGTGAACCATCGGAGGGAAGATCTTCCTCTTTGTCTCTCCTCCTCTCTGTATATCTGACTTTTCATTTAAAAAAAAAAATGGATCCAAAAAGATTATGGGATGCCAGTGGTGTCAGCTTTACTTTTGTTTTAGGTTGTATCTGTGCCAAACTGAAGGGCTCATTCTGAAGGCCCACCATACCCTTACCCTTCTTACCCCAGCCAGGTCTGGTCCAGGCTGAAGCCTGGAGCCTAAGGCTGCACTTTAGGCTCCCAGGTGAGTGGCAGGACTGCCAGTACTTGGGCCATCTTTAGCTGCCTTTGGGCACATTAAACAGAAAGCTTAGTTGGAATCAGAATAGCTGGGACTTGGACCAATTCTCCATTATAAGATGTTTGCCTTGCAAGCAGTGGCTTAACTTGCTATGTTCCTGCCGTTAGCTCTTTTCTATTTATTTTAATATTTTATTTATTTAAAAGGTGGAGTTGGAGAGGGAAGACAGTGGTCTTCCAATCACAGTTATTCTCCAAATGGCCAAAAACAAACAAGACTTCATCAGGCCAAAGCACTTGAGCCAGCCTCACCTACTCTCCTAGGTGTTTTATCGGGGAGCTGGATCAGAAGTGCAGCAGCCAATGCCCATATAGGATGCCAGTGTAGCAGGTGGCATCTGAACTGACTATCCTGCAGTACTAATCTCATTCCCATCAGATCTTGATGTGACCCTTTCAGTGTCTCAACCACCTCATTCAGAGCCCTAGACAGAGTGGAGGATGTCATTGTATCCTTCCATTCTCCACACTGCTGCCACTGTGGCGGGCCACTGTAAGGCTATGTAAGTGACAGAGCAAAATGAACTTGGGTTCCAATATGAGTCAGGCAGGGTTCCAGTGGTGGCTTTATCAGTTCCTACCTGTGAGGCAGTCCTTGAACTGCTCAACCTCAGTTTCCTCGTCTGCGAAATGGAAATGTGAATCCCCATGCCATGGAAGCACCAGCCCCTTGATAAGCCCATTGCAGTGAGAAGCTGAGGCCACGCTCCAGGATGAGCTGCAGAAGGCCAAAAAGTCACTTGTTCTTTCCCTTTACTGGGCTGGCTGGCTGGCCCCAGTGCTGGAAACCAGACGGGCAGGGCTCCCTGCCTGTGATATAGGCAGAGGAGACAAGTAGGGGTTATCTCCATGCTAAAGAGTGAAAAGCAGCCGATGTGGCAGAAGTAGGAAAAATGCAGAAGCTGAACAGAGCTTGGGGAAGGACTGGAAGCTCAGGAGGGCTGCTTGAGCTGCCTGTGAGACCTGACTTCGCTTCCCCTTTCCATCCAGGTTCCTGTTAATGCACATCATGCCACCCACGTGGGAGACCTGAGTGAATTCCTGGCTTGTGGCTTTGACTGTTAGCTATTGGCAACATTCAGGTAGTGAACAGAAGAGGTAACTGCTGCACTGTCTGCTCTCTTGGTCCTTACAGCTTGATAAACCATGTGCATGAATTATCTCTCTTAAGAGCAGTTGATGGGGGAGGATTGGGGGTGGTGATACAGGTATGAATTCTGAAGAACCATGAAGATCAAATGAGAATTTTGACTTGATCTCATGATTTGGGAATGCTAGCAGGCTTGGAGCTATTCTGGCAGCCTTGTGGGGGTTGGAGGATGGTAATTGGAGGCCTGGGATGCTCCCAGCCTTGAACCCCATCTCAGGGTTTGTTTGTTTTTTTTTAAGATATATTTATTTTTATTGGAAAGTCAGATTTACAGAGGGAAGAAAGATTCTCGGTGTGCTGGTTCACTTCCTGAGTGGCCGCAATGGCCAGAGCTGAGCTGATTCGAAACCAGGAGGCTCTGTGGGTCTCCCTTGTGGATATAGGGTCCCAAGGACTTGGGGCATCTTCCACTACTTTCCCATATCTCAGGGCTTTCATGGGACTCCAGCTAAATTACTGTAGAGTAGGATTCCCAGGAGAGACTTGGTGCAGCAAAAACTGGCCTAGGAGTTGGAGACCTTAGGTTCCGGGGTTCTGGTTTCCAGTTCCCCTCCATCAGCAAAGATGTTCTTCTCTTCAGCCTCAGATGAGCTTAGGGCAATTAGGTTTTCTCCATCTCTTCTCATATGGGGATCTGTGGAATGTCTCTGGAGGCCATATTCCCCACCACAGAGGCAATACTATCCTATCCTGTGTCCCTCACTGACCTGGCTTTGGGAGGAAGAGACCTCTTGTCTAAAATGGGCATTCTGGGCCTTTGACCCCCAAGAGAAACATCAGGAAGTCCTAAGAACTGTGACCCCTCACGCCAGGCCTGGGAGAGTCCCCACAGGCATTCTGGGCTCCAGCTGTGAGAGTTGTGTTCTGTGAGTGATGGGTGGTACTTCCTGGAAACTGGGCTGCTGTCCATCAGAAACCTCCCTCATGAGCTCTCATGCGGTTGGAGAGCTCACTCTATGCCTTACATCCTGGAGGTCAGGGCTAAGGGGATGTGAATGGGTTTGGATTTCACTACAGGGAAAAGGTTCAGAACTTGACCCACTTGGAGGGACCAGGCCCCTGCTCAAAGTTTTCAGGGAGGCTACCACCTCTCATGACGAAGTCCACCCTTAGCCCAGGACTCTGACAAAGTCCCAACCCCCACTCATCCACTTTTCTTCTTCCTAAGCTTATTTGAAAGCCAAATCAAAGAAGAGAGAAAGCTTCCATATACTGGTTTACTCCCCAAATGCTTATAACCAGTAGGGCTGAATCAAATTGAAGCCAGGAGCCTGGGACTCTCATGGGAGACAGCAGGGATCCAAATATTTGAACCATCACTTGCTGCCTCCCCGGGATTGCAAGAGCTGGATTGGAAGTACAGGAGGAACTCCATCCCAGGCATTTGAATTGGGGATGGCAGCCATCCTAGGTGGTGGCTGAAATGCCCGCCCCATGTTTTCTTAATAGTCCCTTCCCTCCAATCCCAACCAACCTCTTTCCCAAGAACTGTCACGTTCCTGCTTCTTTGTCTTCCTACTTTTCTCATGTCATTAAAATCTTGCAAGGATTTTTTAAAAAAGATTTATTTATTATTTTTCTTAGGCAGATATACAGAGAGAAGGAGAGACAGAAAGATCTTTCATCTGCTGGTTCAAGTGGCTGCAACAGCGGAGCTGAGCCTGTCCGAAGCCAGGAGCCTGGAGTCTTCTGGGTCTTCCACACGGGTGCAGGGGCCCAAGGCTTTTGGCCATCCTCTACTGCTTTCCCAAGCTATAAGCAGGGAGCTGAATGGGAAGTGGAGCAGCAGTGACCAGTGCCCATATGGGATGCTGGCAGTTGCAAGGCAGGAATTTAGGCACTAGGCCATCATGCTGGGGCTGTTAGCCTTTTTTTTTTTTTTTTTTTTTTTTTTAAGATTTATTTATTTGAAAGGTAGAGTTGTAGAGCGAGAGAGTGAGAGACTGAGATTCTTTCATCTGCTGAGAGAAAGATCTTTCATCTGCTGATTCAGTCCCCAAATGGCTGTGCCAGGGCAAAGCCAGGACTTATCTGGATCTTCCAGCCGGGTGCAGGGACCCAAGCACTTCAGCCATTTTTGACTGCTTTCTTGGGTACGTTGACAGGGAGCTGGATCAAGACCCAGAACTGTTGCCTATGTGCGATGCCGGCGTAACAGCAGCAGATCTCCAGAACTCTGTCATTTTGCAAAACTGAAACTTTGTGCTCAGCAAACACTGAGTCTCCCTTCCCTACCCAGGAACCACCTTGCTATTTCTGACTGTGACTTGGACCCCTCCCCTGGATTCTTGATAGAAGTGTAGTCTTTCAGGCTTCTTGAGACTAGCTGATGTCAGTTGTCATAAAGTCCTCAAGGGTCTTCCAAGTTGTAATGTGTGATAGGATTCTTTCCTTTTAGAGCTGAATAGTGTTGCCCCATATATGCAAAGAGATTTCCTATCATTGGTAAATTCCCTTTACCAAGAAGCCAAAATACTTGGGCCGTCTTAGGCTGCTTTCCCAGGCACACAATAACAGGGAGCTGAATTGGGAAGTGGAGCAGCCCTGGGATTTGAACTAGCACTCACGTGGGATTCCAGCATTCCAGAAGGCAGCTTAACTTATCATTGCCACAATCCTGGCCCCAAGAGCAGAGTTGCAGAGAACTATATGCCCCTGTTCCTTCCAGCACTATTTGCAAGAGATAGAAAGAAACCCATCGTGGACAGATGAATGAATGAGAAAAGGGTGATCCAGACACCAGGGAAAGAGACAGAATCCCATCACAGATGCCAGCATGGCTGAACCTGGGGCTCCCTGTGCTAAGTGAAATAAAACAGACCCAGAAAAACTGAGCAATTAAGACTGTCCGGGCCCGGTGGCATGGCCTAGCAGCTAAAGTCCTCACCTTGAATGTGCTGGGATCCCATATGGGCCCTGGTTCTAGTCCTGGCAGCTCCACTTCCCATCCAGTTCCCTGCTTATGGCCTGGAAAAGCAGTCGAGGATGGCCCAATGCTTTGGGACCCTGCACCTGAGTGGGAGACCTGGAAGAGGTTCCTGGTTCCTGGCATTGGATTGGCGCAGCACCGGTCATTGCGCTCACTTGGGGAGTGAATGATCGGACTGAAGATCTTCCTCTCTGTCTCTCCTCCTCTCTGTATATCTGACTTTGTAGTAAAAATAAATATTTTTTAAAAAAAGAAAGACTGTCCACATACACACAGATATGTGTTATATACTAAATATATAAAACATCAAAAGCATCATCTCAAACATTTTTTTTCAGTGTACAGTTCATACGATGTGAAGTACATTCACAGGTACTGTCGGGGGGGTGTTTCAAAATGGGAACAATGGGGCCCGGCGGCGTGGCCTAACGGCTAAAGTCCTCTCCTTGAAAGCCCCGGGATCCCATATGGGCGCCAGTTCTGATCCTGGCAGCTCCACTTCCCATCCAGCTCCCTGCTTGTAACCTGGGAAAGCAGTCGAGGATGGCCCAAAGCTTTGGGACCCTGCACCCGCGTGGGAGACCCGGAAGAGGTTCCAGGTTCCCGGCATCGGATATGCGCGTACTGGCCCGTTGCGGCTCACTTGGGGAGTGAATCATCGGACGGAAGATCTTCCTCTCTGTCTCTCCTCCTCTCTGTATATCTGGCTGTAATAAAATGAATAAATCTTTAAAAAAAAAATGTGAACAATGGGAGAAAAATAATAGGTCCCTTACAGGGACTTGGTGAGGCAATGTGTGTGTGTGAACTGTTGTCCAAGTCAGGCTTGTGGAAATCCCAGGCTTTTTTTTTTTTTTTTGCCTCTGAGTGGGTGGTGCTGAAGAGCAGACAACAGATCCAGGCCTCGGAGTGGGCGCCTGTGCCCCCGTGGGATGATTGACATCATTCTGCCAGGGCTGCTTGGAGGTAGGGAGGGCTCAGCCTCTGGGAGACTCCCTGGAGGAGTGACTGGGCTCCTAGGACTTGTAGAGTAGGCGGATTCCTGACATCGGAAAGTCCCTGGCAGGAAGATTACTTCCCAAAAGGGGCAGTTTGCAGGGTGGAGGTGGCGGCTGAGCTGGCACTGACCGTGTCCATGAAGTGATGAGCTCCCTGTCAGTAGAGACACGCAAGCAGAGACCAGCAGCCTGGCAGAGACTCCAGCATGAGGTGGAGGTTCAACCAGGAGGCATCTCTGAGGTGCCTTGCCTCTCTCTGCTGTGACCCAGTCCAGGCAAAGCTGCTTACAGGAGGCCTGTATAAATGGGGGACCTAGCTTAGAGGGAGAGGGAGCAGACAGGCAGCAAGCCTTATCCCTGGCTGTCCCTTCAGTGACAGTAATAGTGACTGGTGTCACTGACTCGGTCAGGCACTGTTACGTGCTGAATAGGTTGACTCTCCAGTACTCATCTGCCTCAACCTTGTGCAGTGGATGTTGTTATCACCGGGGAACCAAGGTGCCAGGGTGAAGTCAGCTGGTCAAGGTCAGCCAGTAGGTGGTGGGGCTGGGATTTGAACCCAGGCAATGTGACTCGGTGGAAATTCCCCAGTCCATTGACTCCATGCAGGCCACTCCCTGCCACTCCTGCACCCTGCAGCCTGTTCCCAGGGATCTGATGGGTGGATTTCCTCCTCACGAGACACACTTCCCCTGCTTTCCCCTGTCTGTGACTCAGCATTGTCCCCTCCCTCTGGCTGACCTTACAAGCTCAGTGCTGGATCTTCTGAGGAGCCAGGCCAAGCTGCTTGGCTCCCAGGGTCTGAGGACAACGCTGGCCTTGACTGGGAGCCAGGTTCCACAACACTCAATGTCTCCCTTCTTCCATTCAACAGGATCTTGATTATGAGTCTCTTCATGGGCTTCAGGCCTTTCCCGTAGCTGTTGAGTTCCCTTTGCCGTTTTGGCAGCTAGGTTTTCCAGCCCTGCGTCACCAGGTTGCCAAGGCCTCGTCCTCGTGATTCTGTCCAGCTCCATCCTAGCACCTCATTGGCAGGGACCACGGTCCCTGGCCTAAAATGTGAGGCAGGATTACAACCATGTTTATAGCTGCAGTGAAGGAAGCCCTGGCAGGACAACCCAGGGAGCTGGGATGACCCCTCTGTGCCAAGCAGGGTGCCAAGCCCAAGTCCTGGACATTCCCCTGGCTTCACGGAGAGCCCAGCAACCCTGTGGCTGCTCCCATACTACAGAAAAGGAAACTGACATTCAGGGAGGACTTCTCTTCTCCCTGTCGTGCCCCTGCAGCTGTCTCATTTGCTGGATCTGATGGAAGGAGTGTTAATACCCTTGTAGCTGGGGGATGGAGTATACAGTTAAGCTTTCTCTAGGCCCTTTCTGGGCCCTCTCCGCTGCCCTGGGTAGGAGTCTTTTATGGATGGAGAAGCAGCTCCTCAGGGATCTCCCCAAGGTTTCAGACTAGAAAGGGGTACTCCAGGACAATCTCTAGCTGCACTGGAGCACACTTCAAGTTCTTTCCCACCTCGACTATCTGGGGCACAGACTCCATAGGCCTGCCCCTCGCTTTCTCTCTCTCTTTTTTTTTTTATGTGAGAAATCTTTTTTTATTGGAGTTAACCCTCCGTATCGGCATGATGAAAGTCTCAAATTACCGTGTCTTCATTTTATTGTTACAATGCAATTTTTCCCCAAACTCCTTTCAAATTATATAGATCTACTTGCACACATATCCTTCTACTTTAAAACTACTCCCCGACCAACAAAGACCCCCATCAATCCTCACCCATGAGCTCTGGTGAATACATTTGCTCAGTTTCAGTCTCAGGTACAGAGGTCACCACCAGCCCAGGCTGGGCCAGGGGTTTTCCTGCAGGTGGGAAAGCTTCCCAGAGAGGGTGGCTCCTGGCCTGGCTCATTCCTGTTCCCCTCTCTGCTCTTACCCCACGCCTCACCCCCACCTCCTGGGGGAGAGTACCAAGGCCACCCCTCTCTCTGTTAATGGATATCATGTAGGCAACATAATTTCTGGTTCTGTTTCTGCAGTGAGTTCTAGAATTATGGACTCTTAAATTGATTCTCATCTTGAATGAGGAAGTCAGGCTGGGACTGATGTTAGAGTGCTGGATCTGAAGCTTTTTTTTAAGATTTATTTATTTTAATAGAAAGTCAGATATACAGAGAGGAGGAGAGACAGAGAGAAAGATCTTCCATCCGATGATTCACTCCCCAAATGAGCTGCAACGGCCGGTGCTGTGTCAATCCTAAGCCAGGAGCCAGGAACTTCTTTCCGGGTCTCCCACGTGGGTGCAGAGTCCCAAGGCTTTGGGCCGTCCTCAACTGCTTTCCCAGGCTACAAGCAGGGAGCTGGATGGGAAGTGGAGCTACCAGAATTAGAGCCAGCACCCATGTGGTATCCCAGTGCATTCAAGGTGAGAACTTTAGCCGCTAGGCCACGCTGCTGGGCCCTGGATCTGAAGCTTGAAGCCTGAACTGTCCAAGCCCATAGCATACATACACTGGATAATTTCATTTTAAAAATGTCTTGTCCTCCACCTTACTCTATTTTTTAAAAGAGGGTTTTCTTTTTTCTTTTTTTTTTTTTTTTTGTGTTAAGATTTATTTTTATTGGAAAGGCAGATATACAGAGAGGAGGAGAGACAGAGGAAGATCTTCCATCTGATGATTCATTCCCCAAGTGGCTGCAATCGCTGGAGCTGAGCCAGTCTGAAGCCACAAGCCTCTTCCGGGTCTTCCACACAGGTGCAGGGTCCCAGGGCTTTGGGTTATCCCCTACTGCTTTCCAAGGCCACAAGCAGGGAGCTAAATGGGAAGCAGGGTGTTGCAGGGATTAGAACTGGTGCCCATATGGGAATAGAACTAGCGCATTCAAGGTGAAGACTTTAACTACTAGTCTACCACGCCAGGCCCAAGATTTGTTTATTTTTATTTAAAAAGCGGAGATACAGAGAGGAGAGACACAAAGAGATCTTTTCATCTATTAATTCACACCCTAAATGGCCACAGCGACCAGAGCTGAGCCAGTCTGAAACCTGGAGCCAGGAGCCTTCTCTGCATCTCCCACGTGGGTGCAGGGTCCCAAGACTTTGGTCCATACTCAGCTACTTCCCTGGCTACAAGCAGAGAGCTGGATGAGAAATGGAGCAGCCAGTACACAAATCAGCACCCATATGAGATGCTGGTGTTTAAATGTGGAGGATCAGCTAATTGAGCTATTGCACCGGCCCCAGCTTCTTCATTTTTTTTTTATTTTTATTTTATTTGAAAGGCAGAGAGGCCCAGTGAGAAAAAGAGGCAGACAGGGAGACTCTGATCTTTCAAGTGCCGGGTCACCCCCTAAATGTCCACAATAGCAGGGCCTGAAGCCAGAAGCCAGGAACTTCATCTGGATTTCCCAAATGGGTGCCAGGGCCCCAAGTACTTGAGCCTTCGATGCCTGTTAGCAGGAAGCTGGGGTCAAGAACCAGATGAAAGACTCGAACTTACATATTCTGATGAGATACATGGACATCTTAACTGCTAGACGTAATACTCTCCCAGTATTGTGTTTGAAATTTTTTTCAAGATGTATTTATGTATATTTGAAAGGCAGAGTTACAAATGAAGGGGAAAAGAGTGAGGGAGAGATATCTTTCATCAATTGGTGCACTCCCTTGATGGCCACATTGACCACAGCTGAGCTAGGCTGAAGCCTTGAGCGTATAACTTCACCTTCCCCTCGCTAGCTTAGACGACTGATGCCAGGTTCCTGTGGGTCTTTCTAGAGACTGTGAACCATTGAACAAAGCCAGTTACTCTGGGCCAGTCTCAGAAGAGACATGATGTTTTCCTGGAGCTGCTGTTTGTGCATCTCTGTTGCATCTGATTCCTACAGGAGCTCTGCCTGCAAGTTTTGTTGTCCCTGTGGAGAGAACAAAGGTAGAAGGAGGGCTCCCCAAGGCCTTCAGCAGGACAAGCTGCTCCTACCCAGAGCCTGGGAAAGTTGCTGCTGCTCAGATCTGAGGGAAGCTGGTTCAGTCTGGAAGGGCTGCTTTCCAAGGCCAGTGGGTGGGGACAAGAAAGGGGCGGCCTTGGGAGGCTTCCAGTCCCGTCATGGGAGCAGATTCATATCAGAATACAGATGCCAGGGCTTGGAATCCCTCCAGACAGGTGCTTGCATTTTAATGTTTTAGTTTCGTTTTCCTTTTCAGTCCTGGGGAAAGAACCGTTGAACAACTTCAATGACTTCCTTCAGGAGAAACAGTGTATCTGAGTCCATCTGAGCTGTCATAGCAAAATGGTGCAGGCTGGGTAGCCTGTCAGCAAGTCAGTATGCAGGGTGGGAAGACCCAGGTCAAGATGGCAGCAGATTGGGCAGCAGATGAGGGATTTGTATTCCTAAACAACCATCTTTTCCCTGTAGGCTTCTGTGGTGCAAGGAGCACGTGATCTCCCTGGAGTCTCTTATTAGGACACTAATCCTGTTTGTGAGGGCTCCAGCCTCATGATCTGATTGCGTCCTACAAGCCTCACCTCCTGAGTACCATCCTCTTGGGGGGCTTAGGCTCTCGACCTGTGAGTTTTAGGGAAACACAGACATTCAGATCACAGCACCCTTCAGCCATGCTGAGATCCACACTGCCAAGGGAGGAGACTGTGACAGGTTGGGATGAAAAGCCTGGGAGAGCAAGTGAACTGCCGTGAACCTGGCATCTGAGTGCCAGATCCTGGGTCAGAGATTCCCCTGCCTGGGTCTCCACTGTAGGCTGGAGGCAGCTCTTCCAGCTAAAGACCTGGGCTCTGTGGCATCTCCTTTTCCTGCCACGGTTCAGGCACTGGAGCCAGTAGGCTCCTGGTGATGATACATCTCTGCCCCCATCTCTGGTGGTTGTGTTCAGTCACAGTGAAGGCAGAGCTGCTGTTGTTGGTGTGTGTGCCAAGTGTAGAGTGATCAGAGCGGACCACTGACCACACCCAGGGCTACTTACTGCAAATTTCATCCGCATGTGATGGATGAAGAAGCTGGGGCTCTGAAGCCAACCCTGGGCTTGTGCTCACAGCACTCTGTTGCTTCTCCTGGGAGCCCAGAATCCAGTGCTCAGGCATATGCAGAGGGATCCTTTTCCCTAGCTCAGCATGTTGGGAGTGTATCATCAGATGGAAGATCTTCCACTCTGTCTCTCCTCCTGTCTGTATATCTGCCTTTCCAATAAAACTAAATGAATTTAAAAAAAAAAGATTGGAGTCTGATCAGTGAGCACTGGCCACACACATCAGCTTAATTCCAAAAGGAGAGAAGTATTTTCTGACATGCTGCTTGCTTAGCCCTTGTGCCTATTGAATGTTCCCTTTTTTATTGAGTCAGAGATGTGATTTCTTTATATGGCTGATCTTATATTTATTTGTTAAGCATTTATTTGCTGGAAAGGCAGAGTAACAGAGAACGAGGGGGAAGACATGAAGAGACAGAGAGATTTTCCATCTACTGACTCACTCCTCAAATGGTGGCATCAGCCAAGGCTGGGCTAAAATGAAGGCATGAGCTAGGGACTCTATTTGAGTCTCCTATATAGGTGGCAGGGGCCTAAAAGCACTTGGGCCTTCAGCCACTGCTTTCCCAGTTACATTAAAATGAAGCTGGATTGGAAAGGGGGCAGTCAGGACTCAAACTGGTACTTATATGGGATGCTGGAGTTGTAGGCAGCAGCTTACATGCTACTCAGCACTGGCCTCTCAATATTTTCTTATGGGATGCTACCTGCAACACTGGTGTAGCTCGAGTGCTTGTATCCTGCCTCTGTTGTAGGAGAGTGAGGTTGATTTCTGGGCTCCTGGATTCGGCCTGGGTCTTGCCTTGATTGTTGTGGGCATTTGGAGAGAGAACCAGCGAACAGAAGATCAAAGAGAGACTTCTGTCTCTCTCCCTTTCAAATGGAGGGGTTTTCCTCGCTGATTATATTGAATGACAAAAGTAAGAAATGGAGTTACATACTAATATAATCTCACTTTTCTTAATATGACATTTAATGTATTTTGAGAATCAGAGACAGAGATCCTCTGCTCATTCACACACCAAATGCCCACTGTACAAAACCAGGAGCCCAGAATTCAATCTGGGTCTCCCTCTTGGGTAGCAGAAACCCCATCACTTGAGCCATCACTGCCTCCTCCCAATACATGCGTTAGCAGGAGAAAATGAACTCGGGCATTCCAGTGTGGAATTCGGCATCCTCATAACCTCAGCTAAACACTCCCTTCTTTTTTTTTTTTTAAACATATTTTTATTGCATTTCATTTTTTTTAAAAAAAAGATTTATTTATTTTATTACAAAGTCAGATATACAGAGAGGAGAGACAGAGAGGAAGATCTTCCGTCCGATGTTTCACTCCCCAAGTGAGCTGCAACGGGCCGGTGCACGCCGATCCGATGCCAGGAACCAGGAACCTCTTCCAGGTCTCCCACGCAGGTGCAGGGTCCCAAGGCACTGGGCCGTCCTCAACTGCTTTCCCAGGCCACAAGCAGGGAGCTGGATGGGAAGCGGAGCTGCCGGGATTAGAACCGGTGCCCATATGGGATCCCGGGGCGTTCAAGGCAAGGACTTTAGCCGCCAGGCCACGCCACCAGGCCCCGCATTTCATTTTTTTAAAATTAATTACATTGCATTATGTGATACATTTTTTATGCACTGGAATTCCCCACACCCCTCCCCACACCCTCCCCCCATGGCGGACTGCTCCACCTTGTTGCATTTCCATAATTCAAATTCAGTTGACATTCTTTCATTGGAGGTATTTACCAAGCATAAAGTCCAGCATCTTATTGTCCTGGTAAGTTCAATGGTTTGTTGGTGAGACCATCTCTGGTCTGAAGGTAGAGCTGGCAGAGTGTCATCCCAATCAATTAAAAGCCCCAACATAATATTTCCAACCATTTACAACATTGTGACATTAATTGACATGGTATTGATTAACTAATATGTTACTAGGAAAATGCAGGTTCTCAACCACAACCTCTGACTTCTTCATAGACATTTCAATTTTGGTTTATATTCAACCATGTTCTATACACCTTAAAAAGGCTATAGATTGCTATTCAGCTGTCTCCTGTCTATTTTAATTTTAGTCTTTAGCAGTTTATAGCATTTATAGCATTGAAGCATGTTTTCGCTGAACCTGGCTGTTTTTCAGGTGGTCTAACTCTATAATTCTAACAGGATATATGTCAGCTGTTTAGGTGAGCATGTTTAGGAGGGGTGTGCAGAGAAATCTTCCATACCCCAGTGAGGAGTAACTAATCTTTGTGTCCCACCCAGTGAGTTATAAGTGCATCCATGCTGACCGTTTCCTGTCTGTTTCTAAGCTTTCCTTGTTCTCTATCTCTTCTAGTTTTGTTTGTTTATTTGTTTGTTTTGAGGGGCTTCTGGAGCGCTCCTGATGGTTATTATGAGAAGGGGTGGGGACCCAAAATTGGAAGCAGACAAGGACCAGAGAAAGCTCCTCTTCCTAGTCCTGAAGGAAGTTTACTGTTCTTCTGTAAACACTCCCTTCTGATCCCACTTTTTTTTTAAAGATTTATTCATTTTATTACAGCCAGATATACAGAGAGAAGGAGAGACAGAGAGGAAGATCTTCCGTATGATGATTCACTCTCCAAGTGGGCCGCAACGGGCTGATGCGTGCCGATCTGAAGCCGGGAACCAGGAACCTCTTCCGGGTCTCCCGCACGGGTGCAGTGTCCCAATGCATTGAACCGTCCTCAACTGCTTTCCCAGGCCACAAGCAGGGAGCTGGATGGGAAGTGGAGCTGCCGGGATTAGAACTGGCGCCATATGGGATCCCAGGGCTTTCAAGGCGAGGACTTTAGCCGCTAGGCCACACCGCCGGGCCCTTCTGATCCCACTTTTATAAAGCAAATATCTCCAAATGACTCAGAGCACTATACTTGCAGTCATGCGTGTGTGATGTCCATGGTTTATATGAGTGTGAAGAAAAGTCCTCAGGGCTGCACGACGTGGCTCCTGCGTGGGGTTGCAAGAGAGGGGAAGGGAGAAGCAGCAAAGAGAGGGAGCTGAAAATATCTACAACACTCAGCATGCCTGCCTGAATCCTATTTATGGAAAATATATGTCACCACTTGTTTGTATCTGCAGGGTTTAAGAAAAAAAAAGAATCCTGGCTTGTAGTGGGAAGAAAAAGCACATTACAGAGTTATATGAATATGGTGATTTGATTGCATTAAAAACAAATAAGCAAACTTCCCTTCTGTGCATAGGAAGGTGCTTAAGAAAGTTGTAAAGGAAAAAAAGGTGAAATTAAAAGATCAATTTAAGGTCCGGAACTGTGATGCAATTAATTAAGCTGCTGCCTGCAGCACCAGTATCTCTTATGGGCACTAGTTCAAGTTTCAGCTGCTCCACTTCTGATCCAGCTCTCTGCTAATACTCCTGGGAATGCAGCAGAAGATAGTTGGGTCTCTGCATCCACTGGAGAAACCCGGAGGGTGCTATGGCTCCTGGTTTCAGCCTGGCCCCACTGGGGCTGTTGCAGTCATCTGGGGAGTGACCCAGTTGATGAAAGAGCTCATTCTGTACCTCTCCACCTCTCTGACTCTGCCTTTCCAGTAAGTAAATACATTTTTTAAAAGGATAAGTTTGGGTGCATCATATTTTTGTTAAGATTTATTTATTTTTATTGGAACAGGAAGAGAAACAGAGAAAAATCTTATGTCTGTTGATTCACTCCCCAAGTGGTCACAATGGCAGGAGCTGAGCTGATCTGAAACCAGGAGCCTGGAGGGGTTAGGATGATGCTTAGGAAGCCTGGATCCTGTGTCTGAGTGCCTGCAGTTGGGTGCTGGCTCTGCTCCTGAATCCAGCTTCCTACCAGTGCAGACCCCGGAAGGGCTCCTTCTCCTCTTTGAACGAGTGGGAGCTTTGTGTGTTGCTGTCTCTTCCGGGAACCCAAAAGCCCCAGCCATCCAAAGGAAAACAACTCTCATATTGCTTGTAAAGGGTATGAATTATTCTGATTTCCTTTGGAATGCCCTTTTGCAAGAGCGTTCTAGCATTTAAATATATCTCCTATTCCTCAACAGTGAACTGTTCTTTTTTTCAAGATTATTTTTTGTTGGAAAGGCAGATCAAATTTGCAGAGAGAAGGAGAGACTGCCAAAAGATCTTCCATCCGCTGCTTCATTCCCAAAGTGGCTGCGATGGCCGGAGCTGAGCCGATCCGAAGCCAGGAACTTCTAGGTTTCCTGCATGGGTACGGGGTCTGAAGGCTTTGGCCATTCTCTACTGCTTTGCCAGGCCACAAGCAGGAAGCTGGATGGGAAGACGAACAGTCAGGACATGAACCGGTGCCCATAAGGGATCCCAGTGGTTCCAAGACAAGGATGTAGTCACAGAGTCATTGTGCCAGGCCCTTTCATCTTTTAAAATATTTGTTTATTTTTATTTGAAAGGCAGTTGCAAAGAGAAAGAGTGGGAGGACAAAGAGGGATTTTCTAAACACTGGTTCACTGCCTGAATGCCTGCAATAGCGGGGGATATGCCAGGTTGAAGCAAGGAGCTAGGAGCTCCATCCAGGTCGTCTCTGGAGTGGCAGGAACCCAAGGACATGGGCCATCTCCTTCATCCCGGATATAGTGGCAGAGAGCTGGATCAGAAGTGGAGTAGCATGGGCCCGGCAGAGCCCATGGAGGCGAGGGAGAGCATGGACGCTCTTTTTCTCTTCTTCTCTCTGTATATCTGCCTTTCCAATAAAAATGAATAAAATGTGTTTTTTTTTTTAAGGGAGAGAGCTAACACTTAGCACTCCCATAGAGGATGTCGACATCCCAAGGGTGACCTAACCCACTCTGCCACACGCTTGCCCAGGGAGTTGTGCTTCTGCCTTTGACCCTTGCTGGGAATAAAGCTGTACAAAGAGTCTTTGCATTATAGTTTGTGCCAGCTGAGGATTGGACATTACTGAAATGTCCTAAGAGGAGACAGGTTGCACAAATCATAGTCCACATACAGTGCAATGCTCTACAATTGATAGAAAAAGAATGTAAGAAGAGAGGCTGTTTTTACTGTCTTTAAGACCCATTAAGGGGTTGGCACACTGGTGCGTCAGGCTAATCCTCTGCCCTGCAGTATTGGCATTCCCCTTCAGTTCATGTTTGATCCAGCTGCTCCACGTTTGATCCAGCTCCCTGTTTGTGACTTGGCCAAGTAACAGAGGATGGCTCAGGTCCTCAGGCCCTGTACCCATGTGGTAGACCTGGAAAAGGTTCCTGGCTCCCAGCTTCAAAGTAGCTCAGTTCTGGCTGTTGCAGCCATTTGGGGAATGAATCAGCAAATTAAGAGATCTTTCTGTCCTCCTCTCTCTGTAAAATCTACCAAAGAAAGAGAGAGAGAGAGAGAAACAAGGAAAGAAAGACAGACTGATAGAGGGGCAAGCATGTGTGGCATAGCCAGAATCCCATGTAAGTCCTGGTTTACATCATGGCTGTTCCACTTCCAGTCCAACTCCCTGCTAATAACCTGGAAAAGCACTGAAGGTTGTCCCAAGTGCTTGGTCCCTTGGCATGGGTCCCTGCCACCCGTGTGGGAAACCTGGATGAAGCTCCTGGCTCCTGGCTTTGGCCTGGCCCAATATGGCCATTGAAGCCATCTGAAGAGTGAATGAACAGTTGGAAGCTGGTTCTCCCCTCCACCCCTAGCCTGTGTCTCTGATTTCAAAGAATAAATAAATCTTAAAAGAGGGGGTGGGCTGGTACAATAGCCTAGTGACTAAATCTTCACCTTTCAGTTGCCAGGATTCCATATGGGCACTGGTTCATGTCCTGGCTGCTCCACTTCACAGCTGGCTTCCTGCTTGTGGCCTGGGATGCCCCAAAGCCTTGGGACCCTGTACCCGCCTGGGAGACCCAAAAAAGTTCCTGACTGCTGACTTTGGATCAGCCCAGCTCTGGCCATTGTGGCCTCTTGGGGAGTGAATTAGCAAACAAAAGATCTTTCTTTCTGTATTTCCTTCTCTCTGTATATCTACCTTTCCAATAACAAAATAAAATAAATCTTAGAAAAAAAAAAGGTTGGGGCCTGGTTCCGTGGCTGCATCCTTGCCTTGTACGCACCGGGATCACATATTGGCACCGGTATGTATCCTGGCAACCCTGCTTCCCATCCAGCTCCGTGCTTGTGGCCTGGAAAAGCAGTTGAGGATGACCCAAAGCCTTGGGACCCTGCACCGTCATGAGAGGCCTGGAAGAAGCTTGTCACTGGCTCAGAGGCTAGGAGGCCCTCTGGAGCTGGCGTCCATGCTCCTCTGAAGCCAGTAGGGGAGAACACTCTCTTCAGGTAGCTTCTGGGCATCCCTTGGCTTGCAGCCGGTCACTTCACTTACTGTCTTTAAAAAATATGTATTTATTATGAAGAGTTACAGAGAGAGAGACAGAGAGGGAGAGGAGCGTGGAGCATTGTGGTACGGAGGAGAGAGAAAAAGCCATCTTCTATCCACTGGTTCACTCTCTGGATGGAGTGAGGAGCTTTATCCCAGTCTTACACATGACTAGCAGGTATGAAGCACATGGGCCGATTTCTACTGCTTTTCCCAGGCCTTAGCAAGGAGCTGGATCTGAAGTGAAGCAGCCAAGGACTCTACCAAGCATCTGTAGGGGATGATAATGTCTACTTACAATCTGTTATCAGATGACCTTCTCAATGTGCATCTCCAGTCATTAGATTTAAGGATCATCCTAATCCAGGATGCCCTCATTTTTTTTTTCTCAAAGATTTATTTGTTTATTTGAAAGTAAAGGAGAGAGGGAGAGATAGAGATCTTCCATCTACTGACTTACTCCCCAGATGACCTCATTAACCGTGTCTGGACCAGGTTGAAGGCAGGAACCAGGATCGCCTTTGGGTCTCCTGCATGGATACAGGGTCCCAAGTCCTTGGGGCCATCCTCCACTGCTTTTCCTAGGCCTTTAGCAGGGCTCTGGACTGGAAGTGGAGCAGCCGGGACTGGACCTGGTGCCCTTGTGAGAGGCCAGCTGGCTCACTTGCTCTAGGATGACCTTGACTAATAACTTTGTAAGGATTGCATTGCTAAATAAGGTCATATTCTGAGACTTCAGGTGCTTTAAGGGCATGTTATACCCCTGAGATCGAGAGGGGAGAGAGAGAGTGGTGCTCTGGAGTGTTAGTAAGGGCTATAGAGAGCTGCACATGTGAGAAATCTCTGGAAGGAAACTTCTTCCAGGCAGATGTAGCACCAGAATAGGAATGTGGCCAAAGGACCCCAGGAGAGCTCATGAGGGCTGTGTTAGGATACCAGCTGTGCCTGGCAGGCTCGAAGCATGGAGGTCAGAGCGCTGCTTGGAGAACTAGGGAGAGACTCCCTCACCACTGCCCTGCAGGCCACCAGCTCCAATGACAGCTGCCCCTGGACATTCTGGAACAGCTGGGTGTTCTCCTGAGGCACTCATCCCCTGAAATCTCCGCTGAGTTTGGATTTCTTCTGCTCCCAGGATTGTTCTGGGAAAGGGTGAAGATAAGAGCTCATTTCTTAGCTTTGCTAGGAAGGCAGTGGGGGGCCTTCCCTCTCTCCCACCACTGTTGGTACTGGCTCTGGCTGCTGGGGCCGCCTCCTTCTCCTGGGCTCCTTATCCAGGAAGAAGGACTGGACTGGGGTGGGCTGGGGAATTAGTGGAGGCTGGTGACCAACCCCTCCTTCCCCTAGCCGCAGACTGTCTCTTCCCTTGTGGCTCTGGGGACATGTCATTATCCATGAGTCCACCTCCCTCCTCTGTGGGCCTCCCTGCCTTAATTAGTTAACACAATGAGGCTATGAGTTAGGTGCCTGGAATTCTAGTGGGGGAGGGAGGAGGGAAGGGGGAAACTATGAATGAATGATTGATTTCACTGTTTTAGGAGATGTTACAGAGCAAAAATCCCCGCACCAGAGCTAGGGAGCCCATGAGCCAGGGCTGGGGGTGGGGGCGGGCAGAGATATCCCAGCCAGCATACACGGCAGAGAAAGTCTTGAACCGAAAGTCAATAAGGATGAGGCCAACTGCCTGGACGAATCCTCTGCTGGCCAAGAGAATGAAACAAAGCTGCTCTGTTCCCCTCAAGAATTCCGCTTTGCCCATTGTTCTCTGCTAGGGACATTCCTGAATCAGTGAAAAGGCGACTGGGTCTGCCTGGCGGTCCCTGGCGGTTGACCAGCCCATACCCCGGGTCTAGACTGGACTGAAAAGGTTGTGAAGCAGAAGGAGTTGGGCCAAACCTGAGTAGTCCTGGGGTCCCAGCTTGACACGGAGACACAGAATGGATGCACAGGACGCAGGAGTAGGTAAAGGGAGAAGGGGAGCAGCGGCCTGGGGCACAGAGGGGGGCAGACAGCCCTTCTGGAGAGGGGCAGCTAGGTTGGAGGGGAGGCAAGCTCCTCCTGTGGCTCTAAGTGAGAGAGCCTGTGTGTATGTGTGCGCGTGCATGCAAGTAGGTATGTGCACCTGTGTGGGGGGAAGGGCTCTTAGAGCCAGGTGGGGGAAGAGGGGAGGGTGTTCAGTTCAGCAGTAGCTGAGGGACTGAGGTCAGCCTCTTGTCCCAGCTGGTGGAGCTAATGGAGGGGGCTGCACAGACCCCTGACTCTGCGGGGGATGCTGGGTCACGGGACGGAGGGGAGGCAAGGCTGTCTTGGAAGACAGAGATTCCCTGGAAGGCTGAGAAGGGTGGAGGATATTCCTCTCTCAAACATGGACAGCGGCATTGCAAGTGGTAGCTTACCCCGCTGTACCCCAATGCCAGCCCTATTATAGCCATTTATTTTATTGGAAAGGCAGATATGCAAAGAGAAGGAGATAAAGATTTTCCATCCACTGCTCATTCCCCAAGTGGCCTCAATGGCCAGAGCTGAGCCGATTCAAAGCCAGGAAGCCAGGAGGTTCCTCCAGATCTCGCCCACAAGTGCAGAGTCCCAGGGCTTTGTGTCATTGTTGACTCCTTTCCTAAGGTACAAGCAGGGAGCTGGATGGGAAGTGGAGCAGCTGGGAACTGGAACATGAACCAGTGCCCATATGGGATTCTGGAGGATGCAAATTGTGAGGATTTAGCCACTAGGCTACCATTGCTGGGCCCAATTATAGCCAATTTTTAACATACAATCCAGTCACATGAATACCTTCACAGCGTAACCTTTCTGCTATCTAGTTACAGAAGTCTGCATCCTCCTAAGCTGCGTTCTACTTTCTGTCCGTGAATTTGACTAGTTCATTTAAGATTTGTTTATTCAGGGCCGGTGCAGTAGCGAAGTGGCTTAAGTCCTTTCTTGCACGCACTGGGATCCCATATGGCTGCTGGTTCTAATCCTGGCGGCTCCACTTCCCATCCAGCTCCCTGCTTATGGCCTGGGAAAGCAGCTGATGGCCCGCAAGAGGCTCCAGGCTCCTGGCTCCGGATCACCTCAGCTCCAGTCATTGTGGCTGCTTGGAGAGTGAATCAACAGACATAAAATCTTCCTCTCTGTCTCTCCTCTCTGAATATCTGACTTTTCAACAAAATAAAATAAATCTTTTGTTTTTTTTTAAAGATTTATTTATTTATTACAAAGTCAGATATACAGAGAGGAGGAGAGACAGAGAGGAGGATCTTCCGTCCAATGATTCACTCCTCAAGTGAGCCGCAACGGGCCGGTACGCGCCAATCCGAAGCCGGGAACCAGGAACCTCTTCCGGGTCTCCCACGCGGGTGCAGTGTCCCAATGCATTGGGCTGTCCTTGACTGCTTTCCCAGGCCACAAGCAGGGAGCTGGATGGGAAGTGGAGCTGGCGGGATTAGAACCGGCGCCCATATGGGATCCCGGTGCGTTCAAGGCGAGGACTTTAGCCACTAGGCCACGCCGCCGGGCCCAAAATAAAATAAATCTTTTAAAAAAAGATGTGTTTATTCATTGGAAAGGTAGAGTTAGAGAGAGAGAGAGAGAGCAGGAGAGGAAGAGACACAGAGATCTTTCTATCCATTGATTCACTCCCTAAGTGGCTGCATAGGTTGGAGCTAGGCCTATCTGAAGCCAGGAGCCAGGGGCCTAAGGACTTGATCTGTCCTCCCGGGCCATTAACAGGGAGCTTGATCGGAAAATGAGTAGCCAGGATTTTAGACAGTGTTCACATGGAGTGTTGGCGCCATGGGCAGAGGTTTAGCTACTACAGGATGGTGCCGGCCCCTGCCCACAGTTTCTTGTGCCTCTTTGTAATTCTTCCCACCTGATGCACAGTCACCAAGCAATCACTGATTTTCTAGTTTTAAATAAATGGAATTTTACAAGGGTAGGCACTTGGTACAGTGGTTAAATTACTTCTTAGGCGCCTACACTGCATATTAGAATTAGGATTAGCCTGTTGAGCCACCATGCTGACTCAAATGTGGGTATTTATGTTCTTCTCAGCTTTTGGTGCTATATATAGAAATAGTTTGATTTTGTATGTTGGTAAATTTTTTTTTAAGATCTTACTTATTTTTTATTAGAAAGTCAAAATTACAGAGAGAAGGAGAGACAGAGAGAAGGATCGTCTGTCTGTTGGTTCACTCCCCAAGTTGCCACAATGGCCCAAGCTGAGCCGATCCAAAGCCAGGAGCCACAAGCTTCTTCCAGGTCTCCCACGTGGGTGTGGGGTCTCAAGGCTCTGGGCCGTCCTCACCTGCCTTCGCAGACCATAAGTAAGGAGATGGATGGGAGGTGGAGCAGCAAGGACATGAACTGGTGGCCACATGGGATCTGGTGCACGCAAGGTGAGAACTTTAACCACTAGGCTACTGTGCCAGGCCCATGTTGATTGAATTTTAAAATGTCTATTTGGACAGCAGATTGAAAAAGAGAGGGAGAAAAAGAAGAATGGAGGAAGAAAGAGAGAGAGAGAGATCTTTCATCCACAGATGGGAAGATCTCCTCAAATGACCCCAGTAGTCAGGCTAGGCAGAGCCAAAATCAGGAGCCCAGAATGCCATCTAGATTTCTGTTCTTGTGGCAGAGACCCATGTACTTGAACCACCATCTGTTGTTTCCCAAGATGCACCAGCAAGAAGCTGGATCATAAGTAGAGGAGCATTCTCACATGGGATCTGGGCACCCCAAGTGGCGGCTTAACCCATTGCACCACAATGGCCCATCTGTGTTCCCTTGGATCCTGTCACCTGTTATAATTTTATAGACTCCTGAGGATTTTCCACAATGGTGACGCTGTCATCTGGAGACAAGAACAGTTTTGTTTCTTCCTGTCCAGTATGCACAAGTCATCTTCTCTTTTTCCTTGCTTCCTTGCACTGGTGGGATCTCCAGTAAAAGGCTGAACGGGAAGTGGTGAGAGTAGACGTCCCTGCCTTTCATTTAAATATTTGTTCTTATTGTAGTTGGAAGGCAGAGAAACAGACTCCCCAGACATCTGCAAACGTCTGGTCTGGGCCAGGCTGAAGCCAGGAGCCTGAAACTCTATCTGTGTCTTCCCTGTGGGTTGCAGAGCCCCAAGCACCTGAGCTATTACCTGCTGCCTCCCAGGGTGACCAAGAAAGCTGGATTGGAAGCAGAGCCAGCATGTGAACAAGGCACTCAGTACGGGATGCAGGCAACTCACAAGTGGCAGCTTAACCGCTATCCCAAATGCCCTCGTCCTGGTCTTAGAGGGAAGGTGTTTTACCATCCACTCGTCATTCTTTCACGGATGCTCCTTTGCAGGTAGAGGAACGTCCCCTCTGTTCATAATTTGGTGAATTCTTCTCAGAAATTCATACTGGATTTTTTCGAAGACTTTGCCTCTCCCTCTAGGGGAGCCCTAGGCTGACCTTGGGGTGTGCAAGCAGTAAATCCCCACAAAATGCTTCCAGTGGGAGGGGCCTCTGCTTGTCTACTCTCTTGTGTGATGACTGCATGGGTCAGGGGAGGGGTTGGGATGTAGAATTCTATTTTTTTTAAAGATTTATTTATTTTTATTACAAAGTCAGATATACAGAGAGGAGGAGAGATAGAGAGAAAGATCTTCTGTCCGATGATTCACTCCCCAAGTGAGCGCAATGGCCAGTGCTGTGCCGATCCTAAGCCAGGAGCCAGGAACTTCCTCCAGGTCTCCAACGCGGGTGCAGGATCCCAAAGCATTGAGTCATCCTCGACTGCTTTCCCAGGCCACAAGCAGGGAGCTGGATGGGAAGTGGAGCTGCTGGGACTAGAACTGGCGCCCATATGGGATTCAGGCACTTGCAAGGCGAGGACTTTAGCTGCTAGGCCACGCCGCCAGCCCGAGATGTAGAATTCTTATGTTGTGGTTTCAGTTTGCATTGACGTGGTGTCTCAGCACCTTGTCTCCTCGGGTGGTGCTGCCAGCAATCTGGTGGTCAGTGTGTCCTTCTCAGGTACCTATTAGAGTCTACCCCATATGGGTATTTGCCAGATGTCATAAAGTCCCCTGCGTGCCAAGCTGGTTCCTGATTCTGTCCCCTGGAGGCCACCTCATGGGAAGAGGGACACTGTGGGTGAGGGAGCGGGGTGGCCTGTACTGGGGGACAGGGCAGAGAACGGCCTGGAGAGGTCAAGAAAGGCATCTCTGAAAAGGTGGTCTCTGGATTGACAACAAGGAGCAAACATCTCAGTGGAACATTCCAGGCAGAGGGAAGGCAGATCCCCCAGGAGAAGTCAGATGACCAGTGCAGGGACCAGGGGTGGGGTGGGGGTGGGGAGGAGGCGGGACTCCAGGGGCGGCAGGCAGGACTGACTCCAAGTGCAGATTCCAGGATTCTTCTGGGAATGAAAAAATGCCTGTGTTCCCCTCCCATGCTCTCGCCTGTGGTTTTTGGGGACCTCTCCTTTGGGGGCACATTTAAGAGGCTCTCAGAACTGGAAGAAAGGGCTCCCTGTGGTGGTGCACCCATGTCCTGGCTGTGATTGTGGAGCACAGCAGGCTCCTGGTCTTGTCTGAGCCATCGCGCCAAAGAGGGTGGCACCCCTCCATGTCCACTCTCCGCCCTCAGGGGAATAGACAGGCACAGAGCCTGGCCTCTCTGTCTCAGGATAGAACAGTGGGTGACACTGGGGTGCTGTTTAAAAATAGGAAATGGAGGTGTGCATAGTATAGCACGGGGGCTGCCACTGGGTGATGCCTACTCCCAGACTGGGGTGCAGGGGTTGAAGGCCCTGATGCTCCGCTTCCCGTCCAGCTCCCTACTTGTGTGCCTGGAAGTGGCCAGGTGCTTAAGCTCCTGCCACTTGTATGGGAGGCATGAATGGAGGCCCTAACTGGCCCTGCCCTAACAGTGTGGCCTCTCAGGGATTGAACCATCAATAGAAAAATATTTTTCTTTTCCTTCTTTTTTTTTCCAAAAGAGCAAGATATGGATGAAAATGAAAAAATGCATGACTCTTCCCTGTTTCATGTCCCTGGCTGCCTCCCAGATTTCTGTCTAGATCACAAATCAGGGGAGGTTAAGTCGTTGCTGCAGGCTGTGCTTTGGGAGAGGCGGCCTCAGGGAAGCTGATGGGCCCTGTGTTCTGTGGGGCTAGAATTTGGGGTTTGGGATCACGAAACTGGGTGGTCCCCGAGGGTTGTTGCTTCCACGTCCTGGAGCCTGTGATTTACTGAGATCACAAGGCAAGGCTCTGGGGTCGCGGTTTGGGAGCTTGGGCGGCTTTGGTGAATGTGGCTCCTAAAAGTTGTGTTGCCTGAGCAAGCAAAGTCCCTCTGCCTTAATTACCCCCCCCCCCCAGGAGACCTCCTCCAACTGCTGGGTCCCACTCCCTGCCCTCTATTAGTGTGATTCGCACTAACCTGTGAAAGACTGATAGCTCAGAAGCTGCTAGAAACAGGCTCTGTAACCCAAATAAGTCTGGAATTCCATAGTAGACTCTTGTATCAGGCTGACAGAGTGAGCCGGAGAACAAGGCATGGGTTGCAAGTCTGGGGTGACTCTGCTGCTGGCAGCTTAGCTCCCCTCACCCCTATTCGGGCTTCTCCCCCTAGTCTAACCACATGTTGGGAGAGAGGTCACCCCGCAGCAGGGCCTGACAAGGTGTGAGTCCCCAGCATGGCAGATGACTCAGCTGAGGGGATGCTTTTGCCAAGAGTGCATTTTGTGAGAGCCCAGTGCCTGGCGGGGTGGGGTGTGGCCAAGGCTTCCCAGCAAGGGGCCTGTTTCCCGGAAGAGCCAAGTGCTACAAGTAGGGGGCAGTAGGTTCCCACAGCCTCCTCACTGCCGTAGTAAGGCAAGGGACCAGAAGCAAGTGCCATCACTGTTCCAAAACCTGGTCCAAGGTATGGCCTGCACCTCGGCAGAACCCACAGCACCTGGGGGCTGTTAGCAGCAAGGGTTCCCGCCCCGACTTCCTGATGCAGGATCCGTGTTCCAGCAAGATTCCAGTGGCTGGGGAGGGAGTGGGTGGATTTCGTTTGCACATCACGGTGTGAGGAGCTCTGTGTTGGCCACAGCCACTTAAATATGCTTCTTAAAAAAGAGAGAGAGAGAAAGAGAAATCTCAGCTGTTTATTCCCTCCCCCAAAATGCCGGCAGTGGCAGGGCCTAGGCTAGACAAGAGCGGAAAGCAGGAGCACAGTCCAGGCTTCCCACGAGTGTGGCGGGTGTGGTGGGAGCCCAGTTACTTGAGGCATCTGTGCTGTCTCCCAGCATCTGCATCAGCAGAAAGCCAGGGTTAGGATCACAGTCAAGTACTGAACTCAGGTATGCTGATACGGGATTTGGGCAAATTTTTTTTAAGATTTAATTTATTATTCTCACATATGGTAATGTATAGTGATGGGGTACTGGGGTCTATCATATACAGACGTGGGGGTACAATGTAACATGCATCCCTGCATCCAGACGAAAGATGGATTCCCAGTGAAACTGTTGGACATGTGTAGACAATGGGATGCTGGACTGTCTGACATTGTCTGTACCAACAATGTCGGGGTATACTTAAATAAGAGACTGATAGAATTATGATTCCTTATGAAGGACTACACTATTGTAACAAAATGGGAAAAATCTGACGGGGAGTGGGAGTTTGGGGGGGAATCCCAGCCTATACAAAATTGTACCACATAATTCATAATTCAAAATAAAAATATAGGGCCCGGCGGCGTGGCCTAGCGGCTAAAGTCCTCGCCTTGAAAGCCCCGGGATCCCATATGGGCGCCGGTTCTAATCCCGGCAGCTCCACTTCCCATCCAGCTCCCTGCTTGTGGCCTGGGAAAGCAGTCCAGGACGGCCCAATGCATTGGGACACTGCACCCATGTGGGAGACCCGGAAGAGGTTCCTGGTTCCCAGCATCGGATCGGCGCGCATCGGCCCGTTGTGGCTCACTTGGGGAGTGAATCATCGGATGGAAGATCTTCCTCTCTGTCTCTCCTCCTCTGTGTATATCTGGCTGTAATAAAGTGAATAAATCTTTAAAAAAATATATATATATATATATTTTAAAAAGATTTAGTTTATTGGAAAGGCAGATTTACAGAGAGGAGAGGCAGAGAGAAAAATCTTCTGTTCTCTGGCTCACTCCCCAAGTGACTGCAGCAGCTGGAGCTGAGCTGATCTGAAGCCAGAAGCCAGGAGCTTCTTCTAGATTTCCATGTGGACACAGGGTCCCAAGGCTTTGAACCATCTTCTTCTGCTTTCCCAGGCCACAGTCAGGGAGCTGGAAGGCAAGTACAGCAGCTGGGACCTGTACTTGGAGTTAGAAGATTAGCCAGTTGAGCCATTGGGCCAGCCAACTGGATCTGGGTATCTTAACCTCTAGGCCAAATCTCGGGCCTCTTCAAATGTGATTTTAAATTATACATATGCATACTTATTTCTATTACTTGAAAAGCCGAAAAACTGAGCTCTCCCATCCACTGGTTTACGCCCCAGATGCCTGCCAACAGCCAGGGCTGGGCCTAGCCAAGGCCAGGAGCTAGGAACTCAATCTAGGTAGCCTGCCTGGGTGGCAGAGACCCAAGCACTGGAGGCCTTCCCTGCTGCCTCCCAGGGTGTGTATTAGCAGGAAGTCAAGCTGGGCTTCAGATCTAGCCGGTGAGTGTCCCAAGCAGCAGTCTGCTTCCTGTGGCAAACACCCGCCCTTAACATGTGCTTCTTGGAGTAGCCGCTGTTAGTATCACCTGGGAGGAGCTGGTTGATGATGCGGCTTCTTGTGTCCCACGCCTGCTGAATCACGTGTTCCCAATGGCACCATCCAGGAGCTAGAACTTTCAGTCTCTCCTTGCTGAGGTCCAAGAAGCCAGGCTGCTCAGCCCTGGCATGGCTATTAGCCGAGGTGTGGCCCAGAGCAGCTGCTGAGTGTCCTGAGCTTGTGCTGTGCTGCCGGGAAGAGTACCTGTGTGCTCTGGCTGCCCCACAACATTCTGTCCTTGTGTTTGCTCTGGCCAAGAAGAGAGCTGCGGCTTTAGGAAGAAGAGAAGTGAATTGCTGGAACCGCTTCAGTCTCGGCAATGTTGCTGTAGGTAGCGGTATTACCATAAGGTGCTTCTGGCAAACGTCAGCTGGTGAGTGATTCCAGGAATAAACTCCTCAGAAGTGTTTCATGTTACTGTTGACTGATGACCAGGAGCCCGTTGGCACAGGATCTCAGGGGTGCCTTTTTTTAATTTAAAGATTTATTTTTATTGGGAAGGCAGATTTACAGAGAGGGAGAGGCAGAAAGATCTTTCATATACTGTTTCACTTCCCAAAAGGCCAGAGCTGAACCAATCCGAAGCAAGGAGCCAAGAACTTCTTCCAGGTCTCCCACCCGGGTACAGGGTCCCAAGACTTTAGGCCATCCTCGACTGCTTTGCCAGGCCACAAGCAGGAAGCTGGATGGGAAGTGGAGCAGCTGGGACATACTGGGACATAGAGTGGCACCCATATGCCAGCAATTGCAGGTAGAGGAATAGCCAGTTGAGCCATCATGCTGGCTCTATGTCAATTCCTCTTTTGGACTGCTTAATGCCAGGTTAGGTGGCATTCATTTGGCTGGAATTTCATCTATTGAAGAACTTGAGGGAGAAGTTTGCTTCCCACACCGTTCCCAAATCATCCAGCCCCCATACTTGCCAGGTGACAGTTGTTAGTTTACTGGGCCTAATCTAATTAAAATTGGCCACACCTTGGAGAAGCTGCGGCCTCTCGTCAATGTCTTCACTAAATATCTGGGTTTGCAAGTATCTGGGTTCTTCCAACTGACTTTATCACCCCCCCAACAAAAAGTCCACCAAGGGACTGGCATTATGGCACATCAAGTTGAGCCACTGGCATCCTGTATGAGCACTGGTTCAAGTCCTAACTGCTCTACTTTCAGTCCAGCTCCCTGCAGCTAGTGGTGGCTCAAGTACTTGGGCTCCTGCATCCTTGTGAGAGACAGATGGAATTCTGTGCTCCTGGCTGTAGCCTGGCCTAGCCTCGGCTGTTGCAGCCATTCGGGGAGTGAAAGAGTAGACAGAAAATCTTTCTCTTTCGGTAACTCTGCCTTTCAGAGTTAACAAATAAAATAAATCCTTCTTTAAAAATCCATTAAGTTACAGATATATCTGGGTTTATAAACATCTTCTCATCTATTTTAAAGATGTATTTGTTTATTTCAAAGGCAGAGTTAGAGACAGATTTTCCACCCGTTTTTTCCTCTAAAATGGCTGTAACAGTTGGGCTGGGTCAGACTGCAGCCAGGAATTAGGCAGTTTATCTAGGTCTCCTACAGAAATGCAGAAGCCCAAGTCCTTGGACCATCTTCCACTGCTTTCTCAAGCACATTAGCAGGGAGCTGGATCAGAACTGGAGCAATGCCAATAATGGAAGTCAGCGTCACAGGCAACAGTTTTACCCAAGATACGACAACCCCATAAGCATCTTCTTCTAAAAACACAGTCTTTGTCTGGCAAGTGTCTGAGCCTAGTAGTCTTTAATGCTTCAGTGCAAATTCCTCTAACATGTAATATATACAAATAGAAGCATATACAAAAATTTTTACAAAAAGCTTCCACCTCCACTGAACATATACTCTCCTGAGCCTTGTTTGTTTGTTTGTTTTAATTTAAATTTGTTTTAAAATGTTTGTTGCATAGGTGAAGTGATTGCAGACCCATTCAGGTCGCTGGGTGGGATGGAAAGAAATGGGTGAGAGGGAAGGTGGGTGAGGGAAAAGATCCCACCCTTCCTCTTGTGGCCACAGGAGGAGTGGTGTGGGAGGGAATTGTCACGTTGCTGTTTGCTGCAGGATCACTTCAGTACCAGGGGACAGAGATGGTCCCCTGATTTCATCCCAGTGGCCCTGATTGTGGGGAGGACTTTCCTGTGGTGTTACTTGCGTCATCTGGTTTGTTCCGAGCTGGTATTGGCTTCATTGCACCAGCTGTGAGATACCATTTCCCATACTTTCTGGCTGGCTGTGTCTGTTTAGGTTTGTCCATAGCCTTAGGTGCTTGGTAGAGAATTTGGCCTGTAGTGTTATTCAACTTGCTCTTCCTTCCATCCTTTGGTGAATCTCTAAAGGTCCTCTGTTAAACCAGAGAGGTCTTCCAGCCTGCCTTTTTTTGTGCTTCCTGGTACGTTGCTTTTCCTTACACAGAGTTAGCAGTGGGGGTGATCCAATTCCACAACATGCTCCAAGACCTCCATGTGGTGTTGCCTGAGGTTGGGGATCTGGTGGAGTGGATCCATTGAGCTGACTCCTAACAGCCCTGGCCTGAGCCTTGTTTCTTTGAGTATGTCGCCTGGTGCTGTGGGGTGGGGAACATTCTGGTTGTTTTCAGTCTACTCTCCCAGAGGCTGCTGAGATGACTATCTCTGCACCTGTGGTATTTTGTAGGTGTGCATCAGATGCAAGATAAGTGCAGAAGCAGGGGTTGCTGAGCATCTATATCTGTCATTGTGAGAGACTGCCAGTTTGCCCCCCATAAGGTTAATAAGGTACATGCACAGTGGCTTTGGGTGAGAATTTCATATTTTCCTATCAATTACCAATATGTTCAGTTGTCATTGTTGGCTTCCTACCAATCTGATAAGTGAAAAACAATGACTCAATACACTCTTTTTTTTTTTATTCAGTTTTATTACAAAGTCAGATATACAGAGAGGAGGAGAGACAGAGAGGAAGATCTTCCGTCTGATGATTCACTCCCCAAGTGAGCTGCAACGGGCCGGTGCACGCCGATCCGATGCCAGGAACCAGGAACCTCTTCCAGGTCTCCCACGCGGGTGCAGGGTCCCAAAGCATTGGGCCGTCCTCAACTGCTTTCCCAGGCCACAAGCAGGGAGCTGGACGGGAAGTGGAGCTGGCGGGATTAGAACTGGCGCCCATATGGGATCCCGGGGCTTTCAAGGCGAGGACTTTAGCCGCTAGGCCACGCCGCCGGGCCCGACTCAATACACTCTTAATTAAATATTATGAAAAACTGTAATTTTATAGTTTTTTTAAAGATCATTTCTATTTTTTCTCATCTTGCTGATATTTACTTCTTTCAAACATTGGTTTGCTGGCCTTTTCTGTTTTATTTCTAGAGGCTCTTTAAATATTAGGAATCAGCCTTTTGCATTTGATGTAAGTTGTATCCAGTTGGCATTCCTTATTCATAGATTTTTAAAATGTAAACAAACAAATTTATTCATTGTTTAGTTGAAAGGTAGAACAACACAGAAGGGCAGAACGGAAGAGATGTCAAATGGTTCCCTCCCCAAATGCTCCCAGCAGCTGGGGTGGGCCAGGCTGAAGCCAGGAGCTCTATTTGAGTCTCCTACATGGGTGGCAGGGGTCCAAGCACTGGGACTGTCAACTACAGCTTTTTCATGGATTAGTAGGGAACTGGATGGAAATTGGAGCACCCAGAACTCAAACTGGCAAACCAGTATGGGATGCTAGGATTGCCAAGTTGTACCAGCCCTGATTGATTATGCAAAAGTTTTTATTTTAATGTAGGTATATCTGTTTTGCATGTATGATTTCATAATTTTGGATCGTAGGTTCAAAGACGCTTCCCCAGCATCAAATATTCAATGTTTGGTCAATTTAGAATTCTTCCTGTCATGTGCATCGTCATGCACGCTGAGCCTTCTTTCTTTCCAGATGGCTCTTTCCTTTGCTAAGCTGAGAAGCTATTTTATCATAAGCTGTTTCTCATAGTCTCTTTTCCCCATATATATTTGGATCTATTCCAGAACTTGCTATTCTTTTGCACTGACTTCTTGATTCATGTTCATTCATGTTCCCACTGTTTTGTTCATTAAGGTTTGTAATATTTCAAAAATATCTCTCCTATGTGGAGGTGACACTCCCCTTGTTTTCTGATTTCTTGTTTGTTAAGTTTTTCCAATTTAGTGTTAAAATCTAATGTCTAATGGCTGGTGTTTTAACTGCACTAGTAATAAGAGAAAACTGAAGTTTAACACATCTAGAGGAAAGTGATTAAATGGCAAGTACGTAACTTCGTGAGTTATCACAAAGTGAACATGTCCTTGAAACAGGTTTGAAAATAGAACACTGTCAGCACCCTCAAATCCCAAAATACCCCACCCTCCTTACAAAATACCTCCGCCCTCCTTCTGAAAGCTACTTATCATCTTCGTTTTTCTGTCATAAGTTGAGTTTTCTGTGCTTTTTTAAATTTTCAAAACAAAAATGTTTTCATTTTATTCAAAGGACAGAGAGAAAGATAGGCAGAGAGAATCTGTAATCCACTGGTTCACTTCCAGGACTGGCCAAACCAAAGCCAGGAGACTGGAATTCAGTTCAAGACTCCTAGGTGAGTGGCAAAACCCAAACATGGGAGCCACTGTCTCCTGCTTCCTAGGGTGCACATTGGTGGGAAGCTGGGTCAGAGACAGAGGGGCCAGGACTCAAACCAGGCACCTGCTGACATCTCACATGCTGTCTTAACTACCGTGCCAAATCCTCACTCCTCTGTGTGTGTGTTTTAATTTTCTTATTATTTGATGATGTAGTTCCATAGGCTCTGGGATTTTCTCACCACCCCCCAGCAAGTTCTCCCACTCCACTGATTCCCTCTATTATTACAATAGTATAGTCCTTCATAATCAGTCATAAGTCTATCATTCGGCTGTTTAAGTGTATCCTGACATTGGAGGTATGGCCAATGGCAGAGAGTCCAGCATCCTGTTATTAGGATATGTTTAACAGTTTTATTGGGAGTCCATCTTTGATTTAGAAGTAGAGATACGTACTGGATTGCGTCTCAATATGCTAGTCTATTACAGTTACTATGCATATCTTTAAATGAAAAGCCATAAAGCAAAATCAAAAATAGGAAGAAGAAATGGTAAATTAACACAACATGAAGTTAAATAACATGCTACTGAATGACCAATGTGTCACTAAAGAAATGAAAAAATAAAACACCTTCTTGAAGCAAACAGTGGTACAGTGTGACCTATGAGTCAGTGAGGAAATTAATAAGAATAAAATTTTTTTGAATGAATAAGAATAAAAATAAAAATATCAAAACACCTGAGATGTAGCACAAACAGTATTGAAAGAGGTATTAATCTTGCATTTGCATGAAGGTTTTGCTTTGTATTAGAATATATGATATTTGTCTTTTTGGAATTGACTTATTTCACTGACCATATTGGTCTCTAGTTGGTACCGTTTGGTTGCAAATGGTAGAATTTAATTTTTTTTAATGGCTGAGTAGTATTTTGAAGCAGATGTACCAGGTTTTTTTTTTTTATCCACTCCTCCTTTGATGGGCATCTGGGCTGTTACCATGTATTTGCTATTGTAGATTGTGCTGCTATAAATATAGGATTACAGATCCCTTTCTCATATGCAGACTTCATTTCTTTTGGATATATTCCATTTGAGGTTTCATCTAACTCCAGTGAGATTGACCTACATTCACAACTCTACTAACAACACCTGCTGGCATGGGTGTGAAGAGAAATCCCACATGGAGGCCAGTTTGTGTCCTGGCTGCCCCACTTCCCATCCATCTCCCTGCTTGTAGCCTGGGAAAACAGTTGAGGATGGCCCAAAACCTTGGGACCCTGCAGCCATGTGGGAGACCCAGAAGAAGTTCCTGGCTCCTGGCTTCAGATTGGCTCAGCTGTGGCTGTTGTGGCCATTTGGGGAGTAAACTAGCAGATAGAAGATCTTTCTTTCTGTATCTCCTTCTTTCTGTAAATCTTACCTGCCTTTCCAGTAAAAATAAACAAACATAAACAACAACAACAACAAAAACCCCTGAGAAACCACACACTGTAACATGCCAAGCCCTCCAAATCAAGCCAGGCCTCTTTCCCCCTTTAGATTCAGTCCTTTTTTTTTTTTTAAAGATTTATTTTTATTTTTATTTTTATTACAAAGTCAGATATACTGAGAGGAGGAGAGATAGAGAGGAAGTGGAGCTGCCGGGATTAGAACCAGCGGCCATATGGGATCAAGGCAAGGACCTTAGTCACTAGGCCATGCTTCCGAGCCTAGATTCAGTCTTGCTGATATCCTATTTGGGAGGATATTCCTGTAGCCTTTGGGAGTTTGTGGGCTATTAAGGTGGCAAGTCTGGGGCAAACCATCTTTAAGTTTCTTATGAACTATGAAAAAAAAAAAGCTAAACGGATGTGAGTGAGTCATGAGGAAACACTTCTGTGATTCTGGTTATGGTAGGACATCTAGTCCACAGGAAGATGGTCCCCTGTCAGAGACTGTCGCCCCTAGACCATACTATTTGAAATCCCAGCTTGACACCTGGTAGCTCATGTCCCCTCAGACAAGGTACGTCGTGCCTGTGGCCTCTGGTTTCCTCATCAAGAGAGAAGAGAGCAGTAGCTCCCATCTTGTACCTCTGCGGAGAATTGAGTGGGTTCAAGCCTGACACAAGGTGGGTAGCCAGCAAGCATGGGACTAGAGCATTCAAGAGCAGGTGATCTCGGGCGCTGACTCTAATCCTCATGCAGGTAGACATTGGTAATCTCTGCTTACACAAGTGATGGGCTTTCTCCAGGAAGCAAAATCACGACATTAAAAAACAACAACAAATAAATCACCCTCTTGTTCTGTGAGTGTGTGAGTGCAGAAGGTAAAGGAAAGAAGTGGAGATCACCACTTTGTCAGTGGGCAGGACAAAAGTGTTGGTCAAGTGTCCATGGCCCCCAACCAGATGCTGATTGGGGATTGGCGCTCCCTCGAGAGTGGACATCAGGAGCATATCCCTGAAGCGAGAGCTGCTTGCAGGGGTGCAGGGTGGGTGGGTGGCGCCTGTGAAGTGCCCATGGACAGTGTGGCATGGTGTTCAAGAGATACAGGGGCCATTGTTGGCCATGCGGATGAACAGGGGTAGGTCTGGATGACCAGTGCTGAAGTGGGGCCTCTTGTAAGAATTCAGAATGACATTTCTCTATTCTCACATTGGGAGGACAGCTTAAAATAGCTGTCAAGTGACATATGTGTTTCCTCTCTGTACTGTGACAGAGTCTCACAAGCTCAGTATCTTAAAACAACAGAGATATCTCTTCTCCTGCGTCTGGGGCCTAGCAAGCCAGTCAAGATGTGGTCAGGATCATGATCTTGGAGGCTCCAGGGGAGGACCTTGCCTTGTCTCAACCCAGCTACTTCTAACCGAATATAGTCCCTGCACATTTGGAGTTGTGTATGTCACCCCCAGCTCTGCCTTGGGGGTCACATGGTATTTTCTTGGTGTGTCTCTGTTTTCTCTACCTGTGGGAACACCAGTCCCGGCATTGATATTTAGGCCCCATTCTGAGATTCCGGGCACCATTTCTGCTGCTTAATTCAGCATGAATGGTTATGTGCCCAGGTGACTACTCCAGTAAAAAAAAAAAAAAAAATGGTAGAACATCCCCCAGAATCCCAGAGCATTCTCAGGCCTCTTGCTGATCATTTCCTACTGCCTACCATTACTGCAGACAATTGCAGTAAAGATTTCCATCACCATGGATTAGTGTTTTTTTTTTCCCTGTTCTGGCATGTGAGTAAATGTGATTTATATACCACATGATTTTTTATGTCTGGCCTCTTCAGCTGAGGTTCATGCATATCATTGCATAGATGTGTAGGTAATTTTTTTTCATTGCTGAGTATTCCACTGTGTGATTGTGTCACCCTTTGTGTAACCAATGTGATGGATAATTGGAATACTTTCTACTTTTTGAACTATAAATTATTCATAATGTGAATATAGGAGCAGTGTTTGTTTTTTAAAGGTTTATGTATATTTTACTGAAAAGGCAGACTTACAGAGAGAAGATACAGAAAGATCTTCCGTCTGCTGTTTTCACTTCCTAAGTAGCCTCATTGGCTGATGCTGAGTCAATCTGAAGCCAGGAGCCAGGAGCTTCTTCAGGGTCTCTCATGTGAGTTTGGACTTTAGTTTTATTGGGAAGGCAGATACACAGAGAAGAGGAGAGACAGAGAGGAAGATCTTCTATGTGATGATTCACTCCCCAAGTAGCCACAATGGCCAGAGCTGAGCTGATCTGAAGCCAGGAGCCAGGAACTTCTTCCAGGTCTCCCACGCGGTTGCAGGGTCCCAAGGCTTTGGGCCATCCTTGACTGCTTTCCCAGGCCGCAGGCAGGAAGCTGGATGGGAAGTGGGGCTGCCGGGATTAGAACCAGCACCCATATGGGATCCCAGCACATGCAAGGTGAGGACTTTAGCTGCTAGGCCACCCTGCTGGACCCAGGAGGTTTTTTTTGAAAGATTTATTTATTTTTGTTGGAAATGCTGATCAGATTTATAGAGAGAAGGAGAAACAGAAAGAAAAATCTTCCTTCTCTTGGTTCACTCCCCAAATATCTGCAAAGCCAGAGCTGAGCTGAGTAGAAGCAGGAGCCAGGAGTTTCTTCCAGGTCTCTCATGTGAGTTTAGAATCCCAAGGCTTTGGGCCATTCTCCACTGCTTTCCCAGGCCACAAACAGGGAACTGGATGGGAAATGTAGCAGTGGGACATGAACCAGCACCCATATGGACTCCTGGCACTTGCGAGATGAGGATTTAGCCATTGAGCACCATGCCAGGCCCAGTAGATTCCTTTTATAAGGCTGCTTGTGATACTCTGTGGGATATTGAGTCCCACTGGATACCTGCAGCACCCTCACTTCCCAGTGTATAATAACTGAGACTACCTCCAGACAGAGCCAAAAGTCCCCAAGGGGACAAGATGACCAGGAGCCTAGAACTCCTGCTCTGGAGGAAGAGTCAGCTGCATGCTAATTATATTCTCAACACCTCCTTAACACTTTTTCATACCCAGACCCATACATGATAAAAATCATTCCGATGGCTTTGAGGCTGGAAAACTCAGTATGTATCCAGAAACCCAGGCAGTCCTGTTTTGAGAAGCAAGCTTTGGGAACAAGTCACAAAGGCAGGAGAAGTCTATCTGATTGCTGAGGGACACCACCGTAGGAAGGAAACACTCTCTGCTCCCATCAGGCATCTTGGCACAGCTACTGATTGGTTGCTACCTCTGCTTGCCTCATGGGAAAAGACTTGATCAGAAAGCAGGATGAGTTAGCAACTCTTGATGAATGAATGGATGTGGGCACTAAAATGTCAGCAGATGCCAACATCAGCTCAGGTTAAAGCTGGATTTTTAAAAATTTTTTATTACATTTTTTGACAATCTTTACATAGTTAATTAGGGTAAAAAGGTTCAAGGGCTATAGGAAAGTGGGTAAGACAATTAGTTCCATATTGTTTCCTTCATATATCTGAGGTAAAGGGGGATATTGAGGGAGAAGCCCCACCCAGTCTCTCGCCTGCCCCAGGTCCTTGATGTGAGGCATGCTCCGAGGGTCTTGCTCAAGCGGTTTTGATAGTTCAACAGTTCTGAACTGCTGCCAGTCTCGCCACTCCAAGCACGATGAGGTCGTTGAAGAATCCACTGATTGACATAGTTCATCATAGAGTCTCCATTTGCCCAGTATTTCACTGCCAACATATAGCTGAGGTGGTTGATTGACTTGTTCAGTTTTCTGTCTTTTCTTGGTTAGGGTTCTGAGTCCAGCATTTCAATTGGGGAGATCTCCAAAGAAACTTTGTCTGAGGTGTTCCCAGACCAGATTCTTGTATGTTCTAGCAAGCACAGGGTCCGGCACAGTCCATCACCCCGATCAACTGGTGGTTGCAATTGCTGGGTTGGTTCTGTTTTCAGTCCCGACTTCCACCCAAAGGGAGCAGTCCCCGGAACCCAGGCAGGCCCGGGGACAGCTCACCACATGCACACGGTAGCTGGCATCTGGAAAGCTGGATTTTACATGCTTGTTTGGTGAGGCCAGGAAGCTCCAGGCTCCTGGTTTCAAACCATCTCTGCTCTAGCTGTTGGAAGACCTTTCTCTCTTGTGTGTTTCTCTTTCTGCCTCTGTAACCCTGCCTTTCCAATAAAAATATATACATTTTAAAAAGTTAAACCTAGCATTACAATATGACCCAACAATTGCACTCAGATATATATCCAAGAGATCTGAAAACATAGGTCCACACAAAAACTTGTAGACAAATCTTCCTGTCAGTGTTATTCATAAAAGCTGTAACAACTGCAGTGTTTGTCAGCTGGTGAGCGGTCAGAGACAGTGCTGAGTGTGTGTGTAGTGGAGTGTTACTTGACTGTGAAGAGGAATCAGGCACGGATACATGTTAGGGCTGCCATAGCCAAGGTCCATGGACGGAATAGCCCCCTCCTCACCACATACTCCCCCTGCCGCTTCTCCAGGAGGACATGGCTGGGAGCTGCAGGGCAGCATGGGGAACAGGCAGGGAACAAACGAGTTCCTGGTGTCCCCTCTCATCAGAACACTGACCTCAGCACCCTCAGGGCTCCTATACCTCTCACCCACCTCCTGTGGGCTGTATTGCTGGTGTCCAGAGGTCAGCATGTCAGGGGGCTATGGCTCGTCACCCTGTGGAATTTGGAGAAACATAAACGTTCAGTTCCTGACATGCTACCAGCAGAAGGAACCCTGAAAACGGGCGGAGTGGAGCCAGTCATGGCAGATCATGTAGTGTATGATTCCATTTGCATGAAATGTTCAGGACGGGGAAATCCGTAGAGACAGAAAGAAGAGTGACGGTTGCCAGGGACGGGGGGAATGGGAGAAGGAGGGCAGGGAGTGACTGCTAATGAATACAAGGCTTATTTTGGGAGTGATGAAAATGTTCTGGAATTAGAGAGTGGGTGATTACCACACGATTTTGTAAAGGCACTAAAACAAAACAAAAAAACCCACCGCACTGAACAGTATACTTTAAGCTGATTTTCACTTAAGAGGCAGAGACACATATAGGCAGATAGAGAGTTTTTGTGGGCTGGTTCACTCCCCAAACACCTGAAATGGCTGAGGCTGGTCCAGGCCAAAGCCACGAGCCTGGACCTCAATCTGGGTACATCATGTGGATAGCAGGAACCCACGTAAATGTGCCATCTACTCCAGCCCCTCTAGGGTGCAAGTGAAGAGGAAGTTGGAATTGGAAGTGGAACCTGGGCTTGAATCCAGGCACTCTGATGTGGGTTGCAGGCATCTCAAGCAGTTTCTTACTGCCGTGCCAAATGCCTGCCCCAGGAACTGCACAGTTTAAAGAAGTGAAAAAAAAAATTTTTTTTATAGTTTAAGAAGCTCTTAGGAGACACAGCAGTCCAATATACCTAGTTGTCGTTCAAAAAAAAAAAAAAAAAAAAAAAAAAAAAAAAAAGAAAGAAAGAAAAGAAAAGAAAAAAGCAACTCTAGGGTCTGGCATGGTAGCCTAGTGGCTAAAGTCCTCACCTTGAATGCGCCAGAATACCATATGGGCGCAAGTTCTAAGCCTGGCAGCCCCTGCTTCCCATCCAGTTCCCTGCTTGTGGCCTGGGAAAGCAGTTGAGGATAGCCCAAAGCCTTGGGACCCTGCACCTGCATGGGAGACCTGGAAGAAGTTCCTGGCTCCTGGCTTTGGATCAGCTCAGCTCTGGCCGTTGTGGTACTTGGGGAGTGAACCATTGGATAGAAGATCTTCCTCTCTGTCTCTCCACCTTTCTGTATATCTGCCTTTCCAATAAAAATAAGCAAATCTTTTAAATAAATAAATAACTCTTTTTTAAAAAGCAACTCTAAAAAAATGGAGTATGACCCATGTTGTGATATAACAGGTTAAACCACCCACTCCCTACACTGGAGCTCATTGTAGTTCCTGTTCACTTATTGTTCCAATCCAGCTTCCTGCCAATGTGCCTCGCGGACAGTAGAAGATGGCTTGGATACTTGGGCCCCTGTTAACCATGTGAGAGGCTTAGATGAAGTCCCTGGCTCCTGGCTTCAGCCTGGCCCAGCATCAGCTGTTGCAGTCATTTAGTGAATGAAAAAGCAAATGGGAGATCTCTGTTGCTTTCTCTTTGCCTTTCAAATGCATGCATGCATAAATGCTTTTAAAAAATCAGGAAAAATCAAATGTGGAATGTGGATTCTGTGTTAAATTCTATTAAGGATTTATTAATTTGGAGGTGTACCATAATGCTATCATACTAACAAGCACTTTAAAATAGTCCAAGGAGAAAATTTGAATGATAGAATTCTGATCAATGTTTGAAGCTAAGAAATAGCTCCATTTTATTTGAAAATTTCCACATCAAATGTTACCAAAAAAAATGTGGCAGAGTAGGGGGAATTCTAGAAAACTCATCTTGAAACCATTGATGTGGGGCAGTAGGGCAAGCTGTGATGCCGGTGCTTCATATGAATGCCGGTTCCATCTGCTCCACTTCTGATCCAGCTCCCCGCTAATGTGCCTGAGAAGGCAATGGAGAATGGTCTAAGTGCTGGGCCCCTGCACTCATTGTGGAAGACCCAGATGGAGTTCTAAGCTCCTGGCTTTGTCCTGGTCAGACCCCAGCCACTGCATCCATAGAAGAGTCCAAGGAAGAAGCCACTCCCAGAACATGCTCTGGGCTGGAGCAGCCTACATAGAGGTTAGCCATGTGTTCTCAACATGACCAGATCACCACAAAGCTCAGAAGCAGCACACGGTTACTACTGCTCCTGATCCTGTGAGTTGACAGGGATTCTGAGCTGGCTTGCCCTGGGACCAGCAGAGCCACAGTGGCCTCACCCAAAATATCTGAGGCATCAGTATCTCTTCTGGGAAGCTGCCCAGATTCATAGGATGTGAACTCTTCCTGCAGCAAAAGTGAGCAAATCCCAGGGCACAAGTGTATGTCCCACTGGTTAGAATGAGTCACAGCCAAGCCCAAGTTCCAGCAGTGGAGGAACAAGGACGCCTTTCCAGACTGCCTTGTAGTGCACGGGGGCCCAAAGTGCTAGGGAGCACTGGGCCAAGGCTCCCTCAGCCTGAGATGGCCATGTGACATATGGGTGGAGTGAGCCCAGCGTTTAGTGAATGCTAGGTTCAGAATCTTATTTCTCCTGGTAGAACAGGGGTGGTGGGTAAAAAGCTCTCAGAAATCAGAGATCCTGGGCTAATGGAATGAGCCAGAATTAATAGTCCCTATTTCTGCCTTTGTTTGTCTCCCTTTCTCTCTGGTCTAAACTCAGTCCAATTTTCTCCCACTTCTTCCTTGCAGAGAAACCTATGACTCACTCCTTGTGACTAGTTCTTCTTGTCTCTCTGAGGACAGTGGCTTAAGTCGCAATGGGAGAGCAGAGTTGAGGGGCCCCAGAAGCCATACGGCCCTGGCCAGCCTGCCTACTTTGTCTCTACTCCTTCAACTCTAGGATGTGGACTTACTTGTATGGAATGACTCTGGGGCTCAGTTGGGCCCTATCCTGCTTGTGGGCGAATGATCAGGCTGGACCTTTCTGGGAAAAATAATGGCATGGTCGGGTGTGAGGGGCTGGTTGAAGGAATGGCCCCCACTCTTCACACCGCCCCCTCAGTACCCTTTGCAGTGAGAGGTTGCAACTGCTCACATCAGAAAGTGGAGTCTTTACCCCTGCTCCTGAGTATGCTTCGGCCCGAAGAACATGATGGAGGCTGTGAGTGTTCTGAGCTTAGGCTTAAGGTGCAGTGACTCGATGGCTATCTTTCTTGGAACCCTACTACTGTTATCAGGATGGACAAGCCTAGACCAGCTTGCCGAGAATGAGTCATCCCCAGTGCAGCCAATTTAGACCCACCAACATAAGCAAGGCTCACTCACCTAGGTCAGCTGAGCCCAGCCCAGCTCAGCCCAGTCTAGCCTAGCCCTGAGTAGCCAAGCAGTGGAGATCAGCAGAGTCAAACCTCCATCAGCCCAGCCCAGCCAGCCCATAGCTTGTGAAAAAGCATCCACCATGGTTGTTTTCAGCCACCAAATTCCGAGCTGATCTGTGATGGTACTGCCAAGTGAATGGGTGCTTGGGAGGTCTCTCACTGGCTGTGGGTGGTCTAAACACACTTCCCCTTCAGGGTTAACTTCCAGCGTTAAACCACCAGGATTGCAGTTCAAGGTCCTGCTGCTCCGATTCTTTTTTTTTTTTTCTGCTCCGATTCTTAGGAGGCGATCTTGGTATGGTACCCAGGTAGGGGACAGAGGAACAAAGGCAGGTGGCATGGGAAGGCAGGGTCAGTGACTGGTGGTGAGCAGGTGCTTACCATCCCTTGGGCCATCTTCTGCTGCCTTTCCCATAAGTACTGGCAAGGAGCACGTGGAACTTGATCTGATACTCTGGTATGGGATGCCAGTATCCTCATCAATGCCTTAACCCACGGAACCAAGACTACTCTAGTTTTTTTTCCCCTGTAAATTTATTTATTTATTAAAAAGGAAGAGTTACAGAGACAGAGGGAGAGACAGAGAGATCTTTCATCACTGGTTCACTCCTGAATGGCTGCAATGGCAGGGGCTGGACCAGGCCAGAACCAGGAGCCTGAAGCTTCTTTCAGCTCTCCCATATGGTCGGCAGGGGCCCAACCATTGGAACCATCTTGTGCTGCTTTCCCAGGCAGGTTATCTAGAGTGGGATCTAGAGTGGGAGTGGAGCAGCCACGGTTGGAACCCACACTCATGTGGGATGCCAGTGTTGCAGGTGGCTGCTTAAACTGCTGTGCCATGACACCAGCCCTACCCACTGTTAAATTTTTTAGAAAAATCTAAGTTCTAGGCACACCTGAACAAAATGAAAAGAGGAGGCTGCCAGCATACAGCCTGGCCCTGTTCTTCCTTCACCTAGGCCCTCCACATGGCCTCTCCCATGGACAATTTAGTACCTTGTCACCTCCTTCCTGCTCCTCATGCCTGCCCTCTCCCTGACCCTCGTGCCCCGAGTCGCTGGTTTGATGAAATGAACACTGATGTTCTCTCCCCTTGCCGTGATGACTGCGAACATGCCCTCCACTGCTGAGCTGTGCAGATTGCCCTGCCTGCTGTGCCTTCTTGCAGAACTTGATCTATGCCGGCTTCTCAAGGATTCCCTGAGGCCAGGGCTAGAGTGGGTGGGGCGGGTTGGGCACACACTCAAGTGCCTTACCTGCCCCACTGCCACCCCTAGAGACAGCCAGCCAAGCTGCCAGCCAGCCAGCTAGATGTGCGCCCTCCCAGAAGCAGGGAAGGCCACTCACCCATGGGCAGAAGGCTCACCAGGAGCCCTGATTAGTCCTCTTTTGCCAGGGAGGGGCTCAGAGGCCTTTGCTCCATATCCAGTCCTGACCTCCAGAATGGTGTGCCTTCTCCGTGCCCTGTCCCCATTCTGGCTCCCATGTTGTCTTGGTCATTTCTGCTTAAGCTCCTCTGCGACAGCTGGTCACATTTCTTTGTCTTGGTGGAACTACAGTCATCCACCTGACCCCATCTCTTAATTTCCTTACCAGGGTCTGACAGTCAGGATGCCGTGTGGTGAGGCTTGGCACCAGGGGTCTTTCTGAGCGAAGGGCTGCCGCCAGAGCCCATGGGCTAGGGCAGGATAGAGGGCCTGTTTCTGGGAGTGCCCAGCCCCGTGTGTAGCAGAGCCGAGGGAGCCTATAACCTATGCTGCAGTCCCTGTGGGTGGCTTGCAGCGCAGTGGACAGTTGGGTTCCTGGTGAAGGCACCTGCTAGATGTCTGTGCCCCTAGCTCTGGCTCCTGATTGCAGTGTCCTGCTAATGCAGATTAAGTAGTCATTGGGAGACATGGGTTGAATTCTTGGCTTTTAGCTTTGGCTCTGGCCCAGAGCCAGCTGTTGGCATTTGGCGAGTGGAGCAGAGGATGGGAGCTCTGTCTGTTTCCTTTACAAATAAGTGTGTGCCTGAATGAATTGTTCAAAAATGTTATACTTAAATGAGATGACAACTTCCAGCCATTTGTTTATTCATAATCATCATGCAGAACCACTCAGATGTCCTGTAGACTGGTAGGTAGACAGGTAGACAGTGACCCATTGGCACAATGGGATACTACTTAGCCAGGAACGGGAGTGAACTAACACCAGGAGGCTGAGTCCCAAATGCATGTGGTGAGTGATGGATGCCAGACACAGAAGGCTACACCCACCAACTGCCTGGAGATGTGATTTTAGAAAAAGCAGATGTGCTGAACAGAGGATAGACATGCTGCCCCCTAGGACTGGGGCCGGAGGTAGGGTCAGGGCGAGAGGAGGAGCTGAGCACAAACCATGGGAGCAAAGAATTCCGGCGTGGGTGGAAGTGTTTAAAGTCTTCATCTTTGTACTGCTTCCCTGAGTGTGTGTATTAGCCCAGACTCTCTGGGAACTCTGCCCTGAGAAGGGTGAGTTTTGATGAATGGAGATGATACCTCAGATATCCTGAAAATCACCGAAAGTCGTGCTGACCACAGGTCATGGTCAGGCTAATGTCTGTAGGATCGCAGTAACCACAGGACCAAGGAGGCAGCTGGGGTGCTAGTCAGAGGTGTGAGGCACACTGAGTACCCCCCATGCCCTCTGTCCAAGCCTTGTCTGTATCCTATGTCATACTTGGGAGATACTTATTCTAAAATTCTGTTTGTTACACATTTATTTGAAAGAAGAATTTTTTGTTATTTTTGTGCAATTTAGATTTAATTGGATACACAGTTGTTTTTTTGTTGTTTTTTTTTTAAAAACCAAGGCAGCCCTACTAATAGAGGAAGTGGATTTGGGTTAAGAGAAGGGGACTTTAAAAAAAAGTTCATTGAAAAAAGGATGGATTTAAGAGATAAGTTTAATCTTTGTGCCAAAAAAATAAAAATCTTGAAATCTGTGTATTTTGTCACGATACATATTTTCCACGAGGTTTTTGAAAGTACCCTTGTGCGAGGGTGGAACTCAGCTGTGTGTTAAGTGAACATAAGGGGTCATCGGTCTCTGCTTTCCCAAACTCCCTGAAGCCTGGGCTCTCCATGGGCTTCACCCTTAATCTCACCTCCTCCAGGCAGCCCCCGTGATAGGTGAGCTCCCACCACCTGTGCATTTCCGATCTGCTTTTGTTCAGGCCAATGGCCGGCCGGCTGCCAAAGGCGTCGCCAGGACTCAGTACCGGTCTGGCGACAGTAACCATTTTCGTGCCAGGAGCAGTGGTTCCTGGTGCCGGTGGGATAGTGGGTGCCATCCGCTTCAGGGATGCTCGGAGCCAGGCTGATGGCTGAGTGGCAGCACTGCTCTTACATAATCGGCTTCTCTCCTCCTTTCTCTCTCCAGAGCCAGACTTCACACTGAGCAGCTGCGGTCGGAGGAATCCGAGAAAGCGCCACCCAGCCCCGGATTCCAGGGGCCTGCTGGGGCCTCTCGCCTTCCTCCTCCTCCGGAAGGAAGACCCCAAGGCCACAGTCTTGGGCCGGCTCAGGGGCTACCATGGGCCTGGCTGCTGCCACGCCCCGGCTACCCTCCCCACTGCTAGGCAGATAGGGAGCCTGGAGCATTTGGCACCCCCTGCTGCCCAGCCCCGCCCTCGGGCCAGCCCTTGCTGACTTGGTGGCCACCTCTGCTCACCCGAGGCCATGTAGGCCCCCCAAGCTCAGGCCTCTGTGGATACAGCGCCGGGGACAGCGCCTCTGCTCTCAGAGGACCCAGCCCATCACCATGCCCCGGGGATTCGTCTGGGTACACTGTGAGTACTGGGGATCCCCTGGGAAACTGACCTCCTGTGACCCTCTCCCTCCCTGTGGCCTTGGTCCGGAGCCAGGCTCAGCTGTAACCACGGCAACCTGTCCTGGCTGGTGAGATGTTGAGATGCTTCCCACTGTAGCTGAAGGTGTGCACAGTGGAACTTCCATGGCTCTCTCCTCCTCTCCCCACACCTGCTCTCCTCCCTTATGCCAGGCATAAGGCTCAAGGTGGATGCTGTGAGCAGGCTGGGCAACAGCAGCTCCTCACCTTCTCAGATGCGCTGAGGCCAAGAGTACTACGGGAATAGAGGCAGTAGAGAGGATTTCCACTTGCTTGGGTGTGGCCAGTACAGGCAAGTGGGGTGGGGGTAGGGTGGGGTGAGGGGGCTGCTCCAGAAAGAGTGCAGGGACCCAGGTGCCTGGAAAGGCAGCCCTGTACCCTCTGGCATCCCCATCCCTTCCATTCACAGCATAGCACATACTAAAAAGCAGAATCAAAGTGTTGTGGAGACAGAAGAATAAGTTGAAAATGAAGATAGAAAAACACAGAGAAGGGTATCTGAGAATGTCTCGGGTCTGCCAGGTGGCAGGCCTGAGCGCCCATTATCATGTGAGGTTCAGTGCAATGGAAAACAAACTCATCCTGTCTTCCTGGTGTCTTCCATGCGCCCACTAGGGAGTCAGGGCCATGGCAGCGGGGACCTTACCTGCCCACAGGGTCCAGCACACATCAAGTGCTCACCTGTGTGCCAGCCAGAAGAGTCTGGGGGAGCCGGAGCCCACAGAGACTGCAGAGGGGAGCAGGGCCTACCCCCTCACCCTTGTGGAAGGAGACGACCCAGCTGACTCTGGCATCCTGGAAGCATTTAGGTTGTGTGGGGTGAGCTGTTAGGTGCAGCGGTCTCCATGGTGGGGTATCAAGGCAGGGCACAAGCAGAGGCTCAGCTTGGTGAAGCTGGGGCTGGAGAGCTGGATTGGGTTTTGTGGGGCAGAGGCCTTGGGAACTGGGTAGAGAATGCCTGGCTCACTGGAGAATAGGGAGCTCCTTGGGTGAGGGTGGCTTGTGGGCTAAGGCAGTGGGAGGGAAAGTGCGGCGACCCCTAATGATGCATCTACCAGTGCTGGCCGGAGTTGACATGAACCTTCCATTCCCCGAGCGGAAGTGAGAGTGATAGACACTGTGCAGAATGGTTCCAGAAGGGAGCTTAGGACTAATGGGGAGGTGAGGGAAGGGGAGGGGTCACCAGGTGGGGCAAGGGGGTGCTGCCTGGAAGAGGGGACCGGGGACAGCTGGCTGCCTGAGCGAAGACTGCCTGTGGGTGGGCAGCTCAGAACAGCAGTGACAGATTTTCTCTCAGTGTGGCAGGGCAGAAATCAGAACAGAGAGTCCACTGGGACCCGCTCCCGCTGAAGGTGCCTGAAGGTGCGAGGGGATGAGCTTGCCTGGCTCTGGTGGCCCCGCCAGCCCTTGGCTTGTGACCACACCCCTCCCTCCCCTTCCCCCAGGCTTTGTCCTCGCTCTTCTTGTATTTAGGGCCCCACCCCTAAGCCTGGCAGCATCTCCTCTTAAGATCTTTCTGGTAAACACCTCTGCAAGGGTCCTGGGTTCCAGATGACAGTGAATGAGAACGGGGTGGAGCATCTGCTACTCCACATGCCACTTAGGCTCCGATGCGGCTGGCCACAGGGGCAAGGATGCCAGGCCTCATTTGTTAGCTGCACAAAGGTTCACGTGCTGCCCCCCCATTACCCCCTGACCTCTCTCCAACTTCCTCTTTCCTTTTGCAGACCGTGCAGGGAGGGTTTGGAGCTAGTGGGCAAGTGTGGCCTGGTGGCCATGTTTGTGCACTGCACCTGCTGACCCCTTTCTCCCCACCGCTACCTTTTGTCCTGGTGAAGGTGACAGGGTAGTTTTTGGGCTACCGGCTCAGAGGGAGGTGGGGAGAACAGGGTTTCACGGCAGCCCATGGGCCTGCCTGTGCATGGCTGAGATGCAGCCCAGACCTTAAGACCTCAGTGGCCAGACCCTGGAGGCCCCAGCCTGTGAGACTGCCAAGGGCAGTGTGGGTGGGTTTTGGGGATGGAGTGGGCATCCTGTGAGCACTGCCATGGGGACAAGATGACCTAGTGTGGACAGAAACTGTTTTTAAAAAGCAAGGTGGGACTTGGGAGTTTTCTGTCACATCCCTGTGGACCAGGTGTGGCCCTTGCGACATCACCTTGGAACTCTGGTGCCCTAGGTCCATGGTTTTCAGACTCTGGACCCTGGGCCAGCAGCCATGGTATCACCTGGCCCACTGCTTGTTGCTTGTTGGGAAAAGCAAACTCCCTAGCCCCGTATGTCCTGGGACTGCTGAATCGGAGGTCCTGGCTGGGGTTAGCCTTTCTGAGCCTTAAGCAGCTCCCCAGGGAAACTTGATTATGGTGTGGGTAACAGTGTCAGCACATCACCCCACGGATGGGCTGTCTGCTTGGGTGACTGGTGAACCAGATTGGTGGTGCTGAGAAAGAGACCCGTGGGGGTCTGTGTGTGTGTGCTGAGGGAGAACCTTGGGTGTGGTGGGGGAGTGTCTGGCTGAGACTTTGCAGGAGGCCTTCAGTATGAAGGAGCACTCAGGGCAGGGCAGGGCCACATGGAGCAGACACCTGAAGGCAGAAAGGAGCCCAACCCACAGGGCTGCGAGGTCTGCTGGCTCAAAGGGGGACCCAGAAAGCAAACAGATGTGACGCAAACACTGGCCTGGTGCATATGTTAATTTGCTTCCTCAGGCCCAGTCCTGCACCCAGAGCAGGGGAGGAAAGCAGGTAGAAGCACAGGACGGAAGGCAGGCTTGCCAGAAATGGGATTCTACAGCTGGGGGACTGGCAGATTATAGCCGCACAAAGCACAGAGCCCCAAGAGCCCTGAGGATCCGAGCGGGAGAGGGAGGGTGCAGTGGGCTGCAGCAGGTGCAAGGCCCGGCCACAGGACTGAGTAGGCACATACAGAGGCCCACAGGTGGTGCAGCCCTGGCCTAGGGGGAGGGTGCAAGGAAAAGCCCAATCAGAAAATCAGCTTCTTTGCGTAACCAAGGGTGAATCCGGGCCATGACAGCCTGCCTGGCTATCTTTGCAAAAAAAAAAAAAAAAAGGCGGGAGGATAGGGGTAGGTGGGAGTCAATAGTTGCTTCTGACTATGATAGCAGCAGCTTTTGATAGTGTACCATACAAAAACAGATGTTCAGTATACAAAGATCATAAACATTTCCCATGGAGATTCAGTACGTTTCTTTCTACCACAGTTCTCAAGCACACATGTACATAAGGAATTCAAGGCAGGCCGTAGACTTCATCCCTTTAAAAACTTCGCACGCGCTGTTCTCACTGCATGAACACATCATGCGCATTCTTGGACAGTGTGCCTTCCTGAGTAGGGACTGTCCAAGGCCATGTACGATTTTTCAGTATTATGAAAATTATGCTGTAGTACTCGTCTTTGTCCACAGATCTTTCACTCGTGTCTCTATTTTTTGTTTTCCTTGTGGAAATAAGTTCAGTGGGTCAGAGGGTGTGGATGTCTGTAAGGTTTTATGGGTTGCAGGGCGTGGACAAGACTAAAACCATTAATAGCAAAAATTGCTTTCCAGGATGAGAGCTCCTGCTTCATTCCTTTGCCAGCCCTGAGTGCTATTAAAAGCAGCATGTGGGAGCGGGTGGCAGGGAGGGGCATCCCGAGCCTGGTGGGTGCAGCAAGCTAAGCTGAAGCATGAGACATCTGACATCCCATATGAGATTGTCGATCCAGCTCCCTGTGAATGCGCTCTGAAGTGCTTGGGCTCCTGACACCCACTTCAGAGACCTGGCTGGAATTCCAGGCTCCTGACTGTGGCCCGCCACAGCCCTTGCTGTGGCAGGCATTTGAGGCGTAAACCTACAGATGGGTGAACAGTCTTTCTCTCTCTCTCTCTCACCATCTCTGTTGCTCTGTCTTTTTAATGAATGAATGAAGAATGAATGTTTGGGGGAAAAAACTCCACACACACAAAAAAACTTTCCTTTCTGATGGATAAAAATGCCGTCTGATGGCTTGAAGGCTTGCATGAATTTCTTGTATGAATGAGGTTGATCTAGGGAGTATATCTTGGCCTTCTCTTCTTTCTGCTTTGATGCACTTAACTCATTCACACTAACTCATTCATACTTGCAAATCCTCAGATACGTTCCAAGCCTGTACAGGTAGGCACTTGTCACAAAGACTGTTTGGGGGTTACAGTGACCTCCAGTGGTAAACGCTGGTAATGCTTTGGCAGAGGGCGACATGCATTGCAGGAAACTTGCATGGCATCTGCTTGCGTGGGATCCTCTTAGCTGGCCTCAGCCACCAAAGTGGTACAGCAAATTGGGAGGGACACTGAGGCCAGAACAGGGAAGAAAAAATCACTTAGATTAACAAAGAATCACTGCAGCCAGCATCTGCATGTGAATCCCTAGATAGGAAACCCAGGCACAGGCTTTGAAAACATGAGCCCCTTTCCCCAAGTCTGGGGGCAGGGCAGGAGAGGGAGGGGACTCCATGTCTTGGAGGCATATTCTGCTTCCCCAGAGGATGCTGGTGGCCACACTGGGAGCCTGGAGCATGGTGCCAGGTACTCATGAGCTCTCATTGCCTGTGGTCCACAGATCTTGGGATCCTCCTGGGCATGGCCTTGGGGAACGAGGGCCCGGAGGTGTGGCCTTTGGCCCACAGCAAGGACTGCATGGTCACTGGCTTCCTGAGGGACAAGCTACAATACAGGAATCGGCTTCAGTACATGGTAACCACATGGGCACTGGCTCTGCCCCCCAGCCCAGGGCTCACCTCATGGGGTGGAGGTGGGGGGCTGTGGGCTTCCTTGGCTCCTTTGTCCAACATACACACCCTGAGTGCCAGCTCCTGCCCATCTCTGGAGCTTATGTCACTTCTTCCTGACCTAACCTTTAGTCCTTGTGTCATTCACCCTATGACACAGCAAGGGACTCCCCTAGGTCCTAATCCTGGGGACAATCCTAGGCTCTTATTAGCAGGGAAGCTGGGATCCAGGAGTTGGCATGCTGGGTTCTGCTGGTAGAATGGAGGTGACTGTGGCATACTCTCTGTGGCTTTTCTATGCCATTTCCCATGTGAGGCACACGGCTCGCAGTGTTGTGTGTGGCCACCACCATCTTCTCCCTGCCCCACCATGAGCAGAAGGATCTGAGCATTCCGTTCGCCCAGAGGACAGCAGGCTGAGCTTTCTTTGTTCCTTTGGGGCAGCCAGACAGCTCCTCTCCTTGGAGAACCAACCTCTGCCAGCCAGGGCTGGACCTGGGCTCTTCCTCTCCTCCACCCACATTCCTCTGGGAGTGTGGGATTGGGGTGGGAGGAGAGGAGGGAGCCTGCCAGGTCCCCTCTGCCTCTGACCTCGCCTTGTGTCCTTGTGGCTCCTAGAAACACTACTTCCCCATCAACTACAGGATTGGCGTGCCTTACGAGGGGGTGCTCAGAATCGCCAACATCACCAGGCTGGTGAGGAGCCCTATGACCCCTCCCCCAGGGTCCCCAGCCCAGGAGGATGGGCAGGTGGGGGAGTCTCCACTGCCTTGCCCTAGCTCCTCTGGCAGGCTGGTGCTGAGCCCAGGCCCCAGGTTGTCTGCTGCCCAGGCAGGGACATCGCGGGGTGGGACAGGGTCCGAGCTGAGAGGCCTTTATGTCTGGGGGTTCCAGTGGTGTCCTCTGTCACCTGCAGCAGAGAGCCCGGGTAAGCGAGCAGGAGCTGCGCTATCTGTGGGTCCTGGTCAGTCTCAGTGCAGCTGAGTCGGTACAGGAAGTGCTGCTCGAGGGCCACCCATCCTGGAAGTACCTGCAGGAGGTGCAGACGCTGCTGCTGACTGTCCAGCGGAGCCTCCTGGTGAGCTGGGCCTGCGTGCGCATGTGTGTGTGTGTGGGGGGGTCTGACAGGTACGGCTGAGGGCTGTGAGGGGAAATGCTGAATGTATAGAAGCTTCTGGTGTGTCTGGATGACTGTCTGGGAGAGGGGAGGGCAGGCTGGGACCAGGACATCCCGAGACCCAGAACCAGGATAGGCTCTTGCCCCTGGATCCTGGGCAAAGCTTCCAGCTTCATGTCTGTGGCTATGAAACACATGAGATACCTCTTGGTGGGGAGGGAGGGGGAACCAGGGGTGCCCAGCAGATGAAGTTAAGGTCCGTGAATTAGGATATAAAATATGCTGATGGCAGAGACACAACACCATCTGTTCATGCAAACCCACAAAAGGGCACAACACAGAGCTGGAAGTCGGTGTGAGCCACAGACCTGAGTTACTTGTAACATTTAGTTCACTTTGAAGAAGAGGCCCCTCTCCTCCTCCCTGCTGGCTGGCTGGATAACACTGAACCAAGGCTCAAACACTTGACCTCCAAGTCCCCAAGTCATATAGAAGTAAGGGAACCATGATCATGACGTACAATCCTGGATGGGCTTGCACCCTGGGTCCCGCTTCACCTCCGGCTCCCTCCCCACCCTCTCCAGTCCTCTTGGGACTCTCCTGTGCACCTGCTGACCTGCTCCGCCAGCTGCCTGGCCCAGCCCTTGCCGGCATATCCAGCACCCGCTGAGAGCTTCCGTTGATAAAAGGGCTCAGGGACCAGCAAGTGTTTGTGCAGCTGCCTAGATCTTCCCCAGGATGGAGTGGAGGGTGGCTCCCGCAGGCCTGCAGGCCTTGGCCAGCCTAGCAATGTGCATGGCTCTGTGAAGCAGCTCTGTGAGCCTCTCAGCGGGTGCGCAAACCTGGGTGCTCTTGTCCGCATCCTTGCAATCTAGCTATTTTTCATTCTCATTCAGCTGGCTTCTAAATCTCTCTCCTACAAGCCTGGCTTTTTAAGATGGATTTAACTGATCAGAGCAGGCATTTGGTGCAGCAGTTAAGTCATTGCTTGGGCTGCCCACGTCCTGTATTGGAGTGCCTCAGTCCTGCTTCCAATCCAGCTTCCTGTTACTGCACGCCCTTGGAGGCAGCAGGTTGATGGTGCAAGTTCGTGGGTCCCTGCCAGCCATGTAGGAGACCTGAGCTGAGTTCTGGCCCCTGGTTGGTACAAGTGTTTGGGCATTGAACTAGTAGATGGAAGGTGTCTCTTTGCCTTTTGGACAAAATGGAGAGAGAGACAGACAGACAGACATGCACATGGCCTTGGAGGGTCATTTTACTGCTGGGTTCCAGATCTGTCCCTTGCTCGTGAAGGGAAGGGGTTGAGATGAAGCTTGGGGTTGTCTCCCAGCTGCGATTCGATGAGGGCTTCCTCTGGACTCAGGGCTCTGCCTTGTTCCTGCGCCACCTTCCCTCCTTGCCCTCATTATACTCTTTTCAAAACAAGTTGCTGGATGGAGACTATGAGAACTGTACCAGGAGCAAACAATCTGGAACAGCAAATCTGCCAATTAAAATTTTTATTTGTTTTTAAAAGATTTATTTTTATTTGAAAGAGTTACAAAGAGAACGAGAGAGAGAGATATCTTCCATGCACTAGTTCACTTTCCAAATGGCTGCAATGGCTAGAGCTAGGCTGATCTGGAGCCAGGAGCCAAGAGCTTCTTCTCAGTCTCCCACGTAGGTTCAGGGGCCCAAGGACTGGGCCGCCATCTGCTGCCTTCCCAGACCATCATCAGGGAACTGGATTGTAAGTGCAGCCCACTGTACTCAATCCGATGCCCGTATGGTATGCTGGTGCCACAGATGGAAGTTTAGCTTGCTATACCATTGTGTACCCCACCCCATTTAGCTTTTTTTTTTAAGGTTTATTTATTGTTATTGCAAAGTCAGATGTACAGAGAGGAGGAGAGACAGAGAGGAAGATCTTCCATCTGATGAGTCATTCCCCAAGTGGCTGCAATGGCCGGTGCTGTGCCGATGTGGAGCCAGGAGCCAGGAACTTCCTCCTGGTCTCCCACTTGGGTTCAGGAACCCAAGGCTTTGGGCCGTCCTCGACCGCTTTCCCAGGCCACAAGCAGGGAGCTGGATGGGAAGTAGAACTGCCAGGATTAGAACCGGCCCCCATATGGGATCCCGGCACATTCAAGGAGAGGAGTTTAGCTGCTAGGCCACGCCGCCCGGCCTCCGGTTTAGCTTAGTTGAGATGCTGTTTTCCTGTTGGAAGCTTCTGGTGGAGGGTCTCCTTTCTTGGCTTTTCTTGGCCTTGAGTGTCTGAGCAGCCCAGCAGCCCAGAGGGTTGTCAGGGCTCTCCTTCAGGAGAGCTGGGACTTCTTTGCCTCTGGCCATCCCTTCCCTCCCCTCTGGGGACTTGTATCCTGCAGCTGCTGTAGCAGCAAACTCCTGCAAACCTGGGGCCTCAGAGAGAAGTGCATCTGCTAGCTGTCAGGGAGGCCCCAGGGGAGGGCCCTCCTCACCTCTCCTGGCTTGTGGCAGCACCTCAGATGGCCTCTGTCCTGGGAACGTGCCCATTCCCTCAGGACACTCCCGCTGGACTCAAGGCCCACCACGAGGCCCTTAATGACGCCCACTGAGCCCTGGGAGACCCCTTTCCTGGGCTGCTGCCTCCTCCAGGAAGGCCATTATGCTTTCAAGCTCCCAGGGTCCCCCAGCAGCCCTGGCCTCTCCTCATGGGCATCTGCCCTTTGGGGTGTCCCATGTCCTTCTGGGTCAGAGTGCTGTGGAGAGAAGGGCTCTGAGCTCCGATCTGGACATTGGGCTTCTCTGTGGCGTTTATGCCTCAGGATACTTCCTGTGGGCTGGCCTGACAATGAGGGACAGCTTTTTTTCCACAAGGGGTGTGTGTGTGAGGGGGAAGGAGGCAGGTCATCCTGGGTTAGAACCACAAAGATGCTGCCTGTCTTTTCCCCATCTTGGGCTTGGTTGCGTGGTGGCCTTTGTGGGAGCCTCCCAGCACCTGCAGAGAGAACCCTCACAGGCCGCCCTGTGGTGTGGCCTCAGCCTTCACTGCCCGGTGGGTTTGTTTCCTCTCTCCCTCCCTTCCTTCCAGGATGTGGAGGTCAGCCCCAAGGTAGAGGCCGTGCTGTCCCTCCTCAACGCTCCCCCGCTCAGCCTCAAGCTGGTGCGGCCCAAAGCCCTGCTGGACAACTGCTTCAGGGTCATGGAGCTGCTCTACTGCCCTTGCTGTAAGGCGCCCCTGTGGGCTGGGAGGACGTCGGGGTCAGGAGGCTCAGTGGGTGCACCTGGCGCGGGCCCTGGAGGCGGGTCAGCCTTGGAAGCCGGAAGCTGGCCCACTTCCGGAGCCCGTGGTTAGGCGCCCGCGGCAGGCCGGCGGTAATGGACGTCTCTCGCCTCTTTCCGACTCTCTGGCAGGTAAGCGGAGCTCCGTACTGAACTGGCAGGACTGCGAGGCGCTGAACCCGCCGCCACCCCATGGCCCTGAGCCCTCGCTGCAGTGTGCGGGCCCCCGGCTGTCCCCCACCTCCGTGCCCGGCCCTCCGGATGCCCACGCGGGACGCCAGGCTCCCTGACGCCACTCCGGGCCTAAGACCGCCTGCCCTGGGCGGCCCGCGTGACTCAGTGGACTGGGCCCTGCGTGATTCAGCTGGGGTGGTGGTCGTGGTGGGGCCCTCGCGGGGGGGAGGGAGAGGACTCCTGGGAAGGGGTGTCTCTTGAGGCGCTGTGGGGCCTGCTCACCTTAGGCAGCCTCACCTGTGCCGAGTGCTGCAGGGCAGGCCCCGGGCTGGGGCTGGTCGGGGAGGATGCCCCGGCCCAGAGCTCTGCTCTGCGGGCAGGAGGGGAGGCCCGCCAGGGGGCGCTGTCAGATGCCACGTCTTGCCACAGTGGATGCTCTCCCAGTTTATTTTTTCTATTAAATGTTCGCTTTGATTCAGTTTGGTTTGCCCTTGCAGACAAGCTTAGAAGGGTGGTGGTGGTGGTGACGGCCGGGGCAGGGAGTTGGCCTAGTGCGAAGGGGAGGAGGGCCTGGGGGATTGGTCTAGGGTCTGGGGTTCAGGAGAGATGGAATTGAAGTGGATGGAGCCTTCGAGAAGAGCTGAGCGAGGCACTGGTCTTCCCCGGCTGTGGCCTTCCCTGCAGAGCCTGTCAGCCTCTTGGGGTGGGAGGGGGCTGGCTGTCTCCAGTCTGTGATTTGGCCATCCTGTTGTGCCTGTCCTCTGTCCCCGACAGCCTCCAGCAGCTGTCTGGAATGGGAAGGGCTTGGGGTGAGGGGTCTGGGGGCCCAACAAAAGCAGGCAGAGGCGAGAGTGTTAATTACAGTACAACTTTATTAATACTGGGAACTTCACAGTGCATTTGTTACTTGTAGCAGTGACTACTTCAATCAAGGGGAGGGCAGAGTGAAGGGGGCAGGGAGGAGAGAATTTATCCAAAAAACCGGACAGAAAGAACAGGATGAAAATGACACAAGGTGGGATGGAGGGGGTGAGCCAGTGGACAGGATGAGAAGGAACCAGGGAGGGGCAGCCTGGGGTGGAAAAATAAATTAAAAAAAAGGAACAAGTTAACAGCACCAGAAAAGTTACTTCAGGCAAAAGAAGCTTTTGAAGAGTATTTCTCTGTACAAAACGAGAAAGCAAATGAAAGTAAAGAATCCCTCCCACCCCCCAACCAAAATTTGCAGAGTGGGGAGACTGGCTCGGCTTGGATCCAGGGGCAGGCCTATGAGGTGCTCGCTAAACAGGTAGGGGTGGAGTATGTATGTACAGCCTTGGAGGCCTCAGGGCTGCAGGGAGCTGGATGGGGGTCCACACAACTGTGCTGAACTCCCCATGGGCTCTTCCTCACAGGGCATCCAGGCTCAGCCACCCCTGTGGGAACAGAGGCTAGGGCTGCCCACTGCCTCCCCCTCAGTCAGCCCACCTGGCAGTCCCTGAGAGGACCGTGTGCCCAGAAACCCCACCCTTGGGGCTTCCCCGCCCAGTGGGTCATCTGCTCTGCTGGCCCCCAGCCACTGAGGCTGTGCCAGGAGGCTTGAGCACCCTCTCCTCAGGAGCTTTTGGGGAGCCCCGAGGGAAGCTTCCTGCCCCTTCAGCCCCACCCAGCTGGCTGTCCTGCTGCAGTCCCAGTTCATGGGACTCCCAGGGGGCCTAACCTGAGCCCCGGGTCGGCTCTAACTCTGCGCCACCCCAGGCGAGGACACCCTGCCTTGTGGCCCACACGCTCCTTGGATCCCTGCTGTGCTACCCACCTCTAAGTCCACCTGGAATCCCTCCACATGCCCTAGGCTCACATGCTTTCTCCTGCTCACATTGGTGACTCAGGTGTGGTGGGGGTGAGAGCCCTGCTCCCGCCTTACCCCACCCGGCCACCTTCTCCCCTGGGGCGGCATCTCCTCTGGCAATAGTCAAAGCCAGCCTTCCAGGGCTTGCTTTTCTGCCAGGGGTCTGCAGTCACTCACCATGGCAGCCCAGCCCCATGGGGCCTGACCTTGCCCACCCCACCCTTCTTTTGGCTATATTTAGGACCCTGGGAGGGGGGAGAGACAGCTCCCCCGGCTTTTGGGAGCCCTTTTCCCCTTTCTGCTCCTGCCCCGAGCCCACCTGTCTTTCAGGCACTGGCAGACAAATACCCTGTTCCGTCACCTTGTACCCACACAGTCCTCACCCAGAGCCAGCTCCGTTTATTAGTCAAAATACCTCCCAACCCCCACCTCCAGAGGTGGCGGAAACTGACCCCATGTATTAATGTGTCCAGCTGGAAACAGCAAACAGCTCTGACCCCAGGGGTCTCTTGTCCCTGCTGGTCCCACCTCACAGGGGAGGGGAAGCTACCTTAGGGTCCCCTGAGCTCCCCAGCCTCCAACCTGCTCCCCTAACCCCAGCCACGAAATAGGTTCAGCTGACTGAGCACCTGGTTCCTCTCTACAGCGCCCTCATCTCCCAGGTGGGGAGGCCCTGGTCAGGCAGAGGGGCAGAAGGGGAGGCGAGTGAAATCCTAGTGGGGGAGGGGCAGCCGGCCCTTGGGGAGCAGCTGGCCACTGTGTGCACCCCAGGCCAGGCAGGACTGGGATGGTTAGGACTGCTGGCCGGTCCCCTCTGCCATGTGCTCACTGGAGGATGGGACAGGCAGGGCCTGCACGGAGGGCATGGAGGGACAGAGGCGGCAAGGAGAATAGAAAACAGGCTCCACAACCAGTTCGAGGCCTGTGGCTCGGACCTGGCAAGGTTTGTTGAAGTCACTTCCTGCTGAGATGCTCAAGTCCAAGCTGGGTGTCTGGTTCTGTCAGGTGGCTTTGCCTCTCCCGGGCTCTGTCCTCTACCCTGGCTATGCCTCCACTCTGGGTGGCCAGCAGCTGGTCACAGACCAGGCCACTAGCTTGCACAGGGCCCGAGAGGGCGGGCAGGTGGTGCCATCATAAGATGCGGGGAGCCGACCTGTCATTGGTGATGGTCCTGCGCAGCCGGACCCCGCGCCGAATGGCCACCAGCATGTCTTCAGCTGGGGGGTCACTGGTGGCAGCTGGGGGAGGGGTGGGGGTCTCCTCTGTGGGCGTGGCTGACAGGGCTGTGGGGAAGGGGAACTGGCCCTCAGCCAGGGCATGGGCACCTGCCACTAGCTCCCCGAGCTTCTCTACCAGGCTGTGCCGGTTGGCTGCCAGTCGCTGCTCCTCGTCGTCCTCGGCTGCCAGCCTGGCCCCTGTCCCCGGGTAGCCAGTTGCCTCGGGGGACGGGCTGCCCCAGGCCGTGTTGGGCAGGCTGAGCCGCTTCGGCGAGGCCTTGGCAAGGTCTGGTGCCAGGGACGAGGTGGCCTCGTCGGTGTAGAACACACATTCCTCGCTGCCCGCCCGTGTGGGCCCCACATAGCCAGGGGAGTCGGGCACTGTAGGTGTCTTTACAGGGACGATGGGCGGCCGGATGGGGATGGGCCCGGCGCTGGACAGTGCACGCCGCACTGTGGGCTTGGTGGAGGGCGTGCGTCGGATGGTGGCCACGCCAGGGGGTGCGCCTGTGGCTGTCGGCAGCCCCGCGGTGGGCAGGCCAGCTGTGGAGGCCGGGCGCTTGGTCTGGATTAGGCGGCGGTAATTCTGGGCGATGTTGCTGTTGCGTGGGATGGTGGAGGACTTGTCGAACTCGGGTGGACCCTCGCTGTCGGCATCCCCATTCACTGAGTAGCAGTCGTAGTCGGAGCCTGGCAGGGGATGTGGGTGTGGATGCTGTGCATCTGGCCCTCCCCACCCACCCTACCCCGTATGGGGGGGGAAGCCTTGCCCCGCCTACCTTGGGAGGGGATGGTGTCCTCAGAGCATGAGGGCGTGGTAGTCTGGGTGCTGTAGCCACTGGAGTACTGCAGTGAGTCTCGGCTGCTCTTCTGGTGCTCCAGGCTCAGTCCGCGTGTCAGCACCATGGCCAGGTCACTGGCCGCTGAGGACACCTCCTCCCCGTGCTGAGGGAGGCAATGGTGTAGGCTGAGGCCTCGTTCCCCGCTTTTCCCCCTCCAACAAGGACTCCTGGCAGCAGCCCCTAGACCTTGTGTTGCACCACCTGCACTGACCTAGGAGCACGGTGGGACCCTGGCCAGATGGTCGCAGAGCTGCCACCTACCTTGGCTGCAATGGTGGCAGGGGACATCCGGGACCGTGGTACATCCTCTCCACCAGGGCCTAGGCCACCTCCGCTGGCCAGGCCTGGCTCTGAGTCTCGGAGGAGCTCCACCCTGTCCTTCCTGCGCTGCAGGGTGGTGCCTGAGGGCTGCTCGTGGGGGCCTGCCTTGGTCCAGTCCTGTGGAGTGTGGCAGAGAGGTCAGGGGGGCCCTAGTGCTGCTACCCGCGCTGGGGGTGGGAGGGAGAGGGCCTCCTTGTGGCGAAGGCTCAGGGTATGCAGGTCTGAGGCTGCGGGGTCACTGTTAATGCTGAGACTAGAACCTGGAGTGTAGCTGTGACTCCTTGGTGCCACCAGGTCGTGGGGTAAGGACATGATGCCCTGGAGGCAAGGCAGTGGCCGCAGTGGGTGGCCAGGTAGCTGGTCTTTCAGGGACAGGTATGGGGCAAAGAGCCGGTGATGGCCCTGGGGCAGGGCTGGCGCACTGACCGAGGTGGGAGAGCTGCACTCGCTAACCGACTGGCAGGTTTCCGAGGCCTCGGAAGATGCAGAGCTGGAGGACTTCTGCCATGCAGAGGCGCGCAGGGGCCGACGGGCAGGGAGAAAAAAGGTTCTGGTCAGGGCAGCCACTTGCACTGGGCTGCTCCGCTTAGCACCCACCCTGCGCCCCTGGTGTCGCACCCCAGGACTGGGCTGCTTCCAGCCTAGAGGCAGCCGGGTCAGTGGGGTCAGTGTTTCCTCAGTCCAGGGCCATCCTCTGCTGGCTCAGCAGAGCTGTCCTCAGTCTGTGTGCGTGGGCAGCACTTGGGCAGCGGTTTCTACTGAGCCCGGAGTTGAAGAAGTTGGGGCTGGAGCCTTGGGGTGTGAGGGGGCTGTCCCGGCAGTGAGAACAGCTAGTGACGAGCCACAGGGACTGTAGTGAACTGAGGTGATGCCCTGGCAGGAGGGAGACCATCCTCTGGAGGAGCTGGTGGTGCAAGGGCCCAGCTGTTTATACTGAGCTGCTCGTGCTGGGTCTGCTGCCTTTTCTGGCCCTGTGGCCGAGCCGTCATCCCTGGGGAGTTTGGGCACCCCTGTCTCTTCCTCCTGTTTTTGACACTAGAATTCACACCCTTTTCCATGTCACATGACAAGTTCGCCTTCCCAGCCTCCAAAGGCAGAGCCCTTCCTGAGCCCTCACGTGGGCCCTAGGCCAGCCTGCCCCACTCCCTCTGAGCCCAAGGTCTGCCCCAACCCCTCTCCCTCCTTTCCGGTGCCGGCAGGTGGGCAGGTGGATGTTGTGTGTGTTGGTCGGCCAAGGCCCAGCACCTGGGCAGCTGCCATGTGTACTGAAGGACACCACATGGCTCATTCTAGTACCATTTCAGTCACTAGCTTAAAGAGACCCTGACCACAGCTGGCCAGGCTGCACTTCATTTTAAACTGCTTAAAACGGTATCTGTATGGTCTCATCTTCCAGTGGTCTTCCCCCATCTAACTAGAAGAGGGGGTCCCTTTGGCTGCTCTGAGCCGCAGAGGTCATATTTTACCCGCTTGTTAAATTATGCAAGTTTCTCTGTCCATCTCTTTAAAAAAATTTTTTTATTTGAAAGAGTTATGGAGAGAGGAGGAGAGGCAGAGATCCTCTGCCTGCTGATTCACTTCCCAGATGGCCACAATGGCCAGAGCTGGGCCCGTGTTAAGCCAGAAGCCTGGAGCTTCTTTGTGGGTGGTAGGACCCAAGGACCTGAGCCATCCTCCACTGCCTTTCCAGGCCCATTAGCAGGGAACCGGGTTGGGGCTTGAACCAGTATATAGTGATGCTGGTGCCACAGTCGAAGGTTTAATCCACGTGCCATGGCCTCGGCCCTGCCCCCTCTTTAAGTGTGTGCTGCTCCACAGTGTCAGCCGCACAGCTCTTCCATTGCCTCTCACTGTTGAACGTTCTGTCATCGTGCCTTGTGAGCCTTCAGTCATCCACAGTGACACTCAGGATTTTACTGGGTTTCCCAACACCTTGGTAAAGGAACTCCAATGTTCCAAAACTGCTCTACAGAGGCTGCTGCTTCATATGGTGTATTCCTTTAAAAGGTGCTGTTGGCTTAACTTACAGGTGTTAGAGGGCTGTTTTCAAAAGTTAGCTCTTGTGTCTTTAAAGTTCAAAGCGGGGGTGGGGGGACCTGCCCAATTCCACATTTTTTGTTCCTTGATGTATTTGTAGGACAGGGGCTCATGTCACGTGCTGATCTTTTTTTTTTTTTTTTTTTGCCAAGTTTTTCTGTGTTTTTGTAACTGACTTAAGGAGCAACACTTTATGCAGCTCTGGGAAGTTTTATGTTCGTTATTGTTACTGTAAATCTTTCCCTGTTGCTAAGTGACACTCAGCTTTAACTCCTGATTGGTTGTGGCCACCATCTCTGGTTAGTACCACACTGAAGTTAGGGGTCCTTTTCCCTGGACCAAGCAGTTTACACCTTTGCAGGTTCTTAGTATATGAGGCTGGGGCCTGGAGGCTTCAGCTACATCCCTGGACCTCTCAAAAGATGAAGCTCTCACTGGGAGAGAACTGCCTGAGCCAAGTTGTGGGAAATGCTGAAGAAATGTGTGTGCTGTTGAGTTGCACAGTGGTGCTGTGTTCATGGAAGGTTCTGATATTTTAGATGCCAGCATTACAGAGCCGGTCGCCTACCAACGGCCTCTGCCGCTTCCATCCTGTCCTGCATCTCGTGTGTGTGATGGAACACTCCCAAATTCTGACTGCCCAGGGTCAGCAAACTGGCTGAGACCTCCCCAGCCATGTTTCCACCCTTGCTGGCAACCCTGTCCTTTTTTCAGGCAGCCAATGCCAGATCTACTAGGAGTCAGTGAGCGGAAACCCGGTGTGGGAACCAACCAGAGATCCGAAGGGGCCCTTCCCAGAAAGGGATCCGCAAAGGGCAGCAGCATCCCCAAGGACATGCGGATGTGCAGCACAGGGGAGTACTGCTTCCACGACCCCAGGGCGCCTTCCACGCCAAAAGACATGGAACAGCACTGTCCCCGACCTGTGAAGAGGAGCGTACGCTGGGACCTGACAAGGATGTGTCCTGCCACCCAGCGACTACTCACAGGTGTGTGCTGCACATGGCTGCACCATCAACACCACCGCAGCCAAGGAGCTGTGGATTCCCCTCACGTCTGTCTGCTGGAGTGGCCACATCCGGTGAGTGGGACACACCTCCAGGTAAACACGGGTCAGTCTTGGGGACATGAGGCCGAGCAGGAGGCACTTCACAAAGTTTGCAGAGAAATGCAACTAGATTATTTACTATTGCAGGAAAATATCTGAAGTCATGCTTGGTATTTTCTTCCTCCATAGTATGCATTTTCCATGAAATTTGAGTACTGAAAAGTTCATCCAGCTCAGGGAGTGGTTAATCTTTGGGGGCATTAAGCAACTGGAGGGGCTCCCGGCCTGCTGGCTCCATAGGTATGTGGTTCGTGCATATTGACATTTCTCCGCATGCACACACTGGGCAATGGGAAGACTAAGAGACATGGCAGTGATGGACATACAGCACAGGCCCTCAGGTAAATGGCTCTGTGGCTCGTCCCCGCATAGGAGTCTTACACAGGCAAAGCCTCTGTTGTGGGGTGGGGAGGCTTGGCAGACATTAGCTCATCAGGGAACGTGGTGCCCTCAGCGGTGAGGCAGTGGCACCATGCGGCCAGCTCCCCACCACTCCTGCATGCCCTCTCAAGCTGCTGTTCTGAGGGAGAAGAGACATTGCTGTGTGAAATAGGTGAAGCCTCCACCCGAGTGCTGGCATGTCAGGAATGCTGGTTTGATTCCTGGCTAATGGGCCTGCAGAGGCAGTGGAGAACAATTCAGGTCCTTAGGTCCCTGAACCCATGTGGGAGACCAGATGAAGCTCCAAGCTTCTGGCTTTCAATCAGTCCAGCTTTGGCTGTTGTGGCCACTTGGGGAGTGAACCAGAGGATGGAAGAGCTCTGTCTCCTCTCCTCCTCTGCAACTCTTCCTTTTGAATAATTTTTCTTTTTTTAGTAAAAGCAGAGACGTGCTCCCCAGCTGCTGCCTTACTCCCTAAATGCTCCAACGACCAGGGCTGCATCAGGCTTGATGCCGAGTCTCCCATATGCATGACCTGATGCCATCTGCTGCCTCCCACGGTGCCAGCCTCAGGAACGGAGCTGGGTCTCAAACCCAGGTCCTCTGTCCCTGAGCTCTTGTTCTCTCAATCAGGCAGCAGACAAACCCAAACTCAGAGACAGTCTACAAAATACCTGAGGGACAGTCCTTCAAATACAGGACTCTACTCCGAGAGGAAGCAGGCGACACCTGAGAAAAGCTCATAGCTGCCAGTGTTGGACCAAACTGATCTCTTGGAGTTGAAAACTGTTGGTTTCAGAAAAGGCCAACATAATTAGCCAATTAGAAATCAACAAAGATGTCAGTATTAGGGAGACGGTGGAAAGGGATTCAGGGACTCTTTGCAACTTCTTTACATTTGCAAAAGGATTTCAAAGCAAAAGTTAACCCTCTCTTGTTATTTTGACAGCAAAGAAAGGGGAAAAAAAAAAAGACTGGAAGACAGATCTCAAGAAACTGTGGTATGGAGACACATGAAGATGGTGAATGACTCAGACTGAGAAGGTCTGACACGAACTACAATCCCTGCAGGAGGGGAAGTGGGAGCTGGGACATGAGTAAGTTCGGCAGCAGTAAGCCTACGCTGTGGAGTCCCTGTAGCTAAATGCAAACAAAGGGCTTGAAACAGGCATGTCAGTTAGAGGAGGGACAGCATACCAATGTGTGTGCAAGTCCCTGGCACAACCAGCTCTCAGGGAGGACATGGGGAAGCAGGTTTGCAGAGCTTGCCATCACAGCCCTGTTCTGCCTGCACCTCTAACTGATGCTGTTTAGTGTGGGGAGAAGGCTCTGAGGGCCCCAGCAAGGAGCTCAGTGAACACGGGGACCTGGATGCTGATAGGCACCTCCAGCTATCTGCACAAGACACCGTGGAGCTCGCTGGGTACCTGCACAGAATCCACAGTATCTCCACGCTCAAACCTCTCAAGTCATTTAGGATATCCAACAGGAGGTGGACTGCTAATAGTGTACTTTTTGGGGGAACATGACAAGAACAAAATCTTGTCATTTACAGGTGTAACATCTTCCCTGCAGATTCTGAGCTGTGTGTGTGAAGCCCACAGACGCGCAGGGCTGACTGCACCAATAAAGACTGCATTAAAAACAAAAATGTTGGGCCCGGCGGCGTGGCCTAGCGGCTAAAGTCCTCGCCTTGAACACCCCGGGATTCCATATGGGCACCGGTTCTAGTCCTGGCAGCTCCATTTCCCATCCAGCTCCCTGCCTGTGGCCTGGGAAAGCAGTTGAGGACGGCCCAATGCCTTGGGACCCTGCACCCGTGTGGGAGACCAGGAAGAGGTTTCTGGTTCCCGGCTTCGGATCGGTGCAGCACCGGCCGTTGCGCTCACTTGGGGAGTGAATCATCGGACGGAAGATCTTCCTCTCTGTCTCTCCTCCTCTCTGTACATCTGCCTTTCCAATAAAAATAAATAAATCTTTAAAAAAATTAAAAAAAAAAAAAGGGAGTTCTAACTCTGCTAAGGCTGCGTGGTACAGTATCAAGGTAATCTGCAGCTCAGCCCGGTAGAGCAGAAGTAGGAGAAAAGGAATAGCAGAATGCCAGGGAAGAAGCACAAAAGTAAACAAGTCTCCATTTGAGCCATTCAGGTCCAAGCAGCCCAGCGACTGTCTACGAGAACGGGCCGACTGGGGCCTGCGCTACGAGGGGATCAGACGGTCAGTTCGTGTCCTGGCTGCTGCACTCCCGCTACGGCTCCCTGCTCGTGCACCCTGGCACAGCAGCAAATGATGGCCCAAGGTCGTGGGCCCTGTCAGCCTGTGTGGGCAGCTCAGTTCTGCCCCAGCTTTGGCTGTTGTGGCATTCGGGGAGTAAGCTGCAGATGAAGTGTTCATTCCCTCTCTCTGCCTCTCAATAAAATATAAAAATGCATATTTTACAAAAGAGGTGGTTGTCTCAATAGACAATAAAGGCGTATGTTGTTTACTCACTCCTCTAAAATAGAACAATAGACTACAAGCGGAGACATAAAACGGGAATGTAAATGATGAGGAGAACCAAGTCCCGACAGTTGTCAGCAGCCTGAAGCTCACCTGAGGCTGCTGCTCCCAGCCCGCGGGCCTGACGCCCCCTTACCTGGCTGGTGATGTCTGAAGGCATGGGTGAGGGGGGCTTGGAGTAGGTGGCATCCTGGGAGACGAAGCCAGAGTCATGGGAAGAGACACTGGAGAGGCGGGCAGTGGCGGTGGCTGGCTGTGCCAGGCTGCGGTAGCGACAGGTGGAACTGGGTGAGTATGTTTGGGCACCCCCGGGCCATGGGGCTCCGCCACCCTTGGCACTGCTACCGCTGCTGGGGGCACTAAGGGAGTGAGGGAGGAGGGCACAGTGGCCAGATGGGGAAACACAGAGGTGTGTGTTTGGGGGGTGACAGACGAGGGTTGGCAAGAGGGGTGGGGGCAAAGGAAGGAAAACACAATGTCAGACGACGAGCTCCTGGGATCCAGGTGTTGCAGAGGGTGAGCCGGGCAGGGCACATGCCACCCGTCCCTGAACAGACAGCCCCTCTGCAAGAACAGTAGTTGCCCTTAGGGTGGCAACCAGGGGAGCCGAGTCCTGAGGGCTCGTCAAGGGCCGGGGTGTCTGCTGGCAGGTACTTGGCCCTCGCCAAGCCTGGTGTTGGCCATCTCATTGGCTCTCCGCGTCCACCAGCTGGTGTTGTCTCTATGTCTAGCATGGAGAACACCTTCCATGTGGATCTGGAACCCACTGTCCCACCATCCCTTGATGGTGCCTGGCCCTTGGGGGCCCACACCTGGTACAGTTCCTTACCCTGGGACAGTGTTCCTGCCAACAAAGCTGACCCAGCTCCCACACACAACCTGCAAGTCCCTGGACCTCCTGTCCTTGTTCACAACCTCCCTGCCAATCAACCTTTGCAGAGAAGCAGATGCCAGGCCTAGCTTGGGTCTATGCCAGTTCCCAGGAGGGGGACAGTGCTGGGGAGAGGGGTACTTGGCACCCTCCCTGCCCAAAAACCTGCAGAGTGGACATCCACTCTGCTGTGGCCCTGGCGCCAGCCCAGGGGAGGGTCCCCGCTCCTGAGCTCACCCCCAGGGTCCAGCATGGACCAGACCTCAAGCCTGTAGCACCGGCCTGGGCACCAGCTCTGAGCAGTTGGCCAGGCTAAATTGCTCCTGACCTTGTGGTCTCAGCCTATGTTCCCAGAGGCCAATTGCTTTACCTCTCAGGGGGCTGGACCTGACAGGGTCCTGCCCATTAAACGCTGGGATCCTCAGCGCCACACCCAAGGGAGTGGTGCTAGGAGTCAGTGAAGACAATGCTGCAGGCACTTGGCACCAGGCACCTGGCTAAGCCACCTCCTCCCTCCTGCAAGGTGCAGGTCCCGTGGCACCTGGGACCCTGAAGCTTCTGGAAGCAGCTGTGCTGGGTGCTTCCCTGCCCTGAGGGCCCAGCCCTGCTCACCTGCACATGCTGGACTTGCGGGAGCTGGAGCTGCTGGGTGACGAGGGCGGGGTCTGGTAGGACCAGCTGTAGTCCGAGCCCTTCAGGTCCTTGATCACCTGGGCAGGGGTAGGGAAGGGGTGGTGTGACTGGGGGTGCTCTTGAACCTGCAGAAAGCCAGGTAACCTGCATCTCCTCTGCAGGAAGCAGGGAGACACCAGGGGGCGCCAGCTCTCTCTGATCCCCTTTGGCTCCTCTGTAATGAGTTGGGCTTCCAAGCCTGGCCTGGGTCAAGTAAGGGACAGGGGAGACCCAGGAGCTCCCAAGGGCCAGGCCAGCCAATGACACCCTGGGGTTGTCGGCTCCTGGACCTGTTTGTTTAGTCCTGGGAATCCGGGTATCTTAGGACACAAATGGAATGAGCCGTGGAAAAGGCTGTGCACACAGTAGGTGCCTAAACAGTGCCACTGGAAGAGACCAGCAAGTGTGTGGATGGGCCCAGGCCACATCTGGCAGGAGTCTGGCTCTGGTAGCGCCTTGGGCAGGTATGCTCAGCCCAGGCCTCAGGTCCGCTCCTCCCACCGCCCTGCCCGAGCCAACCCCTCCTGGCCTGAAAGGCTGCAGTGGCCCCCAGACTTGGTTCACCGCTTGCTCTCAGTCCGAGATCCCTGCTAGGTGGTGGCCACACCCCTTCCATGTGGGCAGGTTCTCCCAGACACCACACAGTGAGTGCAGGAAGGTGTCTTTCCCTGCAGCCTGCTGCCTCCACTGTTCCCAACCAAAAGCCCAGGCTGGACATACCTGCTCGCTGGCGGGGGGCAGCTTGTGGGGCTCCGCTGTCAGTACCACCAGGTCGTCAATGATGCCCTGCAGGTGGGTGATCTCGCCCAGCATGGTCAGCTCACCGTTCTGAGGAAGCAGTGCATCCCGTTGCCGGCCCCAGCCTGCCCGCCTGCCCGCCTGCCCGCCTGCCCATTCTCCCGCCCCGTCCGCTAGCTGCTGGCGGAGGTTGGACCCCGCATAGCCCAGCAGGGCTGCCTGTCACCTACCCATACCAAGCCATGGCCTGAAGGTGAGGCCTCTGGGCCTGCTGGTTCCCAGCTGGTGAGGGGTGGGGGAGGAAGAAGTTGGGAGAGGTGACAGTCACCGCAAAGTGGCCTTTCTTGCCAGACAGGAGGCCACCCCAGGCCCCAGCCCACCGTGCCAGGCCCACAGAGGCTGGCTCACCACAACGGGCTGCAGGAAGGTGATGAAGGAACAGAAGCGGCCGCGCTCCTCGATCAGCGCCCGACGCACGGCCTGCTTCTCCGTCTCCTCCAGCAGCAGGTACATGTCGTTGACATCCTGTAGGGCGCTGTCCAGTTGCGGCTGCAGGTCACCTTTGCCTGGAGGGTTGGGAGGACAGGCCGCGCTGGGGGTGCTGGCCTGGCTATCTGCACCATGGCTCAGGCCCCCCAGCTGTGTCCCCGGCAGGGGGCTGGGGAGGGTCGTCGGGATGCTGGGGCTTGAAGAGGGGCCGGTCCCACTGGAGCAGAGAGGACTGACACACATACACAGGAAAGACACAAAAGCTGCAAAGCCACATGGACCTGGGGTGGACGAATGCATGGGAGCCAGCTGGGGACCGCCTCAGCCTAGGAGCCTCGCTGCCCAGGAGACAGGCAGGTGGGCTGGAAGCAGGACCAGGCAGAGCCAGGCACTAGTTGCAGGCCAGGCTGGGAGGGGAGTACGGGTAGGGGTCAGGAAAGCTAAGAGCTGGGCCTCGAGAGCAGTGCATGAAGAAGGCGACACCAAGAGGCAGCGAGAGACAGAGAGAGGCCAGAGGGCGATGTGGAGGAGGTGGCCAGGCAGAGGCATTCCGGCAGGTGGTGGGCAAGTCAGCACCAACCTGGGGCTGGCATGGCTAAGGTGGGGCAGGCTGGGGTCTGCCCACCCTCTCCCCCCACCCTGCCCCAGCTGACCAGCAGACTGGGCCAGCAGAAGCCCTGGACTCAGCCCTGGCCAAGGGCCCCCTGCGAGGCCCCAGGGGCACCTCCCCCTGGTGGACCCACCGCCTTGCTCGCTCCTCCTTGGCTGGGAGAGGCTCCTTCCAAAGGCCCTGAGCTGGGGGAAGACAGACAAATGCGACAAGGACAGGAGGAGCGGCTGGAGGCATGGACACCGGACTTACCAAGTAGCTCTACAGGAAGGGTGAGGGAGGAGAGACAGAGAGAGAGAGAATGTGTGAAAGACAGCCGGGTGGACAGGCCGTTCCCTGGGGCCCACCCAACAGGTTGCAGGGGCCTGTGCTGGGGACAGGGCCCCCTTGGCCAGCGTGCTGCTGGGGGTGCTCTGCATGGTGACAGAAGCCCCGGGGTAGGATGGGGGGGCTGAGCCTGGGGTGACCAGAGTGGCTGCTACCTTTACGGGCCTTCTTCTGCAACTTCAGTGTGTCTGACGACTTCTTCTTAATTTCATGCCGGGCTCGCTTGTACTCTGTGAGCAGGGTGAGAGGGGGTGCGCTAGAGCGGGGTCCCTATGGGGCCTGGGCAGTGGGATACCCCTTGTGGCCCGGCCTGGCCCCCACCTTTCGCGTGGTCCTTGTCCAGCTGGTTGGCCGACTTCTTCCAGTCCTCGATGCGCTCCTGCAGCGGGTTGATGAGGCTCTCCAGCAGCGCGCTGTGGGGCCAGCACAATCTGAGGGTCAATGCGGCCCGCAGGACCAGCTCCCTGGGCGAAACACCTGCCACCCACCCTCAGCTGACCAGGCCAGCACACTCACTTGGTGAACTGCCGCAGCTTGGTCTCGATGCTGCGGTGACGCATGCACATGCGTGTGAGCGCTGAGCCGATGTCCCGCGTGGCCCCTGGCGAGGTAAGTGTGCAGTGTGGGAAGGGGCCTGCTGGAGGACCCCCTGCAGTCCCTGGCTCAGGCCACAAGGGGGCGTGCGGGGACCAGGATAAGATTCCTGTGTTGCGGGAGCCCAGGGCCCCTCCCATGCCAACAGCCTGGGATGCCAGCATGGTGGGGTGAAGAAGCCAGGGTCTGACCTGCCACACATAGGGTGAACTTCCCTGGCTGCGGGATCACCCCCCCAACCCCGCCACAAGGAAATGCTGTACTCCATCCCCCTCACCCATCACTGCCGAGGGGCTCATTCCACTGCAACCAGCCATTCCCTCAGGGTGCAGGACCCAGGGACCCAGGTCACCCCTGCCAAGCCGTGCCCCCTCCCCACCTCGGGTGTTGGTGGCCATGTCAGCCACTTTCTGGAAGGCATCCAAGAAGGCCACGGCAGCTAACACGGTGGTCCTGGGGGCAGGGGCGGGCAATGGGGTGTGCGGTCAGTCGGGGAGGCATCCTTGTATCAGTCTACCCCTCCCGGGCTGGGCACCCTGGCCGCCTCACCTCAGTTGGGAATGCAGCTTTGTGGCCTTGGAGTTGAAATCCTCCCAGATGGGATAGGAGCTCTGGAAGGGAGATGGGAGAGGCTGTGAGACCCTACCCACCACTGGCGGGGGCATGGGAGTGCTGGGGGGTCTGCTAGCTCCCTGCATGCATCTGTCCACACTAAGCCATTTGCAGGACTCGGGACAGGAAGCCCTTGGGCCACCAGGCAGCCCTCCCACCAACAGGCAGAAAGTCTGCCATGCTGGTGTACCATGGGCAGCTTTTTTGCTCCCTGCTCCCACACTGGGGGATGGAAAACAGTAGGTTCCCAAGAACTAGCAATGGGTCTGTGAGAGTCCCAGGAGGGGTATCCTGTCCCTGTCCCCTGGGGTGGGGGTTGGTCGGACTCGGGGCATGCCAGGTGTCCCCTGCGGCCTCCATTAAGGCCCGGAAGTGGCTCCTGGCAGGCCAGCAAGGGCTCCCAGGCCCAGCGAGGCCATGGCTGCTGCCGGGCTGGCCAGCCTGCCCAGGACCAGCAGGTCCCAGGCTCAATGAGGCCTTGTGCGGCCAACAGAGGCTCCGTTCTGGGATGCAGCCCTCCCCTCGGGAAGAACAGTGTGGCCTTTATCCCAGCCTGGCTGGCGCTTCCTCCCTGGGAGGGGGTTCCCGGGAGGGAGGCCGGGCCCCTGGCGACCGACCGCTGTCCTCTCTGATGATGGGGCTCTTCTGGCTAACGCACCCGTGGGAGCCTGGGCCTTACAGCCTTCCTCCCTGAGACATCCAGACCCAGCCCAGGACCTCCTGATCTCACCCTGTGCTCACAGGATAGGGCACTGAGGGGCAGTAATGTGGATGGCAAATACCCTAGCCGCAAGCTCCTCCTGCTCCGAGGGCCTGCAGGGACAGCAAGAAGGCGGACAGCTCAGAGCAACCTCCCTACCAGCTCTGCCATTATCCAACCAGATCAAATATTTGACAAGCCCACAGGGGCTGCAGCAAGATTGGGAGGCTGTGGGTGGGCTGGCCTCTGGGGGCACAGCCCAGGGTAGAGGGGCCTGTAAAGCAGTCCCCAGGGGATGTCCCAGGCTTTGCATCCTCAGGGGTGTTCTGAAGGGTTCCCCCTCCCACCACCTGCAGGGTTCCTGTTGGGGCTCAGCCTGTGGGGCTTGCCAAGGCCCTTGGTGAGGGAGCAGAGGGGACAAGGGGACACAAGGGGCGCGGGCCACTGGAGCCAACCAGCAGAGTCCTGGGAGCTTTTCCAGAACCTCAATGGTCCCTGGGGAGGGGTGGTGGGATGGAGCAGCCAGGCCCAGCCACCTTCAGCACATAGACCTGTGCACCATGCTCCCTCCAGGCCACAACAGTCACAGCAGTCCCAGGAGACCCACGCAGCAACTGCCGTCCCCCTCCCCCATTACATCGCACAGTTGAGAAACACCAAGAGCCTCATCAGAGAGGTCACAGGGTGGCTAGGCTGGGACCTAGGTCCCATGTCTGACACGTGGGTCCTGGATGGGTGGTGGGCACCTGGGTGTACGGAACAGCTGGCTCTGCCCCAGGCATTGGGGCTGCCTGCAGGCACCTGGGAGACAGGACGGGCACATGAAGGAGTCACTGAGACCTGGGTCCCTGGGACTGGCTCTTGGGGTGACCATGACAGGTGGGAGCAGCCACTCTGAGGTTGATTCCTCACCTGTGACCCCTGGGAGGAGCCCTGCGGGATCTCCAGGCACAACACCCAGCTCACAGCCCACCACGCTGGGGCCTCCCCCCAGCCAGGGCAAAGCCACACTCCTGCTTTGGAGGGAAAGCAAGGATGACCACTGTGCCTTCCAGCTGGGCCAGGACCAGGCAGCATCCCCTTGGATGAAGTTCCTCTGGGTGGCACAGGGCAGGCCAGCATCCAATAGGCACAGCCCCTCCTCCAGGCTGCCCTTGGCCTCTGGGTGCAGTGACAGCAGTGTTCATCTGCCCTCGGCCCAGGGTCCCTGCTGGCTGGGCCAGGAGCTGGAAGCCGCTCCTGAAACACACACACACAGTTCCCCCCTCTCTGACCCTCACCAGAGTTCCCAAATGGCTGAGTGCGCCATTGGCTGGAGCATGCTGGTGCCTGTGCCACCCCAAGTGAAGTCTGCACGAGAGGGAATCCAGTCCCTGGGCTAGCCTGGCCCCATCATGGCTGTTTCCTTCTGTTCTGTCCCCAGGCTCCTTGCACACAGGGAGCCATCCTGCTCTGAGCAAAGCTGCTGCAGTACCGGCTGTGTGGCTGCAGTGGGAACTCAGGGTGTTTGCACTGCTCAGCCCCAGAAAGCGACCCCAGTGCCAGAGTTGTCATGCTTGCTGGGCAGGTGCTAAGGACCAGCAGAAGGGGTGCTGAGGGAGGACCTGCCTGGAAGGGGTGGACCCAGGAGGTCACTACAGGGATTGGGGGTGTGGGGGGACCTAAATGCTAATAATGGGTAATCCCAGGCCAGGGTGTTCTGAAGCCTCCTGCGGCAGGGAGTGGGGGGCTGGGATGTGGCAGCTGCCCCTGGGGCTCTGACAGCCCCTCCCCAACCACCTGCTTCCCAGCACCAGGAATGGAAGGCCCTGGGGGTGTGTGGGGTTTGGCCCCCTGCAGTGTGCACTTGGAGGCTGTGCATGGCTTTGAGGGTGATGAGCCCAGCCCTTCGCTCTACTCCAGCCCACAACCCTGGCCTCTTCGCTGTGGATCAAGGAGGGGAGGGTGCTGGCTCCTAGCCCCCCAGCCTGGGGCCTCCGGGCCTGGTCAGCCTCGGACTGTTCCCACCCCTCAAAACCTCAAGCCCTCAAAAGGTGACTTCCTTCTTTCCTCCCAGGCCAACAATGGGGGCTGAGGTCAGGTAGGGCGCAGCCTTCTCCTTAATGACCTTGAGCCCGGGCTGGCCCTCAGTGGGCACACCTGGGGGGCTGAGCCACAACCTGGTGCAGCTGGGGCCTGACCTTGGGTGATGGCGGGGAGGAGGGGGGAACGAGAGCCTGGGGTGGCAAGGCGCTGGCAAAGCGCTCCCTCAGGCTCCCTCGCCAACCCTCACCTTTTCCCCGCCTCCTCCCAAGGTGAGGCTGAAGGCCTATCCAGGGGGCCTCAGTCTGGAGGCCTGGAGCTTCAGCCGGGCGGCTCCTTTCAGGGGGAGGGGGACTGGCATCGGGCCGGACGCAAGGGCCGAGGCCGGCTGGGAAGGAGTTAACGGTTCTCCGCTTTATTATTTTTTCCTGCTTTGGACGTGACAGCACTGTCTGGGCCTCGGGGACGGGGGGCGTCGGTGTGTGTGTCGGGGAGCTGGGAAGCGGGCCAGGTGACGGAAGGGAGGTGGAGGCCGCGGAGCCCCCAAGATCAGTTAAAGCGCAGCAGAGTTAGCCCTGGGACCGAAGCCCCATTCATGGTTTGGGGGGAGGGGAAGGTCTGCGGCGCAGAAGGCCAGAGTGCGCTCCTAGGCTTGGGCCGGGACCCCCCACGGGGCGACCCTGAGAGCGCTGGACACCCCGACACCCAGGCAGTCACATTCCCCGGGCCCGGCAGGCGCGCGGGGTAGGGCGCGCTCGGTTAAGGGCACGGCCGTGGCGGCGCGCCTCGCTTACCTTCATGTCGTTGACGATGGCCTGGAAGAGCCCGCCCAGGGCGCCGCACTCCTTCTCCGCCGTCTCCATGCTCGGGCCGGGCCGCGGCGGCGGGGCGCAGGGAGCAGGGGGTGGCGGCCGCGCGGCGCTCGCTCCGGGCCTCCCGCCTCCCCGGCGCGCTCAGCGGCCGGCGGCGCGGCGCTCCGGAGTCTCGGGCCGCCGGCGGGCGGCACGGGCCATGTCGCGCGGGGCTGGCGGCGGCGCGGGAGGGCAGCCGCGGCGCAGCCTGGGCTCGGGACTGAGCGGTGGCCGTAACCCGAGCCGCCGAGGCGCGGGCGTCACGTGGGCCGCGGGGAGGGGCGCGCCGCGCGGGGAGGGGCTGTGGGAAAGGCCGAGCGGGCGCGGGCCCGTCCGCGCCCCGGAGCCGGTCTTTGAAATCCGAGCCCCGGTGCGGCCAGACTGGTTGGACGAGCGAGGCCGGCGCGCGCGCGGGCGTCGGGACGGTCAGGGCAGCGCTGGGGCGGGGCGAGCGCTGGGTGGGGGCTCCGACGCTTTCCCCGAGAAGGGTCTCCACTGCCACCTTCTGACCCGGGGTCTGGGGCGGTGGTGGGGTTCCCCGCGCTTTCAAAGCCAGGCAGGGAGCAGCACCTTCCGCCCGGCACCGAGCAGGGTCTTGGGGTGTCAGGGGGCGTCTCGTCGTTTCAGGGAGGGACCCTCCTCTTCCAACTGCATCTACTTCTTTTCCAAGCCGGGAGGATTCCTCTCGGAGCCGGCCAGGCTTCAGGCAGGCGTCTGCTGGCCCTTGGGCAGCCTCCTACCTGATACATTGGGGCCTGTGTGGGAGCAGCAGGAGGTGGATGGCCCCTAGTCCCTGTTGCCTGTGCACATGTGTGTGATGCGACGCAGGCCTGTGCACATGGGGATAACCACGTTCAGCTAACGTCCTTAAGATGGAGGGCAGGGCAGGGTTACTCCTCCTCCCTAAACCAGGCGCCTGCAGGGGCCACCTGGGGGCTCATTAGGAGGCTGCCTACAAGTGCTGGAAAGCTGTGTTGGTCTTCCCTCCCTCCAGCGCAGCCCTCTCTCCCTCAGAACTCCTGAGGGCCACTCCCGTCTGCCCGGTAGCACACCTTCTACACCTGACTCCGCATGGAAAAGTCAGATGAGGCTAATCCTCTGTCCTGCGGCTACTCCACTTCCCACCCAGCTCCTTAACCACCTGGGAAGGCAGCAGAGGACGGCCCAAAGCCTTGGGACCCTACACCCACGTGGGAGATGCAGAAGCAGCTCCGGGATCCTGGGTTTGAATCTGCCCAACTCTGGCTGCTGCGGACATTTGGGGAGTGAACCAATGGATGAGAGATCTCTCTTTTCTTCTCAAAATCTGCCTTTCAAATAAGAATTTTTAAAAGAGGAGGGAACAGGAAGGTGTTCAGGGTTCCAAGGCAGGCCAGGAAAAAAGCACAGGGCCCGGACTGCCTGGTGTGAACAGCACTCCCGGGGATGGGGATTGTGGGAAACAAGGTCTTCAGCTCAGCTAGGAAGGACCGGCAGGTGCAGGCTGAGGTTTCTGTCATTTCTTTATTGGGTGGGGGGTGGGGTGGGCACATCACTCAGTAGAAGTCTGTGCGGGCCTCATGCCTCCACACGTGTTCACGTCCGCACAGCACACGCCACATGCAGGCCCATGCGGCTCTTTGACAAGGCATGAGACCAATCTGGAGGCTGAATGGTGTCGGCGGCTGCGGCCCCACCCTGGGGACTCTGACCTCTGTCTGGGGTGCTGGCCCGGCAGCCTGGGCTGGGCTGCAAGAGGAGCGTGGACAGGGGAATGGATGGACACAGCCTCTATCCTTCCCCCTCCCGCCCACCCCGGCCTTGGCTGGTGGTCAGATCCAGCCTTGCCCCCAAGGGACAGGTCCTCAAGTCCTTGTGGGGAAGGCCCGAGGACCCTGAGTGTGTCATGGGGCCATTGCTCAGGCCTCTCCTGGCCGGGCCTGTCAGAGAACCCCCCTGCGGTCCATGTGGTCCCCGCGCCCGCTCCGCTGGTGCCTCACTTCCAAGTGCTGGTTCTGGACCTTCTCGAAGTGCTGTAGCAGCTCTGCATAGTCGATGCTGGCGGGGCCGGCCTTCTGCGACTGGGGGGCTGCCTGAGAGCCGTCTCTGGGAAGAGGGGTGCAGGGGCTAGCTGTGGGGGACCAGGGGATCTGCCAGTAACCCTTCCCCCAAGCAGCCAGCCCCCAGGAAGGGGGCAGCCGGGGAGCATTCCCTCTCCTGAGTGGTGGGAAAAGCAGCCGCTGCCGCCTGGATCTGGCTTCAGTGGGCTGGCGATGGCGCCCAGAGCAGGCATCGCATGGGGAAGCATTTCCTGTTTACCAGTAGCTCCCTTTGGGGTGAAAGCCAGGGCTAGCAGCCAGCCAGGAAGCCAGCTGGGGCCTGGAACGGGGTCCAGGGAGAAGGGGGAGGAGGCCTAGCCCTTTCTCTGTGGCAAGGCTGGCACTGGGAAAAGCCGGGACCCTGGAAGAGTGGCTGCTGGGCCCCAGGCTCTGCAAAAAGGTTGTCTGCAAGTATCAGACTTGACGGCAGTGGTCAAGTGCTGTCTCCAAGGAAGGGGAACTGGGCCCGCTGTGGGCCCTCCACCTGGGACGCAAGGTGGCGCTGGCTGTAGGGTGCACCATTGCAGTGTACATGCTGCTCCCCTGACTGCCAGGCCAGTTGCTCGGGCTGGTCCCCAAAGTCCCCATCCTGGGTTAGGAACACTGTACCTGCCTTCCCTGCCTGAAGATGGGGGTGGGCGGGGATGTTTCTACTTCTAGCTCTGGAACCTGGTGACATGGGGGCAGAGGGCTCGTGGAGATTATGGGCTGCTCAGCTAGGCTGTGAATCCCTGGGGTCTCTGAGTTCATGCAGACCCGCCTTCCTCCCATCTACGGGGGTGGAGCAGCTAGTGGCTAAGCACAGAAGCTGCAGGGACCCATTCTGGCCACTTGTCACTGGGCATGGGACCACTCCAGATACCATGTGGAGGGACCCAGCTTGGCACCCAGCTGCAGCCTGGTGCTCAGCCGTTACGCAGAAAGCCCCATGGAATGCCTTCAGTGATGCTGTCCGCAGGGAGCCTGGCCCAGCACAGAAAGCTGAACACCGCAGCACGATGTGCATCTGCCGGCCCCGCCAGGCTGCTGGAATGGGATGGGGCCTTCAGACGCCCCCCCCCCCCCGGAGCCTGGGGCAGCCTTCCACACCCCTGGCCCATACCTATCCCCTTCACAGTTCCCTGTGGGAGACACAGCATCTGAATGCAACTTGGCTAGTGTCTGTCACACTAGTCCCACAAAAGCCCAGGACAGCTGGGTAGAGCTGGGACCAATAGCCGGACTGTGGGCAGCCGGGGCCACTGCTCCCATCAGTCTTCCTCCATGGCCCCATAACCCTAGAGAAGGTCCCCGGGGAGTAGCCTGGGAGCTTGAGGGGGCGGTGGTGGCTAGAGCCCCATGGGAGGCGAGGCGAGCATGTGGAGGAGGGCTGGGCAAGGGGCAGGCAGATGCCCCCAGCTGTCCCGGCTCGCAGGGCTGGTGGGCAACCTGACGCTGGCTGCCAGCTGCCTGTTCTTCCCAGGGCTGTGCCTGTGTTTAACTCCCTTCCAGGGTCTGAGCTGCCCCTCTGTGCCCAGCCCTGCAACCTGATCCTTCCTCCCTGCCCCAGCTGTCCCTATGCCGGCTGCTGTGTTGGCTATCTGGGATCTCTCTTCCTCGACCCCAGTGGGAGAAAGCTGGAAAGACCCTCACACAGGCACTTCCTGTCAATGTGCATTTTGTAAGGAAGCAACGGAGAGCTCAGAGGGGGAATGAGGCCAGCCCGAGGCCCCCAACCCATGGTACAGCTTGGCCCCCAGCCCAGTGCAGCCCTGCAATGATCTGGGTCCCCAGCATCCTCTCATGAGACTTGCAGCCTTTGGCCTGGGAGAGGTTCTGAGGAAACCTGCATCTCTCCCCAGCTGCCTTCTGCCTACCTGTCCTCACCTGCCTTGAGGAGGGGCCCGGCAATGCTTAGCCTTCCAAGGCAGGGCCTGTCCCTGGCTATGAGGGCTCCCTGGGATGGCAGGCTAGTTTTCATGGGGTGACCACATGTCACAGGGAGGCAGCCACCTGCCTAATCTGTGCCCAAGTGCCCACCAGGCTTCCAGCGCCCCCACGCAGGGCCAGGGAGATAAAAAGCCAACACGGAGGCAGCGTCCCTGCACCCCAGGACACACAGGGTGCTGGATGCTCTCGGGATCACCTGGGGACACCTTGACGGACAGATGAGGCCTCATCCTGCTACCCTAGAGGGCTGCAGTCTGGGAGTGTGACAGGAAGTGGGAGCTGGGTCATGGCTGGGGCAATACATGAAGGGGTAGCAACCTAACGGGACTGTGCAGAGGGAAGCCAAGCCCCCTGCATGGACAGCCTGGGACTCCGGGCAGCCCCTCGCCAAGGCTCCTGCATGCATCCCCAGGGCCAATGCTGGGGCCCATGGTGAGAACAAGGCGCCAGGCTGGCCGAGTGGCTCCAACAGCCTGGGAGGGAATTCTAGACACACAGGGCATCAGATGCAAGCTGGGTGCACTCCATTCAGCGTAAATCTTCTTGGTGGCTCTGCTTGTTTCCATGGCGACCTGACAAGTGAAATTTTCCATCTCGGATGCCAAATGCCTGTGGATGAGGCAAAGCCTCCAAGGGTTACCAAATATAGACACAGCCCAGCAGGCTCTGGAGCCAGGGCCAGCAGTGGGTTCAGGGTGGGAGTCTGGACCCCTGGCCCGGGGGCTGCCACAGGACCGACCAGTTCTTCCCATGGCCAGACAGGAGCAGAGCAGCCCAGGGTATACCCTGTCCCCACCTGTCCAGGGATGCTGGGGTCTCTCAACAACCTAGGGCTGTGTTCCTGTCACACGGGAGAGGGGGCGTGTGCTCCTGAGCATTCAGTCCCATACACGTGACCCTGCCCTACTGCCACCTGGGCCCTCGTCTCAGCTGGGGCTGGAGCTCTCCCCTTCCAGCCGCTTGTCTCCTGGAGTCTCTGCTGGGTTAGCTAGGACAGCCTGAGTGTGCAGATTAAAGTCGGGCCATACACCGCATGCCGACTGACAGGGCAATGCTACCACCTCCTGCCAGCAAGCACTCCTAGAACCGCTGGCCTGGGGCTCTGATGGGGGTGCCCAGGGTCATGGGGGTTGGCCGAGGTGGGGAAAGACTTTGTGCTGCTGGGGAAGCACTCACTGTGTCTGTAGCAGCTCAGGGTTGGGCACACACTGGAGCCGGTGTGACAGCAGCTGGAAGGCACTGCTCTGGGGCAGCAGCATGAGCAGGCCGTACAGGGCCTTGATCAGATATGGGTGGTTCTTCACGTCCAGCAGCTGTAGGCGCAGGTCTGTGGTGGGGCAGGGGTCAGGAGGCAGGGGTTAGGGTCAGGTACTGCCTGGGAATATATCCAACCCAGCACTCCCGCTTCCTTCAGTCTAGGGAGAAAGGGTGAGCCATCCTGCACCTGGTACTGAGGCACCTAGCGCCCGGGGACCCAGCCCGGCAGGGCCAGGCAGGTGGCCTTGCCCTGCCACCCCCAGGGGCGTCTCAGCTGTTTCCATGATCTCATCTCTCCCCTCCCATCTCCCCTCCTGCCCATAGTCCCTAAATCCTTTCCCCTTCCACCCCCACTCAGCTGCCTCCTTGGTATTAGGGGGCTGGGGGCTTGCAGTGTAAGATTTCCCTGGATGGCTCGGCACGTGCCAACACAGAAAGCTATAAATAGGGTGAACTGCAGGGAAAGATGGCGGATTAGGGCAGCTCTGAGGGCGAGCAGTATGGAAAACTGCTTGTGTGTATAGCAAGGCACGTGGCTGCCCGGCAGTGTTCAGGGGGTGCTGCTGGAGGTTCAACTTAGCCCCCTCCCCAGGTCTGCTGTGTCCCCCACGCCCCACCTGGGGGTGATGCCCCCTGGCCTCCAGCCAGCAGCCCCTCCAATACAAGGTGGCTGGACCCCCCAGTGCTGGTGCAGGTCTGACCCAAGGCCTGCACTTCCCCCCTTACTTGGAGCCCCTCCAGGACACCACTGGTTCTTTTCTTGTATCTGACCCAGTCCAGGGCATTCTAGGTACAAGGTGGACTACCAAGTGCTGCCTGGTGGCCACACCCCTAGGAGGGGTTGTCAGGGGCAGCCAGGCCTCTGCTGGGCTTCCCCCAACCCTTCCTCCTGCCCCTGCACCCAGCTGGCTGCTGCCTGTGATACTGTGAAATAGATTTCGTCTTTGGCCTGTTTCCTGGCACAGGAGGACAACTCCAGAACTTCTGGAGTCTCTGAAGTGCTAAACATCTTCTATGCTAATGAGCTGACTACTGGCTGACATGCCCAGGGCTGCTCCATTTGGTGGGGGGAAGGGGAGGGCTGGGTCCCAGAACCAAGGAAGGGCCAGAGGGTGGGGCCTTCTAGTCCCCTCAACACTCTTCTCCAGGGAGAAGGTTAAGCCGATCTCCAATGACGGATGATACAATCAATCCTGTCTGGGTAATGGAGTCTCCATAGGCATTTTAAAGAGCAGAGCTTAACTTCCAGTTAGCTGAATACGTTTAGGTTCCTACGAGGGTGCTGAGCCCACAAACGGCCCCCTCCCCTGTGCCTTGTCATCTCTGTGTACCCTCTGTTAAGCCTTCCTACTGCAGAAGGCTTTCTGTGAGCTGACTGGGCAAGTTCATCAACGTCAGGCACCCCGACTCCCAGCAGGTAGTCCAGACGCACAGGCACAGTCACCGGGACTCCTGCGACAGTACCTCCATGGAGGCAGGGTCAGCCCTGGGTGGTGCTGCGTGAGGGACCTCCTACCTGCTTTGGAGGGGGAAGGCCATGTGTCTTTGGGGTCCCAGAGTCCCCATGTTGCCTACTGCGGGAAGGCAAGCCGTGACCTCTACTTTTCTATGCCCATGGCTCCAGCAGAAGCCTGAGCCTGCTCAGGTCTTTCCTCAGACCCTCTGGGCCTTGTGGAATCTGACTTGTGGAAGGGACTGGGGCAAATGCCAGGCAGGGGCCCTCTGCCCCTGAGAACCTGGGCCTGAGGTCTTGCAGTGTCACTGGGACAGGCCTAGCTCTCGTCGTGTTTGCTGAGGACCAGGGCCACAGTCACCATGGTGCCTGCTGCTAGGGGAAGCTGGACTGGGAGCAGGCTCCCTCAGTCTGTGCATTTCTTTGGGCCCCAGGGTGGGTGGGAGGCCTGGGCAACCAGGTTGGCAGGGGAGGTAGCCACCACAGAGCTGCCTCTGGCGTCTCTCCCACACGGGAGACAACAGGTCATTCTGAGTGCAGCCTACTTTGCGGAACAGGTGCTGTGTGTGTTGTGGCGGTGGGAGCAGTTGCCCCTGCCATACACGCAGCCTGGGCAGCTCCTGCCCATCACCTCCCAGCAGATGCCAGCCCTGCTTTTGAGGTGAGGCAGGACTCCCAGGGGATGAAAAGCACATGCTAGGGCCTATAGGACCCTCAGGGTAGAGGGAGAAGGGATGCATGCTTGGGAAGAGGGGTGGGGCTTTGTGGGGACTTTGTCCTCAGTGCTGGCCTGAGGGGCACAGCCTGGACTGATATTCTGCCATCTGGTGCCTGACCCTGCTCCAGCTGGTCTCAGCATGGCCTGTCATCCCTGGTCTCGCATTCCTGACATTGCAGAAACCTCCCTGGGGTGCTGATCCCCACCAGGCCCCAGGCAAGGGCTGGGCTCTGGGCTCAGCTCCGCCCACGGCACTGGAGGTTACCACGACGCAGGGCTCTTACAGGTGAAGATGGGGCACTCGATCAGCTGCACCAACTTGTCCACCTCTGTGAGGAAGTCCACAGTGACCTCCAGGTCCCCACTGGGTGCATGATCAAGGAAAGTTGGCCACGTGGACAGCCCAACCCGTGGGTGAGCGGCAGTGTGATGGCAGAGGCGCTGGGCCTCCCCCTGACCCTGGTTTCCTGTGTGCAAGGTTGGGGGCACACCAGCAGCCTCTGGCATGGAACGGATACAGGTGCTTCTCACTCGGCCTTCCTACTCCTCAAATGGGAAGCAGCTTAGCTGGGCCCCAACAGACGCTTGGGTCCTGCTCTAGGAAGGTCCCGGCTCTAGAAAGGCTTTGCTCACAGCCCACCCAACGGGTGGTCTACCATCAGCCCCCACAGGGCTATGGGAAGCCTGCGGAGCTGGGGGTCTCTGGGTCACAGCAGCCAGGCTAGGCACCCACCAAGGGTGGAAGCTGGCTCTGGGTCCCACAGGGCCCGGATTAGGCAGTCAGTCTGGCTGTACCTGCCTTTCACTGGGGGGCGCATGGGCCCTCCTGTCACCATCCTCTGCTGGATGGTGGCCCCTGAAGGCCCCCTGCACTCCTTTCTACTCTCAGGCTGTCCCCATCCCCACTCAGGTACCGGCCCTGCTGTGCCCCGGCAGGAGCACCCCGGGCTCCCCTGAGAGCCTGTCTAGCTGTTGCACCCTTCTAGCAAGCTCCCAGCAATGTGGTGAACAGGGGCTCTGACATCCAGAACAAGAGGCTGAGCAGAGAGGCAGGTCAGGAGGGTGTCTGTCTTTCCTCTCCATGTTCTGCCCACCCTCCTCCACACCCCACCCCCAGCCTGGGAAGGATACAACTTTTGGATGAGGTCGTAGGCATGCCGGTAGTTCTGGGTGAGGAAGCAGAGGGACACCGTGGTGACTGGGTTGTGGCACCAGGAACGGTACAGACAGCAGAACAGGTTCTGGCTCTCCTGAGAGGGGAGATGGGGGACAGTGAGTGGACCCTGCTCCTGCCAGCGGCGGGGGTGGGGGAGACCAGGGGCCCTTGGGAGTGGCCAGGGAGCCAGCTCAGCATGCCTGGCTGTGTCTGGCAGCCCAGCTGGGAACGAGCTGTCACAAAGGAAACGCTGACAGCTCCTCCTCAGACCCTGTCATTACCTCCTGGGCCTATGGAGCCACGTGGTGGCAGCCAGGGCCTGGCCGCGAGTCAGCCCTTGGCAAAATAACAGTGCACGTCTTTGCCCTGGCTCTGCGGTCCCTGGGCGCCCCTGCGCTGGACTGGGGTTGGGGTGGCGTTGGGAGGGGGTGAGGGGCATGCCTCTATCCTCAGCACACGCCTCCCACTCCACAGTGCACTGCGTGGGCCAGCACACTTAGGGGTGGCCTGGGAGCTGAGCCCACTCTTGGGGGAGTTCTTACCCTGGGGACAATTCCGAAGGCCTCTGCGAATGTCTGGGAGGAACCACAGGAGGAAGACGGGGCTGTGGTCTGGATAGCTCCGAACCACTTGAGCCCCAGACATCCTCAGATGGGGAGGCCTGGCTGTCTTGCGGAGGCTAGGACACAAGGCTGGAAGCCGTGTTGGCCTGGCCAAGGGCACAGGGGAAGTGGGCAGAGCCGGGAGGATGGAATTAAGCCCTGGGTTCTGCAGGCAGAACGGTGTCCACAGCCGTAAACTGGCCTGGAGGCCTGGACCCAGTGTCTGCACTGCGGTGCAGGGTGTAGGGCCCCTTGCTCTTTGACCAGCCTGTGGGGATTGTCACCCAAAGTTTGGGTCAGGTGGCAATGTGCCATTCTGGCTTAAGATGGTCACCTGAAGAGACAAAGTGTCTGACTCCTGGGTGGGGTATGATGCAGAGGTGACACTGCCCGCTGAGGACGTAGGGCTTGGACTGGTGAGGGAGGCTCAGGAAAGCTACAGACTTTGACTTCAGTGGGCAAAGACCTCAGCTGTGGGGGGGCTCAGGGTGAGTGACACTGTTTCCCAGGAGACCCTCGCTGTTCCCTGGACCTGGGATGGTCTTGCTGTCATACGTGCCCTGGTGCACCCCCTCCCATTGAGCCTGGCCTAAAAGCCAGGTCAGAGTCACGGCCACACAATACCAGGGTCTTCAGGTCCTTGAGCTGGTTCCTCAGCTGGAAGAGCTCGGTGGAGGTGAGCAGGATGGTGTTGAGGGTGTGGACCATGGTTGAGGCAAACTTGAGGTCTTCCTCCCGGAGCAGGATGTCGGCCATCGAGTGGAAGATGTTCTCTGCATTCAACAGGAGGCACAGCTGCCTGGAAGATGGCCACGTGGTGGTTACAGCTTAGGTTGGCCGAGACCTGGAAGCCTCATCTCTTTCTGGTGTCCAGAGTACACAAACCTGCTCTTCCCTGGAATTGGAGGGGTGGTCCCTGACCAGTACTAAGGCCTATGGTGGAGGCGTGGCCAGCTGGGCTGTCCCAGTCTCCAGGGTGCCCACCTGAGCTCTTCCCCACAACAGCATGGCACATACCTAGGCATTCCTGCTTCTTTCCTCAGAGCTCAGAGCTCTTCTCTATTGGTGTGTTCTCCACCCACCAGGGCAGATGTCCCACCCTTCTGCCTAGGCCAGGACTTGTGTGCCACTGGCAGGTTGCAGAGGTGTAGCAGGTGCTGGCGGAACGAACATAGCCTTGAGACAGTCTGGGCCTGGGCTCTACCTTCCAAGAGTTGAAAGGCCACTCTGGGGCAGCAAAAGCAACTTGACCAAAGTGCCTGACTCTATTGGTTGTCAGCCAAGGCCACATGTCTTCCAGAAGAGTCCTGGGAGGGGGGATGGGGCTTCGCGGGAAGGATTCTCCCTGCCACAAAAGAGACCCCAGGAACACCAGGAGTGGAGAGAATCTACTTTCAGGGTCCTGGGGCCAGGCAACGTCAACAGCAGAGGGAGCCTGTGCACGCCCCACATCACTGGAAGCTGAGGAGTGGGAGATGGGAGCCAGTGAAGGGCTGGTGGGAGGGCGGCAAGGCGACTCCCACTGAGGGTGTTGGGGGTTGCTGCTGTCCACCTGTCCTTGTGTCCCTGCTTTGGGGCCAGCGAGACCTGGGACCTCCAGCCACACCTTGACGCCACATGCCTGGAAACAGACATAGCAAGCACATGTCTGCTTGCTCTGTGTCCCTGAACTCCTAGTCAAGTCAGGGAGCCTCACTGGGCCTAGCTTCCTGCTTCCCTCAGAACACCAGCCATGGTTTAGTCCCCGGAAAAATCCTAGAGTATTTGGTAATGGAGCGGCCAAACCACGAAGTGCAAACAGTGGGCAGGACGTCTCCAGCTGAGCCCCAGCTGCACCCAGCAGGCCTGGGCAAGATATCATGAGAGAAACCCAAACTGGGCTGAGACACCATGGGGGCTGGGAGGTCGAGGTAGGGGCAGCTGGACATGCGAACCGGAGCCCACTCCTCCACGCTGTGCACACTACTGGGCCTTTGCCATTGCCCTGGGCAAGGATTTTGGTGCCTGGTGACCCCAATCCCCAGCTATATGATCTCGATGTCTTTGCACACAACAGCTTCAACTCTCCCATGTGGGGTAATGGCTGTGGCCAAAACAGGCAAGATTTTAGCGGACCATTCAGTGAGCACAGACAAGGTGTGAGATGTTCAGGGGAGAGTGCATGGCACAGGGGCTGGGTCCCCTACAGTGGAGGGGACAGCAGGCCCACAGGCCAGAAGCTCACACAGCCAGCACTCCCTGGCTCACTGAGAACCCCCTCCCCTGAGGAGCTCTGTCTCCAGGGATGTGGGACAGAAATGTGCCCCAAGGCCAGGCCAGGGAGAGAGGGGAGCCTGCTGACAAACGCCCGTCACCTGCAGCTGCTGCCGTCTCCACGACACAAGCCAACAGCTGAGAGCTGCCAGGCAGCGCTCCCGGAGAGGCAGGGGACCCAGCTGGGACCTGTAGCAGCTGAAGGTGGGGAGGGGCAGTCTTGTAGCGGGACAGGCTGTGAAGGGTGCAGAGGGGCAGGTGAGGGGGCTGCCAAGGTCTCCTGATGGACAGGGGCATGCTGATGGCTGCAGGTGTCAGGTGGTGGAATGTTCTAAAAATGCTCTTCCTTAGCCAATGGTGATCCCACCTGCTCCTGGCTTTCCTCCCACCTTGTGGATCGCACCTTCTACCCCCTCTCCAGTCTGCCTTGGTGGTCTCTTGGGCTGCCTCGCAGGCCTGTTTGGCTCCGTAGTGCCGTGACCCAACTCCTGGTACCCCCTCGGATATAACTGCCACCCCATCATCTCAATAGTATCACTGCCTGCCCAGCCACTCAAGTGCAAACCAGGGAGTCACTCTGGCTCTTGGGGCGGCACCCTGCCTTCACAGTGCCCTGTCTCAATCACCACAGCTTGGAGCAGGGGTCTGCCATCTCTTGCTTGGGCCATCTTTATTTATTTGAGAAGCAGAACAAAGTGATAGGGGAATCTTCCCTTCATTGGTTCATTCCCCAAATGCCTCAACAGCCAGGTCTGGAGTTGACTAAAGCCAGGAGTCCAGCGGCTGGAACTCTGTCTGGGTCTCCCGTACAAGCGGTAGAGATCCAACCACTGAAGGCATCGTTGGCTGCCTCTAGGGAGCTGGACTGAAGTGGAAACACCAGGACTCCAAGTGGCAGTGTGACTCAGGATATGGGTATCACAAGTTAAGTCGCCGTGCCACAATGCCTGTCCCAGCTTGGTCTCAAGACACAGCCCAATCTATCTGCCTGTGGCTCCTCTCATCTGCATAGTTCACCCTCCATGCACTACTTGGGGCAACCCTAAAAGTGCCAACCCAAGCATGGTCCTGTCTGGCTTGAGTCTCTAACACAAGCCCAGCTCCTTCCTGTGGCAAGACCCCACACCCTTGGCCAGCCTCCTCCCATCCTCCACTATGATTTTTCCTGTTCCTGACCTTGCCACCCCAGCTATGGCCTGCTCCTTCCAGCCACTGAGGGCTCGCTGCTTGACAAGACTGTGGTGTGGTACTTTCTCCCCTGAGCCCCACTTCTAAGCCATCAGGGCATCCCATTTGGCTCATTTTGCTGTTGCACCTGTACACTGGGCTCCTTCCTGTCCCTCTACTAAAAAGGCAGCCTTGGCTCAGTGCCTCAGCTACATAATTGGCTAATCCTCTCCCTACATACGCCAGGATCCCATTTGGGTACCGGTCCATGTCCTGGTAGCTCCATTTCCCTTCCAGCTCCCTGCCTGTGGCCTGGGAAAGCAGTAGAGGATGACCCAAAGCTTTGGAACCCTGCACCCATGTGGGAGACCTGGAAGAAGCTGCTTGCTCTTGGCTTCAGATCAGTTCAGCTCTGGCCATTACAACCACTTGGGGAGTGAACCAAAGGATGGTTTTTCTCCTTCTCTCTATAAATATGCCTTTCTAATACAAACAGAAGAATTAAGGAAAAAAAGAAAGAAGGCAACCTGCCCTTTAGTGGCTGCCTGCCTGGGGAAGCTGGCGATCAGCCCACGAGGCCTCTGGGTGGCTAGTGTGTACTGCTGGCAGTTTCCCTCTGTCTGCACCAGCTGATGCCCAATGCTACATTTTTTCCCACTTGTACCCCTCATCAACCAAGCCCCTGGTGGGGAAGGCGGAAGCATTGTGTTACCCGTTCTCCCAGACTGCTCTTTCTCTCTCACTCTGCCCTACTGGGGCTCTGCGAACTGGAAAGTCAGCCCACCCCAGGCAGTCCACAACAGCTTGAGGAGGCAGCGGCTACCTCCCACCTCCCCGAGCCTCCTCACAGGGCTCTCAGTGCCTACTGCTAATGGAAAGTCTGCAGGGAGTGGGGACCAGGGAGTAGCTGCAGTGGGGCGCCTGCCACAGCCCTGCCTCACAGGCCTTTGCAGGAGTCCAGTGGAGTTGCTTTGGGGACAACACTCCTGAAGGTCACTGGGTCACAAGGCCGCAGACCGAGATGGCAGTGAGTGTGGTTAGCTCATGGGACCCCTCATGGGATGCCAGGCACCGGCAAGCTGTGCTCACAGGCAGTCGGGGATGATGGACAAGCAGAGTGGCAGGTGTCTCAGGTGTTCACCAGGCTCCGGGGCTGCCCTAGAGGGCCCAGAAGCCAGACCAGCAAGCAGCACTTCTCCCCGAGATGCAGATGGCGGAGAGAGGAAAGCAGGGGCTGTGATGGCCACATGCTGGTGCCCGGCTGTACCCAGCTACAGCCCTAAGCACTGGTATCTCCCTGGGCAGAAGAGACCCTGAAGCCAAGAACCCTGGGTTTCTGGTCACCCAGCAACTAGGGGACGAGGAACAGCTTCCAGAAGCCTCTTCCAGGCTCCTCGTGAGCGGGCACTGGGGCGTCCCTGCCCAGGGTGGGGGTGAGGCACTGGCAGATGGCTGCTTCGCAGGCTGAGGTGTCCTCACTGCCCTGTCCCGCTTGAGCTGCACAGAACTGGTAATGAAACACAGTTTGCAGGCACTGTTTGGCAATGCCTGTATTAAAGTGCTACTCGCCCCGAGATAACGGCTTGGAGAATGTCTGGAGACTCGGCAGAGGTGGGGTGGGAGGAGACCTGCAGGGAGGGTGCCCAGGTGCCCAGTGGGTGAAGGCTCTCAGCTGCACAGCTGTGACCCGGGGAGGGAGGGACGCACTCAGGGGCTGCAGCTGGGCTCTGCCACTGGTCACGGGGTGCCAGGCCGATTCCCCTAGGCCTGTGCCTTGACTCTCTCTTGGGCATCTGCTGTTGCCCCAGTACCTACTCCCCTACTTTCAGCAGAAAGAGTCTGGCTCCCTCTGCGGCACACTGCCAGCTCTCCAGGGCGCAATGTGCCCCCCAGGCCTGCTCTGAATCCACAGGCATCCAGAGAAGGGGTGGCCACCTTCCTTTAAGGATGAGACATTGGAGCCTACTGTGACACTAAAGGACACAGGACACTAAAGGACCCCAAGAAATGTATTCCAGTGATGTAAAGATGGGTACTAGGAAACTCGTCAATGTTACAGAATCTAGTAGACCTGCACATGCTGAAAAAAATGTAATACCCTTTCCCAATCAAATTTCCAACTAAAGTAGATACTGAAAGAAAATTCCTGTGGTTGGTGCTGTGGCAAAGGAGGCCAAGTCTCTATCTGCAGCTGGCATCCCATGGGGCGCCTATTTGAGTTCTAGCTGCTCTACTTCTGATCCCTGTTAAATGGCCAGGGACAGCAGCTGAGGATGGCTCAACTTCTTGGGCTTCTGCACCCATGAAGGAAACTGGGAAAAAGTTCCAGGCTTCAGCCCAGTGCAATGGCTTAAAGGTTAACTCCTTTGCAACTGCCAGGATCTTGCAAGTGCCAGGACCCCACATGGGCACCAGTCTGTGTTCTGGCTGCTCCGCCTCCCATCCAGCTCCCTGCTTATGGCTTGGGAAAGCAGTCGAGAATGGCCCAGAAGAAGCTCCTGGCTTCGGACTGGCTCAGCTCTGGCCATTGTGGCCACTTGGGGAATGAACCAGTGGACAAAAGATTCTCTATCTCCTCTCTGTAGATCTACCTTTCCAACCAAAAATAAATCTTAAAAAAAAAAAAAAAAGAAAAAAGAAAGGAGGGAGGCATTGCATGCACAAAGTCCCTGCTGGGCAGTCTCAGGTCACAGCCTAGGACTACTTGGGGTCAGGAGCCAAAGTTCCCAAAACCTTCCCTGTCCACACTGCCAGAGATCTTTCCCAGGGCCCAGGACTCCCTGCACTTCATTGTTTCTTCCACTGCCAGCACCTGCCAAGCCACACGGGCCTCAGTTGTGGCCTGGGGTAGAAGGCATTTTCCTTGCCTTGGACCTCCAGGTGGCAGCGGGCCTCACCTCTGAGGAGAGCTGGTGGGGTTAGACACTGAGCGAAGGCTGAAGGGAGCCAGGTGCTGCCTTCTCTGTCCAGATAGAGGGGACGCTGTGGCTTCTCCTCCAGAGACTGGAAGGCTACCACCTCGGGCACAGTCAAGGCTTGGTTTGGAGGACAACCTCAGCCCTCTCTGGCTAAGTGCAGAACGGAAAGGAGTGGGGAGCAGCTTCCGTACCCAGAGGCACAGGCCTCTTCCCCAGCCTGGTGAAGGGCAGGCCATGGCCCCGAGGGTGCTGGTGAAGGGCAGGCCATGGCCCCGAGGGTGCTGGGGAAGGGCAGGCCATGGCCCCGAGGGTGCTGGGAAGGGCAGTGCCTGAGCACACAGGGATCCCCAGTGATCCAGCTTACCTCTCTGCCATGCTTGATCCTGAGGACAGGAAAGACTTCTCATGACCCCATTCCCAAGCAAACTCTCCAAGCAGGACTGGCAGTTTCAAGGTGGGAACAGGTCCCTTTCGACACTGTCAGACTACCCTTCCCAGGTTCCCATACTGGGGACACCCAGAAGTCCCAAACTGGCCTCTGATTTGGGTGTCTGGGAGGGTGGGGCGGGCATCCCTCTTCCCTTAGCTTGTCCTCGCCCCCTCCCCTTCCAAAGGCCAGCATTAGAGTGATGACGGTGCTAGTCCCTTGGTATTATGTGCAGGGGGCTCAGTCTGGACGAGGGAGGTGTGGTGAGGTCCAGGAGCACCTGTGCACCTGGCTCTGAATGCAGAACAGCAGACTGGGAGGGGACTTGGCCCAAGCCTGTGAAGCAGAGACGCCAATACTGGGAGACAGGCCTAGAAGCGGGGCTGCTATGCCCAGTCATCTGTCCCAGGGGCCCTCTCCCAGGCTCGGCCTGCACCCTGTATGCACCTGCCATCAAGTGGCTGCTCCTTCCTGACTGGGCCTTGTGACTGCCACATAGAGGGAGGGGATGTGGAAGATGTCACTGGTGCCTCTCGTTAGGCTGGGCCACACAAATGGTGCCATCTAGGCCAGGAAGAACTATGTGCCCATCCCTCAAACTGCCTCACTCAGTGGAACCTCCCATCCCCAATACTCCCACCTGGGGGGGTTTCTGTCTCGCCCCTCATTGTTCCACTTCTCCAGGCCCCTTGGGATCGGGCAGTACCAGGCTGCAAGCGTAGCTTTTTGGTGTAGGGAAGCTGGCCCCTCAATGGCCACAGCCAGCTCTGCACAGGTGAGGGGATGAAAGGATGACCAGGCAGGCTGACTGGCTCTAGCACCTCCAGGAGGCTGCATGTGAAGAGCGTGTGGGGGCCAGGCACCCCAGCCCTGCAGGCCAGCCCTGGGAACCTGATGTCCACGTGCTCCCCAGGAGTCAGGGCTGGCTGCCCTGCTCAGTCTCTGGCCTGGGCTGCTTTCCTTCCGGTCTGCTCACAGCTGCTGGTGGCTTGCTGACCAGGCCAGTACCATGCAGAGGGATAAGTCCTCATTTCCTCCACTACATGGCCTGCTCATAGGTGTCCACACCCTCTCCGGGGGCCCAAGGCTAAGGGAACATGGGGGGGGGGGCAACAAAGCCCAAGTGCAAGCCAAGGTCAAGGCCAGAAATGGTAGAGGACCAGAGCTCTTCCTGAGGGCAGAGGGACTCCTCTAAGCCTGTGGCCCGGCCCACAAGCTGGGAGTTGGATGGGGGGGTTGGGAAGGTTCAGGGTTTACAGGGAAAGCAGCTCCGGGTCCCAGGAGCCTGAGGGTGGGAGAGGAAGCAGCAGCCTCCCTGTCGAAGTTTGGAAAGGCCCACATGGCCCTGCACCCTGCCCCGCCACCTTGCTCTCCTCCCTTCCAACTCTCGGCTTCCCAAGCATGAACACTGTAAATCTGTTTTATTTATTTCAATCAATCCTCGCCAGTGTGCCCCTCAGGGCAGAAGCAGCCATGGTAACCCTGCCAACTCATGCCTTAAAAATTCATCCTGTTTAATGCAGTCGATGTGTCTGATACACTTAGAAGTTTCTTGGGGTGGGAGGAGGAGGCATGAGGGCTTGTTTTTCTGGGTCTTGCTGGCACCAGCTGGAAAGGGATGAACGAAGGGAGGGTGGGCCGTGGATGAACGACGGGGAAAGGAGCGGGGACAGAGGGGAGTGTCCTTGGCTGTCTGTCTCTGTTCGGATGGGGACACTGCGACACTTGGTCTGGGCTTGCGGAGACTTCTGGGGAAGATGTCCTTGCAAGGTTGCTGCTGCTCAAGCCTGCCTGGCCTCACCCTCGCGCTCTCATCAGCCTGGCCAGCCCAGCCCCCACTGGGCTGCAAGGCACCTCTCCAGCTCTCTTTGGGCCTTTGCTCAAGCCATGCACCCCATCTCAGAACAGCCCTCGCCCCTCTTCTGCTTCGCTCTGCCCATTCCTAACTATCTCTTTCTACAGTTGTGCTTCAGCTCTGGTCACGGCTAGGTCCATGTGGGCACTGGGGCCTCCCATATGGGAACGCTAGTTTGAATCCTGACTGTTTCACTTCCAATACAGCTGTTAGCTAGGGAAAGCAGCAGCAGATGCCCCAAGGACTTGAGCCCCTGCATTCTGACTGGAAGACTTGATGGAGTTCCTGGCTCCTGGCTCCGGTTTGGGCTAGACCAGGCAATTGTTGCCATGTGGGATGTAAACCAGTGGATGGAAGAACTTTGTCTCTGTCGTTCCGGCTTCCAAATACACTAATAAAGTAATAAAAACAAAAAGCTGGGAAGGCACAGGTGGCCTGGCTCTCCTTGGCTGTGGAGGTCTGCTGGCCTGAGTTACGTGTGCTAGGCCTCCTTGGACTGCTGCTACGGCTTGGGGCAGTGTCTTGCTCCAGCTGAGACAATTTCAGAGGGGCCCCTTGGAAGGGACTCAGATCTCTGATCACAGTGAGGTCTGGGTTTGCCTCCCAGGAAAGAGGCTGAGCATTCTGCTCCAGCGGAGAACAGGCAGGATAATGGGGGACAGTGCTGTGTCCCACTGAGTGGGAAGGCGTTGGAAGTGGGGGATAGCTTGTCTCTGCAGTGGAGGCTGGCTGCAAACCCCTGGGGTGACAGCTCATGGCTTCTGAGTGTTCAAATTCCATCTTTTGACCTTTCTGAGGGCATGAAAACCAAGGACAGGTCACTAAAGGAAATCTTGTTGTCTCCATGACAATCCATGCCAAGAGGAGCTGACACACGCCTGAGCCATGGCTGTGACTCTGGCCGAGCTCCTGCCTTCTGCCCAGGGATGTTCTTTGGATGAGAACCAACATTTCCTTCCTGGTAGAGGCCATGAGTAACCTGCCAGAGAGCACTTTCTCTGTCCCAGGTACGTCATGTGTGTGAGGTCTTGAGTGCTGGTGCCCAGCCAGAGCCCAGCAGTCAGGCCCTTCTCTGCTACCTTTCCCCACCACAAGCTCAGGGCGCAGCTGGCACACCTTTGCTACAGATGTTGCTGGGGCTTTCTGATGGACTGGAACCCAAGTTTCTTTGGACATTTTCTGTGGTTTGAGGGCAACATTTCTGCACACTAGCTCCCACCTGGGGCTATTCCTTCTGGCATCTGCATTGACCACTCCTGGTTGGGACAGTGCTGGCCTACTCCAGGCTCAGTCCTGTCTGCTGACTTGTTGTCATGGGGATGGGAAGGAATCAGGGTCTGGAAGGCACACCTACAGCTCACAGCCAGGGCCGGCTAAGTTCCAGGAGATAGAGGTCCACAGGGCAATAGCAGGTTGCCAGATACCTCTACTGGGGGTAGGAGCTTTTGAGTTTGGGTCCCAGGCCAGCTCTTGCTTAAGGTCCAAGGTGGGGAGTTGAAATATTAGGGACTGGCACTGCAGTATAGTGGATTATATATAGTGGTGTGTGTGTACACACACATACATAGTGGATTATACACAGTGGTATAGTGGATATGGTACCAGTATCCCATACCAGTCGTGTCCCAGCTGCTCTACTGCTGGACCAGCTCCCTGCTTAACGCACCTGGAAAAGCACTGGAAGACAGCCCAGCTCCAGCCACTGAGGCCATCTGGGAGTGAATTAGCAGATGGGAGATCTCCCTGTTTCTCCTTCTCTCTCTGTATATCTTTCAAATAAATCAAGAAACCTTCAAAATACTTTATTTTTACCTATCTGAAAGGCAGAGAGACAGAAATCTTTCACTTGCTAGTTCATTGCCAAACGCCCATAACTGCGAGAGCTGGGCCAGGCTAAAGCTGGGGGTCTGCAACTCAATCCAGGTCTTCCATGGGGGTGGTAGAGACGCAGGCACTGGGCCTGCTGCCTGTGCCTCCCTGGGTGCACATCAGCAGGACACCAGCATTGGAAGTGGAGCTAGGACTCAGACCTAGGCACTCCAATATGCAAAGCAGGCATCCCAACAGTGTCTTAATCCAATGCCTTGCCCGGGGCAGGGGGATTCTGGTGATAACTCCTGGGTCCTGGCGTCTGGGGAGATGCAGTCAAAGCTGGTGAGCCCAGGCCCACTTGCCCCAGAACCTTTATGGCTGACCCTTAGAAAGCCCTGGATAGAACTTTCTTTGTACCTGCAGCCCTGGGCTCCTGGCCCACTAAAGCAGGACTTCCTCCCAATGATGCTCTGAGCTGTCCTGGGCTGAGGGCTCTTTCCAGCCCCAACCACCTCCCAGGACAGAGGGAGAACTCAAAAACAATGTCTGCCTTAAGGCCACGCAGCCAGGGACCCAGGGAGACCAGAGCTTTTTGGCCACCCAGAGTTCACGCTGCTATTTGGCCAGCGTCCTGTGTGCTGTGCGGTCAGAGGATAGACCCCCAGCTGGCCCAGCCCTTCTCCATACCAGGAGCCTGCCCCTCCTGCTCTCCCTGCCAGGTTCCAGTCCTGCCATCACCATGGTGTGCGCCTTCATATTCCCTTTGAATTCCTCCCATGATTCCCAGACCAGCCTCTTGGTCCCAGGCCACACTACGTGTATAGCTGCAGCAGTTAACATGGGGAGCAATCCTGACGCATGCCTGAGTGGGTGCAAGGGCCTTGATGTGCAGCGACCCCAAGGCGGGGCTGCGCCATACCCTCATTGCTTAGCCCAGTGGTGTGGGTGCTGGGTAGCCAGGAGCTCACCCGGGGCTTGCCTCCCAAGGTACTAATGTGCTCTCAGGACCCCGTATGCACTGCTTCAGTTCCACACCTTTTCTCTTGGCAAGAGCTGCCTGCCCCACCAGGGGCCTCACCCACCCAGGAGGCTGTGAGCTCACCCTCTAGACCCAGGAGGGACCCTGAGCCTGCAGGACCCCTGACCCAGATTGCACTTAAGTCTGCTGAAAATGGGCAGAGACAGTAGGCCGAGCGTGGTGCCTGCTGGGCAACGCCATGAAGCCCTGGGCAGCGGCTGGGACGCTTGTTTCCTCATGTCCTTCCTCTCCCCTCTCCTGCCCAGGCCTCATGTCCTGGCTCCTGCTTGCCACATCACGGGCTCCCTGCCTGTCCTGTCCACCTCCACTCCCAGAGGGTAAAAGGTGAACTCTTGGGCGAGTCCTGGGCCTGTCATGGTCACCACCGCCACCGGCCACGGGGTATGCCACAGTCCTTGCCTGTCTTCACCTTCTTCAGGTGATGGGTTCTCCTCCTGCCTCTGGCAGCAGCAGCACCCCGGAGGAAGCTCGAGGAACCTCCAGAGTCCGGCTCAGCCCATACCACTCCTGTTTTTTTATGGCCACATAGCCCCTGCAGAAGGACTTGGGGTGACAAGAGCTTTTCTGGTCTTTCCATCTCTGGTCTGGGTGGTTTTGTGGCATTTTATAGACTGAGATAGCTTTTGGGAGCTCCTCATAAGTGCCCACTTAAAGGGCACCAAGATAAGCTGAGAAAACAGAACAGGAAGTTAAACACTAATACCCACGGGTGTAACAAAGCGCAAACAGCAGAGCGGCTCCCTGCAGGGTCGCCTGGGAAATGGCAAGATTAGTCTGAAAGGACTGCGAGGACAGAAGAGCCACTGCAGCAGTGTGGGACAAAGACAGCAGGGAGGGCGCTCCTTCAGGTATTTGAAGCCAACGGAAAGGGAGATGATTTCTCCCAAGCCCCTTCCCTGCAAGAAGGCTGAAAAATTCCTTCTGTGACCAATCATTTTCAAGGAATTGTAAGATGCATGAAATGGGTTTTCCATGCAAATGTTCCTGGACAGCCTAGGAAATCTTCACTGGATTAAACAGAGAGAAAGGGAAAGGTGTCTTTGGGAGCCGCCCTGGGGAAGAAATGGCTGTTTACAGACTAAGCCCCTCAGGAGAGTCTGTGTGCGGTGGGCAGGGGCGGCTCTCAGCACCAAGACAATGTGTTCATCCCTCAGAGCAGAGCAATGAGGCAGCCTCACGTGGGATGCATTTCCATACCCACACAGGGGGTGGCACAGCGCCCCAGGGGGCATGTGCAGCCCAGAGTCCTGAGGCAGATGTGCCTGCTGAGAAGGTGCAGGGTGAAATCAGGCAAGCTGCGAAGCAATGCTATCTAGCATCCACAGCCAGCAAAGCAAAGCCCAAGTTTATCAACGCACGGAAAATGTTCTGGAAGGCAAAGCATGAAGCTAACCCCAGCGGCTACTTCTCAGGGAGGAAGCTGACAGGTCTTTCGTATTTTATACCATAATCTTCACAGTTGAGGCCATTAATCATCACGTTTTACACCATAATCTTGAGCTGTGTTTCAACTTGTCTTTTATATAACTTGACTATTTCTAAGTGGTAAGTAAGGGAGTTTTTAAGACTCTTATGTGCCAGACATTGTCCTGACGCCCTCCCTGAATGCCAGGGCCCAGGCGGGCACTGGGTGTCGGGGGCTCCGGGCTGGGAAGACCGAGCTCCGTGGTCTGAGAGGGGCTGCTGCCAATTTAATAAAGGAAACATGCATTCACAAACGGGAGGATCAACAGCCGGGAAATGGTATTTTTAGCTCCTGTGGCTCTTGGCTTCAGAGGCGTATGTTTCATCTGAAACCAGGCAAACCTCCTACCAAGTCTGCCTGTTTGGAGGAGTGATTAGCATAAGGCTTGCGTGGCTGTACTCTGAGGCAGGAGAGCCTACTACTGAGGGGAGGGCTTCCTCCTGAAATAGACTCATCAATGAGGAAGGCTCATCAATGGAGACCAAGCCCCTGTCTCAGCATGGAATAGTGGCCTTGCGAGAGCGGCTGCACAGTCACAGAGGCATTGCAGCCAAGGCAGCAGACTCTGACAGCCTAGGGGGCCGCCTGAACTTCACTCTGCCTCCTGGTTTCAAGAACAAAGAATCTTGCAGTTGGCTTTGCACTTGTCCTTTCTGAGGGTCAGGGCAGAGCCAAGTCAGCAATGAGCAAGAGGGATGGGTGGGCACAGTCGCAGCCAAACACACAGGGACAGAATCCTGGGCTGTGGTCTGGCATACCTCTGGCCTCTGACCCTGGTTTGTCTCTGACAGCTGCCTTTTAGCGCCCAGAAATTTCCCTGCGGGCTGGGGAAGCCCAAGTTTGGACTTGAACTTTCCTCACATGGAGTTGTGTGACCTGGGGGCAGAAAGCGGCAGCATTTTTGTTGTCTACGTTGAGCAGCGACTGGCAGGATCCACCTGCTCCATGGCCTCAGTCCTCAGGCTTCACATCTGGATGGGTTTTGCCATCCAGGGCCAGCATAGCTGCAGGTCCGAGGTATCAATGACCAGGTGTGTGTGTTTGGCTGCGGGGGGAAGAGGGAGGGTAGAGGCTGGACAAGCCAGCTGCTCAGGCCGCATGACGGGCAGCAGTGTGGAAGTTCCCAATTGTCCATCAGGAAAGGAAGGGGTCAGCTCAGACTGCAGGAAGGAAAAGGCGGATATGCACCAGGAGGTTTGGCAGAGAAGGGGCACTGGATGAACTCATGGCACACCCCGTGTGGGGCACTGAGGTCTCAGGTTTTGTGCTGGTCAGTCAGCTTCCACGCTATTCCAGCAGCACTGAGTGCCCAGGGCCACCTCCTTAACTGGGACACTGACTTTCTATGAGGCTCGTGGCAGGCGAAGGGGAAGAAGGCCACAGCTGTCCCGGCGAGGCAGTGAGGGTCTCCCTGCATTTCCTCCAGCCCCTCTGGGGAACCCAGGGCCCCTTTCCTTCCTCTGACAGGAGGCTGCAGGAAGCTGGCAGGGTGCTGGGCGTGAAGCTGGGATGGTGCTGGGCTGGGGGCAGCACCCTCTGGCGTGGGTCAAGCCTACTTGTATCCTGGCCTAAGGCTCAGGGGGCTGTGTCTCAGCAGCTTTTCTTGGGGAGCTCTGGGTGCCCTCCCAACACGTGGAAGGAGTTTTTGGGATCCTGCTCAGACCATTAGTGGCTCTTGGCACACTTCAGGGGCTGGCCTCCCTGTTACTCCTGGCCTCCTAGTCACTCCCAGTTGCCTGGGGGCTCAGGGAGTGGCCTTCGGGCTTCAGGGCAGACCAGCGCTGGATCAGATGCACTGCAGACACTACCTCTTTCTAGAAGCTGCTCTGTACCCCTCTGGTGCCTCTGGCGGGCTGGGCGCCCCACCCCCACCCCATCTACTCCCACCGAGCATCCTCACACTGTGATGCTGTCACTCAGGAGTGAGACGAACCCCGGAGGGTAGGGACCTGCTCTGCCTATAGCAGTGTCCCAGCATGGGACGGGGTCGCTGGGGGCACGTGGTGGACTGACCCTCTCACCTGCCGGTGGTGCTCTCATAGTTGGCAAGTGGAGATGGTGCCATGCTAATGGGGGGAGGGGTGAGCCCTGCCCGTCAGCCCCCAACAGTTCCATTCTCAGAGATGCGCCGCCTCCTGCCTGGCCTGACAGCTGTGGCCTAATTTCCCGGGCTATGGCCAGGTTCTTTCCTTCTATCACTTGGCATGTTTCATTCCTGATGCGCAGGGGAGAAGAGGGGCTGGGGTGGGTTGGAGGAGGGAGTCAGGCATGAGGCTGATCACTGTGCCAGGTGGGAGGGGTGAGAGCAGGGACCAGACAGATTGTTTTTTAGTTGTAAGAAGCAAAAACAAGCAAACAAACAAAAACTCCAGCAACAAAAGACCCCAGTCATCCCACCCCTGCAGTTCCATCCGTAAGCGCTCTCAACAAGATCGCAAACGCACCAGCTCTATAGATCGCTGGTGCCCAACCGCACTCAGGCAGCCTTTGAAAAGCCCACTCCAGGCGCAGCTTCCGCAGAGCCTGGGGAGAGGGGAAATTAGGGCATGTCTTGCTTGGAAAAAACAGCAAACAGCAGATCCAGGTCACAGCTTCTGGCTCGCCTGAAGCTGGGGTGTGGCCCCCTAGGCCCAGGACCGCCCCCAAACCCCAACTCCGAAACCCTTCAGAGCCGAGCATCACAACCCTGGTTGGAGGTTCCTCTGTGACTCTTTGGCAACCTTGGTGGAAGGCAGGACCTGCTGCCTTGGACATCTTTGGACCCAAGGCTGGGGGGCCCAGAAGCACTTGGGGGATGGAGCCAGCTCCCAACCTGGGGAGCACTCTTCTCACCAACTCCCCAGACCCTTCTAAAATGTCCCACCATGTCCAATTGCCTCCTCCAGGGGCTGGGGGAGGGGAGGCGACTGTCAGTCCAGGCCTCAGCCCCAAGGCAGCTTACAGTCATGTCCACTGTGAGCTGAGGACCTCAGCTTTCTGCTATGCCAACGAACTCAGCAGAGAGGGGCGCTCCTGCTCTCAGCAATCATGGCCCTAGGGCTCCCGCTGGGTGGGCCACATGCCCTCCCCCACCCCATGATGCCAACACCTACAGTTCTGCTCTGGGAAGGCAACTTCTCCACAGGGCACGTTCCCCAGCCCTGGCCGCCTTGCTACAAGGGAGTCTGCAGGGAGATTGTGGGATCACACAGTCAGCCTCACCCACCCTCCCCTTGGGGACCGGCCGAGGATTGGATAGCTGTGCCTTGTGTTGCTACAGTGCTGGCCTGCAATAAGGCCGGCTCCATCTCCCAGTCCCTCAGCCCTTCGGGGCTGCCTCCCTGTGCCCACGGCCTTATTTCTGGTTCCATAAGCAATCATTCCTCCTGTGTCTAAAAGTGGGCATACAATCTCTGGTACCTGTAACGCTGTGGGAGCTACCTGAACACCAATGGCAGTCACTACCCAGACACCTGCCGTATGGCTACTACGGATCCACTGAACACACAAGTACTACTGACATGTCTGCGACACTCCTTCTGTGACACTGGCTGCACAGCTACCACGTGCTAGGCTCTCCTCAGAGCTCTTTACAAACAGGTGGCATCATTTAATGCTCACTATGAATAGGATAAGTGTGATGACCCTGGTCTGCACTTCCCCTTTAGGAAAACTCCTCTGGGGCCCGGTGTGGCGGCCTTGCAGCTAAAGTCCTTGCCTTGAAAGTGCCAGGATCCCATATGGGTGCTGGTTCTAATCCTGGCAGTTCTACTTCCCATCCAGCTCCCTGCTTGTGCCTGGGAAAGCAGTCAAGGACGGCCCAAAGCCTTGGGACCCTGCACACATGTGGGAGACCTGGAAGAAGTTCCTGGCTCCTGGCTTTGGATTGGTGCAGCATCGGCAGTTGCGGTCATTTGGGGAGTGAATCAGTGGATGGAGGATCTTCCTCTCTGTCTCTCCTCCTCTCTGTATATCTGACTTTGTGATAAAAATAAAATAAATATTAAAAAAAAAAAAAAGAAAGAAAAAGAAAACTCCTCTGGCAGGCAGCCACGTGATGGGCCCAGTCATTCTGACTGTTGGGGCTCAGTTCAATTGGGGCTGGGACCTGTAGGACCTCACGGCCCCTCTCCTGGCCTCTGCCGTTCCCACTAGAGTGGGCACATGGACCCTATAGCGGGTCACATAGAACTCTCTGTTGGACCCTGACCTGCAGAGCAACATGACAGCCCTTTGATTTCGCAGTCACGTCTGTAGCTTGGAAGAGGCCAAAGCATCAAGGAACTGTATACCAACCAGCTGCTAAAACCTAGGGTCGGTGAGCGTGTGCTCAAGGGAGTAGAACTGGTATGTGTGTTTTCGACAGGCTCTCCACAAGGTTGCAGCCCACTCACCAGCCCAGCAGTTCGGAGATGTGCACACACACAGCACGGTTCCTTGGCATGGACCTCCTGGAGACGGGATGTGACGTGCACACCCATGACCACGTGTTCACAGCAACATGATTCATAGTACGGTCAAACTGAAAGCCACCCACAGTCCAACAATGCTGCAGCAGAAAAGTGAATGGTGGAATACTCCAGGGAAGTGTGAACTGCCACAGCTGACAGGCGACTCCCGCAAACTCCATGTGGATGAAAAGAAGCCAGGCTGTGCAAAGAGCACAAACTGCACGGCTCCATTCTATGTGGTTCAAAGCCGGGTAAGCGCAGGGACAGAGTCAGAAGGCAGGACAGGGCCTCCTGGGGAAGGAGGGCAGGGGCAGCCCCGGGGAGGAGACATGAAAGGCAAGGAGTGTTTAATTGCTCTGTCTCAGAGCTAGCTGGTGGGGCGATCAGTGTGGGCCCAGGATTTCACAGTTTTGTAATAGTTCTCTATGTGGAGTTGCTGCTCACAAAAGGCCTCGTGGGCACTGGGGGTGCGGCTGCCCCACAGCCCTGATCAGGAGATAGATGGAAGACAGGTTGGGGCAGCTGAGCCCACAGTGCTACCTGACTAAGACATGAGGCAAGCTTCGCAGGAAAGACAGAAATACCACAGTGGAAGCAAGCTGCCCCTTCTTAGGCCATGGCGGGGCTTCTGGGGAGCAGCGGGGAGGCCGGGATGCTGACTGAGAGGTACTGATACTAACTGCGTGTGTGTATGCACTTCTATATTCTACATCTATCCATCTGATGAAGATAGTCTGGTCCACTGGCCGACTTCTCAAAGCCTTGTAATGGTGGCTGGGGTTGAATTAGCCTGACTCGGAAGCTTAGCAACTCAATCCAAGATCCCCTAGTCAGTGGCTGGGACCCAAGGACTTGTGCCAACTAGGGTACCCGTTAGCAGGAAGCTGGAGATGCAGGTGGAGTGACGATACTGTGACACGGGTGTGGACAAGGCAGTCACTAGGCCAAACATCCGCCCCAAAGACCCCAAGCTGACAAGGCTGAGGGTGAAATGGAGACACAGGCCCCATGATCAGTCTAATGGGTGTGCTGTGTGAGGACCAACAAGGAGGCTCTGATGGCCTCAAGAATGGGGCACTGGGGCATATGGTCCTCCTTTTCAGAGCACCACAGAAAGAGACACCAAATTCAGTACTAAAGGCAGCAGCTTCTGAAGTGACAAAGCAAGAGACCCTGCGGGATCTTCAATGGAAGCCTAGCAAAAAGGAGAACTGATGCGTGTTCCTGGGAAGAGAGGGCAAGGTACATCCTTCAGAGCAGGAGTGAGGGAGAACTCTTCTGGCAAACGCCCACTGCCAAAGTCCCCAGGGCTCCAGGAGGCCGAGGTGGCTGTGGGGAGCACAAGTCTGCCAGGGTGCAGATGGACGAGAGTGCAGGGGGGCTGCGGTTCACGTGGCATTCCATGCCCACTCAGGAGTGGCAGCAGTGGGGGGCCTCAGAGGCAGGGACAGGGCCCAGGCAGAAGAGAAGCTGGTCCAGGCAGCACAAAGGGTGTCCCTGTGGACCCTTCTCTGTGTGGACAACCCAGGCAGGGGGAGGGTGACCTGAGAGCATGGCGTCTTGCTACTGGGGTCTAAGATGTTCCCAGGATCCTGGCTGCCAAATCTGGGGTCCTGTTCTGAGTTATACAACATGTTGGCCAGCAGGTGTGCCTGGCCTATGGTGTGGGACAGCCTCTGTACCTCTCTGGACAGGCTAACATGAACTCTTTGGTCATTTCAGCTATGGGTTCTGCACTGTCGGACCCAACGTGAGGGAAGCCTGTTGGTCCAGGGATGGAGTAGCACAGAGCCCTTGAACCTGTGTGCTGCGCTACCAGCAGCCTTGTCCTGCTACCCCTGCCTCACTGTCCTGTCACTGCCCCCCACCCCCCGTGGCCCTGCCTCCAGGACACAGGTCTGCAGGGGAGACCTACTTAGGGGCCCCTGGGCTCCTACAGAGCATCTCTACAAGTGAAATCCTAACACCATGGTCACAAATCCAGACTCAGGGTGAGGGAGGCAGGCCACAGGGGTTCAGGGGACCTCTGAGTTGGAGGGGAGAAGAACTCCAAGGAGGTTCCCAAGGGCACTCCAAGGACACACACTGAGATTATGGCAGGATGAAGGGGAGAGCTTCCTGAGGAGACAACCCACAGCAACACACACAGCCACCCGCTGTACCCCTTCTAGAAGAAGCCTGAGCGCTCCTGCGGCTCTGAGGACACGACCCTCCTGTTATGGCACTGTCCCCCGCTCCCTCCCACCACGCCATGAGCAGGTCACACCTGCCCTCTAGGTACCGGTTCCAGAAGCATGCTACACAGTCACACACTCTGGCTACTGGTTAATTCACCAAGCTGTCTCTGTTCCTCACTCCAAGCTACCTGAGTTCCCTGGCATCTGCTGGTCAAGTACAACCAGCCAGGCCCAGAGAGGGCTCAGGCGCCATCTGGATCAGGCCTCTCCAGCTTCAGAGAGAAATTCACTCCATGTGCTCAGAGTCAGGAAGCCTGAGCCTTCTAAGACGCATGGTGGACACAATGTGCTTCTGGAGGAGCCCAGGCGGTGGGAGTGCAAATGGTGCAGGGCTTTCCTATCAGCCTGCTGTTGAGCCCACCCCTCCATGGTCTAGGGGCTACTGGGAACAGTGCTAACAGCTGGCCCAGGGTGGGGGTGATGGGCACATCCTGAAGGACACTGTACCCTTTCGTTTCAAGTTCACCCGTGGCCCTTCATCTCCCACAGGCCCTGCCTGAAGCGAGCTGACCCATGGAAAGTGGTGCTGCTGCCCTTTGACGTTGTGGGCTCCCAGGGCCTGTGCGCAGGAGGGCTACTGCTGGCCCGCTGTCCCCCACCTCCCCCTACCCCTGAGGAACTAATGAATCCCAGCCTGGCCTAATGAGGCCCTCACACATGGTTTCCAGCTTCCCAAAGGAAAGACAGCTCTCTCACAGCAGTGCCAGGGTGATGAGAGCAGGGACTGCCTGGAAGAGACAGAGCAAAGGCAGGGCCTGCCCCCAGGTGCCTTAGCCCACCTGCTCCCAAGTTGGCATGGAGTATGAGAGCCCCCTCTGCCAGCTGTGTTAAATGCTGGGATGTCTGTCCCGAGTCAGGGGACAAGGACATGCAGAATGGCTGGGCAAGGACATCACTTTACTGTGGAAGACACGATGCTCCCTCCCAGGCAGCTTCCCACACATCAGCTGAGGTCTCCGGGCCTGCCTGACACTTGCAGCCCTGTAGCCATGTCTCCCAAGAGGAGACCACAGTCAAGAGCTGCCTGCGCAAAATGGCTCCCATCACACTCCCTTTGGTTGTCCTGCCTCGCAACAACAGCACCACCCAGCCTCTGCCCCGGCGCAGGGGTAGAATGACTGTGAGGTTCCAGAAGATTCACACAAGGAGCTGTAGACCTTAGTTAAAGCTGGCAAAGAAGGGCAGTTCCTTCTGAGAGGGACATCAGGTGTTCTGGAAGAACCCTGGGCCCTGGTCAATGCCCTACCCCTTCCCTTGGTTGGAGGGACTCCCTCTACAGAGCTATAGACCTGCCGACAGCCCCAAGCACCTGCTTGCTGGGCAGGGACTCAGGGCAGCAGGACATGTCCGCCTCATCAACTTCATTATCCTGAGAGAATGCATATGGTCCATTAAGGGGTTCTCACTAACGAATGGGAGTGGAGGCCCGAGGCGGCACCATCACCCAGGCAAGCGAGCTCCCCCCTGCCTACTCCCTACCCCTGGCCCCAATTCACCTGCCATCATTAGCAGCAAAATGGGCTGGCAGGGTTACAGTATGTGAGGGAGGAGGCTGAGTTGGGGAGGGGTTGGCTGGCCCATGTGTACTGGGGGCTGTCCCAGCCCCAACCAGCAGCCCTGTCCCATAGCACAGAATGGACAAGGCCAGCCAAATGGCATTTCCCAGTGACAGTGTGAAACAGTTTTCTTCTCGTGGGGCCTCCCTCTCTGGTGCCCACAGGTGAAGCCCGCCACCTTCCAGCGACTGCCCTGCCCTTCACCTGCTACAGTGGCCAGTCCCCTTAGCCCTCCTGACCGGGTCCCTGGCAGTGCTGGGGGCAGCAGGAGTAGGGGTTCCAACAGGGTCTCTCCTAGCCTCTTGCGGAATGAGAAGCTGTCCTGCTCATGTGCCTCAGGGAGAGAGCAGCACCAGAAAGAACTGGAAACTTCGTGGCTGTGCTGCTTGCCTGCATGGCTTCCTCCCCTCCCACCACGGCTCCAGCCTGTCCTTTCTGAATGTCTGCCGTGTCTTGGGGGCACCCCTTTCCCTTGGGACGTCTTGGGAAGCCCTCTCCTGTCAGCTGGACCCACAGCACAGCCCCTCACTGAAATGAACGTCTTCTCTGGCAGGCGCTCCGTGCGAGGCAGCAGGAAGAGGGGGGAGGCCCAGTGGACGCGGCCAAGAGCCGGCCAGCCAGAGAGCTGTGCTGGCAGGCGCAGCTACCCCTCCCGGCACAGAAGCAGGCTTGTAAAGATCCCAGCTGTTGGGTTACGCCGGAGTTCATCTCACAGTTTATCAAAGAGGCTGGCTTTTCCCCCTCCGCTCCTTTTCTCCTGTGTGTGAGGGCCATGGTTCATGGGCAGACAAGGCCTGAGTCTGTTCTGGCCACATTAGCATGGCGGGTGGGCCGGGCCCTGGGGAGCGCAGCGCACACCGACACCTACATGTGTGGAGTTGTTTTAGTGGGGCCGGGCTGGCTGCAGGCCGGTGCCTGAGGCCCTGGGCACAGAGGGCTTAATGAGTTCACCCTCTCGCGTGGATCTGGTTTCAGTTCCCCAAAGGCCAGCATGGGAGGCAGGAGCTAAGGCATGCCTTGAGGCTGCACCACACAGGGCCAGTGCTGGGCTGCAACAGGGAAAATAACCACGCAGGCCTCAACATCATCTCTGCCCAGCACTGTGAAGATGCAGCTGTGCGCCAGTCCAGAAAAGCTAACAGTGAGAGGAGCTGGGGTTTGAATCCAAGTCTGATCCAGACGCTGTCTCCATTCTCCGGCTCTGGCTGCTGTGGGAAGCCCACGTGTCTCACCCTTGCTGGGCCCTGTGGGAGGCTGTGAGGCTGACTGAGAGCTGAGGGTTTCGGAGCCACTGAGTTCCCAAGCTCAGCATGTATCTCAACTGTTAAGCCCACCAGATAAGGAGGCCATGTGGACACGGAGAGGACATCCAACCCACTCAGGCCTGGCTGGAGTTTAGGTGCCGTTCCCACTCCTGACAGCCAGCACTGAGGCGCTGTCTGGGACAGGAAGTGCTCCCACATTCCCGAGGGAAACCATGCATTTTCCACAGTGGTGAGAAGCCCCAGCAGGTGTCTGTCTTCAAGAACTCCGGATGCCTCTGTCCTGTGTAGGGTCCTGAGCACAGCATGTTGCAGAAACAATGGCTTCCAAGCTGGTGCGGGGCAGGGAGAGGGCAGAAGAACCCTGTTTCCGCTTTCTCAGAGTTCGGCCTGCAGGCCTGCAAGGAGCCACTTAGGGTTTGCCTGGAGCCCAAGGACAGGGCAGCAAGTTCACCCACCATGGTTCCTGACCGGCAGCAGAGCCATTCTCATGCTGCTTTTCTAGCCCTTGTCAGAAGAGCAAAGGAGATGGAGACGTGGAAGGGCAGGCTAACCCAGCAGGGGTCCCAAGCAGGCCTCTGTTGGAGGGCATTGGTCCTGGACCTGGATGGCCAGAGGAAGCTACTGCTAGGGAGGGCCTGCCTATCATACGCTGTGCTATGTCCTGGAGAGCCCAGCCTGGGCGGCCAGGATCTAGACCCTGGGACTGGTCAGCACTGCATGGACAAGCCGCCTTAGCATGCAGCCACTGCCCAGAACCTAGCCTGTGTAGCTGCCAACGACAGCACATACTGGGAAGAGCTGGGGGCTGCTTTTAGGAGACGGCAAACTGGAAAAATGAGGCAAAGGGCAGGGAGAGCTCCCTCCCTACGTGAGGGGCTCCTGGCTCAGCCCCCTGGGACCTTTGTGCTGGTGCTAAGGGCTGTGTGACCTCTGAGGTCAGGCTGGGTTGGCAGTGACGCCTGGCTGGCAGGCTGGGCTCCAGGCTTCTGAGAACCCAGCATGGACCACAAGAGGTTCAAGCCCTAGAAGGGCAAATGCCCTATGGGAGATTCAGCACCCGGGGCCTACCTAAGCCCGGTGAGGAGCAGCTGGGATCCTGGGTATGGGGGAAGCGTTAGGCTATGTGCTTTGGCACAGATGGGACCAAGTACCAGGGGGCTGTTGGGATAGCCTGCTTTAATTAAGCAAGCCCAGTGGGCAGGTGGCTGCCTCTCTCTTCCCTGTGTGCAGCGGGCACTCCGGAGATGCTGAAAGGCACTGCCCCAGAGTGTCCAGGTCCTGAAGTGTGGAGTCTGAGGGGACAAGGAGGAGTCCAGCATGCCTGGGTGCTTCGGCCTTGGCCTCCTTTCTGTCTCCTTCTGCCTGCTCCTGGAGCTCCAGAGGGCTGAGCTCACACTGCCTTTCTTCTTCTCCCCCAAGGACAGAACCATCAGGAAAGACACCTTGCACAGGGTGGGTGTTTAGAAAATAGTGGCTGACTGAGTGACTACAGCACCAACTTCCAGACCTGTATCTGGTTTCCTCCTTGAGAATGTGGCACATCAAACTGCTTCAACATTGTTCTCTTGAGACCTCCAAAGTAGTCCAAGTGCGGCCCCCGCACTCCCTGCTGCTCTTTGATGGCTCCCACCTCAGCCATGCATGCAACTGCCCACTGGACACAGGCATTCCTCCTGCACCTGTTTGCCCTGGCCCCCTACCTCGTACCCTGCGATGAGTCCCTGGTGTGACTGCTTCTAACACTTGCATCCTCCCCGTCCTGCAATGAGGTGCGGTGTCTCTCGTTGTGACCACAGCCTCCCTGTTGGCTTCCATACACGGTGGCCTTCCCCAACCCATTCTCCTTCCATCTGAACCTCGATCACCTCACTCTGTGCCATGTCCCTACAGTTGCTCCCTGATCCCAAGTAAGGAGCCCAGTTCCCCGGCAGAGCTTTCTGGGTTACACCAAAGGGAGCTCTCAGTTCTTGCTCCTGTCTTGATACTCTGTATCTGCTGGGCTGTGCCAGAGATTCCTGGGACCCTTCACTTCAAGACTCTGATTTCACTGCATAGAGGGAGGTACAGGAAGCTTCCTCTTTAAGCCTCTCCAGGGATCCCACCTGCAGAGTTGAGAACCTCTGCTACAGAGTGCCTGGGCCCCATGGACAAGTCTAGAAACTTCTTGTACCTTGCTTTTGGGAGGGATTCATGTCCCCGATTTGATGTTTACTACTGAGGGCAATGCTGAGTGATCTTGCTATATGGAGCCAAGCCAGAGGTCAAGGGCCAGTCCCAGCCACTCTGTTGTCGAGGACAATTCCCAAGCTCAGAGCCATGGGTACTGGTGCCCTGGGACTGACCTGGGTTGAATCCAGATGACTCAAGAACTTGACTCTACTCAATCTGGCTGAAATTTGCATTGCCGGCTAGACCTCGCATGCAGTCAGGCGCCCTGGGCCATCTGCCTCATCAACATCCCTTTCCAAGACTGACATGGCATTGAGACAGAGGAACTTCCAGCTCCTGGGAAACGAGCAGCTCAAACAAGCGAGAGCTCACTCGACAGCCTTGAGAATTGTCAACACAGACCCACCACACATGGGCAGCACCAGCGAGCCAGAGTCAGGGGAGAGGCAGCTCATTTCTCTGAAGAGCAGACACACAGGTTGGGAAAGGGAACAAGCCAGAAAGGAAGAGACGGTGGCTGCTCTGAACGACGGGCTCAGAGACTGACCTGATGATGAAGGGACCTCGGGCCTCCAGGAGCTTCCGCTCACTGCTGAACCTCTGCAGGAGGTTGATCATGAACTTGTAGAAGTAGGAATTCATGGTGGGTGTGGAAGGAGAACATTCTAAGCCTTTGGTACCTGTAGAGAAAGGGGCAGAGCCAGAATTTATTGAGTGTGAAGTGTGGGGTGGGTGGGTGGGTCTGTAAGTGACAAGATGAGGGAAATCTCTAGCCAAAGGCCATGCAGCAACAGCAAGGCAAAAACAAAGGCTTGTAGGAGAGTGCGTAAGCAAAGCTAGCACCACTTCCATAAAAACATGGGGCTTCCTGTGCATCCTCCATATGACCTCAAGACACCGAGCGGATGTCCCTAAGATCTAACACCCTGCCAGGTGCTAGGATCTCCAAACAAAAAACCCCGATCATTTCTATTGGCTGTCCCCACATCTTTAGTGTACTTGCGGCTTACTTTAGCCAGTTAAGGACAAATGATGAGTAAGACAGTAAGATGGACACACAATCCTAGTGGCCAATGAAACAGACACATCCAAGAGAGGGAAAAGCCAGGATCCTTTCCCAGAGACATTTGGGAAGAAACCAACGATGCATACAGTGCTGGGTCAAAGACAGCAAACACCGACCAAACAGTTAAGAGCGTCTCCATCTTTATCTAAGGTTTGGAAACCAAACACTGTTATTTTTTTCCTTATCTGCAGGCAACATGCTGACTTAGGGGGAGAGCCCTGAAACTGATGGCCCAGAGCTGGCTGCTTAGTAGGATGGAACACAGCGTTGCTCCCTGAAGTGGGTCCCAGCCCTCTGTGAGGCTTCCGGCACTGAAGGAAAAGGCAGGGGTTGGAAGGCATGCCTGTCCTGATGGTATGTGATCAGGCACACCTGGGGACACTTCCTCTCCAATACACACTGACCTTAATGGCACTGCCAGCGACAGGTGGCCCAGATGGCAGGAGCCCCCAGATTTGGTCTGTCCAAGGTGCTCACAGAGCATGTTCACTGAGACAATTCACAAAGTTCACCCTTTCAAAGTACACAGGACAGTCACACAGGAGTGAACTAACCACCAACAATTCCTGAAGTTTCTTCAGCACCGCCAGGTTGCTGTTCCTGTGCATTTGCCTGCTTTGGACACTTCCTACAGATGGCATGGCATAGCACGAGGACTTTCACTCGGTCCCTGGCAAGGTTCACCCAGGCTGTGATCTATCTCTATTCTTTGGTTTTACCGCTGAGTAATATTCTACAACGGCAATACATTGGATTGTGCCTGTCAGGCAGTGAGCATCAGCCCATTTCTACTTTTGGCTACCAGAGATAATGCTGCTAGGAACATTCTTCAAGATTTTCTGTGGGAGTCTGCTTTCACTTTCCTTGGTTATACACACTTAGGAATGGAACTGCTGGGTCATATGCTTGTTTTCTTTTTAAAATTTTTATGTATTTGAGAGGCAGAGTGCTCCCCTTTTGCTGGTTCATTTCCCAATGCCTGCAGCAGTTGGGCTGGGCCGAAGCTGGGAGGAGCATGATTCAGGATGCCCACGTGTGTGGAGGAGCCCATTACTTGAACCAATCACTGCTATCTCCCAGGGCTGTATCAGCAGGAAGCTGAAGATGGCATTGAACACAGGCACTTCAGCATGGCCATGAATGTCCTAACTGTTAAGTGTTTGCCCCATCTGTCTTTCTCATCACAGCCTTCCAACTGGGAGTGAAGTGGCATCACTGGGGTTTGATTTGTTTCTTTAATATCTAATGATGTTGGCAAAGTGTCTATTGGAATTCTTTGTACATTCATAAACTGGGCTGTCATTTTATTACTGAACTACAAGAATTATTCATATATCTGCTACCAGTTTCCTATTTGCAAGCACTTTTCTTCCCATCTGTGGTGTGTGTGTGTGTGTGTGTGTTTTAAACTTTCTTGCTGGTATTCCTTTCAGTATAACACATAATTCTGTCAGGGTCCAACGTCATTATTTTCTCTGGATCCTCACTACTTTTCATGTCCTATCTGTGACCCTAAAGATTTACACAGAGGTTGTAGTAGGTCTCTGACAAATTTCAAACTGATTTTTCTATGTGGTATGAGGGAGGGGTCCCTATTTTTTGGCAGGTGGATGGATGTGCAGTGGTCAACAAGGAAACATGACTTCCTTGCCATTTATGAAGCACTTCCTCTGGGCCATGCATGTCTAGGCCCTCCCACAGCTCCTGTTGAATTCAACCATTAAAATGACTCTTGAAAACAGACACGACTGCTACTTTATCCCACACAGAGAGATGCTGCAAAGTCACAGCGCTAGTGAGGGAAGAGTGACCCTGCCAGGCTCTGGTTTTGGTGACCCCACCATGTTGCCTATCTCTCGGACACTGGCTTTTGGGCAAGTTTGAGGTTCATGGATTAGAAGGTGCTACCCTGCTAGGCAAGAGAGCAGAGAACAGAACACACTGGGGCCAACACCAAGCACACTGGAGAAATGACACGCGACACGGTAATGAGCCGTGGGGCAGGTACCTGGCTGCAGTTCTCCACAAACACTGGCGGACACTGGGGAAGCCAGGGCAAGCTGAGGCACACACACCATCAGTTCTGGGCTAGCCCCTCCCTGATCCAGGGGGATGGCCAGGCACCAGCTTGAGACAGGTAGTCAGAGAGGTTTCTGGCACTGGCTTTGGCTGTGGGAAGGCAGATCAGCTCCCAGATGTACAGGAAGCGCCAGAGGAGAGACTGCGAAAGCATTCAGAATATTCCAAGCAAGTTTCACAGAGGAGCCCACACGGGTTCCTGAGATGCCAGCGGCTGGAAAACAGTGGGACAACCTGGCCTCAGAGCTCTGCCTTTTGGCTGCTACAAGTTCCCATGGTCCCTGTGGCAAAGTGGCCATGAATTAGCATGTGAGGTCCCTGACCAGGAATCATGGTCCCAAACACATGACCTCAGGTCAAAGGATGTTCTCGACAGTGAACTGTGTGAGCGGCGAGCCCTGAGTGGGACGGTTCAAGGGCAAGCCTCCTGTAACTTCTTGTTGCTTGGACAGCAGTGTCCTGGGCTGCCGCCCAGGACAGCTTGGCTGGGGAGGTCCTGAGCGACTTTGGAATGGCAAACAGCCTCTGCTGCCTGGCTCCCAGGGGCTGTTTGCAGAATCAAGTGTCACATACTTACAGATTGAGTTACCCCAGACCCGGCTGGGGCTGGCCTCTGCAGAGGTGCCTGCAGATACAGCTGCTGGGCGGCCCCACATTCCAAAGAGGAGTCTGACGGCAGCCCTGGTGGCCTGGCTGAGGCAGGGGGTGCAGGCCCCTGCCCTGGAGGAGGGAATGGACTGCAACCCAGGTAACTGCAGGCTTCTTTTAGGGGCTTGTTTGTGAACGCTCCTTGGGCCTGAGTCTCTTGTTTCCCCATGTGCAGTGCTGCTCCACCTCTTTCCCAGGCCTAGGACTGATTAGGAGCCAACAGCAAAAGTGTCATCAGGGGAAACCGCCGAAAAACCCTTTCTGGCTGGGGCAGTGACTCCATTCCTATGGGGCTGTGAGCTGGTCTCCCAGGAGCAGTGTTTAACCCTCAATTTCCTTATCTGTGAAATGGGGGCAATAAGAGTCCATATTAAATGAGACACAGTGTGCCAGGTACTGGGTCAGCAGCATGACCTGTGCTTTTACTAGCAAGCATCAACCATGCTGGAGTGCCACGTGGGTGCTGAGCCTCAGGGCGGGTGACGAGGGGCTCAGGGGGCAGTGTGGAGGTGTTGGATTCTCAGTGTTCTATTAGGATGCTGCATGGAAGACAGTGGGTGGCCTGTGCCCAGCCTGGGGAGGGCAATCACCCCCCACTCAGGGCAGTCACCTCGTGTTAGGGGCGGCAAGGTCAAGTGGCACACAGGGAGCTTGGGCAGGAGCTGGGAAGGCCCAGTGTGCGGCTGCAGTGCTCCCCCACCCCAGGGTCATGTGCCTGTCTCCAGGCTGCGTTTACAGCCTGTCACAGGGGCTTCAAAGGAGGTTCCTGTGTCCTCAAGACGAGATGAGGTGCCCCTGGGCCCAGGTGGCTTGACATGTGACCTGAGCAAAGAAGCTACAGGCTCAAACAGGGGCAGGCAAGGTGGGAGGAAACAAACTCACCCCGGGGGGCTAGCATAAGAAGCCTTTCTCCACTGTTTGGTTCCTGCCTCACTGCTGCTGGCTCATCCCCAGGGACAGCGCCAGCATCTCCATCAGTGCTCAACTGCACGCTTGACCTGATGCTTACAGCAGCTCTGCCCAAAGCGGCTGTGTGCTGGGGGCTGCCTGCTCCCAGGGAAGGCACAGAGCTGGGACAGGGGCTCAGTGTGTCGACTTGGGGCTCCCACGTTGGGCTGCACTTGGGCACCCTCCCTACCAGCCACATAATGTCCTGGCTACTGCTGGGGCTTGGTGGGGGACCACAGGCAGAGGCTGAGGGGAGCAAAAGGCTGGAATCACTTGGCCAAGTGTCTCAGGGGTTCTCTGAGGGGTCAGGGAAGCTGAAATCTCCATTCCCCTGACCTGCAGGGAATGCAAGGCATGGGGCGGAAGCCAGGGTCTCAGCCGGAAGTTGCCCACCTGTCAACTTCACTGGCCAACTGAGGGCCTTGCCAGGCTCTGGTGGGAAGTTCACGTGAGCTGCCGGGTGGCCAGGGGCAGACAGATGCTGGAGGGGGGAGGCCACAGCACACAAGGACTGGCAGTGCAGAGGCAGCCCTGCAGATGGTCCTAAGTGAAACCTCATGTGGCAACAGAAGAAATCTGGGGAACGACTCACAAACAACCTTGCTGGAGAGGTTTGGGATTGAGTTCTGTGGCTATGACGTGAAGCAACCTCACATGGCAGGATAAAAATAGCCCTGGCCTCAATGCTCGACGCGACTTACTGTTCAACAGAACCAGATGTGAGCACATTAGCTGCCTGGCCCTGGCTCAGCAAGGCCCCTGCTCCCGCCGCCAGCCTCCCTCCAGTGGACATCAGCACGTCTCTGAAAGGGCGGGGGGGGAAGGGTCCCCGGCTGTATGGCCCTGGGGGCTGAGGGCCCCATCTGATGCAGACCCTCCACCTGCACCTGGAGCAGCAGGGCTGAGATCATGGCTGCGAGGGAACAGGCCCGGGGTTCACAGGCAAGGGCAGGAAGGATAGGAGTAGAGGCAGGAGAGAGGAGGCCTTGCAGGAGGGATCCCCAGCATGTGGGGGGTCTCATAATGAACGAGACAGAAGCAAAGGCAACACTTGGCATGCATGCAGGCACGAGGGGTCTTGGCCCATTCCATACAGGTGTTCAGAGCCTCTTATCCTGTTTAATGGTAGCAGGAGGGGACAGTGAGGCAGGACGTTAGTCTGAGGCTATGGTAAAGCGGGCACAAAGAGTGATGCCTCCCAAAACTGCCAGGCACCAGAGCAGCCTCAGTCCATGGAAGCTTCCAGCAGCGGTCAGAGGCCATGCGCAAGAGTGAGCAGGAGGTGGTTCTCGGCGTTCTTGTCCTTCAATTGTGGGATGAGGACAGTGTCTGTGGCGACCCACCAGGCAGACAAGAGCTGCCACGGGATGTGGGGCTGATCCAAGCAAGTGGGTGCTGAGGCTTGGCAAGGGGTCTGCTTCTGATAAAGTCTACGCTGCGGCCTGAGTACGTACCCTTGCTCTGCTAGGGCGGGGCTTTGGGGAAGTGCTCTGGGGTTTCTCTAGATGTACCTGCTGACGCCTGGTCACACTGGCTAAAGCTGCAGGAATGAACTAGACTGGAACATTTCTGTTTCTCTAGAGTGAGGGGTGAGAACCTAGGGCAGTGGGCCCTGCAGGGTATGACACTGGTGACTCTTCTCTTGTTAAGAAGGGGCCTGTGGCAGGAAGGGAGGGCCAGGAAAGAGCTGGGCTTAGAGACCATCACGCCAGGTGACCCTTGACCCCAGCATGCTACATTTATGCCTCGCCAAGGATGCTGGAGGTTGGGGCAGTTCTCCCTGCGCTGCCGCTTTCAGCAGCAGAGACCTTTCCAGGCAGCAGGAGGACCAGAGAGCTGTGGCCCTGCACCTTTCCCTGGAGACTGGCAGGACCTCGATGGCCTCCCCCACGTGGAGGCGGGCATAGAAGCAGTCCCAGGAGACATTCTCTGGGTGGCCCTTTGCTCGCTGTCCCTCTCTTCCTGGGCCCTGGGCTGTGGCTGGTCAGAAGTGAGGAAGAACCCAGCACTGGGCCTCTGCCATGCTCTGAGCCAGGAGAGATGTTTGTGCTATGCCAGGCGAGTGGAGAATCCCATCTGGGCGGCTCCCTCCAGGGCCCCAGGGACCACTGCTGTGAGCATTTAGACCAGTACAGCAACTTCCCAGGTGGGTGATGGGGCCAGCTTGTTTGCGCTTAGTTGCGAGCAAGCTGCACTGTTTAGATCTAGACCCCAGCGCGTGGGTGGGGCTGCCTGGTTTTCCACCCCCACAGGCCCTTTTGTTCCTGTGTGGGGGCTGGGCAGTCTACCCCAAGGGTTGCAGCATTACAGTCTGTGGCCTCTCAGAGCCGGGCCCTGGCAAGCAGAGGAAATCAAAATCCAAACAGGAAGTGGGTCAGCCCTGCAGTCTGTGTGCGTGGCGGGAGGGAAGCCGTTGGATGGGCCCTGCAAGCCTGAGACAGTCTGCGAAGAGCAGCTGGCAGGGGAGTAAGTGGCAACGTCCTGTGCACTTTCTGACCAGCCACCACCCCAGCATGGGCCGGCCGCTCAGCTGGGGAAGAGGGTGGGGGCACTCTCCTGCCCTGTGCTCACCCAGCACGGGATCAATCCTGACCTTCTCGAATCACCCATCAGCCTGTAAAGGGCCAACACACGGGCCTTGGCCTAGCGGCTCTCACACGCACTGGAGCCCGCCCGTGGGTCTCAGGCTGGGAGCTTGGGGCTGTGATCCTGAAGCCTCAGGCACTTCCTTGGTGTTTCTGGGCTGACATTTCTGGCTGTCTGGCATTCTTGGTTGTTTCTCTATGAATGGTTGTTTCTCATCAGCCCGGTAGGCTTCCCAGGGCTCAGGGGATGCCCTCCTGGGGGTGCCCATCTCTCCCCTGTGGGAACTCAGGTCACTGTCACTGGAAATCAATACCATCTGGACGCAAGCACGCATTTAGAGGCTCCAGGAGTTCGAGGTGTCCTGGCCCGACCCGGGGGCTGTGCTGCCGACACCCTAAGGACAGAGCTGTCCAGCTCTGGCCCTGGAAGGGGAGTGCCAGAGCTGATATCCGTGGTCGGCCGCCTCCTCCCTGCCGGCCTCTTGGCTCCCTCTCAGCTGACACCCCCTTCCTGTTGGGCTTCTCTCCCTGTTGCTTTCTTTCCAAAATAAGAGCTATGCATACCTCTCCCTATCTCACCCCTCTCCAGCCCATGCTTAAGCCCTGGCATTACGCCACCCATCCCGGGGCTACAGTTCAGATTTGGAGACAGAGCTGGGAGTGCAGTAGGGGTCTTGGGTCAGGAAGCAGCTGTGGTAGACAGCAGAGAGGGAGTGGGGCAGCTGTGGGAAACCACACTTGCTTCAATAGCTGTGGGCAAAGAACATGGGGCAGGCAGTGGCCTGAAGCCTGGGTCTGGGGAGCCCCTGTGTTTCAGCATCATGGGGCAACAATCTTCATGTAAGTACTTCTCTGACTGGATCTGGCGTGACCTGGGGGGACTCCAGTGACATTCTGAACTCTGCAGGCACTTGGCCTTGTCTTGGCAGAGCCAAGGTAGCTCTACTGAGGATGTGGGCCCAGCTTGGTGGGGCTGCAGGCCCTAGATGGATGTGATGCGTAGCTTCTGCATCAAGGAAGTGTTGCCCAGGGTCTGGGATCTGGGGGTTGAGAGGGACCCCATGGGAAGACACCCCTGATTCGTTGAATACTTGCTTATTGGCCTGTGGCCTGTGCACGTGCCAGGACCAAGCGGCTGCTGGGGTGGCACCTGCCTGGGTGTGAGGGCCCAGGGAGAAGAGGGGCCTGCTGTCTGGACAGACCCAAAGTAGGAGCACTGGAGCGCCTGGGCTGCCAGCACAGCCAGGGATGGCCCGGAAGCAGCCTGATCAAGTGATCCTGTCTCTGGCCTGGGCTGCCTGCCACGAGAGCTTCTCACTGAGGAGAAAAAGTGGCTGCCTTGTCTTTTCACACCAGGGAGATCCAAGACCAAAGTCCCCGGGGAGATGCTGCCTGGGCAGAGACCAGTGGCTACCTTGGATAGTTCTGAGCTTAGCCAACCGCTCCAAGCTTCAGAGAGGAGGAAACAGTGAGGACAACCAGGAGGGTGCCTCCAGGCTTCCTTGGTGCAGCTGGCGGGGGGACCTGTAGGCTTTCAGAGGGCTGGGCTGGGTAGGGACAGGAGCAGTGTGGCCCTAAGGCAGACCCGCAGGGATGCTTACCAGGTGTGTTCAGTAGGCCCACTCTGCTTGGGCTGGGCACCTGCAGCTCTGAGTGGCTGGCCCGGAGGTCTGGGCCATCAGGGCGTCCTAGGTCGTCTGTCTGGCCTGCGGGGGATGAAGCAATTTCTGCCAGCACCTCCAGATCCTTCAGGATGACCTGGTGAGACAAGCACAGGACAAGCGATGACTAGGGCAAGTCTGAGACTAAGCCACCTGTGGGCATCGGGAGGGCTCTCAGCTGATGACAAGTGGGTGACAGCTATCAGACCATGGCTGGGCAACTGCTCTGAGAACCGTGATGGAGGCAGGAGGCAGGAAAGGTGGAAGGCCCTGGATGGTGCCCCCAGGAGGAGGAACCCCAGGGGCCCTAGGCCACATTAGACCCAAGGTCCCTGAGGCACTCTGCTGTGCACAGGGGTCACTGGGCCATGGTGCACCGAAGTGCCCTTGACACTCAGGGGCTGGTTCTGGGCTTCAGGATGGATGGCCTGCCACATTTGGACACAGTGTTTACAAGGCACGCACACCCAGGTCTGGCAGAGATGATGCCTCTGTAGCCTGACCACCCTGACACAGAGTTCAGAGTCAGTGTGGGCACAGGGAGCTAGTGCTGGGTCATGGAGTGCCCCAGGGCTGTCCCCACCAGCTACACTGCCCCAGGCTAACTCCCCGCCTGTGGGTCCGGGAAGTAGCAGATGACAAGTAACCGAGTTCCTGACCCTCGGCTTCCGCCTTGCAGGGCCCCAGCTGTCGGGAGCATTTGGGAAGTGACCCACTGGATGGAGGCTGTCTTCCCTTTCTCTGTCACCTTGTTTTTCAAATAAATACAAAGACAAGTTAAAACAAAAAACAAAATGCAATGTTGAACCAGTGTAAGCCTGGAACTTCCTGGATACCATAAACCAGATAACTATATACCATTAGGGTTTTAAAAAATTGATTTATTTGAAAGAGTTAGAAAATGAGAGAAAGAGATGATTAAGGATGGGCCAGGCCGAAACCAGGAACATCCTCTGAATCTCCACATGGGTGCAGGGGACCAGAGACTTGGGCCATCTTCTGCTGCCTTCCCAGGAGCAACAGTGGGGAGCTGGGGTGGAGGCAGAATAGCTGGGACACAAAACTCATACAATATAGAACGCTGGTGCTGCAGGCTGCAGATTAACATGGTGTGCCACAAAGCTGCCCCCCCCCCCCTCCGCCAATTCAGTTTAAGTTAGGGAGAGGGAGAAAGAGAGGAAGGAAAGAAGAGATATATAGAGAGAGACAGAGAGAGGCACTGGTGTACTCCCCAAATGCACCAAAGAGCTGGGACTGTACCAGGCTGAAAGTCGGAGCCCTGAACTCAATCCGGGTCTCTCACTTGGGTGGCAAGGACCCAAGTACTTGAACCATCACCTGCTTCCTCCTGGAGCACTGCACAATAGCAGAAGTTGGACAGGAGGCAGGGAAACTGGTCCCGGAACACCGAACTCACCCAACACCTGCCCCAAGAAGTGTACACTTAGAATTTCCATCTCAAGGAAAGGTAAGAGGCTACATCTCCTGAAAGCTTGAAGTGGTCCCTGTTAATACAGGTGACTCGCCAGTTCCCCCCTCCCCTAACCAGCTGTGAGTCCTGCTCAGTTCCTGCGGCCCACTCCAAAGGCTCACGTTGGCAGGAAGTCCCCTCAGCTGCAGCCTGGCCTCCTCCAGGCTGGCCATGGCTCTTGTGCTGCTGCCCCTTCTCAGGGGCTGCCTGAACCCTGACTTTGTGCCGGGGGCTGCAGGAGTGAGTCAGAACCACCTCCGTCCACCACCTGGCGGGCAGGTCCACTACACTGTGGGGAACCTCAGTACACGTGTCAAGTGAAGGAAGGCAGCCACCAAGGGCCACATGTGTTAAGATGATTCTATTCTCAAGAAATGCCTAGAACAGGCACATCAGTGGCTGTCAGGGGCTGGGGGTGACTGCTCATGCGCTTAGGGTTTTTGTTTCGGGGAGTGAGGTGGTAGTGATAGCATGACGCTTGGTGAGAATATGAACAACTCCTGAATTTTACTTAAAAATTCCAAGTGCAAACCTTAAATGGACACGCTGATGCTCCTGATCCAGTGCTGTGTATAGCAACTGGTCCCTGTTCCATCTGGAGCCTGAGGTGGGGGTCTCGCTGCCCCCATGATCTCACACCTGAGTCAGACTCACAGGAGATAGTGGAGGACTTGGGGAGGCAGCCAGGTCTCTGCACAGCACTCTGCTACTGCCCCCCCCTGAGCCCTGCCCCACCCCCCAGCCGCTATGCTGCCTCTCAGGTCTGTGTAGGTGGGTGAGGCCCATTGCCTCCAGGCAGCAAACCCTGGCAACCAAATGCAGCCAGTGAGCAAAGGGTGAGACAGTCGGGTAGGGCCAGATCCCTGACATCAGGGTAGACACAATGATCCATGCCGGGGTCCACTGGGCACTTGTTTCCTGTTGGAAAACATGCCTGGAGAAGAAGCTTCTCCACCTGCGAGGCCTGTCCTGTGTGAAGTCATCTCCCCGGGGAGCAGGTGCGGTGCCAGGCTGCAGCAGGGAGCAAGTATCCTTTCTCCCTGTACCAAGCCAGGCCCTCACTGTCACTGGTCTCCCTTACACACTACCAGGAGGAATCCAAAGCTTGGGCAGTCATCAGCTTAGGGCAGCAGTGAGGCCACTTTGAACCCAGTTCTGACTACCAGTCTTGAATCCGTTAATATCACTGCCCTGAGCTCTGTGGTCACAGTCCTGGCTCCAGGTGCCCAAGCCTCGGCCAGTTCATTTCATGTATCCTACTTTTTACCCCCCAGTGGCTGCCAAGCAGCTGTCATAGACCTGTTCTAGGCTGAATGCAGGATCTGTGAGGACACAGGGGGCAGGTCCTGCCTCAATGATGACCAGACAGGCTCTGAGGCCACAGAGAACCAGCAGCACAGCCTGGGGAGGGCCAGGAGGCTTTGGAAGTTCAGATGACCGCCAGGCAACTGGGGAGGAAAAGGAAGTCAAAGTGCTCTCTCAAGTAGCTTACGTCACTGATGGATGCCGAGAGCAATGTAACACATTCCAGGCTTTAAGAGCCTGCGGTCCAACCCTGGAGCAGGCACTGGGCAGAGGTGGGGGTTACGGCCAAAATCTTACAAGGGGACCAGCCAGAGAAGTCTGAACTTTGCTTCTGGGGGTGGGAAGCCTCAGTTTCTCCACAGGTTCCCATGGGGCTTGATCTTGCTGTGCTGACCACAGGAGATGCAAGCTAGTGTGATGCCTAGGCAGGTTGCGTAGTCCTGTGCTTAGTCAACTGTAGGTCAAAAACACTGGAAAAGAAGCACTTCTGTAGTCAACACCCAGAACTATGGCCGAGTTATTATTCCCTAGACAAAGTAGTGCAACAGCTATTTATAAAGTATTTATACTGTATTAGGTACCTGTCTACGTGATCTAGAGGTGGTGAAGGTACGTGGGAGGCTGCACATGGACCACACAGGAATGTTAACCCAAAGAACGTGAGCATCTATGGATTCTGGTATCCTTTGGGGTCCCAGAGCCAAGCGACAACTGTGCTTTGTTAGCATAGCATTGGGAGCAGGTACATCAAGACGCTGGCTCACCACACTCACAAGATCACGGGTAGCACAGCCGAGCTGGTCGGCGGCTCTGGCTTGGTGACTGGGCAGAGCCCACAGGGTCCACACAGTTTCTGACTCCACCTTCCACACCAAACAGTGTGCCCAGCCTCTGTGGCACCGCCTTCCACCCACGGGCAAGCACTGCCAGTAAGGCTGTGTAGTGTTTGTGGGATGCTGTGATCGTATAAAGCTGAACACCAAATGGCAAACGAATGCAAATCACACTTCAGTCACACACTTCAGGCTGGAGTGGTGTCTGCTGGGAGTGGTGCCACTCCCAGCGTGCCTTCAGTGCAAAGGCACCGACTGGTCTTGGGTCCCTGGGGCTGGCAGAAAGCCCACAGTCCTGCCGGCACACTTGTAAGCACATGTGCCTGCACATCTCTCATGTCACACATGTGTGTGAGTGCACACGGCGCTCTTCCTGTCTCTTCTGGAAAGCAGGAGTCAGGTGAGGAGAGGCAGGGGCTGAGGGTGGGTGGCAGGGAGAGGGTGTCGCGTCCCTGGGGGCTCTGAGGCGACTCTGACATCCTGCTCCTGCAGCCATCAGGCCCAGACTCCCCGCTCACCAGCAAACCTGACCCAGCCCTGGTGTGAAGGGGGCCCCAGGAGGCAATGTCCACAGCAGTGCTGGACAGACCAGCAATGGACTAGTGGTCTGACTTGGCCTCTGGGGGATGGGTAAGGGGTTCTGAGACAAGGAAAGAAGCTCCCTGGGGCCCTCTGACCGGGCATCCTGCTCAAGGCCAGGCTTGGCACCTGGGTATCCCAGCTTCGACCTCCAGGAAAACAAGTGCACTCCCTCTGCCAGGGAGCAGGCCGGCTGGGAGCTCTGGCTTCAAGGATGGGGCAGACTCAATGAAAGCAGGAGGAAGCCACAGCAATTAGTATGCACTTCGTAGCCTTTTGCAAAATGAATATAAAACACTTGCGCTTTCTTTTTGTGTGAAAGAAGGGGGAAAGACAGGGAGGGGAGGGAGGGCACAAGAAAGCAATATTCTGCTGGAGCAGGGTTGCCTGCCGTCACCATGACGACGGCAGGGGGTGCGGAGGGCTCATCAGCTGGTCTCTAGTTCTGGGGTGGACTGAGCTGGCCAGTGGCTGAGTGGAGGGTCAGGGCCGGAGGCAGCTGAATGGGGAAAGCTTAGGGTGAAACACTCCAAGGAGATCCTTAGGACCAGGGATATGGGATCCCATACCCTCTGGGACCTGGGCAGCAAAGGACACACTGCAGTGTGGGAGGGGATCAAGGCCTGAGCAGGGCCACTGTCTCTGGGCTGGTGGCAAGTGCCCTCTCCTCCATGACTGTTCAGGGCAGGCGCTCCTGTCCCAGCCCTGCACGGTACTGGGGCTGGCAGCTGCCGTGCCCTCTCCCACACTCTCCAAGGTGCCACCGTGGCTGCTCTCTCCAGTGGCTGGAGGCCTGTCCTTGCTTCTGAGCAAGGCTCCAGAACACAAAGTCCCAGGGTGGAGCCGGTCAGCAGACAGTGACTAAACGCTTACTGGGCTGCGGTGCTGACAGGAAACGGATGGTCCTGAATAGTTTCTGCCAGGCAGGATGGATGGGGAAGCCTCTTGTGTCACATGGCCACTTGGCTTTGGGGCACTTCAGTCCATGGTCTGCACAGGCCACTGGGGGGAGAAGAACCTCTGGAGGCCAGCTGCCTTGGCCTTCCAGCTCATGCCGCAGCAAGATGAGCCCTTCTTGGAGTGACCAGAAACTCCCAACCGGGGGGGTGGGGGTGGAAACCTCTAGTTTTACAGGAGGAATATTCCCAACGACATCCTTGTAGGCAGAGAGAGGATTTTAGGCTAACAACTGTGGGCACTGAGGTCAGGCTGGTGCAAGCCACCGTCCAGGCTTATCTGCTGCCAATAACCTGAGCAGGCAGGCACAGTGCTCAGCCTGACATCTGGGTCAAGTTGGGCTGCTTCTCACCGCTGGCACTCACGGAATCCTCTGCTTCCTAGCATACAGTCCTGGCCCTTTCCTTCATGGGGGACCAGCACAGAAGAACTCCTGTTGTCCTGCTTGGGAATTGCGGAACTCATCCTAGGAACCTAGGCTGAAGGCCACAGCAGGAGCAGGGGACAAGACAGCCAGGTGCGAGCTGCCGCACTGGCCATGTGGCTGCAGAAGGCAGCAAACAGGCTCTGGCCTGGGAAAGCTGTGGCTGACAACCAGCTTGTAGCAGGCCAGCCTTCTAGAAAGGGAGAGGAAAGCACTGTCTCCAAGAAGGACATCCAGGTTTGCAGCTGGGAGAGAACTGCTCAGTCCCAATCTGTTTCTCCCCAAAGGAAACAACTCTGATGAAGGACCTTGTACCCTCTTAGTAAAGCAAAAATTAACCTACAACTCCAAAAAGACCTAACTTAGTACTTCTGACTCTGAACACAGGCCCGTGCAGACCAGGGTTGCTTTATTCCTGTCAGGAGACCAGGAATGTCTCCGGTAGCGCCTAGCACTGTGCCTTCTGTGTGCAAGGCCAGTGCCAAGTGCTGTGTGCATGAACAGTGTGGTGCCTGGCAGCTGGGGACACTCTCAATGCCTTAGGCAGGATTGGCCCTGCAGGCGCAGCTTCTTGTCGCCTCTGGCAGTTCTGCATGGGATCAGTTCATTGTCCAGCCCACCTTGTGTTTGTCCACTTTCCCCCCCAGAGGTGTCTGAGCACCTGCTGCAGGTTGCACAGACTCTGCCTCCCAAGGCGCACAGCCACGGGCCAGGAAAGGGGGAGCGCATGAGGAACGTGAAGACACCAAGGCACCCGGCCCAGCTTTGGTGTGCACGAGGGGACACACGTGTGGGCTGAAACCCTGAGCAATCCCGAGCCCTCTGGGCGTCAGCCTTCCCTCTGGTGAAGTAGGGGAGACACAGAGCATGCCCCTCAGGGTGCCATGAAAGTGAACCAAGCCCACACAGGGTGCTGAGCATAGGTGTGCAACAGGGTGAGAGTGACACAGAGGCCCCTGCTGGCAGCTTGGGGATCACCTCTACTCCCCTGCTGGCCTGTGGCCTTGTGACCTGCCAATGGGGAGTTTGAGTTTCAAACTCAGCCACTATCAGAGCAGGAAAAACCAAAACACGGCTTAGAAGAAGTTTGGCTTCTAAAGATGCCAGGACCGTGGGGGTCAATGCATGGCTGCAGCCCAGCAGCCTGGACCTGCAGCAAGAGGGCTGAGAGCCAAGAGAGGGGCCCAGGATCTTCAAACAGGATCCCATATTTGATCCTGGGCTTTAATCTCCTAAGGTTTTGTGCAAAATGCCATTGTGTGGGCAACCCAGTCCACCCTGAGGATGCGAAGAAGACAGCCAGAGGAAATCCAGGGAAGGGACCTGCATATGGCCGAGCAGCCTGATGGTAGCCCTGGTATGGGAGGCTCTGCTACGGGGCTTCAGAGCCAGGCTGGTGACTGGGCTCTCCAGGTCAGATCACTTTCTAAAGTCAAGCAGAGGAGGGCAGCGGGGACCAGGCTACATGCTTGGTCTGTGAGAAACCTTGTCCCTCTCCTAGGGCATGACTGTCTCAGCTTGGCTTCCCTGGGTGGAATTGCACCTGCCATGCTGCCACTTTGCCAGCCTGGTCTCCCCCTTCCCCAGGAGCCATGCAGTAGCTACTGACCCCAGAAGCACCCATGGGAGCTGTGCTCTAGGACCCTCACTTGCCACCTGCCCAGTGGAAGGATCTGGAGATAAACACCACTTCCCCGCTCCCACCCCTTCCTCCTGCTGCTGTCCAACTGCCAAGGCCATCCACGACTGCCACGGAGCCCCCTTTGTTCTGGGGTAGCTGATGTGCCATACTGAAGGCAAAAGCGTGGAAATCTGGGCAAATGAAGCCAGCAGACGCCTGCTGGACAGGGCAGGGGCCCCTCTGGGCCTGTTGCTTTTCTAGCCCCCTCTTTCCTGGCAAGGGCCTGCTGTTTGGGCTGATTTCAGAACAAAGTCCTCCCCGGGGCCCCAGCAGTGGTTGCCAGTTCTTCTGGGTTCCGGGGTGTAGGGCTTGGGCTGAGGCCTGGCTGCCTTAATGAGGCAGGCCAGAGGTCACAGCTGGCGGCCCGATGCCCCCTCCTCTCCTACCATTTTCTCACAGAAGTCCCCAAGGGAAGCTGCAGGGCCCACGCAGGGAGAGCTGAAGCAGGACCCTGAGCCACGCTGAGTTCACGGCTGTGTGGGTGAGCTTCTGGCAGAGCAAGCGAGCGCTTGGCTGTCCACACATTGCCCCTGCGTTCACCCGGCTGAGATGTTACCTCACCACAGGATCTGATTTTAAAGAAATCTGCGGAACCAAGGCGGGGTGGAGGGGCTGGCTTTGTTTGCTCTGGAGAGTGGATGGAATGAAAATTGAGTGAAATAAAAAGTGAGGCAAGGAAGTGAGAGGGGAAAACAAGTCCCGCTCAGGCGGAGACTGTCCACTTTTGAGCGGGTAGCATTAGTATTCTGGGCAGTGGAGTCAGGACCACACAGATGCAGAGCAGGGAGGGACCTGGGGCAGCCTGATGGGATCCAGAACCAGATGGAAAGACTGAGGGAAGATACGGGCTGCCCCGCCCGGCCCCCCACAGCCGGGCAGCAGAGGCAGACTTGCTCTGTTGCTCCTTGGTACTGGTCGCTGCCAGCCTTCGGCTTGGGAGCTAGACTCCGGGTCTGTGAGCAGCCCAGAGGCAGCCATGGGGGCTGAAAAAGAAGGTCAAGGTCAGGTGTGACCAGTAGCACGGTGCGGGTTAAGCATCCCAAATGAGCACTGGTAGGAGTCCTGGCTAGTCCATTTCCAACCAGGCTTCCTGCTAACGCACCTGGGAAGGCAGCAGAGGGTGGTCCAAGGGCATCAGCCCCTGCACCCACTTGGGAGACCTGGATGGAGTTCCTGGCTTTGACCGGGTTCACCTCTAGCTGTTGAGGCACTTCCAGAATGAACCAGCAGATGCAAGATCTCTTTCTCTGTCATTCTGTTTCCTCAAATCAAATCAATCAATCAATGTTGAAAGAATTAAGTGGAGGAAGCACACCTGGAGGTGATGGTCAGCCAAGGATGAGCGTCCTTGGTGCTGGGGGTTATGCTGGCCTGTTCCCGCCCCGCTGGAGCCTGCTTTGTGCATGGTGAGGCCTGTGTGGACGTGTGGGCTCTACATGCTCTGGAATCTCAGGCTCACTTCCACTCTGGGCTGCCACTGGTGAGGGGACCAGTCACTCCCCTCATGCCTGAACCTGCTCATGGTCTTGTTGGGAGAACGGGAGACCAGTATCCTTCCCTGCAGCCCCCAAAAGTCCTTGTGTGACTTCTCCTCGCCCAGGCGCGTGGGGCCTCACACATGGCACTGCCCACGGTCCTCAAGGAAACCAGGGTCGCCACTGCCTCTCGCTGCTGCCCCCGTGTGCAGGGCCCATTCCGAGGGATGGCACGCCCCAGGGACAGGAGAGAACAGGCTGTCACCCTGGCCCTGGGTCTATGGCTTCTCCCAGGGAGGTTTTGTAGTAGTGTCTGTTGCTTCAAAGCAGAAAGGTGACCCTTGATCCCACTAGGCCAGCTCCCCTGGACCCAAGTGATGAGAACTCGGGAGAGAAGTCTCAGCTGTGTTCCTATGGGGTGGGGGGCGGGTACATGACAGGGCAACAGGGAGGGCAGGCCCCCAGCTCAGGCGGCTGGCCTGGAGTGCTGGTGCAGACACACGTGGCCACAGCCCACCCCCAGAGCGGTGACTTCTCTCTAGGCTCTTCAACGAGCCTTGTCTTGGTCTGCCTGATAGCCCACTGGGCCCTCTGAGCTCACTCCTAAGATCGGAGAGCCTCCGTAGCTTTTCCGTTCCATTTCTCCCAGGATCTGGACCGTGAACACAGCCAAACCCTCCCCTCCCCCAGAGCCAGCCACCGCTCATGTAGTCACATTCATCCCTGTCACAGCAGTGCCCGCTTCCAAGCGCCCACCCTGTAGGCAAGGGCTGAAAGGATGGCCCAAAGACCCAAGCTGCCCTGACCAAAGAAAAAAACTGAGGGCCTCATGAGACATCCATGTTCCCCTTCCCTGATCGCAGCAGCTGTGAGAGCCACCCTGGGGTCCTGCTCCTGGGTTTGGGCACTTCTGAGACACCCTGTTGGTTAGGGACAGGATGGCACCCATGGGGCACACTGAGCAACCTTTACAAAACCCTTTCAGATGTCCTAAAACTGGCCCTGAGGCTTCCTCCCAAGCCATCCAGGTGTGACAGCCATCACGTTCATGCTACAAAGCCCACCAGGGCCCTTGGATAAGGCCCGGAAGCCTACACTCCAAGCATCCCAGAAAGGTGGATCCCTGCCTTCTTCTGCACCCAACATGGAAGCCGTGGACCCCGACCAGCGAGCTCTCTGCACAGAGCATCTAGGCTAAGGGCGGGAGCTCCCCTGAGATTTTCTACTCCAGATGCTGGGGACACAGCAGCCCTGGCACGCTGAGGAGACCTCAGTGTGAAGGGCCCATGGGCGGGGCTCCTCTGGATGGCAAAGGACAGAGGCCCTGGAGCGCACTCTGCACACCAGGCCTTTTCTCCCCCTCCTTGGACCCAGGACAGCCCACTGGAGCCCTTCTGCCTGCGGGCAGGGGCGTAGGGGCAGGGAACATGCTCACTATGCAGCCTCTCTCTTGCTCTAGGCCACTCTGACCAGGTTGGAGAACAGTGAGAAGGGAGCCTGGTCCTGCCAACCACATAGCCCTCTGCTTGGCCTGGAGATGGACTTCAACCCTCTCAAACACCCAGCGGTGAGCAGACCTCACGAACATGGAGGAGAAACACAGTGGAAAGGGGGTGGATGTGAGGGTGGCTGGCTGCTGAGGGAGGTGGAAGGGCTCAGAGCAGACAGGGAGTGAGCTGGTGCTGGCACAGAAGGGACAGCCCACCCACCAGGTGCTCCTGTTTACCTGCGCTGAGCATCTGACCTTACTGATTGCCCTTAGCGCTCACAACCACTCCGGGAGGGGATGCTGCGAGTGTCATTATTTCCTGTTTCCAGATAAAGAAACAGGCTGAGAGAGCCCAGGCCGCTTGCTCAGGGTCAGCCAGTTGCTGGACTCTTGGAACGCCTGACCCATCACCCTCCTCAGCCTATGGGCTGCCCTGGGAGAGATGATAATGGGAAAGGCACATGGTGCACATCATGGCACCACAACCACTAAAGTCAAGGCCCTGGTGCATCAATGACACTGGAGCAGGCCCCACAGCCGCCCCAGAGCACAGCAAGGCCACCACACTGAAGAGGCCAAGTTTCCCCTAAGCGAATGTGTGACGATGGCCAGGACCTGGATGGGGCTGCTCATCCTGGCTTTCCACACGTCTCCAAGTCAGGTGTAGACGTCATCACCCAACTGACAAGGCAAGGGAGGCAAAACCTCCCACAGCGGGTCCCTGGTGAGGAAGGGTCAGAGCTAGGGTCTGGGCTCAGGTCCAGCTGCCTGGGAGTCCTGGGGGGTGGAGGTGGGGCAGCTGTGCTAGCAAGGGGGGATACTCTTGGTCAGCCTGGAGGGTCAGGCACGCTGATCGGCCCTCATGTCACAGCTCCTCCTGGCCCCCCTGGGGCAAGTGGCGTCCAGGGCAGGGGCAGAAGAGGCCATCACTACACAGGGGTCTGGCGGGAAGTGCTGAGCCTACACCCCACATTCCATGCTGGGCAATGGAAATCAGGGTCACAGTTTCACTTACAAAGCAGGTAATTTGATCCATAGCTAAATGGGAGTATTTCTACTGCAGCACCAAGCATATTAATCTGACATCTGCAGGTTTTCTCTGACAAAAGGGATTTTCAGATGATGTCAGCAAGGAGCAGGTGGCTGGGGGAAGCAGTCACTTGCTCACAGAGCAGCAGAGGTGAGGGAGCCAAGAGGGCGTGGACTGTGGAACCGAGTCAACATGCAGGTAGAATTGGGGATAGTGGCCCAGGACACACCCCAGTAGGGTAATGTGCCAGGGGACCACGGAAGCTGCAGTGAGGACTGCATTGGGTCTCTGTGACTCTGTCCTGTCCCATGTCCAGTTTGTGTATCACAGTGCCCAAGTACACCTTGTGTCAGGCCAGTTTATCTCAGTGGTTATCACAACCACACTGGGGAAGGAAGACATTCGCGACACAGGGAACAAACGCAACGCCCCAGTACACAGAGAATTTCTGAGACTTAGTAATTAAGATGGACAGGGGATTGGAGTGGCAATAGGAAAGCTTTCTCAAAATATGCACATGTCCTTAACACAACAAACCAATGGCTCTGCCCAAGGACTTGTGGAATGGAGGAAGGGAGGGGAAAGAGGGAAGGGTGCAAGGCCTGAAGGCTCTCTCCTGGCAAAGGCACGACGAAACAGGGACACAAATGCGACTAGCCACAAGCTCTCCACCTGTGATTTGTTCTGAGTGGGGGGCTGGATAGAGAGAGTGAGTGATGGGCACGGTGGTCAGGTGACGCAAGGGATAAGCTCTGGGCGCCAATGGATGTGGCTCTGAGTGCGCCTTCAGCCCTTCCTTGCTGTGTGTAAGCAACTTAGCTTTGAGGCCTCAGAGCTTTGAGCTGCAAAACAGAAACGAGTGCGGAACCACAGCACTTGGTGCGTGAAGGCCCCATGGATCCCGCAGCCACTGGGCTTGCAGGTTTCCAGTGCAGCAACATCTTCCTGGGGACTGAGCCTGGTGTGAGAAGCTGTGCCTTCAGGCCTCAAGACCCTTGGCAAGAGTGCTGAAATTCAGTCTTGCTAATGAAGGAGGTACCCCAGGAAGCGGCCTGGCCCCTGTCAGGCTGCCTGTGCCTGCCCCCCTGCAAAGAACAGGCTTCCCGGATCTGGAGTTCCAGGGCAGGCCAACTGAAGATGGCATCTGTGTCTGGGAACACCTGAAAAACCTAACAGGGCACACCTCCCAGCACCCCCCGCCACCCCCATCGCCCCCAAAGAAGCCTTGGCTGTGGTCACATTGTGCTCTCTCTGCCAAGTACAACCCTGACATGGCCAGAGACTGGACAGGCGACACAGAGAAACCTGATTCTGGCCAGGACCCAGATACAGCAGCACCAGGGTGTGTACAGCACTAGAGCAGTTAGCTTTAAGGTGCCAATGGAGCTTCTTTAAAAAACCAGTTTTTTTTCCTATTTCTATATTCTTCCTGAAGGGAAGAGGGAACAAAGGGACAGAATCAACATATCAATCCCTGTAGGATGTCAATTTATCTTCAGGAGGAGGGGAAGGAAGCTATCAGTCCCACTTTTTGTTTTGGGGTAAGGTGGTAGAAATTACTGCTCATTCCAAGGGTTTTCTATTCTGCCCTTGGGTGATTTCTATGACCCCCCTCCCTGAGACGGTGCATAACAGACCCCATCTCACCATTTCCTCAGCCGATCCTCCCTTGGAGCTCCCTCCTGCCACCAGGCACGAGCCTCTCTCCCTCTTCCCCTCAGATAAATCATACTTTGTAAACTAGAGTTTGTCCGCATGAAAACTCTTCTTTCGCATGAGACAAGAAACGAGGTTGCTGCCGTGTTTTCACCCAGCAGTTTCCCGACAACAGCATCCTACCACCAGGAGCCAGTGCTGAGGAGCACACCCCCAAGTCACCCCTCTCCAGATGTTACAGCCCTGCTCCCTCCAAACTGTCCCCAAAAGCAGCTTCAAGCTGCCCCCAGCAGAGGCCCATGAGAAGCACCCAGAGCCCTAACGGCACCCGACTGTGTGATGCAGCACAAGCAGAAACAGGCACACAAAGCCAGAGTCACACGTGGAGGCTGGATGTGATCAAACGGCTCAATTTCAAGGCCTGAAAACTTCCAGTGACGTACTGGGGAGGGAACCAATCAGCAGCGTTCTCTTCCCGTACTAAAATGAGGGCCCAGCCCGTGCCCTGAGTCATCTCAGCTCGCGGGCAGAACTGGGCCATGTCCACCTGGGCCTCATGCAGCGGGGGGCAGTGTAGGCAGTGTGGAGAGGCTGTGTGTGCATGTGTGCGCGGGTTTGGGTGGATGAGGGCACACTCCCACACCATCTGTTTGGGATTTTTCTGGGAATACAGAGAATCTCCAAGGACCCAGAGGCGGATACCTGCCTGTCTGTTTCTTTCTCCAGCTTTGGCTCCGACCCACAGACCTGCCTACGGAGCAGCTGGGGCTGCCATGGCTCTTGTCCCAGCCCTGGAAGACCAGTGGTCTCCCTGCACTGGGGGCTATGGGCATCGTCCCCCTCCCCTCTCTGTCAACCCAAGCCTTGCCCACTTCAACATGGCACAGGGCAGTGTGAGTACGGCTGTTGGTTCATAAACCCACTGATGCCCATGTACACTGCTCTATCCACTGCCCACAGTGCCTACAAGAGGAGTGGCTGACGCACAGCCTAGAGACCTAGTGTGGCCACAGGGAGTGGGTCCTGCGCTGACTCAGGTACACAACAGAGTTAGGGCCCAAAGGCCCATAGGCCGGCCTCTGTGCAGGCTCGCCTCACGGCTAACTCCTGCTGCTTGTGGGGTGGGTGGGGTTTCAGCTTCTCCCTTTTATGCCCAGTGTCTGGTGACCTCATGAAGCAAAGCTGAAGAGCCCACTTTCAAATCAGAGGTCAAAATAGAGCCCAGTGGACACGAGTGACAACCACGTCTCCCCCAGTGTGCAGCATGCAACTTCTGGGGCATTTTGTTCTAACAGTCCAGGAACCCACTGCTGCCCCGAGGGGGCAGGGAGGCTCAGAGGCAGCCTGACCCCAAAGCCACGCCCTTCCACTGCCCTGTCCCGGTGTGCTTCACGAGGCCCTCAGAGGAAGCGTCATGTCCGGTGCCAACGGCTCAGTCACAGCCTTGCCTCTAGCCCCTCGACAGGCAGGAAGAACAGCGCCACTTCTGGGTCCTAAGTGGCAACACTGCGCATTTCTGTCCTAAGACCACACCCCTCACAGCCGAGGGGCTCAAGAACTGACGCCGCGTAGTGCAGGGGCGCATGGGGGACCTACCTCATCGGATTCATCTGACAGTGTCTGCAGCAGGATGGGGAAGAGGCTGTCCGTGTGTCGGAACATCTGGGGAGAGAGAAGCCGAGTGCCTGTGAGCTGTGCTCTTGTCCCAGGACAGGCCCCTGCAGGCACAGGCGGTCCCTGGCGCGGAGGCCCCTGGGCCCCAGGGCTCACCTTGCGGGGAGTTTTGATGTAGAGATGGTACAGCCACTTCAGGACAGCGATCCTGGTCATCATGCCGATGGCCGTGTCACTCAGGTGGCAGTTTAGCACCTGCACGATCCCGTCGAGGTCAAGGGTCATTGGGGCTCTCTCAGCACTGCGGGTAAGACCAGGAGGGAGAGCTGAGTGAACCCGCCATGCTGCCCTCTCCCACTGTGCTGTGGCTCTGCCTGGGTCCTCACACCCAGAACCAACTCATGGTCCCGGGCTCAGCATGCAGACCTGGGCAGCTGGCATGTGTGCCCCGCCTGGGGCTGCATCTCCCACCCGTTCAGGCTGGTTTCTTTCCCTCTCCTAGAGTTTGGAACCTGCAGCTTGGCTGGTCCTGTTCATGGCGCACTGGTGGGGACGGTCCAACTGCGGGGACCTCAGGGTTCCTGTTGGTCAGGCAGGCCCGCCCACCTGAGCAGCTCAGGGAGGGCCCTGTGAACAGTCCTGAGCCAGCAGCTCCTTCAGTGAGCAGTTGTGGGACATGTCTGTAGCCAGTCCAGGGCATTTGGCCCTGCAGTGGGCATCCTGGACTTGCCTCTGTCTGGGTGTGGCAGAGGCCATTTGGACACAGCCTCTGCCCCCATCCCTGGCGTGAAGCCCTGCTGTCCTCCAGTTGGGGGAATGCCGCGCCAGCCACCCAGAGGAGCCTGGGTGTCCCTGGGAGACACAGTCATCCTGTGCCTGCCAGGGACTAGGGACTAGGGCTCCAGCGGTTTGAGGTGGTTCGCGAGGTCTGGCTCCTTTTCCTTTGCCATATCAGGCACCCATCACACTGTACTAGCTGGGGTGACAGGACCGTGAGGACAGGCCTGCGCTTCCTGGGGGTGGGGCCAGGTATTCAGCTGCCTGCCTGCACCAAGCAGTCTTTCAGCGGCATTTCCAGGCTGCTCAATTATTCATCTGCATCAGGGAGCTGGTGGCTGTGGGATGCGCGTTTGCCTGCAGCCTCTCTCAAGTCCATTTGATGTGAATCTCTACGGGCACTGTTCTGGGTTCTGCAATAGGAAGCGGAATCACTATTTAGTGTCATCTGAAGATGCCCCTGTGCCCACTTCAGTAGTGAGATTGCATATCCATGCTCTGAGGGCCACAAGATCTGAGTGTGTGAGTGACACAGCCTCAGGTGGGCACTGCAGCTTCCTCAGGAGCCACAAGGCTCGAGGCTGCTGTTGTCTTCTGGGGTGTCACAACATCTAAATTTCTCGGTAGCCTAAGACACCAGGGAAGCTAAAGCGCAGACAGTCCTGGGGTGGCACCTGGCACCCTGAGCCTGCAGTTCATCAGAAACATGGAGTCAGTCACAGATGCAATGTTACCTCTTTCAGCTTTAAATCAAAAATGGAAAGAGAAACAGGTGAACAACATTTTAATTGACCCAACATATCCGCAGTGTTAGCGTCTTGGCACGTGGTCGACACAGTGGACGTCCTCATGGCTGGGGCTCAGAGGGCCTGCCCGCGTGCGCTTTCCGCCGATGGCACAGCCGTGTTCAGATCAGCTGTACCTCAGGTGCTCCACAGCAGCCAGCACAGTAACTGCGTCAGGGCTTCCTAAGCACTTTCCGACTGCCTCTGCCGGGTTCCCAGAGGCTCCCTCTCCCTCTGCTGCTGATCTGCACTTACTGCAGCGCTTCGCCTTGGCCAGCGGTCATGGAGCTCTTCTCCTTGGGTGGGCGTGGCCAGAGAAGCTTGGGTCGTGGTGGTGTCCCACCCTGGTCTGTTCTTTCCTAACCTTGTGTCCCAGTGTTGACGGTGAGGACTCTTCCTGCAGGAGCTGCAAGCATCTGGGTGTACCATGGGCTTAAGGGTGCCTTTGTGGTTCCTGCCTGCTCACTGCCATGTTCTTAGCTGAACCAACCCCAGGCATCTATTCCCCTAAGGGGCTGAGGCTACACCAGCCAGGGGTTGGTAAGAAGTGCCAGGTTGGGTCCATGTGTGAGCCAGGGGAGCAAGGGCTCTGATGGCACACGCTGTGCTGAGTGCACTTCCAGAGTGGCCTTGCTAAGTCCCCCCACAGTCTCAGCACCCGGTAGTTCCGTTTCCATTCTGGTGAGGGCTGAAGCACAGGCTCCTGAAGCTTCCAGAGCCAGGTCTGACAGGAACTGACAGCCTGAACCTTAGCCGAGGACTCTGGAACATTCTGCCCTCCACACTGTACTGCCTCCTAATAGCAGAGGCCATAAGGGGCATCGTCTCTGTGTCCTGGTGGGGGCAGCAGCCTTTCAGTGCGTTTCATGTGTTTGCTTGTGGGAAAAGCACATAATAGGCCTAACGTGCGCAAGAGGACCCTTGGGACATCCTGGCGCTGATTCAACAGGGTCCTGTAACATCAGGACCACGGTTCCCTGGCGAGCCGAGCTCCAACACGCAAGGCAAAGATGCTGCCAACCAGCCCATGGTGCCACCATGTCACGGGCACACAGCAGAGCTGGCGGCCTGGCTGTTGTATGGCTTTCCCTTTAGCAGACACCACCAGGGCAAACCTTCCTGAAATGGGCAGCTGAGCCTGTCAGGCAGGCAGGTGTTGGCTTTGCCAAACCAAGGGCTTCCTACTGGAAAAATCCCTCACAGTCCATGCAGACGGCTCATTCTATGCACAGGTGTACAAATCCAGTCCCACCGACAGTGCGGGGTGGTCCCAGGCCCAAGAGACTCGTGCGGGGAACTTGTTCCTGGGCTCAAACCAAGGGCTTCCTACTGGAAAAATCCCTCACAGTCCACGCAGACGGCTCATTCTATGCACAGGTGTACAAATCCAGTCCCACCGACAGTGCGGGGACTCGTGCGGGGAACTTGTTCCTGGGCTGTGGTGCTTGGCACAGCCTGCCTCCTCTCCTGGCTGGCTGGAAATGGCTGTCACGGGAAGCAGCTGTACCCCAGGGCACAGGACACTGATCCAAGCTGGAGACAGGGACGATGGCCTTGAGTGGGCAGCTCTCCTGGGCCCCTCCGCCCCAGCTTAGTTGCCCCATTAAGAACAGAAGGAAGTGTACACGCAGTGCAATGCATTTCTGCACCAGTTCCAAGTCTAGACAATTACTCTGGGGGCTTTGGAGACTTCTGCGCAGCCTGCTTGGCGTACACCTCACAATGTGTCTTCTGCGTACTGTGGAGTCCCAGCGTGGCACTGCTGTACCTTCCACACAACCGATCCAATGAACAATGCTTGCCATGCAGCTGGCGAGTACTTACAAGAGCAGTGGATCTCTATGGTACCCTACTTCCTAAGGCATTCCCCAAATCAGCAGGCGAACCTAAAAACAGGGATGTGTCCCAAGTCCAAAGTGCCTTAAAAAAAAAAAGACCACTACAGATATTTTTAGGGAATAAATGCTACAGGTTGGGGAGCCTGGATTTCTACATTATTCTTACTTGTGTAAGGGTAGACTCCTATCAAGAAGAAAGCATTGAAGGACACTTGCTTTGGCAAGGTGCTGGCATCAGAAGGAAGGCAGGGCGCCACCTGCGTGAGACCTCTAGCGTCCAGCAAGGGCGGGAGGCCGCAGGGCAAAGCCCAGGCACTCTCCAGCCATGACCAGTGAGGCACAGGAAGGGCGCTGTGGCTTGTTCCCTCCCAGACTCGGTCCTGACTGACCGATGAGCTGGTGAGGTGGACAGGAAGGTTGACTTGGAGGGACACAGTTCTGCAGTGAGGCAGAAGCCCTGGGGTCCTTTGCTAGCTCCCCACTCTGCCCTGAGCTGAGGCAGCAGAAGGCACTACTGACTTAGGCTTCCCTGCTGCCGCACCTGTCAGTCAAAACCCACCTCTTACATACTGCTCAGTTGCTTTGTTCTACTGACAGAACAGACTGAGACGTCAGGGCCCTGGAGCCAGCTGGACGTTGCTCCCCCCTCAGTCGCTAGTTCTGCAGTGACCTTCGGTACAAGGGATGTTCTCCAGGCCCTGCTCAGTGAGAACGGCAGGTGCACTATGTAGATGCCTTCTGTGTGCCAGCATGCTCACAGCTCACAGTACACGTCCACTCACATAGGCCCCAGGCACCCTGGAGAGTGGTGACATCGTTATGTCTGGTTGACAGATGAGGAATCCAAGGCAGGGAGAGGCCGAATGCGACCCCCCGCTGGCCTGGTGGGGTGGGATGGGGACAGGCAGCTGGCTCCAGTGCTGTGAGCGCCCCTGAGAGGTCAGGCCCATCCTGGCACAAGCACACTAAGGCACAGGCACTGCCCTCTCTCAACCTCGTCTCTGGCTTCAAGCTGGCCTCATCTGTCCCATTTTCCCGTTCCTGTTCCCTGCAGGGCTGGGCAGTCCAGCCCCTCCCAGTGGAGTACCGTGAGCTCAGCTGCTGCCCACACCGACCCAGCAACCTTGCTTTCCAGGGGGCTTGTCCTTGGCGGCTGAGCCTGAAGCCGCATGGTGCTTTCCCAACAAATCCTCAGGGAGGATGAGGGCATGGGAGAAGAAATGCACACTGGGTTGGACAGCCACTGTTCCCCTTGGCTTGCCTCAACTGAGGAGCCTTGGCTTGCTCTTTAAAAAAACACAGCACAGGCCCGGTGCTGTGGCCTAGCGGCTAAAGTCCTCCCCTTGAACGTTCCTGGATCCCATATGAGCACCAGCTCTAATCCTGGCGGCTCCACTTCCCATCCAGCTCCCTGCTTGTGGCCTGGGAAAGCAGTCGAGGATGATCCAAGGCCTTGGGACCCTGCACCCATGTGGGAGATCTGGAGGAGGTTCCTGGCTCCTGGCTTTGGACTGGCGCTGCGCCGGCCGTTGTGGTCACTTGGGGAGTGAATCATCAGACGGAAGCTCTTCCTCTCTGTCTCTCCTCCTCTGTGTATATCTGACTTTGCAATAAAAATAAATAAATCTTAAAAAAAAAAAATAAAACAACATAGCATGCACAGTGCAAGGACGGCCTCCAGGCAGGGCCCTGGACGCTCAGGGCGCACTCGGGATGCTGTGCGCGTGGGAGTCTGGTGGAATCTCCGAGTATGCCAGGTTCTCCAAGGGGGACAACTGCCAAGGCGCTCAGCACCAGCATGCTGGTGGCTGCTGTCGTCAGGAGTCCCTACTCTGGGCCAGCTGGAACTCAGTGGAAATGGCAGGAGAGGACAGCATCTCGCGCATGCAAGGTGCATGAACACAGTAGTGAGCTCTGCTATGTGGTGACCCTGGCTAATGCCAGCCCGCCCACGCTCAGCCAGCAGCACTACAGGGAGCAAGCAGGTGGAGGAGCCTGGCAGGCCCTCGGCTGTCCTGTTAGTGAGGAGACCTCTGCTCACCAGGAACTTCAGAGCACCAGGTCATTTGCTCTTGTTTGTTTTGATGCAGAAACGGTAGGACTCCACGTTAGCTCCTGAATGACAGGTCTAAAAAACACCCCCGTGGTTCCAGTGACGTGGCTGTTGGCCTTGGAGCAGGAACAGGGGTCGCTTGGGGACCTAGCCTGGCCGGCGGCTGAGCAGGTGCCCAAGACAGGCGGCGGATCCGTGAGTCCCTGTCACACCCCATCTCAGCTCCCTCTCCCGTGTTCCCACCAGTTTCCACTGTCACCCCCCTTTGGAACATGACAATCCCCGTGGCCCAGATTACAGTGACAAGTCGACAATAGGTTTTTTGGCTGCCAGAGGGAGTTCCCACCTCCCAGCTCCGGTCTTGCCATTCCCAACACTCCTAACACGGAGCACCACTGGCTCCCTGGCCTCCAAGCACAGAAGCCGAACCTTCCCCTTACCTCCGGAAGCCAGAGCCCATGCCGGCCTCCTGCCCCTTCCAGGGGCTCTCTCGGCTACCTGGACTCAGCCCCACTCTTACCTGCTTTTCCTACCAGTTCCAGCCGGGAAACAGCGCAGGGCACAGCACATTTAGCACTCATCTGTTCTCTCTCCATCAGTTAACCTGGAACCCACCCAACTCCTTCCCTGTGCAGACTCCCACTCAGCCGCAGCCTTCATCCCTGTGTACTGGGAGGGTACTTCTGTGCCCATGCATGCTCCACACAGCAGCAGCCCCGGCCTCCTCCATCCCTACCCTCATCCTTGCACAATGGGAGCATCACTGAACCCAGGGTATGGGGACACAGCATTTTCTGTGATGGGATGCCAGGACTTTACCCAACCCTGTTCCGGACCGAATCTCCACCTAGCACTCTGCACAGCAACCCCTTTCTGGTAATTTCCGGTCTCACAGCAATCCTCCCCCATTCCCAGTGACTTCCTGGTTTCTTCCCAGCTTTTCCACTGGAGCACCTTAGGGACAGGGAGGAACCCCGGGCCCCTGCTTTATCTCAGAGCAAACAGGGTCCAGCACAGCCATTGTGAAGATGTGAGATAAAGCACCAGGTGGGGGGACTGACCAGCACTACTACTACTTTTTTTGCAAGGCCAACTGTTTTATTGTTAGAAGACAGCACTTGTGACGTGCTCTGTTGAGGAGGTTATGGTGTGGGGGCGTGTGTTTACAATCAGTACTTCCCAGCTCTGGAAGCACCCTGGGGCCCAGCAAGCAGGATTAAACTCACCAAGAACATGAGTGAAGGTGTGGGCCCGAAGGCCTGAGAGAGGAACCTCCCTCCTCTTGGAATCACCAACCAAAAATGTGACCCAGGGCAAGTCCACGGGCTTCGGACCTGGGTGGAACCGCGGCAGTTCCCTCCCCAGGAGGCCATCGCTTAGCAGAGGGTACAGGCAGTAGGTGTGGAAGGCAATACTTAGCCTCTTGGCCTGCACTGCCCCCTTGTGGCATGCTGTGTCATGGCAGCTGGACAGGTACAGAAAAGAGTCCTTTGTATTCCCTGGCTTAGCTGGTCTGCACTGGGCTTGGTCTGTGCTTGCGCAGCCTTTCCTCCAGTCTGAGTCTGGAGAGCCCCATGTTACCTTGGACAAACCAAAACTGCTGAGCAAGGGCATCTGGGGGCAGCTGGGGGCAGCTGGGGGCTGCCATGAGTCATCTACTTATAACCTGTCCTACTCTAGCTGCTTCCAACCCCTCCCCAGGGGCTCTCTGCCCAGGAGATCTGTGATGGACAGGCCTTCTCACAGAGCCCCTCAGGCCTGTACCGGGCAGCCTGGGATCTCCTCTGAAGCCTCCTAACTCCAGGCAAGATGTCTCCTGCTTTCCACAAATAATTCTCGCAAAACAAACTACTCACCTGGATGGAGTAAAGACACTGACGCTGCTACTGAAGCTGGAGTCATACGAGCCATCCGCACCTGCTGGAGAGGAAAACGAAGGAGACATGAAAGGCTGCCAGGCCTTGTGGATGAGCAAGGTCCCGGATGCATGAACAAAGCCGTTCCTCTGCTGTCCCTAGCACCGAGTCAGGCTCTTGAAAAGGAACAGCAGCCTATGCAGTCCTCAGCGCTCTTGGGACGGTACACAGCCTGGCGAGTTTGCAGGTGCCAGGATCTGACAAGGACAACATCTGGGGAACACGTCTTGGGGATCAGCAGGGACTGCAGGCTCCAGGGCCATGGGGACAGAAAGTGACTTCCCAGGGGTAGGCGTCCGGCCTGGCGGCTCAGAGGACAGCACTCCCTGTCATGGCGCCTGCAGTGGGCTCCCGTTCCAGCTCCCAACACCAGCTCGCTCTGCTGTGCGCCCTGGTGGACAGCAGGTGTGACTCAAGTAGCTGGGTCCCTATCACCCACGGGGAAGACCCGGATTAGTGTTCCCAGTTCTCGTCTCAGCCTGACCCTGATCCATCTTTGTTTTTGAAAGACTTATTTATTTTTATTGGAAAGGCAGATAAACAGAGAGGAGAGACAGAGAGGAACATCTTCCGTCCGATGATTCACTCCCCAAGTGGCCGCAATGGCTGGAGCTGAGCCAATCAGAAGCCAGGAGCCTTTTCCGGGTCTCCCACATGGGTGCAGGGTTCCAAGGCTTTGGGCCGCCCTTGACTGCTTTCCCAGGCCACGAGCAGGGAGCTGGATGGGAAGTGGAGCTGCCGGAATTAGAACTGGTGCCTATATGGGATCCAAGCATGTTCAAGGCGAAGACTTTAACTGCTACGCTATCATGCTGGGCCCCAGCCTGACCCATCTTCAACTGTTGTAGGCATCTGTGGGATTGAACCAGTGGGCAGGAACCCTATCTTATGTCTTTATCTGCTTCTTAACTAACTAAATAAAAATGAAACACACATACACACGCAAACACAAACTGGGTACACAGCACTGTCAGCCAACAGAGGATGTTGGTCAAAACTAAAATGAGATACCGTTTCACTTCCGCTAGGAGTAATAATGACAAGCACTGGAGAAAGCAGCACCCTCCACTATGCAAGATGGTGCGGTTACTGGAAAAGTCTGGTCTTGTCTCCAAAGGCTAAGTACAGTGTTACCACAGACCCAGCAAGTGTGTAGACCACTTCTAGGTGTGTAGAATAAAAACATATGTTCCTGTAAAACCAGCACCTGACATTCACAGCAGTATCATTTACAAGAGCCTAAAAAAATCCAATGACCCAAATGCCCATCCCCTGACGGACAGAGGCACGCAATGTGGCATAGCCACGTGATGGAACACTACTGCGCCATAAAACCAGATGTGGTACCCACACATGCGCAGTCAGTGAGCTCTGCAGGCCTGAGCAGATTCTCCCAGCCTCGTGGACAGCACATGTGCTGAAGATCATGCCTGACGCTGGCTGAGCTATCTACTGGATCTCCAAAAAGCATTCTTTAAAAATTAAAAAATATATGTATATTTATTAGAAATGCAGAGAGATGCAGAATCTTCATTCACTGGTTCACTCCCCAAACGTCTGCAACTGATCCTGGGCAGCAGATCAAAGCCAGGAATGCACCAGCCCACCCTGGTCTCCCACGCGGGCGGCAGGGCACAGGTACTTGGGCCTTCATCTCTAGCCTCCCAGGCTGCGTTAGCAGGAAGCCGGGCTGTGGAGGCACTGGGACTGGCCCTGCGATGTGGCATGCAGGCATCCCAAGTGGAGGCTCACCCCACTGTATTACACGCCTGCTTCTCCCTGGCCAGCTTTTGCTGTGGCTGAAATTTGTGACTTGGCCTTCAAACTCACACAGCACTTTCAAATTCTAAGTTTATGGTTCCAACAGGGAGGAAACTTAAGCAAGGTGGAGTCGGACCGTGAGAGGTGCTCAGGTCACTGGGGGCATACCCCAGGGTTGCAGAACTTGCCAGAGGTACTACTGAAGGCTGGCACCGGTCCCAGTCTCTCTCTGACCCTCCTCTGCAGGTGGTCTGCCATTGCCATCTGCTATCCGCATCCCAGACAGACCGGCGAGGCTGCCGGGTCACAGACTCAAACCTCCCAAACTGAGTGACATACACCTGTTCTCTCTGGACAGCCAGCTGCCTCAGGTCCTTCTTCGCACCCTGCAAATATAAATGGGAGCAGCATGTGGCTTCTGCACCTTGCCTTTCCCGCTCTGTGCATCTTCCAGCAGCCTCAGTCCAGGGGTGGGGCTGCAGACAGAGGAGCTCTCCACTGCCACCTGTCCCTTCCTGGCCCAGAGGTCCCAAGGGGGATGGGACAAGGTTCAGTGGGGACAGTGGCCTGAGCCCTAGGCTGAGGTTCGAACACCTGGGTGGGGTGTGGTGTCTGCTGCACCAAGGCCCAGGGAAAGGTGAGAACGCCAGACATGTGACGACAGACTGAGGCAGGGTCTGGGATGCCAAATCCCAGGAGCCACTTTCCCTCTTCCCTTCTGGAAACGCACACATCAATGGATTAAATGGTATTGACGCCGGGTATGCGCCTCCTAAACTCGCTCTTCCATTGCTCCCACACTTCCTTCTGCACGGGGTCCCGAGTCACCAGGTTGCCCTTTAGAAAGACTTTTAGCAATTTCCATGTTCTTGCCGTGTGAAGGGCACCCATCTCCCACAGCCTCGCCTAGGGAGGGTAGGGATGCTGCGAATGTTTGCCAGCGGGGTGAATAAACTCGGTGCCTTGCCGTTCTTGGCCTCCCAGCCGAGCTCAGCAGCCCTCGCTGCAACTTGTGCGGTGGGTGGGTGGGGGGAGCTGCAGAGCCAGGTGGTGCTTGGGCACACAGGTCAGCCAGCCTCTTGAGCCCCGGTTCCCTACTGACCAGCTGTGACCTTGAACAGGCCTCTTGGCCTTGGCCTGTACGGCAGGGGTTATGATGGAAAACCTGCACCAGTCAGTTGCTGACCATGACAATAAGCCCACATCCAGCTGCTTAAAATGATGCCCAGCACTCTGTGAGAGCCATGGCAACATCTGTACTGCAAGGAGCGCTGGCTTCCTTCTCACACCACCTTCCTCACATTCTCCTCCCAGTTTTTTTTCTTCTAAGAGGCTTGTTTGTTTGTTTGTTTATTCCCTTGTGCTGAATACCAAGGTTTTTGATGGGGAAATATCTGGGTCTTGTAAACATTTTCTGGGTACACCAGTTTTTGAAGTAAATGTCATGCATGCTATGATTTAGGGTGTGGCTTATCCTCCAAGGGTTCAAGTGCTGAAAGTGATGCGACAGGTGGTGGGCCCTTTAAGTGCAAGGTAGTCAGGTCACTGGGGGATGCTGTTCTTGGGAGGGCTTTCAGTGACTTCCCTGGAGAGTGGGTTGTTAGGGAACAACGTGGCAACTTCTCTGCCCTTTAGCTTCCTGTCTCACCACACATATCCTCGTGCACACACACCTGCTGTGCTGCTGCTGGCCACAATGTGCTGGAGCCAAGCGGTCCCAGGCTGAGCCAATCCCAGGCTGCTGGGTCTTTGGCCTCCAAGACTGTGAACTAAATCAACATCCTTTCTCTGTGTATCATCTGCAAAGGGGAAGATGGGAACATGGTTCGTCCACATTTTTCTGCATAATCTGTGCTTGTGAATTTCATGTAAGAAATTCTTACCAAAGGCTTTTGAAACCGAGTCTGATTAAGCAGCACTGGCTACTAACCTTCAGGGAATACAGGGAACAGACGACCCTGACAAAAACACCACAGGTCTAAAAAATAAACCACAAGGAAAGGAGAAGAAAATAAAAAGGGGAAGAAAAGAACAGAAGGCAAGATGATGGCGAGAAGCACAGGAACCTCCGCGCGCGCCGAGGGCAAGCACGGGCCCTGAGCGGTTCATGGACCAGCCTTTCCTGAGGTACAAGGATGGAACTGTGGCAATGTTTAGGAAAGGGGCTCCGATCTTTGGGAAATACACTCAATGACAGATGACAGATGGGGTCAGCAATTTGTGAGGTGTGCACACAGCTGCCCTGGTGCTGGGCCTTTTTCTAGCCTCCTCATAAATTCCTTTAGTGTGCTGATGATCCGTTTTACAGATGGGGACACTGAGACCGAGGTTATACAATGGATCAAAGCAGAAAGTGGGTCAGTGGTGAACCACAGACAGTGCACCCACTCCTCTCCCCTCCTGGTTCTACATTCAGGCTACACAGCAGTCTCTCTTGTTTGGGTTTTTATGGCACATTAGGATAGGGCTATAAGCCAAGAATGCAGCTAGCCTTAGAAGCTGGGGGTCTGAGGCAGCAGGCCAAGCTATCACCTATGATGCCAGTGGTTTTTTTTTTTTTCCACACTAATATCATCATTTTTCCCCTGTATCTGGGGTCAGGGGAGAAACAAAGGGAGAAGCCCCACCCAGCCTCCCACCCATCCCAGGTCCCCAGTGGGAGGCACGCTCCAAGGGTCCTGCTCAAGCAGTTTTGATAGTTCAACAGGTCTGAATTGCTGCCAATCTCGCCATTCCAGTCGCGATGAAATCTATTCAGAATCCACTGGCTGACATAGTCTCTTCATGGTTGGGGTTCTGAGATCAGCAGTTCAGTTGGAGGGGATGCACCTGTTAGAGTCCCGGCTGCTTCACTTCTGATCCAGCTCCCTGCTGATATGCCTGGGGAGGCAGTGGAGGATGGCCTAACTGCTTGGGCCCCTGTGCTCCCATGGGAGACCCTGAAGAGCCTCCAGGCTCCTTATTTCAACTCAGCACGGTCCTGGCTGTTGCAGTCACTTGGAGAATGAGCCAGGATGGAATATTTCTTGTTCTGTCTGTAACTCTGCCTTTCAAATAAGTAAATAACTAACTAAATAAATCTTAGGGAAAAACAACAAAAGAAGCTGAACTGACAAGCAAAGCGATCCGCTGAGAGAGGTCCTAGAAGGGCCAGCCCTGCTAACCAGGATTACTCCTGAATTCTAAGGTAACAGACACAGTTGTCTGAAGCCACTGCAGTCTGTGCTCACTGTAACAGCAGTGATAGGTACGGATTACACCTGCTGTGGTTTCTCCACTAAAATACACACCTCACCTGCTACTGTCTGGGCATCTCCCACCCACTGCTCAGCCCCTCCCGACAAGCACACTCTCCCAGGGACATGGCTGCCTACTTGCCAGGAACTGCCCGGTGGAGAGGCAGCCAGAGGCTGAGCAGGCGTCATGTACATAGCATGGCCTGAGTTCACCTGTTTCCTTCCTGCCCACACACCTGCTCTTCACCACTGGCTGCCCCATCTCAGTCAACGGCACCTCTGTTCTTGTACTCGACTGACTTACACTTCATGTGCAGTCACCTTCTAACGCCTGCATTCCAAAGGACCATGCCCTGGCTGGCGTCCCTGAGTCCCCGGCAGCTGGAGTGATCCTTCTGGGAAACTCATGGCACAGCCAGGGCACCTGGCACCCAAAATGAAGGCGGATTCCTCAGCAGCCTGCCCCAGGGAGCCCCTAGGCACACACTAGCTATGAAGACCATCTACAGAGAAAACATCTACGCCCACTACTGCTTCTTGAGGACAAATGCAATGTACAGAGCTCTGGGGATAGGCTGCAGGTACATGGCCTGGTTGACCTGCCCACTCTGGCAGATCGGCCAACAGGGATGCCCATCTGTCCTCCAGCATGCTCCCACTTACATCCAGCCCCAAGTCCACTGACATTCCCCCTCCAGCATGCTCCCACCTGCATCCAGTCCCAAGCCCACCGACATTCCCCCTCCAGCACGCTCCCACCTATATCCAGCCCCAAGCCCACTAATGTTTCCCCTCCAGCGCACTGCCACTTGCATCCAGTTCCAAGCCCACCGACATTTCCCCTCCAGTGTGCTCCCACCTGCGTCCAGCCCCAAGCCCACTGACGGTGTGCTCCCACCTCCCAGGGCATGGCACTCCTCTGCCCTCCTCTTCTTCTGGGGCACCCCTGCTTACTCCTCCAAGGCCACTTCTGCTTGTGGAAGTGGAAACCCAGGCAAGCTTGCAGGAGCTGGGGGAGCACCTATGCAAAGCCTTAAAAGCCCAAGAATTCATCCTTTAAAAAACTATTATGTATGCCTATGAGATTTTTATGTTGGAAAGCTCTTTTTTAGCAGCTAAGTTTTTCTACATGACAGTTTGTTTTACCAGGGTTTGTAAGATTAAGATAAAATTAGAAAATACCAAATGATCTGCAACAGGCAGTTGATTAAATAAACTGTGGCTTATCTATCTATCCTAATGAAATGAAATATTATGTAAGTATGGTACAGAAATAGAATTCAGATTACAGCAAAAAAGCAAACTATAAAATGTATCCCCAAAGTGGATGATTAGCCTGGCAGTTAAGCACTCCTCCCCTCACCCACTGCCTGGTTTCAATTCCTGGCTCCAGCTCCTACCTCCAGCTTCTTGGCAATGCAGCAGGGAAGGCTTCTGTGGTTAGGGCCTTGCCATGCCTGTGGAGGAACTAGGGACTGGGCGGTCTGGATTGTGATCCTGGCTCCGCCCCTGGCCCTGATTCAGTTCGAACCCCAACTAAGCCTCGTTGTGGGCACTGGGAGGAAACCAATAGATGGGAGCCCCTCTGCGTTATTTTTGCCTGTTGAAATGAATAACAGGGCAGGTGCTCTGGTGCAGTGGGTAAAGCTGTTGCCTGCAGTGCAGGTATCCTATACAATTTGTTGGTTCAAGTCCCAGCTGCCCTTTCTTTCTTTTTTAAAGATACATTTATTTTTACCTGGAAGGCAAATTTACAGAGAGAAAAGAAAAGATCAAGATCCACCGTCCATTGGTCACTCCCTAAATGGCCACAACAGCCAGGGCTTGGTCTGTCCAAAGCCAGGAGCCTGGTGCTTCCTCCAGGCATCCCACGTGGATACAGGAATGCAAACACGAGTCATCCTCTGCTGCTTTCCCAGGCCATAAAGAGGGAGTTGGACTGGAAGTGAGCACCTGGGACTCGAACTGGTACCCACATGAAATGCTGGTACTGCAGGTGGAAGCTTCAAGGAGTTGGCCATGGCACTAGCCTCACCACTCCACTTCTAATCCAGCTCTCTGCTAACTGCCTAGGACAGCCAGTCTTTAGGCACCTTAACCCTCGTGGGAGACCTGGCTCCAGCCTGGCCCAGCCCTAGTCATTGCAGCCATCTGGGGAGTGAGCCAGAGAATGTGGATCTCACTCTCTTTCTCAGTCTGTAACTGACTTTCAAATAAATGAAAGAAATCTTTAAACAGGGGAAAAGATGTACCTTTAAGACAAAAGAACTATTTGAATTGTCTGCTCCAAAGACTGATTTTATTCAAACAATCAATTTTTTTTTTTAAGATTTATTTTATTTTTATTACAAAGTCAGATATACTGAGAGGAGGAGAGAGAGAGAGGAAGTGGAACTACCGGGATTAGAACCAGCAGCCATACGGGATCAAGGTGAGGACCTTAGCCACTAGGCCACGCCGCCGAGCCCCTCAAACAATCAATTTTACAGTGCTGCCCAAAAGGGATGTAGTCAATGCATACTGGTTGCCACTTAGGAAAAAAAAATAGTGGCAACAACAGACAGCAGCATCAGGTGAAGAATGGGTGAACAAAACGTGGTCTCTTCATACAACGGCACAGCAGTCACAGAAAGAAATGAAGTTCTGGTATGACACGCGAGAGCCCGGGAAACAAAGGGGAGGAAATAAGTACAAAAGGACATACAGGGCCCGAGTTCACTTCTTGGAAATGTCTAGAACACACAGACTCAGAGACATAGGAGGCTGAGGCTCCTGTTCATGGTATGGAGCTGCCTTTGTCAGAGCAACTTTGTACACACACTGAAGCCACTAAACCCATACACTCCAAAAGCAGGTTTTAAATCCCACCGTCCCTTTTTTTTTTAGCAGAACAAATGAAACACAAAAGCCACTGTTTAAAAAGACTGCAGATGCACTCCGAAGTTGCCCATAACAATTTCCGAGTGAGATGATGGTGAGGACTCTCTATAAGCACACACGTTCCTCCGCAACGAGAATGAAGCACAGGGGCCGAAGGCAAGCACAAGCTTAGGGCACAAGAGGAAAACCGTCCAAATGCAGGTCTGGTCGGCCTGCATCTGTGGTGCCCACAGCCTGGTCACAGCTCTGCAGAGGATGCGGCTCAGTACCCGCACAGCCCCGACCCTGCACGAGCCCTCATTTAGAACCCATGACCCCGTGGGCCCTGCTGGCAGGAAACAAGGGAACAGCAGCCTTGCCTCTGACTGCGTTACTAAGTCTACAGCTTAGTTCTAAGTGTAGACGGTGGTCTCCGTCTTGGAAGGCCGACCGGTGACTTCGCAGCTTTACGGTGCACAGGAGGTCTGGGTGTTAGATGCGGTAGTGAGGATGCTTCTCAGGACGGGTGCCTACATCCCACACTAGAGGACCTGGGTTCAAGTCCCAGTTTCTCCACTTCCAATTCAGTTTCCTGTTAATGCTCACCCTGGGAGCAGCAGCTAACAGCTCAAATACTTGGAACTCTGTGCTCCATGTGGGAGACCTGGATGGAATTCTGGGCTCCTGGTTTTGGTCTGCCCAGGCTTGGCTGTGGCAGGCATCTGGGGAGTGAATCAGTGGATGGAACATCTTTGTTCATCTGTCTCTCTGCCTTTCAAATAAAAATAAGCATATGCATAGGCTGGCTGAGGTGACGGACTGTGTCAGGCCCTGCACTAGCAAGCACACACAAGAATCTGGTCTGGGATCACCTCAGACAAAGTTTCTTTGGGGATCTGCCTTATTGAACTGCTGGACTCAGAATTTCAACCATGAATTGAAGTGCAGGTTCCATGGTCTGACCATGGAGTGCAAGTGTCAGGGCGGAGCCTCCTCAGAGGCTCGGATGGAGCAATGGACAGCTTGTCCAGGTGCACTTGGAGCATATGGCAGTCCATCGGAGCCTGCAGAGGACACCTGGTACCACAACAGAGGATGGAGGACACAGCAAATCAATCAACTACCCGAGTCATGTGTTGGCAGTGAAAATCTGGGCAAATGGAGACTCCAAGGTGGACTACGCCAAATAAAAATAAGATTAAAAAGCTTACATGACACAATCAACACTTATAAAACAGGCTTTCTGGGCCCGGCATGGCAGCCTAGCGGTTAAAGTTCTCGCCTTGCATGCTCTAGGATCCCATATGGGCGCCAGTTCGTATCCTGGTTGCTCCACTTTCCATCCAGCTCCCTTCCCTGTCTGTGGCCTGGAAAAGCAGTGGAGGACGACCCAAAGCCTTCAGATCCTGCACCCGTATGGGAGACCCAAAGAGGCTCCTGGCTTCTGGCTTAGGATTGGGCTCATTCTGGCTGTTGCAGCTGCTTGGGGAGTGAAACAGCAGATGGAAGATCTTTCTCTCTGTATCTCCTTCTCTTTGTATATCTGCTTTTCCAATAAAAAAAAAAGTCTTACAAAAAAAAAAAAAAACAAAACCCCAAAAAACCAGGCTTTGTGTTAGATGACTTTGCCCAGATGAAGGGAGTTTAAGGCACACCAGGCTAAGATATAGCTTAGCCCAGGATTTTTTTTCTCTCTTTCTAAGATTTTATTGATCTGAAAAAATTACACAGAAAGATTTTCCCTCAGTTGGTTCACTCTCTAGATGGCTGCCATGGCCAGGGCTAGGCTAGACAGAAGTGAGGAGCTACTTCCGGGTCTCCCACATAGGTGCAGGGGACCAAGCACGTGGGTCATCTGTTGCTTTTCCAGGTGCAATAGTAGGGGAGCTGAACGGGAAGCAGGGCAGCCTACGCTTGAATTGGCACTCCCATGGGGGACTGCTAACAGCTCAAGCTGTGGCTTAATCCATCATGCCACACTGGCCCCAGCCTGGCATTTCCAACTTATGATACTGTCAGTGTATCATGAGTGAAGCCTCATCGTAAGTCAAGGAGCATTTGTACTAAAACAACTTAATCCTGCAGTACCTGTTGTTAGGTGTCTGCATGTACAACACACACACAATCTCATTTGACACAAGCACACTCCAAGCTGGGCATTATTACCAATGACCTGACTTAACAAACAAGGAATTGGAACCTTGGAAAGACCATGTGGCTCTGCCCCGAGCAGCAGAGAGGGACTGAGAGCAGGTTGCTTGGGCCCCAGAATCTTCCCTATGATGTGAGATCACCAGGGAATGACACGGAGGGTAGCAGGCTGGACACAGTCCACGCCTGAGAACTTAGAAGTAGGCAAGGGACTGTGCGTGGTGGCTTCCTCCAATGTGGTGTGGTTAAGTCGGCAGAGGGGCTGCCACAGCTGGAAGCCAGGGTCAGAGGAGGAGAGACGCCCTGGAAATCTCATCTAGGATGTGGGGCTGTGGATGCACTGGCGCAGGCTAAGTCAGGGACAGTGAGACTGAGCGAGAAGACCAGGCAGGGTGCTTCAGTCCTTGACCAGTGATGGTGCAGAGGGAGTACAGAAGGTAGGGTAAGTGGGCGGGGCTGGGATTAACCTGCCAGCTGACGCACTAACTCCCCTCTTGGCTTACCAGGCCCTTCTCACAGACTGGAGGTTAGCTACATGCTGAATGGTGCTGAGAGTGGATATGAAGGCCTCAAATTAGCAGCTACCATCACAGGGAATGATAATCAGGCAAGATTTTTGTTTGCTGAAATGCTGTTTATGAGGCAGTAAAACCTACAGTCACACTGCCTGAAGGGATCCCGATTTAGGATCATAATCCCCAAGGTTGGCAGCTGTTTGCAGAAGGCTAAGGAAAATTTCCTAAAAAGCTGAAAATTAGCTGCATTGGCCGGGAATCGAACCCGGGCCTCCCGCGTGGCAGGCGAGAATTCTACCACTGAACCACCAATGCTCCAGCTGATGGGATGCTGTTTAGTTGCTGCCACAATGACAGGGTGGAGCAGTCCTCTTTCAGAGGGCTGACTTGCTGCCACACCAGCAGAGAGGAAGCAGCAGGCACTGCCCGCTCTACTGAGCAGGAAAGAGCGCTTGTTCTGGAAAACCCGAGATATAATTCACACTGCTAACATCTCATTCAAAACTTTCCCTATGCAACTGGGTGCTTTGTAGTACACTTATAAGGTTGTGCAAGCATCAGCACTATTTATTTCCAGAACAGTTCCAAAAAGCAGCCACGCTCTGTCAGCAGTCAGTTCTAGGACTTGCTTTCCCCAGCCCAGGAAAACTTGAAGCTCCTTTCAGACTCCACCATGTAAGAGGTACCACCCTTACCTCAAGACAAAGTAAAACAGACTCATTATGGAACAAAAACATCTCATTATGGAACAAAAAACATTGTGTATCAGTTAGGTTGTATCAAATGAATAGAAATACATATGCAAACCTAAAAATATGCCAGAATTTTAATACTAACTATCCAACCCTTAGTAGGGACTGGTCTGGATACTTTATATTTTCCAAATATGAGAATCAGGAAACAGAAACAAAACAGAATAAAACAAAGCAAAAAACTCCATCTCACAAGTGCATGAGAGATCACAGGAAAAGTCCACCCCTGAGGTCCCAGTTTGTCCTCATCACACAGCTGCCCCCTGGGAAGGCTCATTCTGATCTCTAGGAGTAGCCAAAAAGTTGTCAGCTACTGCATTGGCCGGGAATCGAACCCGGGCCTCCCGCGTGGCAGGCGAGAATTCTACCACTGAACCACCAATGCTCCAGCTGTGTGCAGCTCTGCCTACAGTGGTTTTGCTGCTCTGAATCCCAGAGGTGCAGGCATAGCTGTAACTTGACACCCGAGACCAGTAGAGCAGGGAATGGTGCTCAGTTCTACCAGCTGGACCTGTGGAGCAGCCGCTGTGGCTGCACGCACTTTGACCTGACATTGTGACATTCTGCTCAGATGCTCTGAAGAGCTTTAACAACTCTGCCACCTCCCTGGTGCAGCATGTTCTGACCTGACCCTGCCACCCTAATGTCAAGCTTATTTCTGGCTAATTTTGCAAAGAGGGGCCATCACCCCAAAGCTGAGCAGTGCCCCTCAGTGAGGACACACTGGGACCCTGCAGAGATGAAGTGAGAGTCAAACTCAGGGCCCAATCAGTACACCGGGCTTCTCTTTATGATGCAGATAAACAAGAAAATCAAGCCAAGAGCCTGAAAGGACAACACAGAAGAACTCCCAACTCCCAAGTTGCAGTGAATTTTCTTAACCTTTTATCCCAGAGGAGACCATCTGGTGGGGAGCGGTTGGAGGCCGAAGGTCTGTAGGAAAGCAGTGACCCATGCAGCTGGGCCTCCTGTCAGAGTCCACAGCCTCCTACATGGCAGCTGCTACCACACCGAGAAAGATGAAGGCAGGATGCCATGGCCTTTGAGACTGTTAGAGCTTTGGTTGCCTGGCTTCCATTCCTAAGCCCACACTGACCAGCAGCCAGGGCCAGGTTGTGCAGTTGGCCTTCCCTGTGAGGGAAGGCTTTCACCAGTGAGCTGACATACACAAGCAGCTGAGGCTCGTTAGGAGAGGCCCCTGGGACAAGTTATGCAACCACTGTCTCCTTGGAGGTCCTCTGAGGAGGTGAGAGGTGGGGCATTTACTCACCAGTGGCTGATGCCTCCTGCCTCGCCAAGGAGCTATCAGGGTTGCCTTCCACTGGCCTCTGCACCCCTGGCTTCATCTCATCCGGCTCATCATCCTCGGGGGTCACCAGCTTCATCAGGCTCTGGTTGCACACGTTGGCCACCTCCTTGATGCCTGAGCCCCGAGGTAAGGAGCAGCCCAGCAGGGAAGCCCTCGGCCCGGGTCTCCATCTCCTGCCACGCTGGTACCCCAGTGGTTCCTAGTTTTTCTCCTAGGGTCCCTTCTCTTCTCGGTGGCTCTCCAAGGGGCAGATGTGTGAGCTCAGGATGTGGGGCCTGGGAGACTGCTCCAGGCCTGTCAGCACCCAGGGAAGACTGGGGCCAGCCAGCTTGCATGGCCTTGGATGTGGGGGTCTGTCTGGAGTGAAATGGACCCTAATGAAGCCCCCACTTGCACTTCAGGGTCCCTCCCACTGGGCTGCCCTGGTTTCTTCTCTCCCAGAGTAAAAGATACTTTTCTTGCGGTCGTCGTAGGCCAGGCAGGGCAGGACTGCGGTCAGGATCCCCGAGGAGTAGGGCAGCATCACCCGGCCAGCCAGCTGGATGAACTCGCGCATCCAGCACATGGCTGTCAGCTGGATCAGATCGTCTGGAAGGAGAGTGGGCAGGGACCAGGTTGTGAGCCGAGCAGCCAAGTGCTCCTTCCCAGCGACCACACATGCAGGATGGCACTCAGGGACCAAGGGAGCCCAGGGCCTCGACAGCCTCGCTGACACTCCCATGTCATGTGCTTGTCTATAGACATGGACTGGAGGGGAGTAACAGCCCAGGCCAGACTGTGACTGGCCGGAGACTACCTACCCCTTGTCTCCACAGAGTGAAGCTTATTTCCTCACCCTTGAATCTCAGCTGGCCTTTCGACCTTGGCCACTAGCACATGGTGGAAGTGGTGGGAGATCTGGCTTAAACCAAGGCTTAGAGATTCTTGCTCACTTCCGCCATTTCTCCTGGACTCCTGCTGATGCCACAGCAACGTACCTGGGGTAGCCTGCTGGGTGCTGTGACACAGGAACCAGGTGCTGAGTGACACCATCCCAGGTTACTCAGCCCTGCCAATGCTCCAGCTGATGGTAGGTGTTTGGCCACACCTGGCCCAGCCCAGCCCAGGGGAGAAGAATCACCTAGGGGACCTGCGACCAGTCAGGGACTACCGGTTTAAGCATGTGCTTTGTGATGGCCTGGTACCCAGTGCAAGCTAACAGATAACATCAACCTCCAAGCACATCAGCTCTCAGAGCTAAGGCTGAGGTTGCCTGCAAGGTTCCCTGATCTTACCCACTCCACAAGATCACTCTACCACTCTTGGGGCTCAATGTGGCACTAGCCAACACCCCCACCAAGGTCCCTCCCTCCCGACTGAAGCTGAGACAGGGAGAGATGGGGGGCTTCTGTGAGGGCGACGGGGCCTGGGCACGCTCACCCGTGGTCTGACAGTGGATCACCAGGATGTTGGCCATCTCCGCAAACTTGACACTTGAGGGGTTCTTCTTGATTTCTTTCAAGAACTCCCCGAGAACCACCTCACACCTAGAATGGAAATGGCAGGTCAGCCATGGCCAGTGGCACCTCGGCCAGTGCCCATTTCTACTGTGGGCCAGCCACCCGGGTGCAAACACACTATGCCTTTCCAGGTGTTCAGAGGCTGGGGCTGGCAGGAGGTGCTCCTGGCTCTTCCAGATTGTGTTTAGTGAGATCTGTGGAGTCTGTATGCACTTTGTATGCATTGCCCGCCCTAATACTCACATTTTCCGAATCTCTTTGCCATTGTCCCCCAGGATCTGGAAGAGTCCATCCAGGATTTCTGGCAGGTAGTCAAGTAGGTTGATGTCCGGCACTGACTCCAGAACCAGGATCTGCCGAGGTACAGCAGCCGGAGACAGAGTCACAGCAGGCCAAGACCCTGCCTCCTTCTCAGTGTCCCACAGGAGAGGGGGCTGGGCAGCAGCTGGCTCAAGGGGCAAGCGAGGCTAATCAGTCCTGAGGGAATTCAGGGGCCTGAGGAGAACTGATGGATGGGCAGAGCAGACGGCTGGACGGGGCATGGTTACTGCAAACAGCCATGTTGGCCTCCAAGAGAAAAGAGGGTGCTTTCTGAGCTCACTTTGGGGTTCATAGGACAGGTCTGGCAGTGGAGCTGGATAAATGGTTCCAGATGCTCAGATGTCATGGCCACTAGAGGAGTCACAAGGTGGCTCCCCTGCAGCCATCACTGGGTGTGCCAGGGAGCAGTGCTGAACCCAGCAGTCAACTTGCTGCCCGCAGGGAGCACGGGGCCTGGCCTTACCCAGGAGATGATGAACTGGCGCGCGTACTGGTTGTTGGAGTAGATCCTCTCCCGCAGCAAGGGGATGAAGCCCACCAGGTCAAACTTGTTGCTCTCAGTCACAATGTCCTGAAACCAAGCAAAGTGAGCTGCTGAGAATTGGGGACAGGGTCTCCCGGACTGGTTGACTTGGTGGCCCATGGCTGGCTCCATGGGGTAGACACCCATGGCAGAAAGGGATAGAGGCCGAGCCAGCCATGAGAAACCCCTGGGGATTCCATCATAACCCCCTACCAAAGGGACAAGCCAAAGAGAGAGACCGAATATAGGCCTGCCTCCAAGTCAAGGTAAACAAACAAATGCAAATTCCCTCTCCCTGGGGGTAAAAATGACCATGCCCAGCCGCGCTCCAGGAAAGGGGTGGAAGGAGATGGGGACCCTTCTCCACTCTGGTGGGAATGTTACACCGATGGCATGTTCTGCATTTTAGCTGTGCTGCTGACGTAACACTACCCGTTTATGAAAGAATCATACATCAGAGATGATTGTACTGTGTCTAAATTTACTAACGAAGAGGGAAAGGCCAAAGACGGAAGCTGCAAGCTGTAGAGACAGACAGGAAAAGCAGATTCAAGAAACAAGTGAGGACAGGGAACCTGTACCTTCAATAGGCGGTCTAGGAGCTCAGATCCACTTTTCACATTGGGGTCTGGGTCAGCAGCCAACTAGGAGGTCAAGACACAGGAGAGAACACAGAGGTCACGGTCATGGTCAAAGGTGAGACAAGAATCTGCCGCCAACCCATGGCCAAGGCCTCGGGAAGTGTGCAATATCTTAAAGGCACCTCTCTCAGTGGCCAAATGCAAGATGGCAAAACAGACTGGTGGAGGGAGCAGCTGCCCGCTGTGCCCAGTGCCTGCCTGGCCTGCTGCACCTGGCTCAGGAGGCTGCAGACGTCTCGGGTCTCTTACCCTTGGGAGGGGGCCTCTGTGAGGCTGATATTCTGGTGCCGGGGGAGGCTGTGGTGTCCACGGGGATGACAGGAGACCCTCATTGAGCTAGGAAAGGCTTGAGGGGTGTTGAGAACCTCAGAGCCCCTTCTGAACTGAGCAGGGGTTAGAGCACGCGTGAGGCAGAGGGCCACCTGGGCTTGCCACTCGCCATCTAGCACGGAGGGCAGTGCCACATGGACTTTCTGCCTCTGTGCCTTGCCTGGGTGGCAGACAGGACTTGCACAAGACGCAACATGTATAAATCCACATTAGAATGAAGAAAAATCCCAACCACGCTATTTAAAAATGATTAGACTCAAAAGACAATGCACATCTTCTAGCAAGTGGGGAAAGCCACCCGCGCACATCGAGTTCCAGAAGGTCAAGCTGTGCGAGTGCATGTGTGTCCCAAGCTTGGCCCAGCCGGAAGGGGGAGCAGTCACCTTACTGAGCCCATCAAAGAGGACGTTGAAGTGGGGCAGCACGGCACCGCGGGCCACTTTGACGATGTTGTAGAGGGCCTCGCAGGCGTAGTAGCGCAGCCTGCTGTCGGCGTCGTTGAAGCAGGTCAGCACTGGCTCGATCAGCTCCTTCAGGTAGAGCCCTGAGTCCTGGGACAGGCAGGAGGGGGACAGGCAGGCAGCTCAGAGGGGGCATACCCTGGGGGCTGCGGCCGACGCCCTTGGGGGATAGCCAGGCTCAAAACCTCTGCCTGAGTCAGCCTGCCAGGAGGGGTCAGGCCTGCATGGCATGGTCAGAGGCCCAGCCACCACTGGTGTGTCTGTCCCTTGGGAGAAAGGCCCACCTTGCCCAGAGCGATGGAGCAGGCGGCCAGGCCGATGAGGCCCCCTTTCCGGCTGTGGGGGTGCTGGGACAGGGCGAACTCTTGGGACAGGGTCTGGATGACGTGTTTGATCTGCACGGCATTGTTCTGCGCCACAGACTCTCGCACCAGCCTGTGGAGAGAGGAGAGGGGCTGTGGGATGGGTTACATCAGGTGGCCCTGCTGTGGGCCCTGTGGGAAAGCAAGGCACTATCTGGGAAGGACAAATGGGCGGCAGGACCTTCCCGCTCCAAGGCTGACTGGGAGGCGGGCAACTTCTCAGTTTCCCTTTGTACACAACAGAATGCGGCAGAGTGGCGCCACCTTGCTCTTGGGAGTCTGAGTGCATGCACCAGCAATCACAAGACATCAGAGCCAACCACCTTTCCCCACACTTGCTCAACTTGACATTCTCATGCCTGCTCAGTTTCTCTGCATCCGTGTCATTATTCCCACGGAGAGCACTGGGGGCCATACATCCCCATCAGCATCCCGTCTAGTGGGCAACTATAGCAAAATGACGCAAGTGACAACACACAAGAACATACCGCGGGGAGTGGGCATTCAGAGTGGTGGCTAAGACGTCTGAGCCCCCTTTGTGGGGTGCCTCGGTTTGAGTCCTTGCTTTGGTTCCTAAGACAGTAGGTGACGGCTCAGGTGGTTGGGTCCCTGACACTGGCGTGAGAGATCCAGACACTATTTCTGTCCCTGGCCCAGCCCCAGTTCCTGTGCACATTTGTAGAATGAACCAGCAGATGGAGGAGGTCTTCCTGCCTGTCTGATGAAAAAGGAAAAAGAGAAAGGCCATTCAACGCGCTAACTCTCCTTGGGCCTCCAGGAGGGCAGCCAGAGAGCTGCCACTGGACTCAGGGCTAGAGCGTGACCCGGCACTTCCCAGGTAACAACAGGCAGGCTGTCTCGGGCACAGGGACCAGGCTAGCGTGGCACACTTGGGGACAGGGTGTGGGAATAGTGGCTGGAGAGACTTCGGGATGAGATGAGCCAGTGATAGTTTTCCAGCCATGGAGAGATACACTCACACATCCGCTGTCCCTGGTCACCTCTGGTGGCAGTGGGGAGACACTGGATGGAGTGCTGGTCTGATGGAAGGGAACTGAGGCCAGGAACAAGACCTCCTGGAAGTGCAGCTGCAGCTGTCGGGAGGCAGACCCCGAAACATGGCTGAGGCAGTGGCTGAGAGCAGGGGGCAGGGACTCAACAGAAGAGTGGGAGTAGGAAGAGGGTGACTGAGGGCTTCTGGGGGAGCTGAACCCAGTGCACAGGTCTGCCTTGTGCAGCGGCCTAACAGGTACAGCCCGGATGGTTCTCCTGGAGCCTTCTGGCCTACTGGAAAGGATGTGCCACCAGCAGGGTGGAGGCCCAGCAAGCTGCCCAAGTTTCTGTGTGGGTGGTGATGGAGACAGCTGGGCAGACACCTCTGAAAACAGCTGGAGCACTGGTGGCTTAGTGGTAGAATTCTTGCCTGCCACATGGGAGGCCGAGGTTCGATTCTCAGCCAATGCAACACATTACTACTTTTTTTTTTTTTTTTAAACACAGCTGCCTCCTCCACATACCTTTCCAGAGCAGCCTTGACCTCAAGTGCATGAGGCCTGCAGCTGCCAAGGACACCTCTGAGTCTGGGCCCCATGCTGCCAAAAACAGCTGGGTTCTCCTGAGAAGAAGCATGACTTGGCCAGGGATGCCTGGCCCTGCAGCGTTTACCTAGGGAACATTCCCTCCAAGTAGCACTTGGCCCTGGCGGGGTTCCAATGTGGAGCAAGCAGGAAACCCAAGAACAAGCCAACAGCTTCACACAGAAGAATATCGAGGAGCCAAGAGGCAGGGAGAGAGTCATCCATCCAAGTGTGTTTTTGAGCTCATTTCTGGCTTGAGTTTGAAGGTCAGCGAGCTGCACGCAATCCCGGCCTCTGCCTCCTGCTCTGGGGCCTGAGCTCTCTGTGCCTGCAGCTGTGATGTGGCAGCCTGGGAGCCTGGCCTGATGTTCTGAGTCAGCACACAGGCCAAGGGGCCCCACAGGAGGATTAAAGGAGGTACCCTTCCAGCTGCTGACAGCTGGAGCATTGGTGGTTCAGTGGTAGAATTCTCGCCTGCCACGCGGGAGGCCCGGGTTCGATTCCCGGCCAATGCAGCAGCTGACAAATCTTATTTACTTATTATTATTATTTTTTATCCTGACAGACTGCATTTAGCTTTCTCACCACCAGAAGAATTTATGAATACAGGCTGAAGACTGCCAACAATTTGTTTCTAGCTTGAGTTTTAAATGTGTTAAACAAAACAAAACAAAACAACTCCGAATCCCACAAGACACAGGGCCTGTGTCTCCCTGTTCTTGGACAGCCCAGGGTACAGGATGCAGCAAAGCACACCCCTCCCCTGGTCCTGCTCAGACAGCACCCTGTGGCCACAACCTGTTTCTGCAGAACAGTCACAACAGGGACGAGTGGGAGGACGACGGTTTCCTGGCAGAGGCAGGGCCCAGGAGACTCAGCCCTCATGGCAGCACGGGCTCCCCCAACCACAGCCTCACCGCAGGCCAAAATCACCAAGCCACCAGGGAGGGCACCCTCCCTTGAGGGCCCTGGGATGGCTGTTGGGGTGGGGTACGGGAGAGGAAACAAGAGAGTATTTAAGGGCTACAAGGCAAAGCAAAGGAAAACACCTGGAAAGAAAACTGCAAAGTGAGCAGCGGCCAGCAAGGACATTGGGCAGCGAGTGGCTTGCAAGGCCAGCCCTGGAGAGCACTCTGAGCACACGCAGGGGTATGCTCTGGCCCATTCAGGATGCGGCCCCACAAAGGCTCAGAGGTAGAAGAGCGAGCACTTGGTTTGGTGAAAGGAAGGGTCACAGGTCATGGATACCTGCAGATTACCACTGGCACATGTGTCTGGGCTGCCCAACCTTGCTCCCGGGAAGCCAAAACACAACACAGGGAGCTAGACTGTGGCTGGAGGCTGGGGAAAGATGCCCGCAAGATGGGATATGACCTCAAGTGCACCTGACTGGGTGCATTGAAATCAAATAGTCAGCCAGGATGCTTCACAGGAAAGAGTGGAGGGAAAACCACCACAAAGGAAGCAGAGTCAAGTGAAGTCGGAAACCTCTTCATGGCAGGCAGGCAGCCCGAGCCGGACCTCTGCGGCTGAGCTCATCTGAAGTTGGTATTTGGCCTAGACAGTCCCACAGCACAGATCCCTGGGTCCCCCCACTGACATAACGGTCAGCGGCCCAACTGTTCCATACACCAGGAGAAAACCCCCTCCACCAGGGTTCCTCCAAAAAGTGCCTGAAAAACTATGGCCTGTGAGGTGCCCTCAAGGGCTTGGTTGGAGCCCTCATCATCATCTGGCCGTGGGTACTGCAGAGCGGGACAAACACCTGTTCCTCAGAGCATACAGGCCCGAGCGTGGGTCAGACCATGTCTGAACCACCACCTGTGAGCCACGCCATGCTCGCACCACCACCTGTGGTCATGCCATGCCCAGAGCACTTCCTGCAGGCTTCACCACATCCACACCATCATCTGTGAGCCACACCACGTCCACACCATCATCTGGGCCATACCACATCCACACCACCACCTACAAGGCCACAAAGACTCCCCACAGCCACCCCTCCCTGCTGGTCAAGGAGCCCCAGAGAGGGGTGGATGCCTGTGGACCATGATCAGCTCAAGACAACCTGGGGGGGCCACAGACCCAGTCTGCACTGGACCCTTGGCACCTATGCAGCTTGGTGATAGGCACAGGTTGCATATGGATGGACAAACAAGGTGCGCGCATCCCAAGCGCTCACCGCACACCACTCACAGGTCTCCTACTGAAACTCATTTGAACCAGCCTGAGGAAGTGAGCCCCTTCTGAAGGGTTCCACGGGGTTCAAACTCTTGACAACTATACAACCCACAGATGGTCCTGCAGCTGCCAACAGAGCACAACCCATCGCTGATGGCAGATCCCTGCACACACACAACTTCTGCATCCACTTTCCTATGATGCCCGGCACTCAGACATCTCTACGGGCTTCCTCCACACACAGGGAGGGACTGGCTAAGGACTGAAGGCTTGCTGGATCCTTTGCAGGCAGCACCTGATTTAAACTTGAGAGGAAACCACACACACAGGGACTGCTATACCCATTTTATAGCTGGAAGACACTGAGACTCAGAAAGGTTGAGAAGCAAATGCAAAGTCACACAACTTGAAGAAAGTGGGCCTAAAAATAAAATTTGGGCTTTTCTGACCCTGAGGTCTGAAACCTCTCCTACTAGGTTATACTAGCTACCTTGGCAAATACCAGAGCTGCTACCAGCTAAATGCCCATTGTGTGCCAGGCAGTGGGATCCTGTTCTTACATTGGGGATGCCTAGATGTGATGTCCCTGCCTCTGTCCCAGGTGGGGGAAGTTTTGGCCATTGGCCTCAGGCTCCCCCTGCTGCAGGGAGGCATTAGTGATGACTAGGACCGGGCATGGTTTCGAGAGAGATCATGTGCACCGCATGCTTGGCCCCACACGTGCTCAGGGGACAGCTGAGTGTGCAGTCAGAATCAGGGCAGACCACCCAGGTGGTGCTCACACCCCTGAAGCTGTGCCTCGCTCCTGAGGAAGGCCTAAAGATAGATGCAGAGCGGATGCTTACTCCTAAGTAGCCACATGAATGGAAGGGATGTGCAGCTGCAAGGCCAGCGACCTGGCCCACCTCCCCAGGCAAGGGCTTCCTGGGAAAATACCTCCTCCATGTGCATGCTGGACACCACAGTGATCGTGGGTTTCAGCTTTCTAACCATCCCTGTGACTGAGGAGAAAAGCAACGAAGACCTTCTGGAAAGGCTACAGGTTCCTTGGTGAGTTGGGCTCTGAGCACCTGTGGACACAGCCAGTGGACGAGCGAGGGGGCAGATGGGGGCAGGAGGCCCATCTGGAGTTCAGCAGGCAACAACTGTGGTCCCTACGGGCGCAGCCCTCACGCTGCAACCGAGCACTGCTGGCACTCACATGCTAAACATTTGAGCCTCAGTCCACAACCCTGACCCTTGGACAAGCCAATGGCTTTCAGAACACTCACCATGCTGTGCCACCATCAGCACACTGGCTTCTCAGATACCTCTGCCACTCCCTTAGCTGCCACTCCATTCTCCTTACCTATCCCCCAATCCCTGACCAGTGCTCACCTAACCTTCTGTCTACAACGCCTGTTCTGGATGCCTAACACTGTATACGGCCTTCACCTACTGGCTTCACCCAGCATGACCACATTCTCCAGCTGCAGTTTCGTTTTTTGTTGCCGAGGCACAAAATGGTTACCCCAGAGTGACAAATGCAAATGCTCACAGGCCGGGACAGGAGACACAAACTAGGAGGTTGAGGGAGGTAGAAGGCGCTGGCAACCTTACCAATGCTCACATTGGCTCCCAGCCACCTGCTGGGCGGGAATGTGGGACCCACACAGCCACAGCTCCCTCACCTAAGGGAAACCAGGAAAGCAAATTCAACAGCAGAATTTCTCGGCTGACGTCACTGTGAGCCAGGCAAAAGTCAACTGGCTGGACAGACTCTTGCACTGGGCAATCTGCTGATGAGTGGTGGTGCTGGGTAGAATTCTGACCAAACTCCAGAAACTTTCTTAAGCCACCCCAGAACACACAGTGGCCTTTCCACTGAGCCACCTCAGCCTGGACGCTTACACCTTGATCAGATCACAGCTCCAAGGGCTCCCCTGCCGCAGCCCAGGGCTGTGGACCTCACAGGCCCTCGTGGGGACGTGTCTTGGGGCTTTTCCCAGGACACCTCATCTGCTGGTATCTGGAACTCTAAAGTACAAACAAGGCTGGGGACAGGGGTTTGGCAGATGGAACTGAAGACTCAGGAATGCTGGAGATGTGACCAGAAGGGCTCCGTACAGATACAAGCCCCCTGTGTCTGCATGTTCAGTGTCCCAGAGGCCAGCCCCAGGAGATAGTTTTAGGCACTCACCGGGACCCACAAGCAGTGCTGGCTCTACCACCTGGGTGGATGGCTATCCAAGTGGGAGGCTTCTTCCAACCTATGCATGCTGCCCTCTGGTAGGCAGCTGGAAGTCTCTGAACACAGGCCTTCTCTCCGGAGTGCGGCTGAGGCTGGGGGAGGATGACACCACCTGTGAAGCAGCTACAGGTGCACAGGCCAGCCATGCTAGACACCCGAGGTGGGGGTGCACAATGGCCCAACCAAGTCAAGCGCCTCTAGCCCCTCCCCCAGCCCAGGTGGGGCAGGCTATGCTGCCCCCAGGGTCACCGTGATCATGTAAGGGTCCTCATCTGCAAGTCCCTGCTGAAGCTCTATCCTGTAACGTGACTGCACTGTGGACAGTGGACCATGAAAAACTCAAGTCAAATGATGTCAGAATGGCAGGGTGCCTCTCAGGAGCAGCCCCTCTCTGAAGCAGGGTTCCTGGGAGTACTAGTGGGTGGGTGGTGGACGGCTGCTGCCTCCAGGATCCTGAATGGCATCCACCAGCACCTGAGTCTTGGGTTCCCAGCCTCCAGACCAGTGGGAGCTACCAGTTGGCGCTACTGGGTCAGGGCAACCTGAGCACGTTGACCAAATCCCACAGTGCACAGAGCCAGCTTGGTTTCCTGAGAGCCACTGAGGCCAACTTCACACTGCTCAGCACCCAGAAGTGTCCCCACCTTTCCACTCCACTGCGGCAGAGCACTCAAGCTAGGCAGCGACTGTAGCGGGGAAGGCCCAAACCACCATCACTGTGATAACCATAAACCAACCTCCACCTTTGCCTTTGCCATCTGTAGATTTTGAATCAAACCCTACTGATGGCTGGATTCAGGCTGCAACTAGCTTTCTGGTGTGGTAAAGCCAGGGACTTGCAGTTGCCCAGTACTGGCAAGCATGGAGCAGCCAAGGCCAGGAAGGAACAGCCCTGCTGTCAGGGAGCTGCTCAAGAGCAGGGTTTCTATTGGCTACTCTGATAAATTACACAGACCTATCGGCTCAGGAGGCAGATGATGATGGGATGCAGGGGGCAAAGATCAAGGTGTCGACAAGGGGCCATTCTTTCTTACAACTCAGGGGGATACCCCAATTTCCTGCTGGCGCTAGAGCTTGCTTGCAGTCCTTGGCTGGAGAGCCCCTTCTATGTTTAGCGTAACACTGTAATGTCTCAGTTTGTGCAAATGTACTGTATGATGTTCCCGCATCCTACTCAATGGCGGAACAATGTGGTTCACAGAAGACATTCTTATCCTTAGGTGACATGACTGTGTAATGCAAGAACTGTAACAGGCCCAGGACTGCACCAACACTCTCAAAAACCAAGCAACACTTGAGGACTACCACTCTCTGATATACAGAATTTTTTTTAAAGATTTATTTATTTTTATTGGAAAGGCGGATATACATAGAGGAGAAACAGAGAGGAAGATCTTCCCTCCAATGGTTCACTCCCCAAGTGAGCGCAACGGCCGGTGCTGAGCCAATCTGAAGCCAGGAGCCAGGAGCCAGGAGCTCTTCTGGGTCTCCCACGCGGGTGCAGAGTCCCAAACATTTGGGCCATCCTCAACTGCTGTCCCAGGCCACAGCAGGAAGCTGGGTGGGAAGCAGGGCCGCCGGGATTAGAACCGGCACCCATATGGGATCCCGGGGTGCACAAGGCGAGGACCTTAACCACTGCACCACCGTGCCGGGCCCGATATACAGAATTAGAAATGGAAGCACACAGACTGATGAGGGGCCCCAGCAGTAAAGGGGAACCTGAAATGCAGGGATGTTCCCCCCAATCCCAACCCCGTGTAGTTCCAGAACTGGCTCTAAACCATTACAACACATAACCTATCAGGACACTACATGTAGGGGCTGGTGTTGTGGCCTAATCAGTTAAGCCACCACCTGCAAAAACCAGCCTACCACAGGGGCACCAGGTTGAGTTCTGGCTGCTCCACTTCAGCTCTTTGCTAAAGCAGCAGCAGATGGCCCAGGTTCTGGGCTGCAGCACCCACGTGGAAGATCCAGAGGAAGCTCCTGGTTTTGGCCTGGCCCAGCCTTGACTGCTGTGGTCACTTGGGGAATGAACCATCAGATGGAAGATCTCTCTTTCTCCCTCCCTGTCTATCTCTGTACTACTCTACCCTTCAAACAAATAAAAGATAAATCTTACAAAGGAAGGAAGAAGGAAGCAATCTCAGCAGGGCGACCTTCCCAACAAGAGCACTAACCACATCACTTCCGGAGCACGTGAGCCGACTCGCTGTCCCCACACTGACGGCCGCCCAGCTCCTGCCTCCCCTTTGACAGGCGGTTCCAGCCTACAGCAAGGAGTAACCAGCAGTCTGTGTCTGGCGGAGACTCCGCTGCCCAGAGCAATGAAGTCGCTCTTTAAATATCCCACAACCCGCTCCCATGTGACACACAGGAAGTGCCTGGACATGCAAGGCCCTGGGACAGCTGATCCAGGGACTGGGGCTGGCTTCAAGCTATGGCCAAGCTTACATCCGAGGAACGTACCAGGCTGGGCGCTCCCTGCCCCACCTGACTGCAGAAGGCTGGAATCCGGGCTGGCTCCAAACTGTGGCCAAGCTAACATCCTGAGGAACGTACCAGGCCGGGTGCTCCCTGCCTCACGTGACTGCAGAGGGCCAGCACCAGTTCTGTGGTCTTTGAGGCAGTGCTTTTCAAACACTCAAGCACCCACAGCTCACTCAGAATTGTTCAAGTGCAGATTCTGACTCCCCTAGGCTCTGGGGTAAAGTTGGAGTCTATCAAGTTCACGGCCATCCCCCGGCTGCTGTGGGGCACATGTGTCCCGAGACTGCTGTGTGCTTCCCCACTGAGCATCTGTGGTTAGTCAAGTCACCTGGGTACCATATGTCACCAGGCACTGTGCTGAGTGCCAGGGACAAGCAAAACAAGGTCTTTGCCCTCAGGGAGTTCACAGCAGCATTAAGACCCACATTGTCTTTTTTTTTCTTTCCTGAATTGCAAAAATCAAGGGTGATATTCAACCTCACGAAGATACAACCCCTTACAGAAGCATGTGCGGAGCGCAAGCACCTGCACAAGCTGTGCTGGAGGTGATAAAGATGCTGAGAGGAATACTTTCGTTTAAGGACCCAAAACTCAAGTGATGCTAAAACCAGAGGTTCTGAAGGACCAGAGGCGTGATGGGTAAAACTGGGCATCCCTACAAGTCTGAATCCACACATGGAGTCACGTTCGTGCACCTTCCCAGACAAGTCTGAATCCACACACGGAGTCACACTGGTGCACCTTCCCAGACCCCTAACCATCTCATTAAGACTTGCTGGCACCAGAGAGCGAGGATGTTAACACAAAGCTGTGTAAGAAGACAGCAGGTGGCAAAGCGGCACCTGGGGCAGGTGTTTGGCGTAACGGTTGAGATGCTGCTTGTGACTCCTGTGTGCCACACTCTGCTTTGCTCTGAGTCCTGGCTCCACTCTCAAGCCCAAGTTCCTGTCTGTGGACACCCTGAGAGGCAGTAGGTGATGGGCACACACACATCAGGGTCCCTGACACAGTTCCCAGCTCTTACATTTGTCCTGGTCCAGCCCAGGCTCTTGGCGGGATTCAGGGTAATGAATCAGACAGGGGATTCTCTTTATCTCCCTGCCTTTCAAATAACTAAAAATTAATTAAAAACTAGAAAAAAAAAAAAAGCGGTGAGGCTGGTGCAATGGCATGCCAAAAAAAAAAAAAAAAAAAAAAGGTCCCTGATGACAGAAGCAGCTTAACTGACATGACAACTAAACCCAAAAAGGTAGGGCAGTGGCACCCAAGTGGAATAATTTGCTACTTTGATGGGAAATCTGGTAATGTCTGGAGACATCTTTTTAATTTTGTTTTTAAGATGTATTTATTTATTTTTTATTGGAAAGGCAGATCAGATTTATGGAGAGGAGGAACAGAGCTACTTCACTCCCAAAATGGCTGTAATGGCCAGAGCTGAGCCAATCTGAAGCCAGAAGCCAGGAGCTTTTTCCGGGTCCCCCACACGGGTACAGAGTCCCAAGGCTTTGGGCCGTCCTCAACTGCTTTCCCAGGCCACAAGCAGGGAGCTGGATGGGAAGCGGAGCAGCTGGGATATGAACCCATTCGGATCCTGCCACCTGTAAGGTGAGGATTTAGCCAGTTGAGCCATTGTGCCAGGCCCTGGAAGTCAGTTTTGATGGTTACATCTGAAGGCTTACTACTGGGATCTAGCAGGTACACATCAGAGAAGCTGTTACAAATCCTATGAGGCACTCTGCAACTAAGAGCTACATCTCAACACTTCAACAATGCTGAGAATGGGGCTGGCACTGGGGCGCAGTGGTGTAAGTCACCCCTGCAATGCAAGCTGGTTCAAGTCCCAGCTGTCTTATTTCCAATCTAGTTCCCTGCTAACATAGCTGGGAAAACAGCAGGAGATGAGTACTTGAGTCCCTGTCAGACTTAAGGGAGACCAGATGGAGTTCCTGGCTTTAGCCCAGCGTAGCCCCAGTCATGATGGCCATTGACGGGCAATAAACCAGAAGATGAACAATCTCTCTCTGCCTTTTGCCCCGATACTTTACTTTTCTTTTTTCCTTTTTTTTTAAAACATATTGATTTATTTTTATTGGAAAGGCATATATACAGAGAGGAGGAGAGACAGAGAGGAAGATCATCTGTCTGATGGTTCACTTCCCCAACGGCCACAAAGACCAGAGTTGAGCTCCAAAGGCAGGAGCTTCATCTGTGTTTCTAATACAGGTGCAGGGTCCCAATGCATTGGGCCGTCCTCGACTGCTTTCCCAGGCCACAAGCAGGGAGCTAGATGGGAAATGGAGCCACTGGGATTAGAACCGGCGCCCATATGGGATCCTGGCGCATTCAAGGTGAGGACTTTAACTGCTGGGTTATCACGCACGGCCCTGATACTTTACTTTTCAAGTAAATAATTCTCACCTTTTTTTTTTTTTAAAGGAAGACTTTCATTAAGGAATCTTTCTGGGGTCCAAGAGGGAGTTTTTTTTTTTTTTTTAAAGATTTATTTATTTTTATTGGAAAGGCGGATATACAGAGGGGAAGACCTTCTGTCCAATGGTTCACTCCTCAAGCAGAGCTGAGCCAATCTGAAGCCAGGAGCCAGGAGCTCTTCCAGGTCTCCCACATGGGTACAGCGTTCCAAGGCTTTGGGCTGTCCTCAACTGCCTTCCCAGACCACAAGCAGGGAGCTGGACGGGAAGTAGGGCTGCTGGGTACCCATATAGCATTCTGGCGCATGTAAGGTGAGGACTTTAACCACTATGCTATTATGCTGGGCCCCCAAGAGGAAATGTTACAAATTGGGCTAGACCGCAGCATTCTGGAACCGTCTTACAACATGTGCTGCCCCACAAGAAGGCCAACACACAACCTGTGGCTGGCGAACACTTGTCCTATGGGAAGGGATCCTGAGAGAACTGATTTTAAAACACTGCATTTAATCTTGAATCATTTAAATGACATGCCTAGCTGGTGGCTACCCAAGTGGCCAGGGCAGACTTTGTCCTGGCCCAGTTCAGCCTTCTTCCAGTGTCCAACCCTGCTCCTTCTCCCTCTTCCGAAATCACATGCATCCAACTTGACTTTATAATTACCATTTGGCTGGGGGTTTGGGGGAGAGAAACATACAAAGGTAAAACAGTAGTTATAAACACCTTAATGAAACATACCCAGTTACATATCCAACACAGCGGCAATCACTCACACCCCCTCTAACAAAGCTGCAGTAACACAGTAGCTCCCGCTTGCTGGGAAGGGTGGTGAGGCAGAGATAGAACAAACAGCGCTCTGTACCTGAAATCAGGGGGTTCTCCTCTCGGGCCCTCAACGGACCCTTTCACTTTTGGGGAGCTGGCCAAGCAAGCAGGCGGGGCTCCATCAGTAGCAACACTTCCCGCTTCACACATCTCTGCCACTCCCGGGCACTCCACGGTGCCAAGCACCGCACGCACACGGGGTCATTTCCTCCTCTGCACAGCCCTTGGGGAGGTGGGGAAGGCACACGGGGAAGCTGCAGAACTTGGCTCAAATCCCACCACCCGCCCAGGCGCAAAGTCGGACGCCCAAGATAACGGGCCTTAAAGCTCCGAGCGAAGGGCCCTGCTCAGCCAAGGGCCGAGAGCCCCGCCGGGCGCAGGGCAACCCGGAGGGGATGCACAGCCAGGGCAGGGTCCCCGCAGTTCTTACTTCTCGATCTCCAACGCCGCCACCTTCCGCTTCTCATACAGCTTGTCGTTGAGGGCCCGCACGATGTTGGGCGTGAGCGGCGCGAAATCCTTCTCTGGGTTCATGGTGGTGAGCCTCGAGGGAGTCCTGCAGCCTCCGGCTCCTCAGCCCGCGGCAGCCGGGACCGCGCCGGGGCCACCGGGGTCTGCGGCTCCAAGCAGCCGCCGGTGCCGGCTCATGGACCACGCCGCCCCAGGACCGCCGGCCTCGCTCCGCCGCCGCGCGTCACTTCGGAACCCCAGCCCAGACGCCCCTCTCGCTCTGCACAACTGACCCCTGCCGCCTAAAGGCTCACGCTACCATTCGCGCCCGGCACCGGCGGCGCTTACGGGGTGGCGGCCATGTTATCGGGTCACATGACTCCGCCCCGCTTCCGCCTTCCGCCGCGAGGATCTGTCCCCAGCCCACCACGCCCCCGCACGCCGGCCTCAGGTGGCTTGGCCACGCCCCCGGAGGCTCCACCCCTTCACTCAAACTCTTGGCGCTGAACCCCATAGCGTGTAAAGTACGGTTTGGGAAGTAGTTGGCCTGCGTGGGGCCCACACACTGATGCTGCCGGCTTTGCACGTGGTTGGAACCCTGGGTTGCCAGGAGCCTGAGTTGTAGTCAGTCTAATTTATTCCGTATTTAGTGAATAGCTCATGGCAATGCTTTTCAAGTGGGAGTAACGCTGCCATCGTTTTTGCCTGTAATACTCTTGAATTGATATTTTCTTCCAATCAACTAAAATCTAAAATTCTTACCTTACCCTTACTTATACCCTAAAATTATCAGTTTAAATAGATGGTTATGGATTTTGTTTCTCACACTTGAAAATGAACTCTCAGGTATCCATAGTGGCCGTGGTTTTACCCTTTGGGTGTGGGATATGTTCAGACAGGCAGGCTCTGACACTGCCCAGGGCAGAAGCTCCAGGTCTCCAGACGGAGCTGACGGAGAGCAGTCTCTTCTGGTAATTTCAAAATTAGGTGGTGGGACAGAAATCACTGCCACGTGGTAAAAGTTTACAAAGCAGTCTGTGGCTGTGTTGCAGTTGCAGACGTAGTAGCAGGGAGCCCCAGATCTGGCTCTCATGTGACCTGGAGAGGGCTGCAGTCTAGCCTGGCTCTTGCAAGCACCAGTGGGTACTGGAGTCTAGTGCAATCTGACCAGTCTGGCCTGCCTGCAGACCCAAGCATGCTGATGGGTGCTGCAGCCTCGCCCAGCCCAGTTTGCTCACATCCCTGGCTCTCACACTCACCGAGGGGAGCTGCAGCCTAGCAGGGGAGTCCCCAGAGTTCCCCCTAGCAGGCTCTTCCCATTCCTGGCTCTTGTATGTGCTTGCAGGTACTTTGACCCAGCCTGGCATGGCTCACCGGCAGTCTCAGCTCTCACTGGCAGACATTGCAGCCTAGTCCAGCTGAGTGCATGAGATCCTGTCCTGGATCTCATGCATGCCAGTGGGAGCTGTGGTCTAGCAAGGGAGTTCCCCGAGTTCCCCTATCAGGCCTGCTGGCAGCCCTAGATCTCACATGTGCCCAGGGGAGGGTGCCGTAGCCCTGCCTGGCAATGGTCTGCCCTCAGTCCTGGCTTTTGCATGTGTCGGTTTGTGCTGCAGCCTGGTCCCGCCCAACCTCCTCCCAGCCCCAGCTGTGTCAGATGGGCTCCTGCCATGTGAGTTCTGTGGCGCAGCCTGGCTCAGTCACGTCACTGTCCCCAGCTCTCCACACCAGCCAGCCTGTGCTGCAGTCCCACAGAGGTGGGCCTACAAATCCGCTACAGAATCTGCCCCTAGGTCTGGTTCTCCTGTGTTCCGGTGGGTGCTGAGGCCCAGTGTGGCATGCCCTTGCCATGGTACTGGTGGCCAGGCATGCCACCCAGCTCCAGCTTTTGTGTACACCAGTAGGTGGCAAGTGCTGCTATTTAGCCCAGCCCAGGTCTCACACATGGGCAGGCTGGTGCCCTTGGCCTGATCCAGACATGCCCTCTGGTCTCCGCTCCCGTGCCTACCTGCAAGTGCAGTGGCCCAGTCCATGGAATACCCTAGAAATCATTCCTCCCCTGTCAAACATGCCCTTAGCTGCTCCCACTTCAGTATATCCCGGACAACCTTCCCAGAGCAATCTGCAGCACCCCCACCCGGGGGCTGGGGCTAGGGTGGTGTGTCCTGGCCCAGCGTTCCCATCTTCCCCAGATATCTAAAAAAAAACCCGCAACTATGCTCGCACAGTATTACAGTAAACACAAATTTGGCATTCAACAGTTTCACGAGGACTTCAGCCGCCAGGCTACTGCTCTGGAGCCAAGCCTGTGTTGTTTTAGGTCGCTAGGTTTGTGGTTGTTTATGTTGCTGGAGAAAACAAATACAGGGGTCGATCCCAAATTCAGTAAATCTTGGAGAAACTGGGTCCGGACAGCTTCACAAAAAGCACTTTTTCCTACGCTGATGGGAGTTTGCAGTTGTTAAAAGCTTTTCCAACAGGGTCTGACGAAGGCAGTCAGGTGCACTAATGATGTTAAGACTCCCCAGATAGACGCTTCGGCAGAGAAGGTACATTGTCTAATGGTTTCGTTCCTTGACAGAAAGTAGTACCACCAAGGACCTTTCTGAATGTGTTAACAGTTTGTGCTGGTAGGACTTTGGTCACGAAACATGAAAAGAATTAAATCAGTGAGAATGATTTAGGTCTGTTTCCTCACTGTATTAATTTTCACCACCATTGTATGTAGCATTTTCATCTGTTTGCTTATGGGTTTGGCTTTTTTTCTCAAAAGTGAACTAAATTTCCCAAGGGTCATAGCATGACGTGGTTTTTCAATAACTGAAACTATGAGGAAACTAAACAAAAAAATTTTTTTAATCATAAGGTATTCTCTCTTCCTGAAACTACATTCTAGCTCAGGTTGCTAAGAAACTGGTTTCTTTCTCATCCTACTTTTGAGTCAGAAGCTCCTACAGAGACATGATGGTCTAGGAAATGTTGATAACTGAGCTCATGTGTACTTGGCTGGGCAGGCAGGGGTGCCAAGGGTGATGGTGCCCTTGCCCCTGGCTGACTCCACCAGGCTCAGATTCTGGTCCAGGGAGTGACTGAGAAGCCTGCTGGCACATTGTCCAACATCTCACAATGTTTATTCACCTGTGTCTGTGTGCTGTTGCCTTGTTCGTACAGTGCTTGGAAGAGTGAGAAACAGTTGGTGGCGTTATATAAGACATTGTCCCCCAGAGTTTGAGCAAAGCAAATCCTCTCTAGGGCCAGTTGACCATAATCATCTTTATCTCAGCAGGAGGTAGCATCAAGCACAGGCTCCTATGAAGACACACTACAAGGCCCTGGGTGGGGGCAGAGTGGGAAGGAAAGTGGCAGCTGTGGAACCAAGGCTCTGGGTTAAGGCAGGGGGCTTCGATGCCCCCTTGGACGTAGAGCTTCCAGAGTATTCCTACCAAAAGGCACTGACTTCAATTGTTGCCCTTTATGTGTGCACAAAATAGCTGCAGTTTCATCGTGGCCAGCCGCGACATGGTCCTTCCCCTGGGAAAGGATTCATGACTCAAGTGGTCAAGTGCGTGTTTGAACCAGGTGCAGTTTTGGTTCTCAGTGCTGTAGTACAAGACCTAGATACGTGATGGACAGGCCCTTTTTCGCATCAATCAAGTCAGACCTGGGGAAGGGTTGGGTTCTGTGTGAGAAAAGTAGGTGACTGGATGTGCAGGTGGAGTGATAACAAACCACTCTTGTAGGAAAGAATGAGCCAGGGGCATCTTTAGCCTTTCATTAGGACTAATGTGGATGCTTGGCAGACATGTCAAGAGACATAAAGCAGAACCTCCTGTGTACAAGCAAGAGCCAGGGACAGTCCTGGAGTCGTGGAAGGCCTGATTCCAGTGTCTGATGCGTTGTTGTCCCTTGGAATGTTGCCTAATCATTTCCTTCCCACAGTAGAACTACTTTCACCTACCCTGTGCTTGGAACTGTTATGGATTATTCTGACCCTGTGGAGACTCAGCTAATCTGTGCTCCGCACACCTGCTTTCCCACCATTTGCACTCTGCTTTTGTAAAAGTATAAAAACCCTCACTTTGTCTCAGTGCATCATCCTGCAAGATGATGACTGCTCTGCTGCCATAATAAAAAAATTCAGTTCTGCACGACCTCATTTATTAATCCCCAACAAGGACCTGGTCCTCAGTGAGAACTTTCCTTGGGGAACAGGTCCAGGATTTGAGACTGATGGTATAAAAAGCAACAGTGAAAGGGAATGGGAACATCCCAGGACGCTCTAATGTTACATGTTCACTGCTTTGAATGTGACTTATCTGACTTGAATGAGAAAGCACAACAAAATATCACATCAATGTAGAGTTATGGCCAAGGGCTCTTTGACTCAGTATGGACTGCAAAAAGAGACTGCAAAGCGCTGCACGGTGAGACACCTGTCCTTTCTTATTCAAAAGGAAGATTTCTGCGGAATACTTGAGCTTTGCAGTTGTGTCAAGGGAAAAAAAAGATTCAGAGACTTGTAAGGATTCAGTGAATGAAATCAGAATCTATTGGGTGTATGCACCTCTAGTGACTGACAGGAAATTTACACTTCATAACTGCATTTGGAAAACATACAGGAAAGAAATACTTGGCTCCATGAATGAGGATTAAAAGATGACAAACCCCATAGAAATATTATGTTTTCCCCCACTCTATTGTCAGGCGAGGACAACATGCGGCCCTTGAGGCCAAGCAAACAGCCTTTGGTGGGTTCTGGCCACCACAGGATTGCCACTAAGGGGTTATCCCCTTCAGGTAGTAGACCCACTTGATCCCAGTCTCACTGCCTTCCCCAGGAGGGCAGCAGACAATCAGCTTGGAGGTGATGGGGGTTTTGCTGCCCGATGGGTTTCCTTCAAAGAAGACTGTGATGTTGTTGATCTTCTTGGGCCGTGTGGTGTCTATGGCGCGTACGGTGAAGGCCGGGTTCTCCACAATGTAGGAGAAGTTCACAGTGTGGAAGAAGATGTTCTTGAAAGGAATGATGATGTTGTACCCTGCTCGGATCAGGAAGGGCCCCTGGGGCTTGGGGGGCAGAGCCATGCCAAAGAGGGGGATGATGTATTCCCCGCCCATGAATGATGACAGAGTCAGGATGCCCTTGGTTTCACCCAGGTGGCTGGGCTCGAATAAGACCTCCACGCTGACTTCCGTGCCGCCCTGGGCTCCGGCGGCTGCACTGATAACTCTTTCTGTGTGGAAGTCTGGGCAGTCCGTCTGGAAGGGCAACAAAGGAATGGGTGTTTGGGTGAGGCTGGACAATTTATTAAGTCGGCTGCTCCAAGCTCACATACAGGGTATATATTGCCAGTTACTATCCCTCTTCTGCTACCAAGAAACAGAGGTAAACAGATGCCAACAACGTGCCCAAAGACACACGGCCAGATTATGTGGGCAGGGCGGTCCTTGGGCTCTGGTTCCTCTTTCTTCCCACGGGCATGGATGATGGAACATTCTGGCTCCTTGTGAACATGTTGGGCTAGTTCTGGACAAGTAGCTGTAGGGAGAAGTGAAAGGTGTCACTTCCACACTAGAGCCTTATGTACCCGTAACTGGGGTTGTTTCACCCTTCTGATGCTGGGCCTGGAAACATTGGAGATGATCGTTATTCTTGGGCTGAGCGGCATCTATGGTGTGTACATGGAAGGCCGGGTTCTCTCACAGTGTGTGTGATGGAAGTTCTTGAAAAGGATGGTTATGTTGTACCCAGCTTGGATCAGGAAGGGGCCCTGGGCTTGAGGAAGCAGAGCTATTCTGAAGAGGGAAGATGACGTATTCCCCACCTGTGATGAGGGGGTCAGGATGCCCTTGGTCTATGAAGGTAGCTGAAGTGGGGGTGATCCTTTGGCTGGGTCCCCGGGTGGCTGTGAGGGGCAGAGCCCCCTGTGCATCCTTACTGGACTAACAGCACATGTGAGGGCTCAACCTTCCCTTTTCCAACTGCCAAGCGCCTTGCCTAGCATAGCTTGCTGTCTCCTGACTGACAGGATGACCAGGAACCTGGGCCACTCTGAGGCTGAGGGCTCCTCTTTTCACCAGGCTCTCAGTCTTTGGACCTGTGGTCACTCCGCCTCTGGAACCATGAGCTGAAGAATCGTTTATTCTTTATACATGACCCCATCTGTGATAGCCAGGTATCGCAACAGACAATGGGCCAAGGCTGGGAAATTGTCTCCACGTAGTGATGAGCTTAGACAGCTTAAGTAAATTATTCATACAAAAAGTGGTGAAACCAGGAATCAAGTTCACATCCGACTTCCCACATCCCTTACTTGTGGCCACCAGGCTACACTGCCTCCCTTTATGGGCCCCTTAGAATGCTGTGGGAGGTAGAATTCTCCACCCATGCACTTGCTGGGTCAGGGTTGAAACAGAAACCTGTGCAGGAAGAACCTGGGCCTGGGGCTATCTGTGTCTAGCTGGGGGTTTCCAGGCTTAGATTCAGGCCCCCCCAAGGCGTTGTAGTGACCATGAGGCTTTCAGCTCTTGGCTTTTTTTTTCATCCCCTTTGGCCTCCGCTTTCCTGTGAGTTCAGACTTCCGGGGAGGGAGGGTGGGCGGAGAGTGGGGTGGGGGCCACTGACCTTGCACAAGTATTCTGTCTTCTGCCGTGTATAATTGATGAACTTGGCGAAGATGCTCTGACTGCTGCCAAGAACCGTCTGGAAGTGGACGGGCTTTTCTGGGGGCGCTGGCACTGCCTTCAAGTTGAGCTCGTACTGGTAGTAACCCAGATCGCTATTGTGCAAAGTCAGTCTCCCTGTGGTCTCTCCAGCTTTGAGGGGCTGGAATTCAAATGAGAATGTGCCCTGCATGAGAAGAGAAAGGCAGGGTGTCACACGGGGAGTCCGGCCCATCCTGTGCCACTCAGGGGCCTGTGAGACCTCACAGGGGGGTTAGTGGCAGATGTAATGCTTCACAGGCAAATCTTCACACTGCTCTCAAGCTGGGGACCCTTGGCCACCAAGGCCCCTTCTTCCTGCCCTGTGTGTCTGCTAGCCTTCCCTTGTCTAGTATGTTTATGTCACAAATTTCTTTGGCCTTGCAAGTGGGTACTGGATCCTCTCCTGGGCTCCACCCTGAGGGAGATGAGGAGGACCCTGTCAGCTGGAGGACTGAGGGCCAGCCAGCTCTTTCCTTGCTCATAGCCAGTCTCAGAACAGCTTCCTGGGTTGTGTGTGTGTGTGTGTGTGTGTGTGTATGGTGTGTGTGTGGGGGGGGTATGTGTGTGTGTATGTGTATGTGTGTCCATCCATGTCCTTCCTGTTACTGTCCGGACAGAATCAAACCAGGACCAAAGCTCAGGGTTAGTAACAGCAAAACAAGTGAAACAACTCAAATGCATCAAGGGTATGGAATTAGTTCAATAAATTTCAGTGGAATCATATAGAGCCACCGAGAAAGACTTCAGCTCTAAGCACCAAACTAAAAGTCATCTTTTAGTTTGCGTCATCTTCTAAATGGAGATTCCAGAAATGTATACGCAGTGTGAACTGATTTTTTGTCCACACATAAAGAGAAACGAGGATGTGAGCACGTGTGAAGGAACTTGCAAAGGTGTGGAAAGGGGTCTGGCGCTGCGCTGTGGCCGGGAAAGCTGCTGTGTGTCACGCTGCATCTCAGTCGGGCACCAGTTTGAGTTCCGGCTGCTGCACGTCCGATTTAGCTCTATGTCAGGGCTCCTGGAAAAGCAGGGCCAGGCGGTCCAAGTGCTTGGACACACGCACCCACACGAGACCTGGAAGAAGAATCTGGATCCTGGCTTTAGCATGGTACAGCCCTGTTGGTTACGGCCAGTCGGAGGGTGAACCAGCAGAAGGAAAAACTCTCTGTCTCTCCCTCTCTTTCTTTCTCTCCACAACCCAGCCTGTCAGATAAACCTTTTTATTTTAAAGCATGGAAAAATGGAACTAAATGCATGGAAAAGGGAAGTAAAACATAATCTTCCTTGTTTCAAAAATTCTAAAATCCAAGCGTATGAAGGGTCTTCAAAAATTTCATGAAAACTGGCTTTTTGGAAATGTATATTATGAAGAAAAATTGCATGTATTCCAAAAAAATTTATACTACAACAAACATGTTTCATTTCTACTGTTTTCCACCACTTTCTTAGATACCCTCATACACCAGATTGTTACAGTAATTAGGTTAGGATGGAGGAATTGGGACTGTGAGAACTTTCACTTTTTATTTTATACACTTTTGCACAGTTTATAGTTTGATTATAGTAGGTAGTTTTTAGAAAAAAATATTTTTCCTATTGAAAAATCTAGACTAAAAATGGTGTATTGGTGAGATTACATGTGTTTAACAGAAAAGAAGGTAGAATACAAATTTGGGTGATTTTGCCACAGTCAGAAAAATATCAGATGGGGCGCTGGCATTGTGGCAACAGCAGATGAAGCCATCGCCGGTGACACCAGATTCCCACCCAGGGGCTGGTTCCTGTCTTGGCTACTCCTCTTCTGAACCCAATGGCCTGGGAAAAGCAGCAGACGATGGCTCAGGTGTTTGGGCCCGGCCACCACTGTGGGAGACTTGGGTGGAGCTCCTGGCTGTTAGCATCTGCCTGATCCAGCACTGGCTGTTGTAGCCATCTGGTCAGTGAACCAGGGAATCAAAGATTCTCTCTCTGTAACTCTTTCAAATAAATTAACAGGGCCCGGCGGCGTGGCCTAGCAACTAAAGTCCTCACCTTGAACGCCCCGGGATCCCATATGGGCGCCGGTTCTAATCCCGGCAGCTCTGCTTCCCATCCAGCTCCCTGCTTGTGGCCTGGGAGCACAGTCGAGGACGGCCCAAAGCCTTGGGACCCTGCACCCATGTGGGAGACCCGGAGGAGGTTCCAGGTTCCCGGCATCGGATCGGCGCAGCACCGGCTGTTGTGGCTTACTTGGGGAGTGAATCATCGGACGGAAGATCTTCCTCTCTGTCTCTCCTCTCTGTATATCTGACTTTGTAATAAAAATAAATAAATCTTTAAAAAACCCAAAAAATTAACAAAAGAATTAAAAAGAATCAGATAGGGCCTGATGTGGTAGCCTAGTAGCTAAAGTCCTCACCTTACATGCACTGGGATCCCTTTTGGGCATCAGTTTGTATCCCGGAGGTCCCATTTCCCATCCAGCTCCCTGCTTGTGGCCTGGGAAAGCAGTCAAGGACGGCCCAAAGCCTTGGGACCCTGCATCTGCGTGGGAGACCTGGAAGAAAGTTCCAGGTTCCCGGCTTCAGATCAGCGCAGCACCGGCCATTGTGGCTGCTTGGGGAGTGAATCATCGTACGGAAGATATTCCTCTCTGCCTCTCCTCCTCTTTGTATATCTGATTTTCAAAAGTAAATAAATATTAAAAAAAAAAAAGAAAAAAGAAAAAGAATCAAGTAGGGCCCAGTGTGGTAGCCTCGTGGCTTAAAGTCCTTGTCTTGCATGTGCTGGGATCCCATATGGGCGCTGGTTCTAATCCTGGCAGCCCTGATTCCCATCTGGCACTCTGCCTGTGGCCTGGGAAGGCAGTGGAGGACGGCCCAAGGCCTTGGGACCCTGCACCTGTGTGCACAGCCCGGAGGAGGCTCCCAGCTCCTGGCTTCAGATCGGCTCATCTCTGGCTGCTGTGGCCACCTGGGGAATGAATCAGCGGATGGAGGCTCTTTCTCTCTTTTTCCTCCTCTCCGTATATCTGACTTTCGAATAAAAAAGAAATAAATTTTGTTAAAAAAGAATCAGATAACATGGACAAATGTATAAACACATACAAGAAGACGTTAAAAAATTATTAGCTTATAACACAAGAAATGTACTCAATAATAAAAAATTGACTTAGAGAAGATCATAGTTATGTCATGCCAAACAATCAAGGATAAAAGCATTCTTATATTCCACAAGTGACAGTGGAACAACAATGAAAAGAGAAAGAAAAAAAGTGAGTGCCAATGCCCCTCTTAAACATAGTTATCAAAAAAACAATAAAATATTTTCTGCTTTAATCCAGCGGTATAATAAAGGTTAGGTCCAGGTTGGGTTCATTCTATGAATGCAATGTCGGCTTTGAGAAAGCAACCAGCCAGTCACCATTCTGACAGGACAACCATATATGCATTTCAATAGATGCAGTAACAGTAGCTGGCGACTCAACAAGCATTCACCGTATTTAAAAATCTTATGAACACAAATGAGAACAGATGCTATGCATTCCACTGGTACAGTTCCAAGGAAAAGAAGAAAGCTCTCAGCAAACTAAGAATACAAGGGGATGGTGTTAATCTGGTAATAAGAAACCTAAAGCAAATAACGTACTTAATGAGCCTTCGAATGTTTTTCTTTCAAGTTCAGGAGCAAGAGAACAATTCCTCCTGTTGCCATTCTTCACTGTTCTGGAGCTTCTATATGGTACCATGAGGCATCGAAAGGAAGTTAAAGGAAAATACTCAGAAAGAATAAAACAAAATTGAAATTATTTCAGACTGTATACCTGTGCATGCAGGAAATTCAATAATCTATGATTAAAGACACTAAGTGAATTTTATAAGATGGGTACAAAGTTAGTATATAAAAATCAATTATATATATATATTTTTATTGATTACATTGCATTATGTGACACAGTTTTATAGGTACTGGGAAATATCTCTATTACTCTGTGAAGAAGATGGAAATTTATACGAATATCATGTATAATAGTATGAAAATATACACATTTTAACAAGAAAATGAAAAGATTCCTGAGGGAAACTAAAGAAGAATGAAATAAGTGGAGATTCCCTTATGGATTGGAATCTCAATATTTTAAATATCCAAATTGATCCTTGGACAGACAGGTTCAAGATGAACCCTAATCCACCACGTCTCCTCCCATAGTTCCTTCCCACACTGTACCAGGATTGTTCCATGTGGTCACTACCACATGGCCAAAGAGGTGTCACGTCCCTTCAGAGGTTAGGTAGCCAAAGACTGTGGCTTCTCACTTCTGCACTCTTCTTCCTGTGGTCTGTCTGTCTGTCTGTCTGTCTCTCTCTCTCTCTCCCCCTCCCTCCCTCTCTCTCTCTTAGACCTTCCCCATCAGGGGATGGCAGCTCTAGGGAGAACGTGGGGAGGCAGTGAAGCCTTCAGCCAACAGCCAGCAATCAACAATCACGTGAGTTTGGATCCAGATCACCTGCCCCAGTCGGCTTGGTGCAATAGTCTGGGATGATTTATACTGACTGGGAAAAAGCCTTTTATTAATATCACACATAAAATGCCAGTCCTGGTTTTCAGCAGGTAGCAGCAGTATAGTTTGGAATCTCCCCAAATCTCCCCACAAAACACACAGATCAACTAGGTTAACAGCAGCAAGAACCCGTGGCCAATAGCTGTAACAAAACTCAATGAGAAAGTTAACCTTTTGGACCTCCACATGAGTGGGGAAGGCCAAACCACTCATGGCTGTGGGGCTCATGCCCTCAGCTCCTCCACGGCAGGTTGTAAAAGGAAGGCAAGGACACAGGGGCCCCAACAGCCAGAGAAGCTGGACACCACCCTTGGATTGAGCAGTGCCCTCTAGTCAGACAATCTGACAACAGCAGCCGAAGCTGGAATGCACTAAGTTTATGGGAGTTCATTGTTGCTTGCAAACTACCACACTGAGGCGAGACGATATGGGGCAGCAGAGGCTGTCTGAATTCTCAAAACCAAGAGCTCGAGGCGCCCTTCTAAGAGAACTCTGCCTGAAGGTGAAGCTAGGAAAGCAAAATCTACGTGACTGCAACAGATACACTGGGAAGCTAAAACCCAGAGAAAACGGGCAGCCGAGCAAACAAACTGTAAAAGCTCCTCCTTATTTGATTTTGATTTTTACAGGGGCAGGGAAAAAGCTCATGGGAGCAATGGCAAAGTGAAGCTACACCAGGAAGTTATGGCTAGAAAACAAAAAGAAAAAAAGAAAATGCAAGACAGCCGATAGCAAGAATACTTTGTAGTATATAGCTGAACTAGGTCAGTATTCACATTAAGTATAAATGATGTAGGTGCTTCAGTGAGAGACCAAATGTGAGGAAAAAAAAGCCATGAGGCAATGTTGACAGATGAGATGAAAATCCGTCTCACCTAAGAGTGTGTAGAAGAGAGATGCTGAAATCATAAGGATCCAGAAAGGTAGGAAGTATGAGGCTCAAAAACATACATCTGCAGACACCAACCAGAAAAAAGCTGCATTAATATTAGACAAAATGGACTTTCACTAGAAAACCACTAATTTTAACTGGAACAGCTTCAAAGTGTGTAAAGCAAAAGGTGACAAACTACGGGAGAAACAGATAAACTCACAATCATGGCGGCACACGGGTCAGTCTTTCTTTTTAATTTTTTAAATTGGAAAGTCAGGTATACAGGGAGGAGGAGAGACAGAGAGAAAGATCTCCCATCCGTTGATTCACTCCCTGAGTGACTGAAATGGCTGGAGCCTGGAGCCTCTTCCAGGTCTCCCACACGGGTACAGGGTCCCAAGGCTTTGAATCATCCTCGACTGCTTTCCCAGTCACAAGCAGGGAGCTGGAAGGGAAGCAGGGCTGCTGGGATGTAAACCAGTGCCCATATAGGATCCTAGAACATTCAAGGCAAGGACTTTAGTTGCTAGGCTACCATGCTAGGCCTTGGGGGTCAGTCTTTAGTTTAACCTTTCCTGGATTCAGTTACCTGTGGTTAGCCATGGTCTGAAAACACTCCTCGGAAATTTCCAGAAACAAACAATTCATCAGTTAGAAAATGTGTAGCACTCTGAGCATCATGTTGAAACCCTGCAGTGTCCTGCTCTGCTGCAACAGAGCAGGTCATCCCTCTGTCTGGTATATCCACACAACACATGCTACTCACCCACTAGTCACTTAGTTGACAGCTCAGTCAGCAGACCAGTTGTTATGCTATCATAGTGCTTGCATCGATGTCACCCTTATTTTACTTATGGGTCCCAGAGCGTGTGAGCAGAGAAGTAACAGAGGACCAGGGCATAGGTGATGGAAGGACATATCAACTCTCGTACTGTGTGGCAATTCTGAATGCTAGTTCACTATTTCAGGCCTTGGGATGACTGTGGCTCATTCCAACAGGGGTCAGAGGTTTCTGGAGGATGCTTCCTGAAGCAGCATGTGAGTGCAGGTATGTACACTGGACACTTACATAGCCGGCTTCCCTTTTCATCATGTATGTTCTTTGCTAGTCTTACAACTAGCACCTGTCTTCCTCCCACCAAAAAAACAAAGCAAGCAACCAACCAACTTTGGCTTGAATGAGACAAACAAATACTAAAGACAAGGCTCATAACAAAGTTGTCTACTTTGGCCAAACTATGTGCCCCTGGTTTGGCCAGGCTTGTACCTCAGAGTTGGCGGGCACGGAGAACTGGGAGGGCAGGCTGATGTCGGGTACCCGGCATTCGGTGGCGAAGGTCACAGAGTAGGGCAGGGGGTTTTCCACCTTGATGGAAGTTGTGGCACTCTGCCGGACCGGGCTCGTCATCTCGAGGGCCTTGATGATACCGGACGGGGTGACCCTGAAACTCACCATGTAGTACAGGAACTCATTGGTCACCTCGTTTCGGAAGATCACCTGCATTCCCAGGGAAAAGGGAGAGGGAGGGTAGGATTAGACAACGGACTTCTGCACACTTTCAGAAGCTCCTTCTCTGTTGGCCCTGCCTGGAAGATGGAGCCTGAGAAACAGGTGACATGGCTCTCCCAGCCCCTCTGCGTCCCGGCCCGCTAGCCTTTCTCTGAGGCACTTTGGTCTGACTCTTCAAAGTGGGAGATGATGAAAAGCCTGGGCTTGCATGAGATGGTGGAACAGAGCAGTGTCCAGTGCCAGCGAGCCCTCCTGTCTCCAGTGGGGACCGTGAGAAGAAGCAAGCCTCAGGAAGCTCAAGTTGGGGTACGCTTTATTCCTCCCATTCCTATTGCTGCTAAAACAGTTTCCAAAACCACCATACCAAACTGGGACTAATAAGTAATTTTTTTCTTTTCATTGAGCTGCAAATTCCCTTTTATGGTTTTTGCCTTTCCCACCTCCCTTCAGATGCTTCATGATTCCTTGATTCTCAGATTTTCTTTAGAATCTTGGCTGTGAACGTGGGTCTGAGGAGGGTTGTTTGTGGGACTGGCGTGCCACGTGTCTTTGGTGGTTTTTGCCAGTGTCCCTTCTGTGTGTGCACGTGTTTCTAGATAGTCTTACCTCCCCCCCACTTTAAGATCTCTCTCCTGTCAATTTCAGCGCAGCAGTGGCTTCAACTACTACCTGAGCGATGGTCCTCCCACAGGTTGTCTTTAGCCTTGATCTTCCCCAAGAGCTGATCTGCGTGTACTCCTTTCTCTTAAAACACGTACCTCATCTGGTGAGTTTATACACCTGCTCCAGTTACCTGAGTAATGGCCCTCTCCCTCCTCCACTAGACTGTGTTGCATGACATAAGATGCTGTCTGATTTTTGGCCAGGGTTGTGTTACCAACACTTAGTATGCAGTACAGGGCATACATGTTCAATAGGTGCTTGCTGAACAAGAATGAATTCGGTGAGATGGTTGTGCCTGGCAGCAGGGACTGTGGGAGGCTACCTGTTGCTTCCTGATGTTGGCCTCACCCACCTTGGGGCAAAACCTCCAGGGGTCTAGGGCTGTGGTTCTGACCCCTAGATACCTTTGCACTGTACAGCCCCTCCTTGTGGGAAAAGAAGTTGAGTTTGTAGTCTTTCTTGGAGCCGGACAGTACGTCGATGTAATCGAGGCCCTTCATTGTGATACTGAGGTCTGGCTTCTCTGGCTTGATTATTTCCACAATGACTCGGAATCTGGGGTGGCACAGGCATGTGACAAAGGGAGACAGGAAGTTAGGGGTGTTTGCCCAAAGGAAGGAAAGAAGGGAGGGAAGGTTCCACCTGAACCCTGGCATTAGTGGAGAGCGCATGGATCCAGGGCTGTGGCCTGCGATCACTCACAAAGCTGGTCACTGATTTACTGACCACTTCTTGCACGTTGGGTACTGAGTGAGCGCTCTCCATGGGCTGCAGGGATTTCATCCTCGTGGGTCTCCACTGGCACTAGTATTTCTACTCTGCCTTATTAACCAGGGGACAGAAACTAAAGGAGGGAAGATCAGACACGCAGGTGGCAGGACTTGTTGGCAGAACTACGATACAGACTTAGATGGTAGCCTTTCTCCTCTTCGCTAGGCCAGTGGCCTTCAGTAGGTCACTCCTTGTCAGCCACTCCCTGGGTCCTTCCATGTAACAGAAAGTGCCTGGGTTGTGTAGTCTCGAGCTCCTCCTGTCCTTTCAGTCCACTCTCTTCCCAAGGTAAGAACCCAAGCGGCTTAGGACAGAGCACTTAGTAGTCACAGTGGTAGTGAGACCTAACATGCACTGGGCACTGATCTTTTGTCAGGTCTTGTTCCAAGAGATTTATCATGGTACTGAGTAGGGGGATCTCCCCAGAGGCATGGGGTTCAGGAAGTGCAGGGCCTCCTCAGGAGCTCTGTCAGCCACCCACACCCCAACATCCCCTGGAGGTGCTGGGAAGCCCAGACTGAATGGTGGAAGCTCTCTGTCTCCATCTCTGACCCCACCAGCTCCTCACCTCTGGGGTTTGTTCAGCCAGTTGGTGATTGGCAGGAGCTCAGTGTAGGGTGTCTTACAGGGTACCTCACGGAAGATGTTGGCCACGGCTTTGGGGAGTTCAGTGGTCCCATGCAGAGCATACAGCCAGCCAGTCCCATCCGGGAGGGGGAAGAAGAGGGTACCCTAAGGGGAAGAACTATGATCAGAATAACACAGGTGGTCCTTCATTAGGTGTCCATAGTGGGCACACAAGCTTAATGGTAATCCACATAAAGGCATGGTGCTTTGGGACAAGTATGGTAATATGTTTCAAGAGTCATAAAAATGTCCACAGGTATTTGGACCAGGAATCCCACCATGGGAACTTACTGAAAAAAATGCATATCTATGAATGAAATCCCTTACCATATTGAAGAAAATGTGGCAATGGACATTCAACTACAGATAAATGTTAAGTAAGTCATGGAATTCTGACTCAACCAAATATTAGGCTGTATTTAAAAATGGTCATGACCCCTTTACAAAATTGTTTATGATAGTCATCGCGATGTTACTGATGCAATTAAGCTATGTGGGAATCACTTTGCTGCTTGGTTCAGGGCTCCACCTCAGAACCGAGCTCTTGGTTTTAACAAGAGAATTATGAAATGTATGGATGAAGGGAAGCCCCAACTGGGTAATGTTCACAAATTGCCATTGTTCCAACATTACCTGGGAGTTCCCACCTCCCACCCCGTTCTAATATACTCTCAGTTCTGAGCTCCCAAACTCTTCTCCAACATCTCTCCCATACTCACTTCATCCAATTGATGGGGAGTGGGGTGTCAGCCTACCTGGTGCTTGCGGTTCTCCAAGTTCATGTTGCGGGGCCGGTAGGTGATCTCATAGGGCTTGTTTTGTTGATGGGCCTCCAGCGTGATGAATTCAGGCCCTTCCCAGTGCTCCCCCTCAAAGATGGGGTGCAGATTCCAAGTCTGGTTGGTGCGGTTTGACAGCAGGATGGTTTGGGTGTGCTTGGAGCGTACCTGGCAGGTGAAGTTCACCACCTGGAAGAAAATGGGCACCTCATCTTCTGTGGCACTTCCTGGGCAGTCTGAGTCAGAAGTCTAGCACGCATGGCCGGGAAGGCTTCCCATCAAGAGTTTCAATTGATCATTTACTTTTCCTTTCATTTATTCAACAAATATTTATTGGGTTCCTTCTACATTCTAAGCATTGTTCATTGGTGATGGAGAGTCAGCAATGAACAAAAATAACTGAAAGTATTACCCTCAAAGAAAGGGTACTTTAGCGGAGACAAGATAAACAAAAAACAACTGAATAAGTTAAACACAGAATCTGGAGCGTAGGAATAAAGGATATAGAGTGCACTGAAGCAGACCAAGGGCATAGCGAATTCCAGATGAGTAGTGGGCTCAGAATTTCAAATAGTGTGATAGAAGAAGGCCTCTTGGAGAATATGTGCTTAATTAAAGATCAACAAGGATGGCATCAGTGGAGACTCGGGTGAAAAGAATCCCCAACAGAGAAGGTGGAGAAGGCAGAGGTCCTGCCTTTGGACAAGGCACCAGGTGAGCAGGGTGGTGAGCATGATGGGGGGGGGGTGGGACTAAAGTAGCAGGAACCAAGAGTGCACAGGGATTTCAGAGTCATGGTAAAGACTTCTTTTTCTTTCTAATTAAATAGGATGACACAGAAAGGTTTGAGAAGTGATCTGACTTGATCTAGAATCTCTCTGGATGCTTACAGGTAGCAGAAGATAGAGGTCAATTAGAAGACACACCAGAAAAGGTTGGGGGGGGGTATCATGGTGATCTGGGTGACACTAGTAGCACCAGAACAGTGGGAAGTGGTTATATTCCAGCTGTACTGTCTTCAGAATACAACCCTTCATTCAGCCAGCTGGCTTTTCTGATGCATGGAGTCACAGATGCCAAGTAGAAGACTCCAGAACGAAATCCAGACTTCCAGCCACAGCGCCAGAAAGATGGAGATGCCACTGAGAAAGGGTTGAATGTGGGAGAAAGAAGTTTGGGGAAGAGATCAGGAGAGCTGCCTGTTAGTCAAGTAGAAAGTGGAGTTTACAAAGTCAGAGTTCAATAGAAAAGTTCAGTTGTCAGTACAGTGAAGTTTTTTTTTTTTTTTTTTTAAATCCCAGGTACGATAAGGAAGAAGTAGGTTGCATTTAGGAAGAAGAACTCTAAGGACTGATGGATGCGTTTCCATGTGAAGGGAGACTGTGAAGAGGTGAGTGGGGTGGTCAGCGAGGGAGGCAGAACCCAGGGGAGTGTGCGGGTCCTGGAGGCAAGTGTGGGGGCAGGAGAGACTGGTTCATGTCCAGTGCTTGTCACAGGCCAAGTGAGAGGGAAGGGGACAGCCAGCTTGGGTTTAGCCACAAAGGCAGTGTGGTGTTTTTGTAAAGACAGTAAGATAGGTCACTGGACAAGATCAATTCATTTTGGACAAAAGGACAAAAGTAACTCACATGATAAAGAGTTCTCTTTTTACCATAAGGTTCTGGAAAAGTTGGATAACCATATGTATACAAAAAAGGTGGATTCTTACATATACTGGGTGCAAAAATGAACAAGAGCTAAATGTAAAGCATGTACACAGGACAGATGGAGCAATATAGAACAAAGAACTAAATGAACAATAGCAGATTGATAACAAAACCTTGAGTAAAGAACATGGCGCAGAAAGGACCTGGATGATGCTCAGCATTTGACATCATCAGAAGGGTGCTGAATGTGAACAACCCTAGGCAGCCATCACTCAAGACTTTCTAGAACTGAATGTGTTGGCAAGGATGTGGAGCAAGTGGGAATATGTCAATCATTGCTATGAAAATGGAAAAATGATTCAAACACTTCAGAAAACAGCCTGACTGCATCTTGAAAAGGCAGGCACACACTCATCGTAGGACTCTGCCATCCACCTCCAGGCAGAAGGTTTACTCGAGAAAACAGAAAGCATGTGTGTTTGTGCTTTTTCATATATGTCTGGGGTTGGACTGATTTCATTCACATGGCATTCTTGAACCATCATTATAGAGACTTGGTGTCATTTGTTACTGCTAAGCAGTATTGCCAGGTAATACAAGTGAGTTAACAGCAATGGGGCTAGTTAACCCTTTACTTCACAAATCTTGGTATTGGAATGTTACCTAGAACGGACATCAATGCAGGCTCAGTTGAGAAATTAATAACTGAGTTGATTTCTGAAGAACCAATAGGAGTGAACCAAATGAACAGAGAAGAGAGAACATTCCAGCCTGTTCCAAGAACCTCTACTGGGTGGGAACAGGTCTGACCGCTAGATGCCTGTTCTTAGGGCTGAGGTTCCTGGTCTGGCTCCTACTGCCACTGGTGCCCTCTGGGGAGCGCCTTCTCACCTCCTTGACTGCAGGTGGTCCTACACAGAGGCCGGACAGGGTGAGACTCAGAGGGGTGCCGCCCTGGATGAAGCATAGCAAGTTTTTGTAGAGGCTCTCCTTCCCCAGCTCGGTAGGATGGTAGGTCACTTCGAAAGACACATCTGAGCCCGCGGTGATATAGCCTTCTTCTGGGCTGATGGAGAAGTGAGGCTCAAAGTTTTTGGTGTCCCATTTAAACCTTTTCCAAGACAAAGGAAGATAAGAAAAGCAGCTTACTAATGTTCTGAGTGTGTCATCCTGTTACGGAGAGTAAAAAGACTGGCTGGGCTGTCAACTGAGAGGCTGTGCCCTTGGATGCTGCCTGAGACCCGGGAGGAGGTGGTCAGCTAGCACAGGCAGGCGTTGAACATGAGTCAAAGTCACTCTCTGGGTGAGGTGCTTTGGATTCTTCTCAGAGTTGAGGCAGGGTGGTGAGTGGCCACGCCTTATCTTGTTACCCACCAGGGGCGCACCAGGAAACAAAGACAAGACACACACACGTGTATTCCCAAGGCTATACAGGAGCAAGCTGGTGGGGCCGGGCCCAGGAGGCCCTCAGTTCTGATTCTGGGTGGTGACAATCTCTCCATGAGAGAGCTATGCCTGTTCCTGGTGGCATCAGGACCCACTGGTCCTGTGGGGTCATTTCTCTGTGGGTGGACACTTGGTCCAGGCAGGAGGCAGTGGATGACAACTGCAGAACGGCACCTCTGGTTACCAGGGCCATAGCATCCCACCCCTCAGGATGACAGGTGTCCCTGGTGTGTGCAATGCCCAGCCTACATGGATGGTTGTGTCAGCCTATGACTGGGTAACCAGGAGGAGATATCTGTGACAATGGGTGTCTGCAGACACACACCTGGGTCCTAAGCTCATCCTTCACTTCCAGGTTGTGTGCTTTTGGCCAAGTTATCTAACTTTTTTGGGCCTCAGTTTTGTCTGTGAGATGACGACTCAGCACCTATCTTAGATAGTCCCAGGATAACTGAACGGCTGTCCAAATCAGGACCACTCCATGCCACACCTGCACATGGCTGCTGTGTGTGTAGTTTTGCAAAAGTGACTTAATCTCTTTGTACCTTAACCTCATCTGTCCAGTGGGTCTCTGGCAGTCTTAGTTTGGCAGAGTTGCTGCTAGGATCCACTGAGGTGAGTCGTGTATAGGGCCTAAAACAAAGGCACTGAGCTAGCGTTTATGATCTTAGTGATTGTAGCAGCAATTGCCCTGGTGAGGCCATTTCTAGGGCATCATGAGGGAAGGAGAGAATGGAGAAGTGAGAGGAGAGAAGCCACTTCTTAAGTGACTACACTTGTAAAAACAAGCACACAGCCCAGGAACCACCCAGGGACTGAGGTCTTGGTCTCAGCCTTGGGCTAGAAAGCCATGACTCCCCTACCTGGCACCCACGTCACCCGTGTTCAACATGAGGATGCGGCGTGTGGCTTGCGTCTGGTATACAACCGGTCCAAAGGGAAGATGCTCCTGGTCCAGGGAGATCTCCAGGGCCTGGCAGCAGCCGCTGAGCAGAAAGAGGGGGCGCAGGAGCCCCATGCACTCCATGAACACCTCCTCGGAGAAAGGGGGCACGCGCTTCTTTGGGGCAAAGGTGACTTCCAGCTTGCAGACCTCTTTGGGCCTCAGGGTGATGTTCTGGAAGGGTACCAAGGTGATGACCTGAACAAAACAAAGAGACAGGGTGGCTCTTAGAGCCTCGGCTTGGCGAGGTCTAGCTGCAGGAGCTGAATGCATACAGGGGTTAGATCTCATCTCCTACTCACCCAACAGCTGTGTGATCTGTGTGTGGCTACCTTAATCTTCCAGCAACTGGGCTGCATGAAGACGCATCATCCAGGACACCCAGTGGGCAGTTGAGAAGCACTAAGTAAGTCCCTTCCTTGCTAACTTTCTGTGGGTCTTTGATTCTCCCCCTTCCTCCCAAATAAGTGAAACCATAGCAGGGAACTGGAAAGACCCAGAATTCTGGAGTTTCTGCCTGGAGTTGCCTATGTCAGATTTCTGTGTGATTAAATTTTTTTTAAAGTTATTTTACTTGAAGGTCAGAGTTGCTGAGAGACAGAGATAAAGAAACAGAGAGAGAGAAAATTTTCTTTTCTTTCTTTTAGAAGAGATTCATTTATTTTTATTGGAAAGGCAGATATACAGACAGAAGGAGAGACAGAGAGATCCTCCATCTGCTGCTCTACTCCCCAAGTGGCTGCAGTAGCCAGAGCTTAGCTGACCTGAAGCCAGGAACCAGAAGCCTCTTCCCAGTCTCCCATGTGGGTGCAGGGTCCCAAGGCTTTGGACCATCCTCTACTGCTTTCCCAGGCCACAAGCAGGGAGCTGGATGGGAAGTAGAGTAGCTAGAACATGAACTGGTGCCCATATAGGATCCTGGTGTATGCAAGGCAAGGACTTTAGCTACTAGGCTACTGTGCCAAGCCCAAGATAAAGTTTTCTATTCACTGGTTCACTCCTCAAATGGGCACAATGGCCAGAGCTCAGTCAATCTGAAGCTGGAATCCAGGAGCTTCTTTTGCGTCTCCCACAGGGGTGTAGGGTTCCAAGGCATTGAGCCATCCTTCACTTTCCCAAGATATAAGTAGGGAGCCACATCAAAAGTAGAGCAGCCAAGACTAAAACTGGTGCCCACATGGGCTGCCAGTGTCACAGGTGATGATTAGCCTGATACACCACTGCACAGATTTATCTGTGTGATTGTTAAAAAACAGATTCCTGGATCTGGCCCAGGTCCGCTGAATAATCCCAGTCTCTGTGGGAGAACTCTGGACCTGTGGTTTTGGAAGTTCCCCAGGTGACCCCTGTATCTTCAAGTCCAAGAACCACGGCGCACATTCATCTGGCTTTCTCTACCCTCCTAGTCCAACTGAAGCCCAAACCCAGAGAGGCTTTGAGGAAGCCACCTCCCTTTCTGTCCTTCCGCTCCCTGTGGCACTGGGTTCTGGAAGTCATCCATGAGCAGCAGGGCGTGAGATAAGGGGCTCTGGAAGTGTGGCAGAAAAGGATGCTGTGAGGTGTCGGGAGCGGGTCTCCAGCAGTGATGCCAGCTTGGGCCACTCAGCTGGTGGGGCCAAGCCACCATGGGGCCTGGCACTTGGGAGCCTGGGACTTCGATCTGGATTAATGTTAAGGAAAGGGAAGCAACGTAGCCTTCTGACTGGATGGTGAGGGCAGCAGCAGAGGGCCCGGAGTGAGATGCAGGGGGGGATGGTTCTCTGCTCTGGGTGGCCTCTCTGAGCTGATTTCCCTGCATCCTACACTCCCCAGATGGTCAGCCTGGGACAGCCCACTCGGTCCTCTCTGCACTGTGATCCCTGCTCTGGATTCATTTCCTGCCTCTGGAATGTCTTTTCTTTCTCCCTTCCCTTTTCTTTGCTTCCCGTCACTTCCCATTTCCTTTCTCTTCTACTTCTCTTTCTTCTCCCCTTTTATTTTCTCTCTCCTTCTTTTTACTTCTTTTCTCTTCCTTCCCCTCCCTCCTTCCCTCCCTCTTTCCCTTCCTTCCTTCCTCTCTCTCTGTCTCTCTCTCTCCTCTTTCCCTCCCTCCCTTTCTTTCAGATTTATTTTTATTGGAAAGGCAGTAACACAAAGAAAAACATCTTCCATCTGACAGTTTGTTCCCACCCTTGGGACATAACACATCGGGTCCATCTTCAAAGGGTACCCAAGTACCAAGGATGGCCTGATGGGCAGCTGAGTTTCTCTGTCCAGGGACCTTGAGGACACAGACATAGCAGCGAATGTGGGAGTGTGATGTGGGACAGCTGTTCAGGGGACAGATGGATGATGTGTACAGGAACATGGTTCTCCTTTGACCTAATGGACTCACATTCAAGGATTCCCTGCAAGCAGACGGTCATGGATGCATATGTATGGTGAGCTACATGGATGTTACTGTGTTGTTTACAGTATCTCCTTGGGTGAGCTGAAACAGGGTTGGTCCCTTTCCAAAGCACCAACCTTGGGTTCCTGGAGCTCTGGAATGGAGAATAGGACTGACTGGCTGAACGTGACTTGAGTGAGGCTGTTGTTCATGATGGAAACGGTTTTCTTCACAGTCTGTCCTGGCAGGACAGCTCCCAGTTTCACAATCCTATTGGCTGGATCAAGGACTGAAATCTGAGGAATGAGAGAGAGGGGGCGGAGAGAGAGAGAAGGTTTAATTGGGTCCAGTGCCATGGCATAGCGAGCTAATCCTCTGCCTGTGGTGCTGGTATCCCATGTGGGCACCTTTTGAGTTCTGGATGCTCCACTTCTGATCCAGCTCCCTGCTGATGGCCTGGGAAAGCAGTAGAAGATGGCCTAAGGCCAGAGACGAGTAAGAAGCTCCTGACTACTAGCTTCAGATTGGCCCAGCTCTGGCCATTGTGTCCATTTAGGGAGTGAACCAGTGGATGGAAGATCTCTCTCTACGTCTCCATTTCTCTCTGTTAACTGTGCCTTTCAAATGAAAATAAATATTTTTTTAAAGTGTTAGTAACAAACTGAAATATTATGATAGCCCCCCCCCTCGATGGTTAGGCAGTGGTGGTTTTCTCTCTCTCAGCATCTGATTTCTTCACATTAGATGGGTTTTCATTCACAATGAAAATGAAGTGCCTGCAGAACCATTAACAATGCAAACTGGGTTGAGGGAAAAGGCATTTAGTCTAGCAGTTGAAGTGCCAATACCTCACCCTGGAGTGCCTGAGTGGGACCCCAGCCTGGGCTCCTGCCATCAGCCTCCTGCCCACGCACACTCTGGCAGGCAGCAGTGATGGCTCCATTACCTGGGTTCTGGCCATCCACATGGGAGACCTGGGTTAGGTTTCTAGCCTCTGGCTCTGGCATGGGCCAGCAACAGTTGTTGTGGGCATTTGGGGAATTAACCAGCAAATGTCAACTTTCTGTCTCTGCTTGTCAAATTAAAAAAAAAAAAAAAAACCAAACCAAATCCCATAATGGGTCTGGGTGGTGTAAAGGTGAAACTTAGGGTAAGGCTGAAGCTAGACTGGGGGTTCAGGGAAGCCTTCCTGAAGACGGCAGGTTCTCATGGAGGGCAGAAGAGAGGCAGGGCTTGTCAGTTTGAGGCAGGGTGGGGAGCACCCCAGGACAAGGAGTCAATCTGTGGCAATGCTCTGAGCCAGGGAAGCGGTCGGCCCAGGCCAGATAAAAACCTCCCTGAAACATGAGAGGACCTAGGAACAAAGGTGGGCAGCTGGAAAGGATCTTTTCCTTTCCACTTGGTCAAATGTGACTCTGGGCTTTGTGGTTGGCCAGACTGCTAATCAATACAAGCATTAAGGGAAGACCTCTGAAACTTACGTCTGTGTCTCTTGCCTCAGTAAAGGTTGCCTATTAAGCCTATAAACAAACGTGCCCTACCCTAATGTGATAGGACAAGGATGTGCTGGAATTGTCGGACCTGACTGTCCACCTTCTCTGGGGAGAGTGCTGCTCTGGCACCTGTGATTCTGTGTGTACTTTGGCACACGGAAGTGAGGTGCTGAACAAGAGAGGTGATTCGCTTGGATCTGACACTTCTCCCATTTGTTATGGGAGGGCATCATCATGGTATGGGTCTGTTCACCGAGCCTGGGGGCGCAGAGTGGTCTGTGGGTAACTGTGGGCAAAAGAGGCTAGAAAGGGCAAGGAGGGTCCCAACCCCAAGTTTTCCCCATCTGCTTCTTACCTTCAGTTCGGTGCCTTTCCCTTTGATTTCAACTGTTTGTTGTGAGAGTCCATTAATTTCAAAGGGGATGAGTTCCCGGTAGTTGATGCATTCTCTGGGATAAAAGATGATTGGAATCTCAAGTGTCTTTCCTGGCTTGACCACGTCCACGTGGAAGTTCACCTCGAGGTGGGTCGTATTGGTGTATAAACAGTCTATGCTGCAGAAAATCAAGGGCAAGGTGTGTAAGACTGGACAAGGCTGACCCAGGACTGGCTCTGTTCCCGTCTCTCTGGGCTGGGTACTGCTGCCCTTCCTGTCCTCTGGGCTTGACTTAAAGCAGTCATTTAATTGGTGATGGTATGGGGAGGGTGGGGCTCAGCAAAAGATCCAGCCATCCCCTCATAGGCACAACTGCATTCTTTCCCTCAAATCATGTCCTAAGAGTGGGGCAAAATTGAGTCCTGAGACCCCAAGTGTTCTGTTTCTTGATAAACCAGCTCATGGTTTTGTACCTCTTCATCAGAGGTGCTTCCAGAAGCAATTGACTGGCTAAGTGCTGTGGAGAAGAGCAGGATGTGTTCTAGAGTAAGACAGGAGAGAGGGGCCAGGCTCCATCTGCTAGCTTGCCACGACCTTGGAGAAGTCACCCAGCCCATGTGGGTCTCTCCTCTGGGGAGTGTGATGGCTGCCCACAGTTGTGAGAGGGAGTGAGCAAAGCAGCCATGCAGCAGGGCACAGAGGAGACATTCCACAGAGGCGAGCAGTTACTATCACCACCATTAGCACTACTACTACAACTAGTTGCTTGACCAGAAAGGATCCTGCAAGATCATGTCTGTCTCACTTCTCTGTCAAGTAGTAAGACCCTTAGGCCTCTTCATAGCAACATTTTCACATCTCCTTTCCGGGAGTGTAGCAAAGGAGTCTGGTTAGGCCAAGGAATAGACTCAACACTTTAAAGTAGGGCTGAGAGGACATCAAATTACATGAAAAAAAAAGTATAAACAGATTTTAAAAGAAATTTTACTTATGAGAGAGAGAGAGATCAGAGAGAGATCAGAGAGAGAAATCAGAGAATGTCACATCTACAGATTAATTTTTAAATGCCTACAATGAGTGGGGCTGGGCCAGGATAAACTGGGATCCAGGAAGCCAATCCAGGCCACCCATGTGAGTGGGAGGAATAGAATCACTGGAGACAACATCATCCACCAGCTCCCAGGAGGTGCCTTAGAAAGAAACTGAAATAGCGATTGGAGCTGGGTGTTGGATCCAAGTACTCCAACAGGGCATGTGTGTCCTAACTGACACCTTAACTGCTGGGCCAAATGCCTGCCTCTGATTTTTTAATCAGTATTTAAAATCATGTGACACTCTCAGAATTACCACTTAGGATAACAACAACTACAATAGTAACAGCTGCACTAGCAGTAGCTAACAATAACTGGTTTGGCTATGTTCCAGGTACTATTCTAAACACTGTTTCTAGAATCAATTTGATCCTCCTAACAATCCCTACATGGGAGGTACTTTCATGATCACTCATTTAGGCAAGAGAACAGAGGCAAAGAGAGTCTTAAAAATTTGCCCAAAACCACACATGGAGAAAAGACCTACAATGTGAACTTAGACCTGAGTTACCCAAAATGGTAGCCTCTTGACACTGTTCAAAGTCAAATGAACTAAATTCAAACACTCAGTTTCTTAGAGTGGGACACATTTTTGAGTGTGATAGCTCTATCTAGCTACTGAGAAGTGTAGATACATGACAGTATCATTATGGTATAAAGTTCTCTACACTATAGGCAGAGCAAGCTTTGAATAAACACAGCTGCCTGGGCCCGGTTGGGAATGGACTGGAATGTTACCTACAGGGATGAGACAGAGCAGCCTGGGCCTGAATCAAAACACTTGAGCTTAGTACAGATCTGCATAGGGTCGGGGAGAAATTCACTTGTTATCTCCTCAAAACTCAATTTCTGCATTTGTAACATGAGGGAGATAGACGGAAGCCATGCAACCCTCTGTTACACCGCCCGGCACTGCCTGCTGCCTCGGAGAAGAGGAGTCTAAGTGGAGCAGCAGTGTGTGGTTATCCAGGTGTCAGTATCAGAGACTAGAATAGGGGCCCAGGGCTCAAGACCACACGTGTTTCGCTTTTCCCCATAACCCCCCACCTTTCTTCTTCTTTTTTTTTGTCTTGGAGGTACTCCATCTTCCATCTGCATGTTCTGGAAGCCTGCTTACCTCATTGAGGTCTCTTCCTTGTTGGTGATGACCAGAGTTTGTTTGTAGGGAGGCATCCCGGCTTGGTAGATGAAGCAGGTCCCAAAGTTGTAGCTGGTGAAGGAGAAATGGACAGCTGGGCTCACGGCGCAGCCTGCAATGCTGCACAGGAACACAGGGCCATGGCTGATCTGTGAGGGAGGACGGGATGGGGGCACGGTGAGTGGTGGGAACAGCGGGCACTCAATTCCTTAGGTGAAGCAAGAGAACTCACTAAAATCAATAACACCAGTAACACTTAAAAAAAAAAATTTCCTTGGTCATAGTTTTGAATATATTTTGTGCATCATTTCCTGAAAAGCACTTACAGATCTTACTGTCAACACTTCTACCAATTAGAACAGAAAGACCTTTAAGGCATCTGATATTTCTTTATGCTTTAAAAAAAAAAGTAAAGTTCTGGAAAAGACAGTTTTCAATGGGAAATATTTCCTCATGAGACTCTGAATGGCATGTAACTGAAAATGTCTGAATTACTTCTTTCTGGAGTTTTCCACTGTAATATTTTTGGGTCACAGTTCACCACAGATAACCTTTTCTTTTTCAAGTTACTGTGTCAACTTCATGCTTGTCCCACCTCGGCTGCTCTATGAAACACCTGTCACTGACTGTTTCTGACAAACGCCTCATGGGAAAAGGCTGCTTATGTCGAGCAAGAAAGTGTGGAGTCAGATCAAACAGAGGCAAGCAGCCCTTGCGGTGCGGCTCCCATGCGCTGCCAGACAGGGCACGTAATGACAATGGTTTCAGAGTTGGGCTTTGTGGGGAGGCCCCGGCCTGCTCCGCCCCCTTCTACTTCTGTTGCAGTGGTTTCCAAGGCTACTTCAGGGCAGGGGGAAAGAAAAGACGGGAATGGGGCAAGTGAAACTACCTCAGAGCTGTGTCCTTACGGACAGTCAGCCATGTTTCTTGAACAGGGTTAGGATTAGGGTGAACTGGTGCTCCTAACATTGTTGCAAACCTGGGGTCAGTTTCCGGAACTCTGTAAAAGTTGATTTTGATGAATTTTTTTGTCAGTGTTTTTGTTGCTACTGGAGAGAAATGTTTCTGATGTTTTTAATCTGCTATTCTCGCTGACTTCATCATTCCTGTATTTATTTATTGAGCTCAATAACCTCTTTTGGGAAGTGTGTATATACTTGCTTGTCCCATCTAGTCCTCTTTGTTTTAATTGCTGAGTGGTATGACCAGTGCAGGGATGGTCAGCCACCTTTTAGTCAACACTTATTCACCAGGCAGCTCAACCATCGAGGCCGCTGTGCTGGAGATGAGGGCTGTTACTAACACAACCACCAGCAGCAGCTTCCAGACAGGAGGGGAGACAGGAGCAGAACCAGCCTGCACGGGCAGCAGGTTGTGTGCAGTGTTTAGACTGTACATGGTCTCACCTTGATTTTGAGTTCTAGGCCCTTTAAGACACAGTCCTTAAAAGGCTGGAAGGACAGGGTGGCAGGGACAGTCTGCGCGACATCCACGGTGCCATCGATGGGGGAGAATTCCAAGTACTGCAGCAGGGCCTTGGAGCCAGAGAGCTCTGCCTGGAAGCTAAAGTTGAACTTGCCAGTGTTGATGAAACTGAATTCGCACTGGACACATTCATTTAACTCCACCTGTGTGTGTGTGACAGAGAACAGAATAGTGAATGCCAACTGCTACCCCTTCCCTGAGGAAAACAGTCTTTTGGGAAATAAGTGGATGTTGATGAGCAAGGTGTCACCACTTTACTGTAGCCAGTTCCTTTAAGAGCTCCTGAGTGTGGGGGTCTCCTCACAAGTTAGATGGCAGTCTAATTCTTAGACCTCCCTTACTGTAGTCCAACATTCTTTCCGGTATGTGTCATACTTACACAAACATTTTTACCCTTTCGTCACTTCCTCCAAATATCTAGTAAAAAAAATGAATTCACATCATAGGGATATGCATTCTGGGGCTGAGCTATGCCTGGTGTGTTTCTGTTCTGCTGGTCTCCCAGACATTTGAAACATAAAGACACAGTTCATAGTCACTTGTACTGCCTTCGCCAGTCACTGTAGGGGGATAGGTGAGAGAGGGAGAGAGGGAGAGAGAGAGGGAGGGAGAAAGAGAGAGAGAGAGAGACCCTCTTACACTTTACCTCATAGAAGTTGATAACATTGGTCTGGTTGGGAGTCAAGAGGGTGATGGTCCCAGCCCTGTCCTTGCATTTGACCTCTGCATTCATGGTGTAGCCCTCAGCCTTGACATTCAGTGTTAGAGGGTGGACTTTCTTTTTCACATTGCAGATCAAATTAAAGTTCACATCTCCTTCCTGCTTTGGTGTGAAGAAAATATCAATTGGGAACCTGGTTGGGAAACAAGGCAGCAGATTAGCAGACTAGATGAACACATGTTAAAACCTGCTGGGGAGGGCCCGGCGGCGTGGCCTAGTGGCTAAAAGTTCTCGCCTTGAAAGCCCCGGGATCCCATATGGGCGCCGGTTCTAATCCCGGCAGCTCCACTGCCCATCCAGCTCCCTGCTTGTGGCCTGGGAAAGCAGTTGAGGACGGCCCAATGCATTCGGACACTGCACCCGCGTGGGAGACCCGGAGGAGGTTCCAGGTTCCTGGCTTCAGATCGGCATGCATCGGCCCTTTGCGGCTCACTTGGGGAGTGAATCATTGTACGGAGGATCTTCCTCTCTGTCTCTCCTCCTCTGTGTATATCTGGCTGTAATAAAATGAATAAATCTTTAAAAAAAAAAACCTTCTGGGGAAAAGGGAGCCTACTGGAGGGGTAGGCACATGATGAAGAGAAGGTGCCAAGAGGCACTCCAAATTATAATGAACTTGTAAGACATGCCAGGCTGGCTAGGCATCATCTGTGGATGCATGACAAACCCAAGAGCAAATACTGAGAGCAAGGAGTTAGAATTTTCCACTCTGACAGGCTAACGGGACAGGGTTGGGATTTCCTTCTGCCCTGTTCCCTAGGGAGGCTGTGTCCTGAGTCCTTTGCCCTTCTTTACCTGGACAGCGGTGGGATCCAGCCTTCCATGGGGCAGACCACCAGGCTGTTGCTGAAACCTTCGGAGTAGCGCGAGTCGTCCTGGATGGCGAAGCTGAAGCCCTGTTCCTCCTTGTTGATGATCTGCACCGTCTCCCGAGCCTCTCGGCCTGTGCAGGAAGCCGCAGGCCTCAGGGCAGGCCTCCCGGGCACGGGCACCTCTCGGGCACCCGCCTTCTTCTCCCTGCCCTGCTTCGTTTCTCTGCCTTTGGCGCCTTCTCTATCTCGCTGCCTTCCTTCTGATCTACAACCAACCTTCCTCCCACAGAGGGGATTCCTTGTCTTCTCTCTAGAACTTGACCTCATCAGGTGCCTGTCCTGTTGGTGCCCGCTGCACCCTGGTCACAGCTTTCCTGGGATCCTGGTGATGCTGGTTTTTTTTTCCCCTTGCTCATTTAGACTTCGGAATCGGAACATACTCCTGAATTTGTTGATAGGGCTTCACTCTCTGGTTTACCCTTTGATTGTTTATTTTTCTGTAAATAGTCCCTGCAGTAAATTCTTTTGACTTAGACATTCCTGAACAGAGCTCTGACTAACACATTTACTCTTAACTTTGTTTTACCCTTGGCTATTGTACAACATCTGTTCTCCCACCTAAGTTTTGGAAACACTTAGTGCAAATCTCTCCCCGTCTTTATCCCTTTGGGATCAGAGTTGCGAGATTCAGCCAATGATTTTTTAGTAAACATAGGGATGTTCAAATATTGCATTGGACATAATTATGCTGAAAATTATTCAATTTTCTCCAATTAAAAAACTAATTGTTCATCCTATATTTTATTTGGCAACCTTAGTTAGGGTTCTAATTGGAAGTTGATGAAATTTGTATCTAATTTTGGTAGAGCTGACAATTGTTCAGCTTTTATTTGAGGGCATTTTAGCAACATTTAAAAGTGCTTTTCAGATAGGTTTGTACTTTTCTTTTTTAAAGCTTATTTATTTTCATTTATTTGAAAGGCAATGTGACAGAGAGCTACAGATCTTGCCAACCACTGGCTCACTCCCCAAACGCTCACAACCGTCAGGGTTGGGTCAGACAGAAGCCAGGAGTCAGAAACAGGATCTGGGTCTCCCACTAGGAAAACAGTAGCTCAAATACTTGAGCTGTCTTTTGCTGCCTCTCTGTGCAGGGCCTTTTCAGTATGTGTTAATATGATCACAGGATTCTTTGTTGATATCATGACATCATGACTATATAAAAATGCACATCTTTGCATTCCTAGACTAAATTGTTGGTCTTACTGCTATTGTTCTTATACCATTTTGCTTATGAGTTTCAAACTTTAATAAAATGTTGTAGTTCTCTCATCCCTATGTGTATCAGTGTGAAAAATATGAAAACAATACACATGCAACACACACATGCAGCTGACACTGATCTCCTTGGATGGGGAGGGAAGGATGAGGCAGATGGGGAGATGCCAAGCTTTCTGGTTTTCATATGACACCACCCAGATTTATTTATTCTAAATTCTATTTATAAGTAAAAGAGTATATCATTCTATAACTTAAAAACCTTAAGAAATGATATTAAAATAATTTGATTTTAGTCGCATTTTACACTCCCCTCTGCCCTACTCCCCCATCTCTGAGAACAATGCATAGGGCTACCAGGGCACCTGACAATCACTTCTTTTATATCCTTTGGGTCTCTATTCAAATGTTACCTTCCCAATGCCTACTGCCTGTCTCATCTCTGCCACCCTGCTGTGTTCTCCTCTGACTCCACCTCCTAATACCAGAACACAAACAACGTGAGGCCAGTCCAGTGTGTTTCCAGTCCTGCTGTACCAGGTTTCAGTAAATTTTGGTAAATTCAATTAAAGTCAGAAATTATTGCCAGGAACCCTGAACATTGTGAATCAGGAAGCATATAACACAGCTCATAATGTGGGGACACAAGCAAAAAGAGTGGGGTTGATGAAGGACTTGATGGTCAGTCGGGGACAGGAAGGAATCTGCCAAGCAAGATTTTTAATTCAATTCCCTTATTTCCTTCAGTTATTAGTGTGTAGGTTTAAGAGACACCTGACTGGAATGAGATTCAGAAGTAGTATTTCATGGCTTTCTGGAATGTGCTATGCTGACATATCACTGACATTCATGTGGAAAGCACCAGGGGAAGTTCCCTACCTAAGCCTGCTGCTGAAGCTCAGGTCATACTACCTCCAAACCAAAACTAGCAGGACGGCATTACCACTATGATTTGGAGATGAGTTGGGATTTAGAAAACCCCAAAAGATCCATATGTCAAAGGTTTGGTCCCTAGGGTGTCTCTGATAAGAGCTTTTGGATACTTTAGGAAGTGCAGCTGGATGGGAAGCCCTTGAGATCACTGGGGGACATGCCTTCAGATGGTAAGTCTCCTGCGATCTTCTAAGTTCTCAGAAGAACACTGTTATAAGAGACTGAGTCTGGGCCCACTTACTCTCTTGCTTCTCCTTGGCTATGTGGTCCATCCTCTGTGTGCACTCTGCCACGGCCATCTGCTGTCCTCCTTGGAGGCCAAACCAATGTGATCCCACCCAATCTTGGACTTGGACCTTCCAAACTATGAGTTAAGTAAGTATTTTTTCTATTTATAAAGTTAGTTCGCTCAAGCATTTTACTGTAGTTGTAAAAATCTGGCAAACCCACTTACCGATGAGGAGAGCACTGAAGTTGAGGTGTGACTTGTCAAGGGAGATGAGGGGATCCGTGGTTTTGCCTACCAGCAGGAAGGGGACGGAGATGTTGTGTTCGGGAATTAAGAAAGTCCACAGTGCTTCAGTGATGTCCAGGTAGAAAGGGGTGAACTGGAAAACAATCTAAGACAATTCGGAAGAGAATGGTGAGAGGCATCTCTATTGGCCAGCTTCTTGCTCCTTCGGAGGCTTGCCAGCACTAGGGCCATGAGAGTTGGTATTACCAAGTAACTGTTACTTTTCTACAGGTTCAGTATGGACACAACCTCATGGGCTGTCCTGGCAAATCAACATGTTTGACCTGTCCATGTGTCCTTCCCAGGGAGCCTACCCTAGCCCTTGCTGGCCATGCTGTCATATTTGGTGCCATGTCTTTGGATAGATTGGTGACACACCATAGTAGAAAGAATCGAAGAGTTGATATGATCCCAAAGAAAGACAATCCACATGCTTGTTGCCAGCCTAACACAAAAATGGTGATCAGGGCCAAAGAGGTTTTTCTTCTCACAAATCTGGAATCAGGACTGAAATGGTGAAGCCAGTTGGCAGTGGAGCTTACAGGGAGGGGAGGGGTATTATGGAGTTGGGCCATGGCAATCCATAACCTAACTGCAAAGTGAAGTGGCAAAGCAACTGGAAAAAAAGGAAATAAATGAGAAATTGGCCAGGAAGAAGAGAATGGAGTAGATGGGCAGAGAGAAGCAGAGTGACCGAGAAGCGAAGTCCAATCTTACAAAAAATCTGGCCCAGGTCCTTTTAATTTCCTCTGAGCTTACTGGAGTGAGTCTCTTTGTGATTGATTAATTAGGACTAAGTGGAAGAATACTGGTTTTTCCAGAAAGGTTGAAAATGCATGGTACAGGTCAGGGCAAGAGAATGCAGAGGCAGAAATCTGGAGATGTGTTACATTCCATGACACCTTTGATCTCCAAAGACCAGCACAATCCTGGATGATGGGTTCTGCAACTTCTTGTTTAGGAACTGGACAGCATCTCTGATAAAATTCTGGGCTGTAGTGGGGGTCACAACAAGGAAGACCTTGTCTGTGTTGGACCCATCTCCTGGATTCTGTCATGCTGAACTAGATGGGCTGGGTACTGACAGCATGCAGAGGTCAAACTACAGTGGGAAATGGGCAAATACCTTTCATTTAGTTTGGGAAGTGTTAAAAAAAAAAGTAGTGAACTAGCTGCCAACATGAAAATAGGGAGATTCATATAAACGTTTGGCAGTTTGGCTTCTCGGGAAAAGTTTGGGAGAGTTGGCCACCTTGGGTCCACGTGTCTCTGTGGTGGCCATCAGTCAACGCAGTGTGGTGCCCAGTGTTCCCTCTGAAGAATTTACCTGACATGGAAGCCACAGGTCTTTTCCATTCTTCCAAGCCATATTTCTAAACGTTTTACTCCCCTCCCCACTTTATATCACTGTGTAAATGTTTCAGATTAAGCCACGGGACATGACTCTACTATTCTCTTTCTGTTTGGGCGAAGTAAAGGACTGTTGTCAGTCCTTTAGACAAAGATAACTCTTCACTTCAGGCCATTGTATGGATCATAGAGACCTCAGGCCCCCACAACGCCCCTATGAGGTGGGGTGGAGAATAGGATCTGATTATACCTTGCACCTTGAATATTCTTAAGTTTTAAAAGTTGCAAATCTTAGATCTTTCTCTTCCACAGTCGGCCAAGAGAGCTCAGGGTTGCTGAGTGCTTCTGCCTGGGCATCGATGCTGAACGACCAGCCCTTGGTTGAGTCTCTAACTTCACTTGCTGTCTGTGACATACTTGCTATACAGAGGCAGGTGGCATGGTCTAAACCCTGGGTTGAAGGCTCACTTGCACATACCTCTGCCTTTTTCTCTGGATGGATGAGGCCCTTCTCTGTGAGGCACGTGAAGGCTGGAGGGTTCTGGAGACTTTCAGGTTCTTCAGAGAGCCAAAAGAAGGAGTAGGTGCTATTGGTCAGGTTCAGGATTGTAAAGGTCCTGGTCAAGGCAAGAAAAAAATAACAGGAAGAAGTAAGAGGAGGATTGAGAATGAAGAGAATTCTCACGGAGCCTGGTGCTGGTGTAGGCCACTCCTCCACCCCCACCTCTGCTCCCTCCCCCCCCCACCCCCACTGTCTGGGACTGAGATCTGCTCTGAGTGCTTTGTCACTATAGAAAAGAAACCTACCTTCTGGGGGATGCAAAGTACTTTGTAAAGTTGGGCTAGGATCCTCTAGATTCTGGGGTAACCATACTGCCATGGGTACCTCTGCTCTGATGCTTCTCTGGGGTCAAGGATTATACCTTTCCATCTTGCAAAATCTCTGAGACAGAATAATCTACAAGTTCTCAAAATTCAAACTTCTGAGGGTGTCAAGCACAGCCTATTCCTCTGAGCTCTTTAGAAAGAGAGACAGGTGTAAACTCAGTCAACGCACACCAAAGCCACTCACCGGAGATTCTTCCCTCCTATGCCCACACTGTTGAACTCGATCACTTGAGTGTTCGGGTCCAGGGGTGCAGCCCCCGACCCTCGGAGCTCTGGGTTGCGCCGGTGACCGCTGATGTAGTCGGAGTCTTTTAAGTCAAAGTGGCAAACAGGCAAGAAGCTCCGCCCTTTTGCTACTAGGACTGGACCCTGCACTCCAGGTGGCAGGTTGGGAATCCTGAGAAGGACATGGTTATGATTACTTTTTTTACTTCTGCTTTATTTCATAAACACTTCCTTTTCAAAAAAGCAATTGATCGGAGTGACAGAGAGAGAGGGAAGGATGGAGGGTGGAAAAAAGAGGGAAAGAGTGAGGGGCAGCACGCTCCTTTTTGCTAGTTTACTTTCCAAATGCCTGCGTGTAGTTGGGACCAACGCTGGGAGGCAGAAAATCACTCCATGTGTCCTATGTGGATGGCGGAGATCCGAGTGCTTGAGTCATTACTGCTGCTGCCAGGGTCTGTATAGGCAGGAAGCCAGGCAGGAGTGGAGATGGGACTCAAATCCAGCACTCTGATATGGGACGCAGGTCTCTAACTGCTAGACCAAACATCTGCTCCAACTGCCACTTTTTTGATTGGCTGGAAATGAATCCACCAGAATAGGAGGAGAGGCTGGGTCTGAGCAATATCACCTCAATGCCTTGATCAATAATACATGGTACATAGTGGTACCTGTGAATTTGTGGTCTAATGGATGCATACATGAATAGATTGTACATGAAACATTTGAATTTGAGTTCCTTCTATGGAGCTGAATATGACTCCTTCAGGAAGGAGAAAATCTCTGTACAACGAGTGACACCATGGGCCCTCTTATGGGCTTTCTGTGGGATGTAAAAAGTGACCTGGCATTCATCAAAAACATATCCTGACTCCTTGGGAAGGTTACTGGATATGAGCAGACTCCTAGGACCAAGGTGGGGTAGCACAGGTGTGGCAGGGTCTCTGTGGTGGCCAGGAGGGACCTGAGGGGGCTCTGACAGTTCATGCAGGTCTCTATCATTCTCCAGAATTCCTCTGCAAGGTATCTGTTCCCCCTGGGAGCTGTCTCGGGAGTGGATTCCACACCAGGGACTTCGTGATCAGATGTCACTGGATGAGATCTTCTCTCATTGGGTCTGGGTAGGGGTTCCTCAGCTGCCATATACCAAGTGCAACAGTCCCCTCTATCACACACCTAAATGTTTACAGAGCTTACTGTATGCTAGGCACTGTTCTAAACTCTCTGTTTGAATTAAGTTATTTAATCTTCCCAATAATTCCATGAGTGTAGCTATTTGCATATTATACAGAAGGAAACTGAGTTCTCAGGAAGGTACTAGAACGTTGGCCCAAGGTCATGTGCCCCTAAGGCTTATAACCTATTTAGCTGTCAACTGTCCTGTGGCTCAGTGGACTCCCACATGTGGTGGGAGATGAGAAGCAAGGCCGATGTGGAGGAAGCATGTGGAGGGGTTGATGAGCATGACAAAGGTCAAACTCTCCTTGTTCCCCAAAGGCTGGCCAAGCCTAATCTCTCCAAAGGGAAAAGTGATGATCCGGGGCTCTGGCAGAGTCTATGGTTGGCAACAAATGGTGGTGGAAGAGGGGAAAAGCTGTAGGGCCCCATGTGCAGATTTCCTTACTGGCAGTAAAGGGTGCTCTCAAAGTCTCCAGGGTCCAGTGGGGAGAATTTCACTTTGAGTTTCTGAGTCTTCCCCACAGGTACAATGCCTGAGGAGGGCTCCACAGAGAAGGGTGACAGAGAACCTTCCATCCAGTTGTCCACGCTGCTGTCTTGAGTGCTGCTCGTGTGCAGTGTGATTTGACTAAGCTGGTCTTTCTGCACAGAACCTGGGGGCAGATGGCAAGAGGGTCACATTTGGGACTTATGGTGGGAAAGCAGGTGGAAGGCAGGGAGTCATGCACCAGTCCTTGGGGACCTTCTGTGGGCTTTGCAGCTTCATCTCTTCTAGCAGGTGTATTTAACCCTGGGCTCTGGGCAGGAAGTAGGCACTGGCTCATATATCCCATGGGACACCCAACAAAAACACTTCTAGCAATTCTATAAAGTCTCCACATTTGTTTTCTTTAGGTCAAGAGGATGGGTCATGAATGTGGATCTTTTGCCCTAGAAGAATGGGCAGTGAATATAATTTTGGGGGAATCATTATTCTAAAGTTGGAGCTTAAACTGTGGGGTCCTACAAACAAGACCCTTCTACTAACAGTGATTTGGATCAGGCCCTGGGTTTTACCTTGGTTTCCTGGCATTGCAAAGCTGACGGCCTTTGCAGCATCTTCTGAGACCCAGCTGAATTCCAGCTGAACACGTCCTGAGTTAACCAGGTCAAGCCTGCAGATTAGTCAGGAAACTGAACTGAGAAAGGTGCAGCAGGCACTCATGGTCCTGCCCACATATCATCTGCCCTATTTATTTTTAAGCAATTGTAGTCTGAAACCAGGCATTTGATGTACTAGTTATACTTCCTCCTAAAACGTGTAAGGGACCTATGTAGCTATTACATTGCCATGTTAAGAGTAAGAATGTGGACATGTCTAGTACTTCGATCACTTTGCACACTCCCCACACTCTATGTGGTGATCTCTAAGCAGGTATCAAGGCAATCCTGAAACATTCCTGTAACAGAGAAAGAAAAATCTCTGATGGTATCTTGCTCAGGTGCTGATCCCATGGGTTCTTGCTTCTTGAACCATCTCCTACAAGGACAACATGTTAGTGATCGGAAGTCATCCACTCCTGCCTGTGCTCTCACTGACTGGGGACCAGCCGTGGGGACTGGTTGTTTCAACCTCAGATTCTGAATCAGCAGAGGATTCTCTTGCCTTTGACTGAGTTCCCAATGCTAAGACAAAAACGTGGAGAGAGAAGCCGGAATTTTGGAATCATTATTGAATCTGATCACAGTCATGGAAGCAAGATGAGGCCACATGACACCAGAAAACGACAGTGTCGGAGAAACACTCCCTGGTTTTTGGGGAGTGGTTGGAGCTGGAAGGTATGGGCTATGAGCAGGTGCAAGTTGGGATACAGAGATGAGATTTCTACTACCCAATTCAGGGAGACCATGGAGGTATTGCCTGAAATCCAGTGAGCTGAACCATGAGGGCTTGCTTACTGTGTGAATTTTTTATCCTACAGATAATTTTAAAATGTGGATACCTATGAGTGGCGTAGAGTACTTTCCTAACAAGATTTGTTGGTGTAGGTCTGTGTTTGAAAATATTTTTATGAAGAGCTGCATAAAAAAGCTTTTTTTTTTTTTTTTTTTTTTGGCTTTGTGCAGCATTACGGTTCTACAGCAGCAACTCAGCACCCACAGAGGGTACATGGATGTATGAACATGGTTGTTTGCCCCCTCTCCCCAATTTTAATATGCCAAAACAGCCCTCGAGGGAAATGACCACTCTCTGGTTTTTGGCCCACTAATAATTTGAGAGGACATGTTAAATGCAAAATGAGCAGCATGAGTTACTCACTTTTATTAAGTAGAACTGGCAGTGGGGTATGTTTTTGTCTTTGTATATGTTGCTCTCCCTGCTTGGTAGGCTCTTTGTTCTCACCTCTGCACCTGGCTCCCTCCTGTTCCTGTCCCTGTCCTCCAGAACTCAGCTGGGCATCACCTTCTCTCCCTGGCTCTTTCCACAGGTTGATCTGAATTAACAAATCCTTTTGTTGCACACACAGGACACAGTGCTGTAACTGACAGTTCACAGAAGACAAATTGGACTCTTCATTAGCTTTCTAGCTCTGTATCCCTGGAAACTTGAGAAGGGAGAAAATCCAGCTTTTTACTAGGACATACTGCTGTAAAAAACAATCACTCTGGGCCCTGCGGCATGGCCTAGCGGCTAAAAGTCCTCGCCTTGAAAGCCCCGGGATCCCATATGGGCACCGGTTCTAATCCCGGAAGCTCCACTTCCCATCCAGCTCCCTGCTTGTGGCCTGGGAAAGCAGTCGAGGACGGCCCAATGCATTCGGACACTGCACCCGCGTGGGAGACCCGGAGGAGGTTCCAGGTTCCCGGCTTCGGATCGGAGCGCACCGGCCCGTTGTGGCTCACTTGGGGAATGAATGATTGGACGGAAGATCTTCCTCTCTGTCTCTCCTCCTCTGTGTATATCTGGCTGTAATAAAATGAATAAATCTTCAAAAAAAAACAATCACTCTGGCTGGTAAATTGCAAGTGGACTGGGAAGAACTGGGATTACCCAGAGGGGAACGATACTCTGGGGCTTTCTGAGTGTAGTGACTCCTCTGTTAGGAACTGTTCCCTGCAAAGGTCCTGGAGGTGACTGGTATGGAGTGATTATGAAAAATGCTTACTTCTCTTGGGCCTAAGACAACACCAGCCCATGCTCCACCAATGAGATGCCTCCTAGCAGCTGTTGCAGGCACGACGTAATGATGAATGGAAGCACAATGGGAATGGAAGGGTTTCCCCGACCAGCGTTGTGAGGATTTTGGTGACTCACTCAAATACTCGGGTCTGGTAAACCAGTGTTTCCTTAAAGCACACGTCATTCGTCTGGCACTGGTAGGAGGCGAAGTCCACATTGGCGCTGATCTGAAGCTGCAGGTCGCGGTAGTTTTCTTCCAGCACTGAGTGTGCAGGCTCGGGGTCTGTCTCAACCACCTGCAACAAAGGCAGCCATGTCAGCAGCCTCACAGAGTCGGCCACCTTGTAGGGGTAAGGGGAGTAGCGTGGGACATCTACACACAGAAGTCCATACCATGCTACAGACTCCAGTTCCAGAATGACCCACAGAATGTAAGACAAAACAAAACAAAACAAAACAAAAACCAAAGTGAATACCCCCCTCAACAACAACAACAAAAAGAGAGCTTTAGTCTGCAGGGGTCTGCGTTTTGAGATCAGATGAACTTCAGAAAAGACTGAGGAAGGAGAATCATAAAAATGGGAATAGATGTTAATGAAACAGGAAACAAGTCTAAAATAGAGGGGACCAGTGCAATTGCTTATTGGAAAATATCTCTAAAAAAAAAAAATCCCATGAGACTAATTAATAGAAAGGACAATATAAATAACTAATGGCAGAAACAAAAATGCAGCATTGCCATCAACCTAGAGATTCAAACAGATAACAATAAAATATCATGATCCCGTATGCATGTAAATCTGTGTCAAGAGAAAGCAAATAAATATTTTAAAAAACAAGAAATTAGGGCCTGGCACAGTAGCCTAGTGGCTAAAGTTCTCACCTTGCATACACCAGGATCCATATGAGCACCGGTTCATGTTCCTGCTGTCTCACTTCCCATCCAGCTCTCTGCTTGTGGCCTGGGAAAGCAGTGAAGCCTTGGGACCCTGCACCCATGGCATAGACCGGGAGGAAGCTCCTGGCTTCAGACTGGCTCAGCTCTGGCCATTGAGGCCACTTGGGGAGTGAATTAGTGGACAGAAAATCTTTCTCCCTGCCTTACCTTCCCTCTGTATATCTGCCTTTCCAACAAAAACAAATAAGTCTTTAAATTTTTGTTTATAACAGTTTATTGGTTTTTAAAAAAGATTTATTTATTTATTTTATTGGAAAGTCAGATCCACAGAAAGAAGGAAAGACAGAAAGATCCATCTGCTGATTTATTGTATAAGTGACCACAATGGATGGAGCTGAGCTGATTTGAAGCCAGGAGCTAGGAGCTTCTTCTGAGTCTCCCATGCGTGTGCGCGGGGTCCCAGGGCTTTTGAGCCATCCTCAACTGCTTTCCCAGGCCACAGGCAGGGAGTTGGAAGGGAAGTGGAGCAGCTGGGGTATGAAATGGCCAATAAGGGATACCGGTGCATATAAGGCGAGGATTTAACCACTAGGCTATTATGCCAGGCCCTATTATAAACAATTTTACAAAACACACACATAGGGCTCGGCAGTGTGGCCTAGTGGCTAACGTCCTCGCCTTGATTCCATATGGCCGCTGGTTCTAATCCTGACAGCTCCACTTCCTCTCTATCTCTCCTCCTCTCAGTATATCTGGCTTTGTAATAAAAATAAAATAAATCTTTAAAACACACACACACACACATAAAAATTTAGTTGAAGGGTAAATTCCTAGAAAAATAATTTAATCAGCCTGATATAAGAATAAGAAACTCTGAAAAGTCTTATTACCATAAAAAAGTAAAGAAAACCATGAAGAGCCCTCTTACTATAAAAAAGTGGGACAAATAAATATAAAATTTTCAGTTTTCCCTAAACTGGCCTATAGAAGAAATCCAATTCCAATTAAGTTTAATTCAGGGGTTTTCATATGCTTGACATATGTACTCTAAAATCACATAGAAAAACGAAAGTCCAAGAACAAGCAAAATATTTTAGACAAATATGATATCAAGGAAGGAATCCCCTCTAGACATCAAGGCTGATTATGAAACCATAGAAGAAATGAAGATGGAGTAGAATTGACACAAATATAGACAAACTGATAGTAACAGACAAGAGACATTCCAGACAATGCACAATCTAGATTCCTGACAATGGAGTCCCAGTACACGAGGAACAGAAGGGCTACAAACCAGGATTGGGTTAGGTGTGACACAGCAGGTTAAGCTGATGTGCAGGACACCTGCATCCCATATCCAAGTGCCTGCATCAAGTTCTGATTGCTCTGTGTTTATGATTTAGCTTCCTGCTAATGCTCCTGGGAGGCTCCTGCCACCCATACGGGACACCTGCCTTTGGCCTGGCTGTCACAGCATCTGAGCAGGGAGCTAGCAGAAGGGGTGTTCTCTCTCTCTTCCTCTTCTTGCTCCCTCTCTCCCTCCCACTCATGCCTTTCAATGAAATAAATTAAAAAAAAAAAAAAACCCACAGCCCCCTTCCTGGATTTGGCAAGATTAGTTATGTAGTTCAAAAATCTGAAACTGTATCCTTGCCTTATGTCATCTATAAAACCTCGGTAGTTCAAAGGCTTCAACATGTAAAGCAAAGCTCTGAAACCTTGTGGGTGCATGTGTGTTTTCTTGCAGGGAAATAAAAAAAAGATATAAAATGTAGTAACTAAAAAAAAGAATAAATTTGACTGTCAAAAATTTCTATTCATCAAAAGATACATTAAATAAAGTGAAAAAGTGAGCTATTAATTTGGGGAAGATAGCACAATAATGCAAACAAGAATTTATAAAAATTAAACCACTCATACAAAGGACAAGCATCATGAGCATAAAATGAGAAAAAGTATGACGAGGTGTTCACATAAGAAATACGTTGCATGGGTAACTTTACGAAGTATCAGTGATTGGGAAGGGTACTCCAGGCTCAAAAAGAGCATTTTCCCTTCACTCAAAGATAAAGAAGTCTGGCAATGTCAAGCATTGGAGAAGATGTAGATTCTACAAGATCTTACTGCAGGAACACAAATAGGCCAGCCACTTAGGAAAAATCTTGGACATTCCTTATTTTGGAAAACTGAACATTCACCTATACTCTGATTCAGCAATTTCACTTCTACTAATACAATTTCACATGAATACCATGTGATAGGAACAATTCATGCAGAAACAACTCCCATGATGGCAAAATCCGAAACAATTTTGGAAGACAAATAATAATGAAATTCTATACAGCAGTGAAATGGAAACTGTATGTACATGATCACATACAACAGACTTCGTAAAAACAAAACTAAGAGCTACAGGTAAGTTAAAAAAAGAAGCAAAACCAAAACTTCAGGGAATGAGCAAAGACAAGATTACTGCTAGGAGGGAGGCAGAGGGAGGAAATGGTTGAGAACCACACAGGCGGTAGGTGTTCCACTTTCCATGTTGGGTGAGGCTGGTGTTCTGTCTGTCATGTCAGTAAAAAGAAACTAACTATGGCATAAATTAAAAGGGGGCATGCGTGGACCAAAGATGAGATCTTGTGATGAACCTAGGATTGTGACTAATCTATTTCTGGACAAATGAAAGTGGAACTGAAAGAACAGCCATGACATTTTGGAAATGTAGAAAGACTGGCTCAACTAATTACAAGGCTTTAAAAAGTAAAGCTTCATTAGCTAAGGTGTATGTTATGTGTAGTACCCAGAGAATGTGTGGAAGTGGATGAGCAAGTGGACCTGAGAGCCGAGGGAACCCAGTGTGGCAGGCCCGTTGAGGTCTGGGGCTGCTGTACTTACTTTGCGCTTCATGGTCAACGTCCCAGGTGTGTTCTTGGGCACATCCACCCACTTGACTGTGCGCATGCGGTCATCCCAGTCGGGGATCTGGTCTGAAGGGAGCTGAAACATGATCCTGGAGAGCTTGCACTGGATTCCCATCTTTCTTAGGTTGATGGGAACGTCTGACTTCATGGTCACTACTATGTCCTTGGCACATCCAGGGTGCAGGTGGCCCATCTGAGGAAGAGCCCGATATTAGTATTTTTAGAATTCAACCATGGGGAATTTTGATACCCAGTAAAGAGCTTCTAGAGAAGGGGTGGAAATAAAAGTCTTACAATATATGTACTCAGCTTGTATGCATGGATTGATCAACATATGAACAAGAGGTAGATCATTATAATGGGGCAGCTAATACTTACCAAACTATTGCTTATTTCAGGGCCTAGTCCCAATATTTCTGTAATTCTGTTACTCCTTCCAACAATTTTATGAGAGGTCATTTATTACTCTTATGTTATAGCCAAGGAAGCTTTCTAGATTGCCTGAGGTCATTAATATTGGAAGAGCTGGATTCAGACCCAGCAGTAAGGCTGTGAATACCACACTCCATCTCCTTACACTTTCCACTCAGCACGACTCATACACATCATGGACAAGTGAGTACAGTCGACCAGCTGCTCTCAGAACGTGATCTGATGGCCCTTGGGATTCCTAAGACCTTCTTAGGAACTCTATGAGGTCAAATCTATTTCATCAAAGATGAAAGATAGCATCTGATTTTTTTTCACTCTTATTTTCTGATGGGCCTACACTGAAGTTCTCTAGAGCTTACATAGAACATTGCATCAAATTGAATGCAAAAACAGATACAATAATCAATCATCTTCTATTAAGTTATACATTATGGAGGTTTATGCAAATATAAAATAATGCCATTCTCCAACTTTTTGAAAATATAGTCCTATAAACAGTCATATAACTTCCACCCAATTAAATGACTATTATTTGATTACTAAGAAAACCAAAAGTAATGGGCCCAATGCAGTAGCCTAGTGTCTAAAGTTCTCACCTTGCATGCTCTAGGATCCCATATGGGTACTGGTTCTAATCCTGGCTACTCTACTTCCATTCCAGCTCCCTGCTTGTAGCATGGGAAAGCAGTTGAGGATGGCTCAAAAGCCTTGGGACCCTGCACCCATGTGGGAGACCTGGAAGAAACTCCTGGCTCCTGGCTTCGGATTGGCGCAGCTCCAGCTGTTGCAGCCACTTTGGGAGTGAATCAGGGGAATGGAAGATCTAGCTCTCCTTCTTTCTGTATATCTGCCTTTCCAATAAAAATAAATGAATCTAAAAAAAGAGAAAAGTAACAAATACTGGTATGTATGTGGAGAAGGTGTTCTGGGAGACGCTAAAAGCAGGAGTTGGAAAATCTCAGGTAGAACCAATTTAAACTAGATGTTAGTATACTGAGGAGCAGTGGCGAATCTTAAAGTTGGAACATTTTCGGAATCTCAGGTGTTCGCAAGACCTACCATCCCCATTTCAATGTTTGGTAAACTAGCTTTGAAGGACTGACGCCCTGAAGAACACACAGCTATGGGGATACAGATCCACACTCCAGGCTCAGAAGACTGCAACCAACACTTGCCCATGCAGGACTCCACAGAATTCCTCAACTTGGGCCTACTGAGAATCTTGGCCCATGTCACTGTCTGCTCTTTTTCTTCCAGACCAGGAGGACATGAACCGTGCCCTCCAGTAGTCGGTCTGAATGTGGGACACTTCTGGTCAGCATGCACCTTCTCCAGTCCCCGAGATCACCGCATCAAGCTGATAATCATATTGGGCCGTCTTAGGCCTTAAGGGGGTTCTGAGTACAAGGCAGGTTTTTACTCACCTGAGGGGAGAAAGAAATTGTTGCTAAAAGAGGCCACTCAAACCGTATCATGTTCACTTGGCTGTGGTTAGTAACTGTGAAGCTCACGTTATACACGCAGCCGATGTGGCAGTCCCCAAACTGGATGTGGTCCACCAAGGCAGCTAGGGAGACAGAATGAGAAGGTTGGTGTGGGGAGCCATGTAGTTGGGTCGGATGGCATGGGTGTGTGATGAGCACTGCTCCTTGGTTAGCAAGGCTACGAGGAGTTTCTAGCAGCGAGGCAAGGCCCGGCGGAACGTCTCTGGTCACCTCATTGCTGCCTCAGCCCATTGTATGGACACTCAATCACCTCTCTGATGTTTCATAGAATTCTCCTGAGGGTGTTGTTGTTGTTTTTCTGCTAATGTGAAGTGATTCCTGTAACTGGTATGACACTTCAAATTGATCAATCATGTTATGATAAAAACCTCTTTAGTGATGTAAGGCTATGACACACAGCTAAAGTATACAATGGTACAACTGAGCCCACTATGTTTCCAAATATCCTGTTATGTGCCCACTTTTGTCCTGGAATTTGTCCTAGTATAAGTAATGTTTTCCTTAAGAAATGGCTTGATAATATCTTGCAACTGATGGCAATCATGGAGGTACAAAGAGTTTGTTTACCATGCACCTCGAACTGTTTCAACACATGATATGACGCATTCTAGTTTCTCACCACAGAAAGCAAAAGTATATGGGGCATCTTCTAAAGGGAAACAAATGTGAACCCCCTCAAAATGGCTTAAAATCTCAATCTTATATTGGCACTTATGTTTAGGGAAAGAAAACAGTTTATAAAGATAAAAGGAAGTTGCTTGCAAAGGCCCTCTGTTTGTAGATTGGCTGAGCTGCCTTGATCCCTTTCACTGCCCTTTAACAAAAGAACAAAAAACAATTGAATCAGTACTAGGTGAAGGTGACGGTAATTAATGCATGACTTGATTATAAGATTTAGCAAAGAATCTATGTTATATGCTTTTATAAGATCCTTTTATGATCTTTTAATTTTGTACTCTTAATATTCTAAGCAATATTAGTTTGCGTGTGTTTAGTAAAAATTGATTTTAAGTATAAGTAAATCATTTGTCATTATGTAACCACATGCACTGCCATCTGTGGAGTTCCTGGCTTTAGCCAGGTGACTGCAGGTTTCAATGAGTAATGATTGTTGAAAATGTTTTCCTTAGGATTGTTTTTTGTATTCTCTTAATCATAATGTAAAAATGAAACAATTGGATATTGTGCAAAAGCTTGTGATGATTTGTGTATAAATAAAGAAGGCAGCTTTTCTGAGTTGTCCGTTATGAGCACCATGTCATAGTGGTCCATGTCTTATCTCTTCTTATCATCTCGCCAATCCACGCATCCTTTGCAAGCTCTCAGTCAGCTGGATCAGGTCTCCGGCAGGTTGGTGGGTCTTTCCTGGCCTCATTAGAGGGCCTGCTTCTTTAAGAGGCAGTTCCTGAGAAGCACTATGCCTCGCTCTGACACAATTCTTTTCTTGGGTGGTTGTGAAAAAGCTGGAATCCTTGCAATCCTGGAGAATAAGATTTTCTCCCCAAAGAAATCTATTAACCTATCCATCCACCCATCCATCCATCCATGCATAATCTATCTATCATGTATCTCAGCCTTCATTTCCACTTGTACAAGACAATGCGTAGGTCTTCAACTTCATTTATTATTTACCAATCAATTTTTAAAATTAATAATTAGTAAATTTATGTATTCATTATTAGTGAGATAATACTATTAAGTGTTAGGATGGCCAGGTAAAATATAGGAGCCTTGATTAAATTTCAATTACAGCTCAACAATGGATTAGGGTGGATATGTCCCATAGAATCCTTCTGAATAAATGCATACTAGAAATCACTGACAGGTTATCTGAGTTTCAAATTTATTGGAGATTATATTGCATTTTAACTTGTTGAATCTGGCAATCCTGTTACAGTGCTGAAATCTGATTTCTATATGAGGATTCACAACTGGCTCTGCCTGATTGCTGCCATGAGAGATGTCACACTGTAACCTTCAGCAGGGCGGACCATAACACAGGGGGAGAAGTACTACTGCTGCTGTAGAGATCCCTGCAGGGTACATTCCGGAACTGAAAGAAAGCCGCTAGAAAAGCAGTTGGACCGTGTATATAACCCCCTTTATAACGATCAGCCACACAATTAGGGTAACAAGTGCTTTTTTTTTTTAAGGTAACAACTAAGTAAATATTTTCCTGCCTCAAGTGTCAAGTAAATGAAGTTTCTGGGTTGACAAGACTGTGGAACTGCACATCTTAAGCTTTCTTATGGCACAGAACACCCAAGGTTATTGTTCAAAGGCAGATTTGTGTTCCATAGCTCAGGGTGGATCAGAAGCTTCCAGCTTCCAGACTGCCTGTTAATATTGAGGAGTGGGGTTGTAGGGTATATTTTTCTGGAAGCTGCACAAACCTTGATCTTTTCTAGTTAAACAAGCCCAGGTTTTCCCTTGGGATGTCCAGGATACATATTCCTGAAGACGAGCCCTTGCCAATACAAGCCAGCGTAAAGATAAGGCCAACCACAAGGAAGCACTTACTCACTTATTCACTTGAATGGGCATTTCTGAGCATCGAGCTGTTACAGTTCCCTAAGAGCAGGGTTCTGCTATTAATCTCTATAAGTCCAGGGCTCAGCAGAGTGAACGTGTGACTGCAGAGAGGCGGAGGCAGTGGCCGAGGCAGGCTGGATGGAGAACGTCCTGGTTGTCAGGAAGCTCGCCAGACTGGTATTTAAATCTCACTCTCGTGTAGAGGGAGACCCAAAGGCCATCAGTTGGTGCTGCCTCGCTGCCGTTTCTCTCACCTGCCACCAAGTCATCCATGGCGTTTTCCTCAGAGAACTCTATGATCTCGGTGCCAGCGGAGACCTCTTGGCTGGCAGCGGCCACCAGCCCATGGATGTTGTCCAGGGTGATGTCATCCTCGTAGCCCTCCCCCACCATGTAGATGATGGTCTCCTCATATTGGTTGTTGATCACGGACAGGTGGATGGTGCCTGTCATCCGGCCCACCTTTTGAGAGTGGAAGAAGACATCGAATTCAGCTGTATCTCCAGGGGAAACCACCAGTGAGGCTGTGTGAGCTTTCTTCGCTGCATGGAGAGAAGAGATGCAATTTAGAAACAATTTAAAGAAATACTTATCCATGAAGACTCTGGTTGAAGGGGAAGCAGGTATAGCATGAGAACAAGCCTTGTCCACAGGCCCCAGGTGATGCGATGGGCAGATTACTCTGGTTGGGCCCTGGAAGATCCCTAATCGACCAGCTACTGGGACCCATGGCCTTTGGGAAGACTACCCTCCCCTACCCCTCAACTCACCTTTTTCATTTGGTTTGTTTTCTTCTATGATGTAGATGTAGGAGGTTGTGGGCCTCCCTTTGAGCGAGAAGACTCCTAGTGGGTCCTGCAGGTCAACATGCAGCTGGCAGAAAGTAAGCAGGACTGAGTGTTAGGGATACAAGCTGCTTCTCAGTTTTGGGTCTGGGGTACAACTGGGACAGGATTCCCCCAAAAGTCATTGTACCATGTGTTCATTTTTTTACTTTCTTAAGAGGGATAAAAATATATATTAGATCTTGAGAAGACAAGACAAGAATAATACAGTGGGAATGAATACTCACAATCCTACCAGAGATTGCATGAATTGAAATTTCAAAAAGCCAGTATCTCCTAGGAACTTTCCTTTTGCTCTCTGACACTATCATGTGGAGTGTCCCACCAGGAGGAGGAGCAGAAAAACAAGGTGGGCATCTGACCCACTTGGAAAGAATGGATGGCTGCTAGCTCATTGGCAAGAAGGGAAGAGTAGAGCTACCGATCTGGTTTTAGATATGAAACATCAGTGGATATTTTCAGAAGGCAGTAGTACTGGCACCGTCATGAATAAAACTGAATAATGTAAAAAGAAGAACTGAGGTGTGGGTATTCAGCGTGGTGCTTAAGATGCTGCTTGGGAGGTCTGTATACCCTACCTGTGTGCCGGGGTTCAAGTCCCTGCTCCGTTACTGCTAATGTATCTAAAAGGCAGCAGGTGACAGCCCAAGCACTAGGGTCCCTGCCACCGGGTGGGAGACTTGGATTGTGTTCCGAGCTCCTGGCATCATCTTGGCCCACTGCGGCTGTCGTGGACACTTGAGAAAACCAGCAGATAGGAGAGCTCTATCTGTATGTCTGTGTCTATCTCTACACCTTTCAAATAAATTACCCACACAGGTAACACTGCAAAAGTGAGGCATGAAGAAGGCATAGTGCCATCACACAGAAGTTTCTGAGATAAGAAATTAAATACCTAGAAATAACCTCAGTAGGAAACTATATAGAGGAGTTATCTGTAAGAATATTAATGTAAATTTAAATAAATAGGTAGTAATCTTGAATGTTGTTTCTCATGGAAAGTCTAGATGCTCCAAAAGTAGAGATGCTTTCCAGTGATTCTCAAGTTCATCGGGGAGGTGAACACCCAAACACTGGTAAGGAAAACCACAAAAACAGGGAATGGACAGGAATTCACTCAACTAGATGGTAAAACACAATGCAACTAGGTAAACTGAACTCAAGATAACACAAAGAAATTAAAAGCATCAAAGAGCTAAAGAGGCAAGGAAGGGTAGTGGAGCAGCATCTCTGAGGGTGTTGGAATACAAGAGGGTCAACTGAACTTCCAGGGCTGCTTCTGTGCTGATTCTCCTCTCTCTCTCTCTCTCTCTCTCTCTCTCTCTCTCTCTCTCTCTCTCTCTCTCTCTCACATACACACACACACACACACAGAGGCTGAGGACCACCAAGGCAGCCCTCACACACCCAGTATGGCGCAGAGCCAAGGGTCAGCGCCTCCTGTTTCCCTTCTTCCAAGGCTTCTCCCTCGGGTGTCACCTGTGCAGGGATGGTGCCGTTGTTCTTGAGGATGAGTGGCAGTTTCTCCGAGTGGCCAAGCTGGAGCCTCCTGAAGAGGAGCATGGGGTTTCCGTACTGGTTGTGGAGGATTGGCCGCACCACCGTCACTCGGGGGAGGGTCCCCTCCCCAAAGATGTCAAACACAAGGCCTCGGTTCCTGGCCAGGTTGCTGCAGAAAATAGGAAGGTGGTGGTTGGTCAGTCTGGTGTGGCAGGAATGACGTCCCATGAGAGGTGGGGCCCGTGGCCTAGCTGTGGAAATGGAATGGGGAGCAGTACCTGGGCAAGCCGTCCAAGGTGGCCTCAAAGATACATTGGTATGTCTGCATGGTCTGTGGGGTGAAGGACACTGTGGCGAAGGCATGGGAGCGGCTGCCCACACACATTTTACTGGGTTCCACTTCAAAGATGTCAATGATACGGTTGATGGCCTGGGGAAGCAGGGCAGGGACCAGAGTGTGTTAGCCACTTGGCGGTCACACAGGTGCTTGGCACTCACCTGCTGCCCAGTAGTGACTGCTTTTTCCTATAAGCTCTGTGCTAGAGATGCTCCAGTGAAATAATGGGCCTGACATGAGGGACTCCATGCTGGGCTGGGCTCCATCTTGGGTGAGGTACCCCTGTACCCGTGAGACTGCAGCCTACATCCTGCTTGGCAAGAATGCTTAAATCTCTGACGAGGTGTTCAAGCAGGATTAGCAACATGGTTCAAGCAACTAAAGCTTCCAAAGTTAGTAATTTTTTATCCCTGAGATGGCTCTGCATGAATCTAGCCTGGCTGAATCCTCAGGATCCAAGGGCCAGGCAATTCCTGCCAGGTACAGTGGCACCAGAGCAGGCCTTCTGAACCTCTTCCCTGGGCTTCCTGCCCAGCGCCGTGCACCAGGGCCTCTTTGGGGAGTCTTACCTTATTGGAGATGGGCTTAACTACAATGTTGACATCACAGGCAATCTTGCCCACATTGCTGATCTTGAAGCGTGCCTTGGCCTGGTGGCCCACCAGGACATTACAAAAGATGAACTTGTTTTCATCCTCCACAAACAGGCCCCCACTCTCTATGGTTTGCAGGATGTGGAACAGGTTGGGGCTGGTGCAGATCTGGTGCTCCTCAAATATGGAGGCATTGTTGTCAGTGACAAAGGCTGGGGAGTAGAGGGCACACTGTGAGGTGAGGCAGGTGGTACCTGCTCCCAGACGCCAAGAGCTCTGTCGTCCCTGACAAAGGATGCCTTGGAGGAAGAGGGGGCTTCACATGGGGCTGTGAGTGATGGGATGGATTCTGTCTCCTTTCCCTCTTTCTGTGCTGCTCTTGCTGGTTGCCCACCCACCAGCCCTTTTCTGGTCAGGGGGAAGGGAGAGTAAGATTCAACATCTGAGGTGGGCTTAGGAGGGAAGGAGGCATGAGGCCCACTTTTGGCCTCCTTCTGCCTCAGATGAGCTCTTGGAGGGTTGTCACGTGCTGAGCCCCTGAGCATGGCTGTCTGTCTGGGAGGGGACTGACTGCGAGCAGGCTCAGTGTTCCAGTGTCCTGAGCCAGAGTCAGCAGCAGGGTGAAAGCACGCTATGGTAGTGGGTAGGCTTGCATGAACGTCTTGACAGCACGGAAACTTTGGGCTCCAGAGGCCCGCTTGCTCCGCCCTTCCTGCCTCCTTCAACAAGCATCTGAGTTAACTGAATGCTTTGTACTGCGTGCCACTCAAGCTGATTGGAGGATGAGAGCTTAAAAACTCCTGACTTCAGCCAAGATGCGCAGTGGCTCCTGGAGTGTGGCGGGAGCTGCTATTGCCAAACTTGGCTAATAAAGACTTCTCCTGACATTGTACACTTGTGTCTGGTATGATGTCTCTTTGCTCTTCACAACAGTGCTCAGACAGCTCTACCGACTGGGGTCAGCAGGAGTCGGGCTGCACGCCCTCTCCAGGTTGTGCAGTCTTTGTAAGTCTTTATAAGGAACTGTGGGGCTGTAGATACCAGAGCAGGCTCTCCAGTCCCAGAGGAGGCAGCCCAGTCATGCCTGCTGAATATCTGTGAGAAATGCACCCACCAGGTAGGGATGAGTGTGTGTGTGTGTGTGTGTGTGTGTGTGTGTTATACAGGAAGGTTTCTTACGCGGGCATTGCTCAAGACGAGCAGCAAGTACCTGGTAGACAGGCTTCAGCCAGCAGTGTGTAGGTGATGCCACTTGGCTGGTCGGTAGGGTCTCGGTCTGTGATGTCGATGACAATGAATTCCTCACATCTTCCCACAGGGTCTGCTACACAGTCCACGGTGATCACCTGCTGCCCTCCGGCGGGGACAGTGCCAAACCCAGGGTACACGGTGAACATGCCATGGGAGAAGCGGGCCTGCAGGGCAAGGGGGAAGGGGCGGCAGAGGGGAAATGACAGAAGCAGGGTGGGTGTGAATCCGAGACCTTCCATCCGACCTGTAAGATGGTGTGAAGCAGGCACAGGTGGACAACTCAGTCCAGCTCTCCCACGTGGGTGGTAGAGACCTGAGTACTTGAGACATCATTGCTGTCCCCCAGGAAGCCGGACACGGCAGCAGGGCTGAGGTCAAACCCAGGCATTTTGACACAGAGTAAAGTTGCTCCAGGCATGGTGCCAAAACGCCCATCTCTAGGCATGTCCTATAGTCACACTGCGTTAGGAAACGGTCTAGATTTTTCAGGATAGCGGGAAATTCCCGAAGCTCTTGCCATGCTGTTACAGGCAGGTTGGTACCCTGCACTGCTGTTACAGGGCACCTGTCATTGACGGAGCCCCTGATGTCATGAAGCCCTGATGACACAGCCACACCTGCAGGCTGCAGGCTGCAGGCTGCTGTTGCTCTAGCTCGGTCAGTATTTATTGACCATCTGTTACATGCCACGAGCTGTCTTAGGCGCTGGTGATTCCCAGATATGCCAACCAGGCACCAAAACTGATTTCTTGCCTTTCGTTTTTTACAAACAAATGATTCCTGATTAAAACAGGCACGAGAAGTTGAAGTCAACTTTTGGTAATAAGGGGCCAAGGGCACATTAAAATTCTTCAAATCCTAGCTTGATTAACATGAAAGTGAGGGGTTCAGCACAATGGTTTAATGTTCCTGTAGACTCAAATCCCGTTACCCTGGGAAGGGGCTGGCTGGAGAGGGCTGGTTGGAAGGTGGCCTTATTGGATTTCTATGTGCAGGAAAAGGGGCACACCCACCTGGTTTGTGATGTTTACTTCTTTCTGAATTGAATCCGAGAACTTGGCAGCTTTAGTGCCACTCTTGTAGAAACTCTCACTTTCCCGGGTTCTTACATGCCTAATGTGGGCGGCTCTATTGAAGAAGCAAGAAGATCCCCTCAGGGACGGGTGGTGACATTAGCAGTCACCTGCCTGTCTGCTTGCAGGGTCCCTGCTCCTAGCAACAATGGGGAATGGGGACCTTTTCTGCCCCATGCCTGAGAAGGCATCAGAGTGGCAGTCAGGTTGTTCATCTCTCTGCAGTGCTGACATTTGTTAAACAGCACTCTAGGGGTACTGCCAACACTGCAGGCAAAGCATAATTTTGGAACGCTGACCTGAGCTTAATGAAAAGCAATGTGTGGAAAATTAGTTGTTTCCATCAAGTCTTTCACCTGATCTCACTTAAAACTGTGAAATTGCAAACACACAAATTCTGCCCCTATTCTTCACATTTGCAGTCACAAAGATTTTTTAAGGCTTAGTGCAGGACACAGTTGAAACACAGGTTTTAGAACTTCCTCATTTCACTTGAGGCTAATTCGCCTAGAAACCACTTTACCTAAAACATTCAAATATATCTGGGGTGTGTTTTAAACTTTGGAGAATTTTACGTATTTAGCATTCACTTGCTCCAATAACCAGAGAAACTGAAGCTCGTCCTTTTCTGTGTGTTAAAAAATGGAAAATAATTTAAATTTAAAATAATGTAGTGAAACAATAAATCACTAGATTACTAATTTATAAAAGAAACTGTAAAACATTATGTTGAAATTAAATCTGAAAGATATTGTGGACATTTTCATCCCAAACTCTTTTTAAAAAAAGTTTCAGTATTTAAAACGCAGTTACTGACAGACACAGATCTTTGATCTGTTGGTTCACTCCCCGAATGGCCACAACAGCTAGGGCTGGGCCAGATTCAACCAGGAGCCAGGAGCTATATCCAGGTCTCCAAAATGAATACATAGGTCCAAGACCTAGGGCACCTTCTGCTACTTGCCAAGATGCATTAGCAGGGAGCTGAATTGGAAGTGGGGAACAGCCAGGACTCGTGCTGGCATCCAAATGGGATACTCACACCACGAGGAGACCTAACTGCTGAGCCACAACGCTGCCCTCCTTCTTTATATGTTCAAATATTGCCAATATACAAAAGGATAGCAAAAAATAAAACAATTATGAACACTGTATAAACACATGTTTGACTTAAAGCATTTCAACAGAAAGTCAAAATTGAGTCAAAAGTACTTCAGAAATTTGCAAAACCATTCCTAATTTGACAAAAGTAATCTGAAAACCCAACAGAAGCCCAAAACACTGTCAAAGTAGATTGTTTTTGGTGGATTGATTGAGAACCACATTAAGAACATGAAGGCTTGATACTGGACAATAATTTGTGGGAAAATGGAATTACAAGTTTATTTTGGTATTAAAAATGAAATTCACACATCATGGCATTCACTTCCAGGAATATTTTAAGAATTAAACATTTATGTTTATCTATTACAAAGCAGAAAAGTAGATGGAAGGAGACAGACAGATTAGATAAATAGGAAGGAGGAAGGAAAAAGAAGGAAAGGAAGGAAGGAAAGAAGAAAAAAGGAAGAAAGAAAAGAAAAAGAAAACTGGGCATCTTGCATGCACTGGTTCATTCCCCAGAAGCCTGCTACAGCAGGGCTGGGTCTGCTAAATCCAGGATCCAGGAACTCAACCTAAGACTCTCACGTGGCAGTCAGGGACCCACTACTGGAGCCATCATCGGCTCCCTCCCAGGGTGGACATTAACAGGAGGCTGGGTCCTGGAGCTTGACCTGCTAACCCAGGCACTCTGATGTGGGATGTGGATGTATCAAATGATGTCATATTTATTATCAGGCCTAAGGCCCACCTGGCGTAAGTCATTTCTAGGTCTTAGTGTAGGGCTGGGCACTGGGACACAGCATACTTAAGATGCTACTGGGGATGCCTGCATATCTTATTGGAGCCCCTGAGATTGAGTCCAGCCTCTGCTTCTAATCTAACTTCCTGCTAACAGATACCCTGCTTGGAAGGGAGTAATGATGGCTCAAGGGCACTGGTTCCTGCTACTCATATGGAAGATCTGATTGGGAGTTTTTGGCTTTTGGCCTCAGTTTAGACCAGCCCCAGCTGTTGCAGGCATTTGGTGGGTGAACCAGCGGATGGAAGATACCTCTCTTCTCTCTCCCTTCTCTCTCTTTGCTCTGCTTTTGAAATAAATAAATTTTTAAAAAGCTCAAAAAGTAAACCTCAGTGTAATTTTTACGAAAGAAGATCAAGTTTGAACTTAGGTAAAACATGTGAAGGCTCTAAACAAAATGTACAACACTGATTAGCCAGGGAGTGGCATGAGTCAAGCCAATCTTTGTCTTACACTTTCTTCTGATGAGTAGGGTTCTCCCCCGTCATCCTGTACAGGGCGTACTTGAAGTCGATGATGCCTTGATTTTCTATGGTGAATGTGGTGCTTTTACGTGTGCCACAGATTAAGGCTCCAAAGTTGATGATAGACGAGGGGCTGATGTTGTACTTGGAGTACACTGCATTCACAGAAAACTTAATGGGGATATTGGCGATGACCTCACCTCCTTCTGCCATATTGGGCTCAACAATCTAGAATAAGAAGGTTCGAGAAGATGTCAGCTACCGGAAAAGGGACAGAATTCCTGTGACTGTCCATTTCATGCCCCATTCCCATCAGTGAGAGGAAGCCAGGTCCAGAATCCCACCCACCTTGGCTTAGTACCTCCACAACAGGATCTGCAAATGAGAATACAGAGCATGCTGTGCATTAGCACAGGTTCAACACTGATCAGCTCTGCCTTCTGTCTTCAATTCCCCACTATCTCTTGCACTTGACAACTGAATTCAGCCTCCTTGTTTCTATGCTGCCTCAAGACTTTGGGCATATTTTCTCTCTTGCTCTATTTCTGATGACTTTGTACGTTTGTACTTTGACCCACCCACCTGCCATGGAGCCTGTGTGTCTGATCTGCTGCCCTTTGCCCCTTGGAGCATGGACTGGATCATATCCCTTCTTTTCAGCAGGAAGCCCATAGCTCTGCCTGCACTGGCTCCCCACTTTGGGCCCTCTTACCTGACAACGCACAATGGGCTGGTGTTCTATCCTCACTTCCTTTTTTGCACAAAAGAACACCTGGACATTTGTGGGCTTCTCTGTTGTGGCTAGCGATCCCTTCTTGGGTTGGACTGAGATCATGGAATTTAGATTGGTCACAGAAATCCCTGCAGAGTCCACAGAAAAGCTGAAAGACACCGTAAACACCTGGGTGAGATACCTAGGCTGCGAGGGGGTGAACTTCACGCCAAAGGCCTGCTGTGTCTCTGGCCCCGTCCAACAGCTATGCTCAGAGCTGTCCTCTGTGACCTTCTCTCCTTAGTCAGGATCCGCCCTGCCTGGGGCTGCTGCTTGAGGCCCGGATGGCTGTCCTTGAACCCACGGTTAGGGGGTGCCCCGTAGGATTGCTCTATCCAACAGGGCCCCTCGATACTAGAGCAGCACCAACTAGATTCTCTCTCTGCTGCATCCTTCCCCTCCCCTCCCTGTCTCTCTCATCCTCTGAAACCGAACGTGGCCAGGACATCTGAGGAGAGATGGCAGGTGGGTGGCTGGGGAGGCGGGGCAGAAGGCATGGAGTAGAGGCAAAGGCAGGAGAGGTCTAGGGCATGCAGGGGGTGGGATGCAACCACAGAGCGAAGCTCACTCTTAGGAATGGCACAAAAACTAGACTGGACCCAAAGGACTCCCCAGCACCTGGAGTTAAGGACAGTTGGCATTCAAATCTCACTCCCATGTCTGCTAGTTGAGAGTCAATTCTGGTGCCTCCCTGCCACTTGAGCATGGACTAGAACATGCTACGTTCTTTTACCCTTTGACCAGAAAGGGGGGGGGCTTTACTGCTGAATGCATGGTGCCTGTGCTTTCTCATTTCTTGCACATTCTTTCAATTCCTCCTCCCCACACCCTATCACCTTTCCAACCCGAGGAGTGACTTCATTCCAGGCAACCAAGAAGTTAAGGCCCTCAAAATCTAAACCAAAATCTGCAAGTGGGGAAGCTGCCCTTTAGCATCAATTCCAAAGTAACAGCGGCTTTTCCCAGGGTTTGTTTGTCTCACTAGCATTCACTTTTTTCAGTTTACAGCTTCATTACTTCTAACTCACGGGAGTATTGAAGCTGATGTCTTTTAATTGAGCATCCTGCCAGCTGAAATGAAACTGCCAGGAAGCCACTGAATTCCTCTCAAGTCTGACAGGAGGAAGTCCCTTTCTGTCAGCTGCGATTCTTCCAGGAGACAGATGACCGTGCAGGAAAATCAGCTGACGGAATGCTGGCACTGCTGGCTGTCAGAGCCTGGTGGCTTTGCCTGAGCCACGCCCTCCCCACCTCCCCACCTCCCCATCTCCCCACCTCCCCATCTCCCCATCTCCCCATCTTCCCATCTCCCCACCACCCTGCACCATCCCCTTTCCTTTCTCAGGGGGGCTCTCTTCTTGAGGTTTCATCTATATTTATTTATCAGAGAGGTATAGAGAAACAGCAGGAGAGGGCACTGCCATGCGGTCAGTGGTTCACTTCCCAAATGACCTTCAGTGGCAGGGACTAGGTCAGGGTGGGAGAAGCCCACTCCACCATCCCTCACCACAGCTTCCCAGGGTCTGCATGAGCAAGAACCAAACCCAGGGAGTTCAGTGGAGTAGGTGGACATCTTACCCTCCAGGCTAAACGTGCACTCCCCTGGTATTTTGTTTTTCATTTCAAGCTGGAGTTTAACGCAGTCTACCAAACTACTACAGTGCATTCTACTGCAATGATTCTTCAGATCACAAAAAAAACAAAAAGCAAAACAAAACAAAAAACCCTCAGAAAATCCTTTTGTTACGTGAAATCTTAGAAAGTTAATCTGTAGAACAGGGAAGGTCTGCAAGTGAAGCAGAGGTGCCACCCCCAGCCCTGTCCACACTCCCCACGCCCCAGCCTCTCTTCCTCCACGCCTGCATGGCTCCTCGCAGGCGCCTGGTAAGCTGCAGGGCTGAGAACAAGGTGGACACCTCTGACCTCTCCAAAGGCGGGATTTTATTCGTTTGAAGCCAAAGGAGGCAAAAGGGCAGACTTGCTCGTGGTTACTTACTGGAATGATTCTTTTTTAAAATTCCTAAGCAAGAGTCTTTTTCAGCATGAGTGGACACAAATGGCCATGTACACAACAGTCAGGTTTGGGTTACCTGAAGATGATCTCATATTTCCCACGGTTCTTCAGCTGTAGGGGCTGCTTCACTTCCTCCAGGACCCTCACAGTGCCAAAGTCAAGTCCTCCTTCAGCACCTGCAGAGGCCAGAAGCAGGGGAGGGGTGGGGTGGGATGAGTGGCCACGGAACAGAGCAGGGGAAGGAGCACTCCAGTGAAGTTCACGTGGGAAATCCACGGGGACCATTTCAGAGAATTTGGTTTTGGACAACACTGTGGCTAGAAAGGCCTCCTGCTTGCGAGCCTTGAGGAGGAGTCACCAGCTGCTGTTTCTGCGCACTGTTTCAACTGTGTACAGCGTTCTTCTAAAACTTTTGGTAGAAAACAGATGAGGGCAGCAGGAGAGGACTGCTCAGGGATGAGTCCTGCCAGTTTCACACTGACAGACGATCGTCCTCTTGCTAGCTCCAGCTGGAGAGCTGACCATTTGTGACCAAAACTGTCCTCTCCCCCACCGACCACCTCTCTGGTACTAGACATTGCCTGCTGGCCTTCCTGCTGTGCAGAAATAAACTATACAGAGAGACAGACAACCTTCACCCTCTTTCCCTTAAGGGCTGGACAGACCTTTGGGGAAGGTGATGTCCAAGGCGATGTCATAGGATTCTGCAAAGATCAGGATGTTTTCAATCTGAACGACACCAACAAGATTTTCTGCATCTAAAACCTGTAAGGGTGGAGAGGGGCGCCCAGTGAAAGCCAGGCCTGTGGGGTTCAGGGGGGCCTGACATGGAACACGCAAGGGGATTGCAGAGGGGGCATGGCAGGGAATGCCTCGGGATTAGTGCCCCTTGCAGGGAAGGCTGGTGTAGACAACATGAGACTGAGAACAGGAACCTGCAGTTTTCCTGTGTCCCTTTTCTCTGGATTTTCATTATTTCCATGGTTGGTGCTACATTCTTGAAGTTTGGGCTGACAGTAGACACTCCAGGAATGTGTGTGTAGATAATTTTTTTTGAAAACTTTAAATCAAGTAAATCTTCAGAACATTTTTCTAACACTATATATTTTAAGTTATCCTTCTAATTTTATAAATCTGAGTAACAGTGCCAGGAAGAGCTACATTTTTCATATACAATAACATGGTTAATATTTCTCCTTTGTCAATGTCTCACAGCCTGTGGATACTGTTACCATTAGGCCTCCAGGTTCCAGGGGCTCACCATGATCCCTGCTGAGGAGCCTTCCTGGGCACCCGGCTACCAGCCCAGGAGATGGTGGTCTCTTTTCTTTACAACAGAATGAATCTGAAAGCGCAAGGTAAACAGGGAGGGGAAGAAGAGGAAAGGTGGGGAGGGGAATAGGAGGTGAAAGGAAGAGGGGGAAGGAAGGGAAAGGGAGCAGAGGGAAGCTTCCTGTCTTCTGGCTCATTTTCCAAATGTCTGCAATAGTTATAGCTCTTGTTGGGCCAGACAGAATTAGGATCTAGGTCCTCAGTCTAAGTCTCCCATATGGGTGGCACAGAGCCAACTACTTGAGCTGTTACCACTGCCTCCCAGGATGCGCATGAGCAGAATGCTAGAGTCACACGTGGAGGTGGGTGGTGAATCCAGATACCCTGATGTGGGATGTGGGCATCTCAGCCAGTGGCTTAGCCACTGTGCCGAACAGCATCCCCTACGGTTGGCTCCTGGACTAGGAGGCAGTGGGCGCCTGGCTTCCACTTGCTTCCTGTTAAGGGCTCTAGTTGAGAAATCGAGTCACCAGCTCCCCATCACATAGGCTTTGGGTGCTACAGGGACATTTGTGACTGTCACCAAGATTGAGTTTTCAATCAGAATTTTTAATTTTTTTATTTCATCAGATATTGGCCAAGGCTTGCAGGGTAACTTGGATCAATTTCAGTTTCACCTCTGCCCTTCTGCTGCTTTTCTGAGTCACAGAGGACAAGCAGGGTGGCCTGCAGTCACACAGCACCTTCTTTCTGCTACATAACAGGTACCTGGAGTGCTCCAATGTCTTTCTTCCTCACCCGCTGGGATGAGGGCTCAGGTTACATTTTATAATTGAGGATGACAGCGGGGACAATTAAAGAGGTGTACCGGCAAAACAAGTTCATTGAACACTTTGCACAGAGCAGATACACTTTGCACAGGCTGTTGTTTTTGGGGGACACACAGGGACGGTCACAACAGTTAAGATACAGAAACACTTCTGCAGCAGTTGGTGAGCAGCTGTCACGATGACCTCCCAGCTGTCCCCTTGATGTCTGACTCACATTCTCCCAATCATGGGGCCCCTTGAACTCCCCATGACCCAGTAACTATAGGATGAGGCTGTACATCTGGGGAATTCTAGGCTTCTACACCAGCTGGGAGGCATAGGTCACTTGTGAAGTGACCTGTGTCTGTGCAGGACCAGAGCTAAATATGTTGGCTGCCACAACTGGGCATCAGATGCACTTGTGTACTGAATTATGCAATAAACACCTGTTTTCAATGACTTGATGAACTGTCACAAGTAGGGGTAAGAGAGAATCACTTCATTCTGGGATCTGTTGACTAGCCCCCAAAAGTAGAAACAGGATTAATGCACGCAAGACATAGGAAGCAACCTGAACCCCACTTAGGGAAGAATTAACAGAGTTGTTCAAACTGGAGAACCATCAGACCCTGTGTCATGGTAGTAGGTGTGCTGCTGCTGAAGTTAGTAAAAAGAAGCTAGGATGGTTCTGGAATGTTGCAGAACTAATGAAAACATTAAAAGTCAATGTCACTCACACACTCATCTACTCAACAGATTCTCCTTGGCTCCTATTACATCCAGGACTGTGCTGAATATGGGGGCTACAGTAAATGTCTAGAGCAGGGCAAATGGTCATCCTTCAAGAGCTTATGGCCTTCCCATAGCTCTTGGAACCTGCGAATGTGGCCTTACGTGGACAGAAGGTCTTTGCAAGTATGGTTAAGTCAAAGATCTCAAGATGAGGTCATCCTGGATTATCTGGGTGGGCCTTATGGTGACCTCTACCCTCATAAGAGACAAAAGCGGCAGGGTGGTAGGGAAGACAGGCAGGATAAGGCCTTGGCATGATGGGGGCAGAGATGGGAAGAATGTGTCCACCAGTCGAGCAACTTTAGTAGCCACTGGAAGCTGGGAGGGAGTGCGTCCAGACATGTGGCCTCCAGAGTTGTCTGTTGTCTCAAGTCACAGGACCCATGTAGAAGGCCGACGCAGGGGGTGACAACTGGGTGAGAACCTGCCCTCATGGAGTTCATGTAAGAAAGTAAAGAAGTAGGATAGTGTCAGGAAGGGTGGTCTTCAAAGGTGAAGGACAGGGTAACTGTGCCCATGGAGGACACATGGGATGAGCAGGGAAGCTGGGAAAGGGGTGACGTGGGGAAGCAGGCACCAAGCTTCCGAGGACAGATCCCCAGCAGGGATGGGGGCAGGAAAGAGCTCTGGCAGCATGCCAGGATTTGGCGGGTAGAGCAAGGTGCAAATTCCGAGGGCGGGACTGGAGGATCCTGGGTGTGTCCAGTCAAGTGCTTCAGTAGAGGGTGATCAGGCCTGACTGATGTGGCAAGGATCCCCGCGGACTCTTGAGGACAGCGGGAAGTGGGGGCAGCAAGGAGGCCTCTGCAGAAGGCCAAGTGAGAGATGCTGCAGGTGGCCTGACATGGCTGGGAGGACGGAGCAGGGAGAGCGGGCCAGTACAGACAAAAAAGTAGTTGGGAAGAGGGTATGCTACGAGGTAGAATCAGCAAAGCCTGGCACAGGACTGGGTAGAAAGGGAGGCTGTTGGGTGAAAACAACGGGCCTGAGAATGACTGCCAAGTGTCTACTGGGAGCAATGGGACTGGAGGGGAATGTGACAGGTGGCTGCGTGCAGGGCGTGAAGTCAGGAATCTAATGCTTACCGAGGCACAGTAACACCATTCATTCACTCTGCCTTAATGGAGTGGTCTGCTCTTGGCACTGGGATGGCACCATTACAGCGCCTGCAGTTGTGTGCAGAGCAGGGTATTGTGGGCTGAGAATGTTAAACAGGGATTCCATGGGAGCAAACAGCAGGCCGACCTGGGTGTGTGAGAGCATGAGCCCAGTGTGCACAGGTCGGCAGGGGCGAGCACGCAGAAGTGTGCGGCCTCACCTCCAGCCGGATGGCTTTTTTGACGTTGACGGGTTTGGAGGGCTGGAAGTGCACGTGCAGGCCGTACTCGGCCCTTGGGGGGACGATGCCCTGGGTCATGGACACAGTGAAGTCGTCGCCCAGGTGCTCCAGGCTGGTGATCCGCCAGGCCACTGGCAGCGGCAAGGCGTTGCGGAGGAGGACGACCTTGGATTCTTTCCTGCCGGACCAAAGGAAAATGTGTTGGTTTCCAGTGACTTCTGAGATCACAATTTCTTTTTGGTTTGTGGGTGTCTGTAGATTTATGAACTCTTCTTGGCTCTGTTGTTAGCCCAAATGATCCCAAATGCAACTTAGAACTTGGCACAAAGCTCCAACGATATTCTCCCCTCTCCAGTTTTGGCCAGGGCTTATGTTTTTGTTTGCTTTGCTTTGTGTATTTCCCTTCCCCATCCACAGCATTCTGTTTTCGGAACCATCTGAAATTCCACAGGAGACACTGTGCTCCTGTGTCTTGAAATAGTTCAAGGTATATTTAATAAGAAAATAAGAATGTTTATTAAGCCCAAAGAATTTCACAATGGTATGATAATGTTATCTAACTTGCATTCAGATTTTAACATTGTTTACAACTTTTAAAAAAAGATTTATTTTTATTGGAAAGTCACATTTACAGAAAAGAGAGACAGAGAAAGATTTCTGTCCACTGGTTCACTCCCCAAGTGGCTGCAATGGCCTCAGAGCTGAACTGATATGAAGCCAGGAGCCCGGAGCTTCTTCCAGATCTCACATGTGAGTGCAGGGTCTCAGGGATTTGGGCTGTCCTCCACTGCTTTCCTAGACCACAAGCAGGGACCGTGATGGGAAGTGGAGTAGCAGGGACTAGAACTGGCACCCACATGGGATCCTGGTGCATGCAAGGTGAGGACTTTAGCCACCAGGCTACTGCGCCAGGCCCCATTGTTTCAACTTTTTAAAAACAGATTTGGGGCTGGCACTGTGGCATGGTAAATTCTAATTTGGGTCTAGTGTTCTGTGTATGTTAATTTCTTTTTTTTTTTGTTTGTTTTTTTTGAAAGATTTATTTTATTTTCATTACAAAGTCAGATATACTGAGAGGAGGAGAGATAGAGAGGAAGTGGAGCTGCCGGGATTAGAACCAGCGGCCATATGGGATCAAGGCGAGGACCTTAGCCACTAGGCCACGCTGCCGAGCCCTGTGTATGTTAATTTCTAAAGCAAGGATTTTAATCGTTCAGGGTAATGGCTGCTTTTGAGAATCAGAAGAAAGCTAGTGCTGAGAAAAATACAAATATGCACACACCTGGGCAGCTGATGCTGGAGACCCAGTGCCTTTGCAGCCCACCCACTGACCCCAAGTTAACAACCCATGAACTAGAAGGTGGGGCTAAGCATTCTGGCCTTCCCGGGAATACAGAGATTCTCAGGACGGGATTCTCAGTGCAAAAGCCAGTGTGGTCCAGAGTCCAGCAGGATGAGTCGGCTGCCACAGAGCTGTGTGTTCTTCATATTACATTCCCATCCTGGTGTCACCCAGAACTCTCACCTGTGCAGCAAGAGCCGATCAAAATGCAACTGTCTGGGGTCTAGCTCTAGTTCTGGGCGGATTCCCTGGCAGCTTAACTTGAAGATGGCGGGCTCTGGGTTCTCCTTGATGCAGCAGACAATGCTGTCTTCAAAGGTCCCAACTGCAGTAGGGTAGGCCCACACGTTTAGTATCTGACGGGGGTGTCCAAAGAAAAGCACATTTATGCTGAGAGGCCGAGATCTGAGAGTTCCCGAGAAGGCCCCACCCTGGTGGACTTGCTTCCCTGTACCTGCTTCTCGTTGGGTTTCAGGGTCATGTTCATGGGCTCCAGGAAGTAGGTGCTGGCTCTAACATCATTCTGAAAGCAGAAGAACGCTTCCACTATCATGGGGGAGTTGTTTAGGATTGTCAGTGTTTCCACATTGCCTGGGAACAAGGAAGACTTGTATCTGGAAATAAACAAAAATAGGGATGTGGACTTGGTGACTGAATGAGAATTCAAGTGGAAACACAGACTACAAAGTACAAGGCAATTTAGAAGAGCGGCTGGTGCTTGAGGAATGGCAAGGTACCTAAGAACATAAGATTTGTAGTTTGGCAGACTTGCCTCTGAGAACACTGCATGGCGACTCAACCGTTCAAGCCTTGGCCTCCTACCTCTGCTATGGGCTCACAGTGCTCCCTTGAGACTACTGAGCACCATGTGAGATTGTATGCCTGAAGTTCTTAGAACAGCTGCGGCCACCAAAGCCCAATGAATGGCAGTTACCACTACTATTAAGGGAGAAAGATGCAGATGCATCCTTCTACGTGCTTATGCAGCTGGGAGAGATGGCCCTTTGCTTAACTTGTTGTTGTGTCTCTGCCTAGAGAAGTCCTCCTTCACCTCTGTCTCCCACATTTGAATGGCATGTTACTGTTCTGACATGGACTCATGTGGCTTTGCTCACTCTTACTCCTCAGTATCTTAGTGAGACAGCCACAGAATGAAGAACTACAGGCATTGGAAAATGTTCAACGGACGGCAACTAAACAGAAAAGGAGGCAAAGGAGAAGGCACCGGGTGTAAAGGTGCACACCATGAGCAACTACAGCCAAGGCTGGGAAATCACAAACAGTTCAAACCACTCTTTTGGTGGATTACGACAGAGGAGACACCTGCGTGTGAATCACTGCCAACGGGGTGGTGGCCCTCGCTTCTGACTCAGCACCACCACCACCAGCCAGCACAGCACAGGTGGGTTTCCTGTGTGTCTGACCAGCTGACTCCACACAAGTCTATGGATTTGTGCGTTCTGTCACCTTCCCTCTTGGCAGATGAGCACACTGAGGCTGAGCAGGGTGTGGACCTTGTTCACCATGATCGATACCCTTCTGGATCAGTATCTGGCCCCATGTCCTGGTCAAGTCAGTGCTGACCCAAGCACATGTATCTCGGAATGGCTGCCAGGGCCTGGACCTCCACCCCCAGCGTGTGCTCTGCGCATCCTCCACCCCCAGCGTGTGCTCTGCGCATCCTCCACCCCCAGCGTGTGCTCTGCGCATCATGTCCAACAGCCTGACCTCCACTCTCTTCTCCCTCTAAAGTCTTTCTACTATTGAGCCTTGAAGATACTTTCCATCAGCAGCAGCAGCAAAGCCTCTTCACCTTCACTTGACAGAGCAGCATCAAAGCAAATAAACTGGAGGCAGTGCGGGAGCAGACGACAAAGACGGCCCACCAGGGCCACCAAGGAATCACAAGAGACTCTGTCAACACAGTGAATGCGGGCTGAATGACGGCAGGGTGGAGGTGTTGGTTCCGTTTATGTCTCACTCCTCTGCCTATATGCAGTAAGAAATCTATAAATCTAAAAATGTACGCTCATGTGCCTCCCAATAGTCCCCAACTCCAGCTCACAAGCTGCTTCTCTAAACTGATTCATTGTCATGCCTTCTCCACTTCTTTTTTTTAAAAATTTTTTCTAATTCATTAATTACCCAGACTCCTTTCGCGTCAGGGCATGACCTCATGTTAGTCATGAAAAAACATAAACATACAAGAGTACTCCAAAAAAGTTCGTGAAAAATGAAATTAAAAGCTTATTTTGGTACCAATATTTTAAATACATGCATAAAAGGGGGGGGTCTTCACAAAAAAGGATGACCTAGGCAGCAGCCAAAGAGAGCTCCAGTACACGCATAAGAGATGGGATGGCAGAGGGAGGGGAGCCAGCAAAGGAGATAATAAACAGAGCCAGAGCTGCTGCCAGGAGCAGTCAGGAAGGTGTGGTGTCACAGGGCCAAGAGAAGGGGTCCTCGCTAAGCTCAATGCTGCAGAAAGGAGAGTGTTGACTTCCACAGCACTCAACAGGAGACCACCGGGGCCTTGGTCAGACTCATCCTAGGGCTGGTGTGGTATTGCATGTTAAGTCACTATGTGCGTGCTGCTTCTGATCTAGCCCCCTGCTAACACACCTGGGAAAGCAACAGTTTATGGCTCACGAACGTGAATCCCTACTACCCACATGGGAGATTCCAAATGGAATTCCTGGTTTCCGACTTCAGCTTGTCCAGTGCATGCATTTAGGGAATAGACCAGCAGATGGAAGATATCACTCAATCTAGTTTTCTTTCTTTCTTCTTTCCTTCCTTTCTTTGATCCTTTTTTTCTTTTTATTTCCTTATTTTCTCAATTTTTTTATATTTATTTTTATTGGAAAGGCAGATATACAGAGAGGAAACATCTTCCAATTGATGATTCACTCCCCAAGTGGCCACAACGGCTGGAGCTGAGCCAATCCGAAGCCAGCAGCCTCTTCTGGGTCTCCCACGTGGGTGCAGGGTCCCAAAGCTTTGGGCCATCCTCAACTGCTTTCCCAGGCCACAAGCAGGGAGCTGGAGGGGAAGTGGAGCTGCCGGGATTAGAACTGGCGCCCATATGGGATTCTGGCACGTGCAAGGCGAGGACCTTAACCACTATGCCATCACGCCGGGCCCTATTTTCTCAATTTTTAAACAGTTTATTTATTCATTTGAAACAGTTAGAGAAAGGGAGAGACACAGAGATCTTTCATCTACAAGTCCACCACCAAAATGGCCATAATAGGTAAGACTGGACGAGGCCAGAATCGGGAACCTCATCCAGGCCCCCCAGATGGGCGGCAGGGTCCCTCATCCAGGCCCCCCCCACGTAGGCAGCATGATCCCAAGCACTTGGGTATTTCTTCCTCTTTCTTCCCCAGGCCATTAACAGGGAGCTGGATCAAAAGTGGAGCAGCCCAACACAAACCCAGTGCCCTTTCATCTCTCTTGCTCTCTCACTCTCTCATAAATAAACAAACTTTTAAAAAAGTAAAAATAAAGGATCTTCTTGAGAAATTCTGGAGGCGAAGCCCAAATCAAGTGAGTTGCAGAATCAGTAGGTAGTGAAAGAATAGAGACAGGCGTGAAGATAACTCTTTGGAAAAGCTTGGCCAGGAATGAAGATGGGAGAGAGTAGATGAGCGGATGATATAGAGTCTGTGGAAGGTGGCTTGAACACTGTTGTTGTTAGGACATGTGTGTACACACAGAACAGGATGGAGTTTCAGCAAAGAACAAGGGATGTCAACAGCACAGCTCCCGAGGCAGCCCGGTAAGCTGTGAGGCTCTCATCCTAGGAGGCCAGAAGGTAGGATGGCTTCAGGTGAAGGTAGAGTTACAGTTCGGTTGGAACAGGAGAAAGTTGCTCTGTTACTACAAGGCCACAGTTTTTGTTGTCTTGGAGACAGCTGTCTTCTGAGAACTCAAACTACACAGTCTATATTCCCTTCTTTTTTGGCTAGCTGAGCGCTCTCTCAAGTACCTAAAACTTGACACATCCCAAGGTAAACTCTTGATTCCACCCTGTGAACACTGGCCTTCTCCTATTCTTTCCGTCCTCTGGGTGTTTAGCAGAAACTTAGCAGGCCAGAATCTGATTTTCCTGATCCACGGGGTTTGGAGAACTGAGGCAGACTTAGCAAAAGCTTTCTCCACATACCTTGCATGAGAGTTATTGAATACTTACTTATCTCTTGATTTTCCACAGAGCAGTGGCCCGAAGTAATATCTCTCCAAGCTCACAATGTACTTCTTAAAGACGACTTCGTTTGTCTTCATGTCCTTTCTGCACTGAGGGAACACCAGTCTGAGGGGAGAAAGAGGTAAGGACAGGATGCTTGGGTGGATCCTTACCGGAAGCCAACACAAACCCAACACTCTGGCTGGGCACAATGGTTGGCTGTCTGGGGGCAGTGCTCCTTAAAGCCTTGAGAACCTCTGATGACCTTGTCTCCTCTCCCCCCACCACCTCACCTCTAGAGGAGAGAGTGGTGGGCTGATAATGGAGCTACCTGGATGCTAGAACATTCACTGAAAATCACTGTGGAAAACTAGCTCAGGTTGATATTAATCAGGGTTCTTGGTACAATAGAGCTATTTGGGGAGAATTGCTAAAAAGTCCCTTCTGGTGGATGCAAAAAGTTTTATTGTAAATAGGAAACTAGTTTAAATTTGCTCAATAATGGAATAAGTAAACTGACTTTATACTTCTTATTATTCTCTTACTTATCTTTTACCTTGGTGCAGGACGGCTCTTAGTCCTTGTCCCAGACACTGAAGTCTGACATACCAAGGGGGCCTGGCATGTGGTCCCTGTTACATGTAGTTATTTAAGTGGTCTCTTGTGCAAAGTGCCATGAGGGAAATGAAACGTACTTACTTTGGGTCTTGGCAAATGTATGGAAAGGTGCAGACACCTTGGCAATACAGCTGGTACTGGCAGCGAGTTCCAAGGATCTCAAAGTTAAACATTTGGTCAAAGTTTCCAACGTCATTGGAATAGAAGTGCACTCGCAGTGTGACTTCACTGTTGGCCGGCACGATCCACCGGAAGTGACTCAGCCTGCAAATGAGCACACAGACTTTTAAAGGTGAGGGTGCTTCCTGAGATGGCCAGAGAAACCCCGTCCTGCCAGGGTGAGGCAGGCCAGGCCATGGGGTCAGGTGGGCAGGACAACCTCCTTCCCCTGCTCCATGCCTGCCACCCTCCCTGGGATGCTGTAAGGCCCACCTGCTGAATTTCTCCTGGGAGTGCTGCCCGCTGAAGTTGTTCTGGTCTATGTCTGACAGAGGGGCGATCGTCCCGGTCGCTCCCCCGGAAAGGCCTTTTCTGTTGAAGGGCATGCGGCGCTTGTCCTTCTGAGAATCGCGATTTTGGTCTGCTTTTTCTTTTATTTTCTGTTTGCCCCCTTTGGATGAGGTGGCCTGCTCCTCTGCAACCTTAATTAAAAATGAATATGAGATCGTAGAGCCTTATCTTACAGCTGTACAAAGACAGAGATGCCTAAGGCCTGCCTGGAGGCTGGGGTGACAGTGCTGCAGGAGCCTGGAGCACAGCAGGGCGCAGTCTCGCCCACCAGGGATGAGGCCTGTGTTATTCCTAGCTCAAACCTGAAGTTCAAATGGACTGTGTGTAGAAACCTAACTCCTGGCAATATCCTATTATAGCCAGCTGGGCTCCAAGCATTTTTTTTACATGATTGTAAGGCCCATTTCTCTGTCCACCTGTCTGCTTTCTGGAATTTTCTTAGTTTATCCTATTCAATACCATCTATGCTGTCTTTCACCTTATTCTCAGAACCAAAACTTAAAAAACAAAAAAAGTAATCCGTTACTATTTTGGGAAGGAGCAGAAATAAACACATCTTCCATATTTCTTTGGAAGTTCCCATTTTTCTAAGAGCATCTTTATGTTCTCGAACCAATTCTCTTATTTTTTGCCTTTCAGTTGATCTATCACTTCTGCCTTTTGATTTTAGAAAACTTTCAAGGATAAAGGGCTGTTACAGCGATAGCTAGCTTTCACAGTGGACAACAGTTAGCCATTTATTAAGCTGCAGATGGTGACTCTGTCAAAATGCTATCTAGGCCACACTGCCCCAGAGTAAGGCCATTCTCCCACACTGCCCTGATCCTATCACTACACCCGGAAACACGAGCAGGATCCCATTCCATCACTCCAACTCTCAGACCACATGAACATATTCCTATTTGTCCCAGATGCACCTTCTCATAATTGCTCTTAAATAGGCATCTGATCACGGTGCCTATATTATGTTGTGCGGCTACAATCCATTAATGTCCAGACCTTCCTAACCTCTCCCAATCACACTGATTTTTTTGGAGTGCCTGGATTTTTTTGGAGTGCGCTCTCACTAAATTATCCCACTGCCTGGGTTTTTCTGTCTCCTCTGATAGAGACATTTATTCCTTTACTCTATGTGAAATCAGAACGTAAGAGTGCGGTTAGATTCACAGGTGATATTATGAACTCTCCCTTCTGGCACCATTAGGCTCACCTACCATTACAGGCGCAGGGCAAGTTCCAGTGCTCGAGTGAACCCATCCTTTTCTTCGTGGCTGGCCAGTCACCTCCTGAGGATGTTCTGGCTGCTGGGAATGTTTCTTTCCCCAACAACCATTTACCTACTGCTTTCCACACTCAAAAATGGTCCTGAGTCAATTATGTTTCTGGGGATAATAAAATGCCATTTTTCTCTAATTCTATCATTCCTCTCTCCCAACCCCTGTACTCTTAAGCTGCCATGCATCTAGAAATGAATCAACTCTGGGAGAACAATTCGTATTTCTCTGAAAATGACAGGCTAGAGAATGCTTAACTATTCCCTTTTCACGGACAGTTCCTCAAATAAGAGATTTGTGCAGATCTGCTTTTGATGATGGTAGGAGGGTTTTTTTTTTTTTCATTTTAAAATTTCATAATGAATGAGCTCATTGCCCCAGCAAGGCACGCTTCCTAATGCTGCTGCCTTTGGATTCTGACCACCCACTCAACTGTAAGCTGCTGCTTAGAGCAGTGGTCTTGGTCGCCCAGTTGCGCTGCAGGCAAAACCTACGGGAGAGCTGTGCTCACTTTTTGCTGACGTGCCCAGTTCTAGGAAGCAATGTGAGGACATTAAACCTGAGGATACCATTCTCCTCCAGGAATAAAAAAGATCTTTGTAAATTTTAATATATGCAACTTGGTACTTTGGGTCAAGCCCATTTTTCTTTTGTGACTTACGCTATTCATTGCTTGTATATTTTCTTCTGTGTTTACATGATTTGACTTAGACTATATATTTTTCTTCCTGTTGGAATTATTCACTTGGTTGTGAGAAGACAAAAAGTGACTTTATCCAAAGTACACACTCTTAGTTCTCTGTTTTCAAATAAGCTGTCCCTTCTCCAGTGGTGAGTGTTCTGTAACTTGTGTCGATTGATTCTTGTGTTTTAACGCACTGCGTGGGTCACCCCAGCCTCGCCATATGCTTTCATTTCTGAAACAAAGAGCTAGTTTGGCTCATTTTTCCTGACAGGTGAAGTCTGGAGTCATTTGACAAACTTTCCCAAAACCTTCCCGTGGGGTCTGGGAGTGATGGAAGCAGCCATCATTCTGTCATCATCTGACAGGTGCACTGAAGGAACCCTTGGAAGGCGGGGGCTGGGGGCACTGCTGTGGGTTCCTCAGCCAGGTTCAGCTGTGGGCTGCCTTGAGGGTCTGCAGACAGTCCTGGCAGGGTCCAGGGGACTCGCTGCTGGCCTCTTACCTTCAGAGTGATGGCGGCGCTTAAGAGATCTACTTCTACGTCTGCTTCTGTTTTCTCATCCATCAGAGAGAGATCGTCCGAGGGTGGGTTCACAAACACAAAGTGCTTCATGATGTCTGTGGCGGCAGGAGGCAGCCGCTTCACTGGGTAGGAGACGACTGAGAACAAGGTAGGTGGAGGGATGGGCGGTCCGCAGGAACCCAGACCCAGGAGCTCTAGGATCTGAAGGAGAGGCCCCTTGTTAACTTCCTGTGCAGAGGGCAGGCTCATGCCAACTGCCTACTGAGTGAGCAGAAAGTTCATTTGCTCTGTGTTCCCTCTTGCCCAGTGTTCTGGGGGTTAGACCACTGCATGTTTCAGGGAAGGGGCATGAAGCACCTGGGACATGGGTCTGCAGATCTTTCCAGAGTGCTGTACCCTGGACCCAGCAGGGGAACTCTTGCTGTGTGCTGCCTGCAGCTGTCATGTCACAGCCTTTCCCCCCATGTAAATGCTGACTGTGTAAATGACTATCTAATAGGGCCGTAAACTCTCTCTCTAAGCCACTGCATCTGAACCATTGCTCAATGTGACAGGATAGGTTCCTTCCCGGTGGGAGGCTTGTCTTAGATCCATCTCTAAGGGCACAAGAGATGAATGAACTTCATCTCTTTTGGAATGGATTCATCATCATTGGAATGGATTTCCAATGAAAAGAAAAAAATTTTCTGGGCCTTGCATGAGAGCCCAGTGGCTAAATCCTCGCCTTGCATCTGCTGGGGTGCCATATAGACACTGATTTGTGTCCCAGCTGCTCCACTTCCCCTCCAGCTCCCTGCTTGTGGCCTGGGAAAGGACGGCCCAAAGCCTTGGGATCCTGCACCCATGTGGGAGACCCAGAAGAAACTACTGGCTCCTGCATTCAGATTGGCTAAGCTCTGGCCATTGTGGCCACTTGAGGAGTGAATCAGTGGATGGAAGATCTTTCTGTTTCTCTTCCTCTTAGTAAATCTGCCTTCCCAATAAAAGTAAACAACTCTTTAAGAAAAAAAAGGAAAAGAAAGACTTTCTGATGATTATACGCATGGCACCTGTCATCTGACCTGCTCCTTTCCCAGCCTGGCCCAGGGTGTGTACCTGATCCTCCTTGGGGAGCTTGTCGCTCTCCAGGGCCTGCTTCCAGCTCGAGCCTTCTGAGTCCAGAATCTGGATATGGATGAATGGCACGCCCAGGTCCTTCTTGCCTTCGCGGTCCTCCTCACCCTCCCCCTCATCCGTGCTGCGCTCCTCCAGGGCCCGCAGCTTCTCCAGGCGCTCCCGCTCGGCCTTCTCCCGCTCCTGGCGCTCCCTCTCGGCTCGCTCCTTCTCCAGGCGCTCCCTCTCCCGCTCCTTGCGGCCCCGACGCCCCCCTCCTGAAGGGACCTGACGCTGGTCATCCTGCTCATGGGGAACCTCCTCTATCCACGCCTGGTGCAGCGGAATCCCTTGCTTCCGGTCCCAGTAGGCAAGAAGGTTCTGGATGTCCTTCAGACTCAACTCGTAGGACTTGAACCTCTGGGCCAACTGCTTATCACCATCCTTGGGGAAGTCGCCTTCGCTGTCTTCTTGCTCCTGGACGATGGGAAACCCTGCAATGCTGCTGTCGGTCAAGAGTTTCTTCTTCTTGCTTGGGTCCTCCTTCTCGGCTGCTGCCTGCTCCCTCACAGACACTTTCCTTTCGAGGGACTCCATCTTGACGTCTGCTTTGGTGGAAGAAAGAACCTAGAGGCAAAATGCACAAAATATGCTTAAAAAAATAGTTTGTGAAGGAAAAGGCAATTTCAGAATGTACCTTGGGGGGATGTCTGGTTTCATAAGGTGGCTTCATGGTGTTAAGCCCCTCTGTAGATACCGACGTGGAGCCTCAGGGTCCATTTGAGGCCTCTGATTTAGTATCTGTCCTGTGGGCTCTCCTGTGTGCTATGGATCTGGCTAGGTCCTAATCTTGTGTGTTTTGAACAAGGTGCCTAGTGAGCTTCACAGGCATGCCTGGTTCAGGGTTGCTGTTCTGAAGGACCAACAGGAAAAGCTTGGCAAACGCAGCCCTCTCTGCTTTCAGCATCTGGCCCGCAGTAAAAAAAAAAAAAAAGAACGAACTTGGTGCCTAGAGAGACAAGACAACACAACCCTAAGAGCAAAAGACAGACTTTGGGGACTCCATGTATCAGTGTGATCAGACAAGGAGTTAAAAAAAATGTTCAGTGCTGAGACAGATAGACAGAGAGAGAGAGAATTTTCCATCTGTTGGCTTACTTCCCAATTGGCTATAATAACAGAGCTGAGCCAAGCTGAAGCCAGAAGTCAGGAGATTCATTGGATTCTCCCACATGGGTGGCAGAGGCCCAGGTATCTGGCTTTCTTTAGGCCATTAGCATGGCACTGGAATAGAAGTAGAGCCATCAGAACTTCATCTGGCACCTATATGGGATGCAGGAATTGCATGTGGCATCTTACCTCCTATACCATAACCCTGGCACCGTGGCTTTTTAACACAACAGGAACATTAAGAGGGTTTAAATAGCAAATTAGACCCCACTGAAGAAACAACATAACTAGACAGTGTGTCAGAAGAAAATATCTAGCACGGAGCTGGGTGAGACAAAAGTAGGTAAAACATGGGAAAAACCTAACTGCAAATTAAGTGGTATTAAAGTTTTCAAAAGGGTTCCGTTTACACGTGAGTGGAACCGCAGAGGAAGAGCAGTGGAAGGGAGGAGGGGTAATGCACAAGAGTTAATGGATAATGGCCCTCAACCTACAGACCTTCCCTTCCAGGCTGGTGTACGCTGGAATGTTCTTTCACGTCTGAGAACCAAGCATCAGCAGCTTTTCTGGAGCTGCAGACCAGCCTGTCCAAGAAGAGTTTCTGGCAAGTTTCCTGGGTAATAGGATTCATTGTTTCAACCTAAGCTCCAAAGATGCAAGGTCAGGGGACAGTACCATGGTGTAGCATACTAATCTTCCATCTGTAGTGCCAGCATCTCATGTAGGCACCATTTCATGTCCCAGTTGCTCTACTTTCACACCAGTTCCATGCTTTCGACCTGGGAAAGCAGCGGAGTATGGCTCAAATCCTTAGGCCTCTGCACTCAAGTGGGAGACTGGAGGACTTCAACTGCTGTGCTGTCACACCGGGCCCTGTGGGGACTACTCTTGCCATTCTGCCCTTCCTGGGTCACAGCAGGTGGGGATGTGACTGCAATGCATAGCTCTGGTCTTGCAGGGATAAGCTCATGCTGCAGCATCTTCTTCGACGGCTATCAAGAACGCACTCTGAACGGAACACATGGGTTTCATGGGCTTTGTGTCTTCCTGGAGGCAAAATGTATAATGCTAGCTTAGCTAGCGCCACGTGGGAGGCAGCAGAAAGAGGGCTATGTTCCGACGTATTTGAGTGAGGACCTGGGATTGTGAGTTCACCTGAACCCCACAGGGTGGACGGGACCCCAATGTGAAATGGTCATGTTAAGCACAAGCCTGTCATTTGGCCTACAGTCAGCTAACGGTGGGCTCCTTCCTCCTACCTTCTGCCCCACGGCAGAAGATGAGTCATCTGCAGGGGACACATGCTGAGTTGATGGTTGGTTACATGGCTGCCCTCTGCCTTTTGGTGAGTGATACTACCTGTTTATTCGCTGCCTGAGGCTTCTTTCCGGGGGGCTCCTCCTTTCCTGGTCCCTGCTTTGGTTTCTTGAATCTCCGCTTCAGTTCTTCTTCCTCCTTTTGGCGCTCGAGCTCCTGCTGCAGCTTCTTCCTGTGCATCTCCTTGGCCAACCTCTCCAGCTCCCTTTGCCAATGCAGGCAGAGAGGACAGTTCAGGGGTCCCCCACCCGAGCCCCCTCCAGGGGAGAGGTTTTGGGCAGAGAAAGAAAGCAAGCTGGGTCTAGGGAAAGGAAGGAAGGAAGGAAAAAGAGAAGGAAGAAGAGGAGAATAAAGGGAGCGAGGGAGGGAGGAAAGTAGGAAGGGAGGGGAGAAGGGAGGAATAAAGGCCCACAGAACTAACAGTCTGCACTACTGCAATCTCCTCTCAAGGGAAGGTAAAGCAAGTGCTAAAAATAAACCTCACGGTAACAGGGTGAAAAAAGCAACTTACAAAGCTTGTTCGATTAGCTCCAGTAAGGCCTAGCTCCCTATACCGTCACTATGTATTCAGACGTGGTGTTGCTAACAACAGTCCCTACCATGGCCACCTTGAAGTCATGGAGATGGGGCTGAAAGCCACCATCCTCTCCATCCTCTCCCTTTCTGCTGGGCATTCAGCTGCACCTGTTCCTGCTGTTAACAGCAGAGAGGCCACCAAAGCCAAGCACCAAGTGCAAGCAAGAGAGCAGACAGCACTTGTGAAGACACCTAACCCGTCTACTTTCATCTCCAGAAATCCCCAGTCATTCTCTGTTGCCATCAATCTTTGTCCTTGGGAGCCAGTTGTCACACTTCAGTGTGTGTGTGTGTGTGTGTGTGTGTGTGTGGCAAAGATGCCATTGTGGATCACCTTTGCATACAGGCACAAAGACTGCTAAGCTAGGGTGCACTCAAAGGGGGAATCAGTTGGACACTGGGACCACAAAGCGGCAGAAGACCCTCCCCAAGTGCCAGCCCTGACATCATCTGGAGAGAACAGAGGTGAGGCAGGGAGAAGCCTGGAAAGAAAAGGCTGAGGCACCAAGGACTGGGGGTGTGCGGGGAATCTTTCTTGCTCCCAGCATGTCATGTCCAGGGGCTTGTGCTGCCTTCCTGGAGATGAGAACGAACCCCACTCCGCACCCCACTGCCCCTCTAGGGGTGCCCTCCTAAAGGGACGGCTTCTGCCCTGGGCCACCTTTGGTCCCCACCTCTTCTTCCTCTCCTGGAGTGCCCGCTGAACTTCTCGGTCAAACGCCATCTTCTCCTCCTCTGTCAGGGCATCATATTCATCCTCATCCATATTCTGGAGGCGCTCCTTCTCTCTCTGAATTGCTTCCCGGCGCTTGTGTTCTGTGCAGGCAGCACAGATGGCAAGGTAAGGCCCAGGCCTCCAGTAGCTCAGCTCTCAGGGGATATAGGCCCCAAGGGGGCAATACAGGGAGGGGTGGCTGGGGCAGTGGCTGGCATTTCTAGCTCTTGACAGGCTTTCTTCCACCTGCACAGTCCCAAATGTGGGCTCAGCTCCTACTGGCTTAACAGCAGCCCCAGAGATACCTGTGTCCTGACCCTTGAATCTGTGACTATTGCTGTACATAGCAGAGGGACCTGGCGGTCGTGATTAAATTAATGGTCTGTGTTGGGACTGCCTTGGGTTGTCTATGAATGACAATGTCGTGTCACAGAAGCAGGGGAAGAGGTGGCAAAAGGAATCAGAAATCAGAGGGTGCAAGGGAGGGGCCGTGAGCTCAAGGATACAGGGGACTACTCACGCCAGAAAAGGCAGGGAGGCAGCCCCTCCTCAAAGCAAAACCAAAAGCCACAGGACCCCTGGCTGGGAGGACACAGCCAGTGTATGAGCTTCATTTCTTCCCAGCAGTTTATTTCATCAGGGAAACTGCTGGAAATGCCTGAGGATCTACTGAAAGGAAAGACGTTTTGGGGTTTGGGAAGGATAGTCGGGCCTTGCCTTCTTGCTCCTTTTTGGCTTTTTCCTGGGCCTTCATGGCTGTGTAATCTTGGGCCATGTTGACGACGTATATGTGCTCCCGGTTGCCGATGGCCTTCAGCAGGCAGAGGAGGGCAGCCGTCCCATTCCGGGCAAAGAGGGTGTCCAGGCCATCAAACACCACTCCACGGAAACAGTCACTCATCTGAAACCGGGGGTGGGGGAGAGACAAAGATGGCTGCCAGGGCCACAGTGTCATTCATACTCCTCTGAGAAGACTGCCCATCCCATTGCTGCCCCAGCTGCCTCTGGAAATGCCACTGCACGCCCTCACATTGTAGGCAATCGGCACAGAGGCAGAGACGCTGCACGCATCATCTGTATCCCGCATCAGTGTTTGGGTTTGAGTCTGGCTCTGCTCCTCATTCTAGCTGCCCTGTGAGGAGGCCACAGGTGATGGCTCAAGTAGTTAGTTTTTTGTCATCCCTGTGGGTCACCCAGCCTGTGTTCACAGCTCCTGGGTATCTGGGGGAGTGAACCAATGGTTGGTAGATCTCTTCCCTCTGACTGTTACAGAAAAAGAAACCATGCTCTGATTGCTAGATTCAAGTTTCTATTATAAATGAGAAGCACAGAAATATCTGACCAGGCCTGAAAGGTCTTTGTTATATTAATTAATTAAAATATAAAGTATTTATTCTGTTTCTATAGCTGTGTCTGAGCAGCTAAAGGTTAAAGTAAGCAGATCTGGAAAGATCCATGAAGGACAGAAAGACAAGATGAGAAGGGAAGAGGTTTCCAAGCCCAGAATGACAGGCGGCAGGAGTGGCACTAGTGGACGAGCCATTTGTAGAGTTCTTCAGGGGCACCTGCCTTGGCACGTAATGCTTTGGTAATATTCACTGCAGAAGAGCAGCTTCCACTGTGCTGCAGTGTTGCTTAAGGCACAGCTTGTCACCTGGCCACTGCTGCCCTGGACTGACTCTTCACATCACCCCAGGACCTGGTGAGCAACTAGGCTCTCTGCTCACAAACCATAAATCAGGCTGAAGGGATATCCCTTCCCAAACTCCACTGAGTTTTTTTTTTTTTTTTGATTAAAATTTTATTTATTTAGGGTTTTTTTTTTTTTTTTTTTTTGAGGTAGAGAGCAAGCGAGTGCTTTTATTTCACACTTCACAATATGAACCATATGAACACAACAGCTAGGGCTGGGACAGGATAAAGCTGGGAGCCGGGAACTCAACTCAGGTCTCCTAAGCGGGTGGCTGAGCTCCAATGCCTTGAGCCATCACCAAGGTGCACATTAGCAGGAAGCTAGAATCACGAGTGGAGCCAGGACTTGAACCCAGGCACTTTGGCTTGGAGCCCAGGTATAAAAGGCAGAGCAACCATTTGACAAAATGCTCACCCCATTTGTTTTCTTTAACCATACAAGAATTATTGGCTTTTTTTTTTAAAGATTTATTTTATTTTATTTTTATTACAAAGTCAGATATACTGAGAGGAGGAGAGACAGAGAGGAAGTGGAGCTGCCGGGATTAGAACCAGCGGCCATATGGGATCAAGGCGAGGACCTTAGCCACTAGGCCACGCTGCCGAGCCCATTATTGGCTTTTTTTTAAACAAAGGAAAAAAAAATCAACTTTAAAAGGAATATGACACAAAACAAAATAATTTAGAGTTGTGAAGGAAGACCAGAAATCTGTCATCCTATTACCATGAACTTGAGACATACACTTAGAAATGTTTACATAGAAATGTAATTGTGATTCACATTCTACTTCATAATCTACTGTTTTCATTAAATAACATGTTAAGGCCATATCTTGAAAGCAACTATCATAGCTCCAAATTCAAACTATTAAGAGCTCCACTACTTAAACAAAATAAATATAATCTGCTTGCTGGGTCTGTAAGAAAGTGAGTGGCTTCAGGCCATGACAAAATGGGCCAAGGTCAGGGAATGATTGGAGCTGCCAGAAGCAACTATGCCCTGTGGGTGAGGACACCTACATTTCTTCTTCAAGGCCCTGGGTTCTAGGCTGCTGAGGGGAGTTGGCAATCCCGAACCTCAGCTTGCCCCATGGGGCCAGTGCATGAATGCTCCATGCTGTAGCTCTGTGCAGTGGGTGTGCGGGCACCTGTATCCTTTCGGCCAGGATCTGCACGAGAAGATCCTCAGGGAGCACACAGCTCACCAGCCCCGTCTCGCCTCCCACACTGGCGCTGACGCTGAGCCGCCGTGGGGTGGGCCCTGGGACGAGAGGGCTGCAGGAAATCTGTGAAAGTGGAAGGAAAACCAGGAGTGAGAATCCAGCTTTAAAGTCTCAACAACTTCTATGCCTACAAGCCTTAGGACCTCAAGAAATTTCCAGGCCTCATTCCTTCATTCCTCCCTGCCTTAGAGAACTGCTAGAAGTCTAGCACTGGGGAGGGTAGTCCTTCGGGTATGTGTTGGAACACACACCTTTGTGCCTTCATTCAAGAAATAGTTCCTGAGCAGCTGCCAAGCAGCAGGCCTTTTCTGATACCAGGGCTTGACAATGAACACAGCTTTCAGTGGTGCTGCCTGCATGGCTCTTACTGTCTCATGGAGGAGAGATAGGGGAGCACTTTCACATTCAAATCAATGACCTAATTTCAGATAGAGGTACATTCCTGGGGGAGAGTAGCTGAGCCAGGGCATGAAGAACTATGAAGAGAGGCGACTGTAGGCTGTAGAGTGGGACAAGTCTTGAGGGATGAGGCTTACTGAGAGAAAATAGAAACCCCTGCCAACTTGGTTATGCTAGGGGTATCTGGGGGAAACACACGGGAGCCCAGGGTGCATCAAGCTGAGCAAACAATGAGGAAGATGAACAAGAATGAATGAAGGTCAGGTTGTAGCAAAAGAGGAAGATGGGGGCAGGCAGGATGACCAGGAGACAGTCCATGCAGCAGTTCTTTGAAGGAACAGCAGGGAAGAGGAGATGGCAGATGGAATGGCATGATTTGAAAGTGTCTCCCTGAAGCTTGTATTTTGCAACTTGATCCTTGAAGTCATGTTAATGGTATTCAGAGGTGGGACCTTTGGGAGGTTGTTAGAATGAGATGAAGTCAAGAGGGTAGGGCCCTTGTGATGGCACTTGCGGCTTTAGATGGAAAGAGAGAGACCTGAGCTAGTCCTCTTGTCCCGTCTCACTAGTGATGCCAACCCTGGACACTGAGGAGGTGCCAGTGCCAGGCTGTCAGACCTCCCAGCATCCAGAACTGTGAGCCTGACAAACCTCTTTTCCTTATAAATATCCCTGTCTTAGGTATTTTGTTACCAATAGAAAACAGAGTCGGAGATGAAACAATGGCTACAAGTGGATGTGGAGCCCAAGAGTGTGTTCAGTGAGGTGAGGCATGACAGCCTGTGTACACATTAATGGGGTGATATAACAGACACAGAAATTGTGGGTAGGAGGGGACAGCTGCATAAACTTAGCTCTCAAGTAAGAAAAACACGTGTGTGCCATGCACTTGTGAGGGATCAACCCTGAATGAGGGCACGCAGGGAAGGCTGGCATGCAGGCTGACTCGCAGATCTGGTGTTATGAGGAGGAGGTGGTTACCCTTTGAGTACTGCTGCTTTCTTAGTCAACTCCATAGAGAAATGTGTCTTACAGGTTACAACCGTGATGAGATCAAGAAAACAGTTATGTTGACTAGATGGAGGCAGACTTACTAGGGCAGACCAAAGTGTCTGCTGGAAAGCTATGGTCTTAAGTCAAAGCAGGAGCACTGAGGAGGTGCTGGTTCTGTCTCCAGCCAAGTCTAGCAGGTCTTCATGGACCAGCTGAGACACTGGGGTTTCCAGACTGCCAGTTTTGCTTAGACAGCATGAGGAAAGGGAAGTTAGACTGGATGCCTATGTTGGTGGACTGTGGAATGCAAACTGGGTAAGATGGGCAGGAAGGTGGGTGGTCAGCTGGGAGTAAGTGACCTGCAGTTACCGGTCAGTGGAGCGTGCCTATGGACAGCTTAGTGTTTACAGTGATGACAAACAGTGTCTAGGGTATGGTCATAGGAGGCAGCAGCTTGAGGAGACCCTGGAGCTAAGAGTCCAGAGGATGGCATGAAACATGATCCAAAAGATCAGGATTTCTAACTTGTCATTTCCTTGGAAGAAGGTGATTTACAAACAAAAGCAGCCAATCACAGGCCACTTTACTTGCATAGCATAGGACACATTTCTCAGTCAATGTGCAACATCATTGAGGATACAGCTGTTGGAGGAGTGAGTCATGCTCTCTGGTAGCTTCAAGATGAGCAAGCAGCTTCCTCTCTGGGAAAAAATCCTTTCACAAGGGGATTCTTGTGCAACAACTTAAGTCCTGTCACACCGGAGTGGTACAGAGAGCCTCTTGTGGGGTCTGTGGGCTCTGATTCCTAACCATGATCATTGTATTTCCAATTTTTTGAAGGAGTCTTGAGTCACAACTGGGATTTTCTCTTGCTTTCAAAACATATTAGAAAGCCTTACTTCACCACCCAGAGGGAAAGAATCAAATCACTGTAACACCTTATCTGGTAAGAGATATATAAGTTTTCATTTATCCATGAAAATTTGTGCCAAGAGTTTCCTATTAGTTCCTAGAATAGAGGATGGTTCCTCAATATAATACTGAGTCAATGGTCTCCATTTTCAAGGTTTTAGAAGGAAAAGATGGAAGTAAATGATGGTTGCCACGGTGACAGGAGGAGGGCAGAACTTGCTTCAAGCCCCATGTGTTTCTTCAACCTCAGTCTTGGCCCCCGAAGGATGGATTCTGGCACGCCCCTCAGGCAACAGGGTCACCGGTGCACCAGTGATGGACACAAACCAATACTGCCCACCAAATAAGGACCGAAGCGACCCCCGCTTCAGCTTCCGTGTTAAGGGGGGTTTTAAAACTCCCTTGCACATCTCTTGCTGGCTTTTCTTTCTTTGGTAGCTCCCTGCTTCATGTCTGTCTTTCCACTACACAGGGAAGGAAAGTCCATGACTGTGGTTCCTGGAATAAAGGCCATATAAACTCGTTTCTATATGCAGCTGAAATGTTCCTTCCCTGGTCGTTGGTGAATCTTACAGTAAATAATGCCAGAGACACTGGCACAATCCCAGCCCCACGGGATGCTCCATCCAACCTGCAGGCCCGTTATTCCGGGGAGATCTTGGCTTCTGTGCATCCATTTGCCCTGTCTAACCTGTGGGCCTTCTCTCCTGCAAGGACGTGAATCCCTACCCACCCACCTGCGGTTCACAGTCTTCTGTGCTATGGAGGCCTATGGCTCTGTCCCAGTCAATGAACAGAGCCTTCTCTCCTACTGGAATCTTCACTTTGCTCTGTCAGCCTCAGCAATGCCCTCTGAAACCTCACCCTTCTTCCTGTTCCTACAGCACTCAGACAAGGAGAGGCCCAAAGTCCTAACTTGGAGCATCTCCCCTGAGAGTCCTCCTAGAATCTGCTCTATCTGGCCTGGGCTCCCTGCACTGCGGTCAGTTCTCCTGACCCTGGTCGTCAATGCACCCTCTCCCAGGCAATGATGACAACTTTTCTATCTCTGACTGAGGGACCCAAAGGCCCAATGAGAAAAATCTTTCAGCTGAGTAGTAAGGTTTGTGGCATTGATTAGACCACTTCCAACTAATTTTTTTTATTGTCCATCACCAGTTTTTGGTTCTGTACACTGCATTTGAGACACAAGAGGTTTTTTGTCTCCTCCATCATGCTCTGTATGCCCAGCCCCATTACTGCCTGCAAAAGACCCTGCCACTGGCACATTATCATAGAGCCATTTAACAAGATCTTCAGATTCCATCCTCCATCCTGCTTCTCCCACCCTTAGCTCTGTCTGTTTATCCCTTTTCTGACCCCAGAACAAACTGACTCCTTTATCTGTTCACTGTGATCAATCCTGTCTAGCTCACCTCCCCTCAAGCTCTCATTCAGCCTTGGTGGGCTGTCCCCCCAGCAAGACTTCATCTCCAGCAGCTCCTACAGACTTGATTGCACCTTTACTGCCTTTTGGCAGAAGACTCTTGACCCTGGGTTTGTCTTTGTAACAACTACTCTATTTTGCCATCCTTTTCAACTCTCTTAAATTTTATATTCATTCACCTCCACTTTGATACCTACAACTCATTACTCACCTGTGGCTTTAGCATCTTCCAGTCTTCTAAGTCCTTATGTCGCTCAAACTGTGAGCTTTATGGCTGTCCAGGACTCTTCCTACAGCCCTCCTGCAACTGTACTAAAGGTTTCATCCTTAACATGCCTATGGTACTAGGTGACATCGCACAGGAAATCATTGTCACAGGTTGTCAATTTCATACGGCTTAGCTGAATTCCTGTCAACACAGCTCTTTGTCACTCATCTCTTTTTGTGGTAAACATTTGGAGGTGATGTTTTCCTCCTGTATCAGCACCTTTTTCAATGCAGCTTGGCTGTAGGAGTTGTGTTTTCTTTATACTGGCTTTGCCAGCAGTCAGCCCAGGGCACAGAACACACAGAGTGCTGGCTAAGCACCTGCTGGGAGTTTAAACTCCTTTGAGAAGGACTGGGGTGTGGTAACAGCACTCAGGCTGGCCTGGTGAGGATGCCAGTGGGAATCAGGGGTGCTGATCACAGGTTGTGGGATGCTGGGAGGAAGGAACAAGGGTTCTGAGCTTCTTACCCCAGAACCCCGACTGGTACCTGCGGCGTGTCGGACTGGTGCGAGTGGTGCTGCTTCTGTGACCCGGAGCCGTGGCTGTCCACCTTGCCTTTGGGCAGCATCACACTCCCACGCACACTCTTCCCGGGCTTCAGCTCTGGGGTCAACACGGTGATATCAGATGTAAGCTTGCCCAAGTTCTCAGAGCTTAGACGTGTTTGGCCCAGGATGTTTTGGTTCAGATATGTCTCCTGGGCTGCAAGGAGAGGGTGGGTTTTTATTAAAAGCTACATTAGAAAATGACAGTGTCCTTGTCCTCCAGAAGGGATACAGAGCCTTCTGTCTCCCTTTGAGCTGGTTTGGGAATAGAGGCTGGACCCATGGAGCACTGGGGGGCAGGTCTGGGGTGAGCTCCATGGGGTACTTCATCACTCACCTTGCCAGGGGGGTTCCCCATGTTAGCCTGTGCTCACTCAGTACCCCCTCCAGCCCAGAGGGGAATATTTTCAATAACTGCTGCTACATAATAGCTCTGGTCTTGGATATCCAACACCTGATCTTTCCTGGTGAGAGGTTGTGTTGAGGCCAATGAGCATCTTGGCGGTGCATTCTCTGCCTCCTCAGCAGAGTCATCCAGATGAACAAGTGAGTCAGGTAACGATCATGCGTGGCTGATGGCAAAATGGCTTCAAGACTGTTCTTTTCTCCCAGCCCCTTTTCCAATTAGATGGCCACCCTTAAGAACTCCCCTCCATTGGAATGTTTCCTTCCCCAAGGTTAGGGTCAGATTTGGTTATCTAAAAGCCATTCAGAGAAGACCCTTGCTAGAGAGCCTGTGTCCACTGTGATAAACTCTTGATAATCTCCCACTCCCCAACCCTCAACAGCACATCCTGTCTCATCATGTCCCCTGGGACCCTGAAGAACAGGGTACAGAAGATGCTATTGCTCCCAGCTCTGTCCCAAGAGAGCGTGACAGGGACAGATGGTGCTGGGCTACATCCACACTTCCTGAGCTCTCGGGAAGACTCATTAGGGGCCCACTGCTCCAGGGTGACCTTCTAGGCAAGTAAACCTCCACAATCCTTCTAGAGTTGTCACTGCAACTGACTGCCATATCTTTTCATGCCATTCCCTCCCAGTGTCCCCCAGGGGCTGACTATGAGTAGAAGCACTCCATACAGGCATGTGGCAGCCAGCAATGGAGCTGCTGCACTAAGGTTCTCCAATGATAGGACTGGCTGGTCCATGCTCACTCAGCTCCATCAACCCCAACCCTCCCTGATCCTTCCCATATTACCCGCCACAAGGCATCTCACTGTGGTAATAATGACTGCCCCAGCCGGCCTGGCCCAGCGCTGGGGCTCTTGCTCCTCCCTACCCATGCCCATCCTGCCCTGACTACTGGGGAATCTATTCAGTGGTTTCCATGTGCCTCTAACTTTTCCCTGCTCATGGCATCATTCTTTCATATTTTAGAAATAAAACAACAAAAACCAGTTTTTACAGATTCAGTACTCATGCATGTTTGTATTTAACCCTGTTTTTGTCAAGACCTTTATTACACTTCTTCCTTTTCCTTCACTAACCTGTTTCTCAAAACCCTGTATTAGTTCTATCAAACAGATGATGCGAACCACATGGTATATAATTATAAAATTTATAGTAGTTCCATAAAGAATGGACATGATATAAATCACATAATTATAAATTTACAGATTAAAGAATTGAAATGAATTTTCATGATACATTTACCCCAACACATCTTAAAGAACATGTTCCTAAACTTGCCCTGGCATGGGAGCTGGCACGTTCAGGGCAGAATGTATTCCCTCTGAATTGGATGAGCCACGTTTGCTTCACCTTTAGATGTTGGTGTACCAAGGGTGTGTGCTGCCTCTCCTTCAGTGCCAAGAGAACAGCTGTGCTGGGGGCGGGGGTGGGAGACTCACACATGCTGCGTGAAGAGAGTTCTTCTTTGGGCTATTAATGGGCAGAGCATTAAAGTCAGCCTTCAGCCAGGCCGTGGAAGGGAAATTCTGTGGCAGCATAGAGATGAGGGCATTGCCAGAGTGGGTGCCAGCTGCTGTTTCCACCAATGGGCAGGTGCAATCAAGCTCTTACCAAATTCCTCGCCTTCCTTCATGGACTGCTCGATGGCGGCCTTGATGCAGAGCTCGCGGGCCCGGATCCCCGGGACGTTACTGCTGTCGGATATGGCTTCCACCACGACGGAGTCAATGTTCAAGCAGGCTGCGTGATAGTGCTTGGCCATGCTGATGGCGTTGACTGTCTTCCCTAGGAAAGAAAACAATAAAAATAAAAAAAGGTCGGGGGTTGAATTTCATGCACGGCATTTGCTCAGTATGCTGGGGAGGAGCCTCTAGACCAGGGGCCTCCATTAAGTGGATCCCTAGGAGCGCTCTGCCTTCAAATCTCCTGCGGCCAGAGGACTCAAAGCATGGTTGGGGCTTTGGACATAGCCCTGATCCCACTCCTGAGATCTGTGTGCAATAACGACCTCCTTTCTCCTGGGGTGCTTTCCTCAGCCTAAAAAACAGATTCCATCAGATGACCTTTAGATATCATGCAGTTCCTATGATCTCTAATGAGAAGACCTTTTGGTTAGAGGACAGCTTATGCTGACTTGCCCCCTCCTTTATTTCACAGCACTTTTATTAAAAAGCAAGGTAAAGGGTCCAGCATAACAGCTTAGTGGCTAAATCCACCCCTTGCATCTGCCCATATGGACCCCATATGGGTGCTGGTTTGTATTTTGGCTGCTCCACTTCCCATCTAGCTCCCTGCTTGTGGCCTGGAAAAACAGTAGAGGACGGCCCAAAGCCTTGGGACCCTGCACCCATGTGGGAGACTCAGAAGAAGCTCCTGGGTCCTGGCTTCGGATTGGCTTAGCTCTAGCCATTGTGGCCACTTAAGGAGTGAACCAGCAGATGGAAGCTCTTTCTCCCTTTCTCTCCTCTGCAAATCTGTCTTTCCGATAATAATAAATAAATATATTTTTAAGAAAACAAACAACATTCAGAAATATCAGACTAAAAAAATCTATAATCCACTCATCTGGAGATAGTGGGGCTAGACTATGGGTGTTAAATTCATTTCTGGGAGCATGTCACTTGTGTGTGCTAGGCAGAATAATGGCCCCCAAAGCTGTCCACAGCCTCATCGCTAGAGCCCACAAATAAATAACCTTATGTGATCAAAGAGACAGTGTCGATGTGATTAACCTATGGATCTTGACGTGGAAGACAGCCCTGGATTTTCTGGGCAGGCACCACCTAATCCCAAGGTCCATGTAGGGGAACAGTGGGGTCATGGTCAGAGCAGGGAAAATAAAGATCAGAGAGCCCTCTACTGCATCACACACCACACACGCTCATGTCGCCATAACCTCCAAGGTAATGTGAGTAGCCTGGCTTTGACACAAAGCCATCTGTGTCAAGATTTGTTTTTTGAAAACTATAAAGCTCCACACAAAAATGCCACAGGCCTCTTCTGGCTGCAGCTGACACTCCTGTCTGTAAGGCTGTTGCCTCCAGCTGCAAATGGCCCTCAAACCTGGCCTGGTAAGTTCTGCTGTGTGCATCCTTCAGGGAAGGCTCCCTAAAGGAAAATGATGGACGCTGTGGCATCTGTAAAGATTCCTGGAGCCGCACAGGGATCAGGACATAGGGAACACTCTATCAGTGGGATCTGCTTGGGTGACAGTCACTGCTTCACAGGAAGGTTCCCTTGACCTTCTTCGAGGGAGTTGAGGCTCACAGAGATTCCTCCCCAAGTGCCCCTGCCCTGCCATGTTCTATCTGATCTGGGGTTTGGTCCCCGTGAGTTTCTCAGGACCTCCCTTTCCTGTGGGAGGGGGAATCTCAAACCCCTTCTTTTGATAGCTGTGGAGTCTAAACATGGCAGTGACTGGGGACGAGCTCCAGAGCCTGCAAACAATGATGTCAGCTTAAGATCTTGTTCACAGGGATGATTTGGCTGCTCTGGGTTCATGGTGAAGTTAGCAGTGTGCTTGGGGCTTGGGAAGAACATGAAGAGGTTTGCCTTACACTTGCTGACTGTTCCTTTATACTATTTATCATGTAATTTTAAAGGCTGTTTTTTTCTTCAGTGAGGACTCAAACTCCAGAAATGGATATAATTGTGGATGACAACAGTCATTACAATAACACTAATGGTAAAATCAAGTTGTTGTTTTTTCTTTTGAATATTTGTCATGTGCCAAATACTGGGGTTAGCATTGTACCCTGTTAGCATTAGCAGTGTTGTTTATTGTGATCACACTATAAAATAGATACTGGTCCTACCATTTTACAGACAAGGAAACTGGGCACAGAGACCTCATGGAACTTTACCAAAGCCACTTGGCTCAGGGGTACATGTTCAACATTACCCTGTCCGTCCAATGAAATCCCAGTCAACTGTGACCGCCCTGCTGGGATGGCGACATGGCAGCTCCAGTCTGGACTTCCTCTCCAGAGTGGGGCATACCTGATAGGGGCGTCCCATGGATGATAATGGCAATGCCCTTGCGGTTCTTGGCCATGCGGCCTTCGGCGGAGATGTCGACACCCACGTGGCGTGCAATCGCCTTGTTCACGGGGTTGTTGTCCACCTCTCCCACTTCGTCTGCGGAGTGGCTGTCTATGCTCTGAATCTTGTCGGCTGCAGGTTAAAAACACATGTATGTGTGAGTGCATGTGTGCACACCCAGCACGGAAGTGGACACTTGTGGGAACAGGGAGGGGATTTTCCTTTTAAGCACTACTGTTTTACACTGGCAAACTCTAGCAGTCGCTGCCTGTACACACTTCTTTTGGATAATAATTAATCCACAGCCACTGAAATCTTAAAATACAGATAGTCTTGGTCTCTAATTCAGTCTGGGGGAATCTATCTGGCTGAAAAACAGAAAGAGCGTCTGTATGAAGACAACTTTTTTTTTCTAGTGGCAAAATATCAGACTGTTAGCTGAATGTGTAACATAAAGGGAAATGGTTGAATAAGCAAAAGTGATGACATTCATATTACAGAATTAACACATAGCAGCTGTTACAAGTATGACAAGTCTTACAGGCTCAGAAACTATAGGCTCCATCTATCCTGTTGCCTGTTTTTGTAAATAAAGTTTTCTTGGAATGCAACCACACCTCTTATCGATCATGTTATGGCTGCTTCTAGCTTTCAGAGGTGGAGCTGGCTAGAGGCAGCAGTGACCACATGACCTTCAAAGTCCCACATAGCTACTGCACTGCCCTTCACAGGAAAAGCTTGCCAAACTCTGGAGTTATATTAAAAGTAGCAGTCTTGGAGCGGCATCTATAACAGAAAAGAGCAAGCTGTGGAATAATCTAGGAGCATGCTGAACACCACACAGTGTCAGATGCATATATGGTCACTTTAACTACACTGTTTTCCTAAAAAAACAGGATCATACTCTTAAAAAAAATTCTCTGACTTTCTCATGTATTCCATCTTGGATATCTTTCAGCAGAGCCAGGCTGGATTCAACACGAGGCATGGAGCTGGAAACTGCTGTCTTCACACCTAGTGTCGCTATCACAATCCTGCTGCCTTCTCCTATTGATCTGTGTGACCAAGGCTAACAATGGGAAGCTCACTGAACTCTTCAGGGACCTCAGTCACATTGCCCAGGTTTTCTAGTCCCAGAGCTGGGCCTTCTCCTGGTTTATAATGATTGGTAAGCAAGCGGCTTCTGTAAAGCTGGCTGAGCTGGATTTAATTTCTGATGATGGTTTTCAGCATTCCGTATTGCTTGGTGGGGAAAAATGGGCTTTTAATGCTGGGAGGCCAAGGGGAGGGGCTTGTGGAGGGACATGAGGCAGAATGTCATCCCCCCTCCCCTGTTCCATCGTGTGACTCCGAAACTCCCCCATGTCGGCTGGAATTTTGGCTTTAGAGGGGTAAGACCTTCTAATGAGGCCTTAGGCTAGGTAGAATGCAAAGAACCATGGCAAGAATTATATATCCTACACTAAGTTGTCAGCATGGTCCTGGGCTTGCATAAGGGGAGGGCCAGAAACCACAGCTTCCCCAAGGCAGGTATAGTGGCGGCCGGGGTGGGGTGGAGATGGGCTAGGAGGTCCAGAGGAGGAAGTTTCTGATTTTTTAAATTAACATAAAGAGAAGAGATCTAATGTATTTCATAGGTGCAACTCTAATAAAGTAACCATGATGCCTTTCTTCCCTCTCCCTTGTTCCATCCCCTGGAGGAAGAATTTTAATGGAGAAAAGTAAAAAGGCATCGGGTGGCCTTCCCACTTCTGATCCCAGAGAACTGGTCCCCGAATGTGAAAACGCTGTTACTTTGAAACACGAGTTTTTCCAGGCTATCCTCATCTTCATCTTCATCTGGGAAGGTTTTGGAATCGGCCAGAGGGGGCCGCTCTCCAAGGTTGGACGTGGCCGAGACCCCTTGGCTGAGGGACGTCCTCTTCGTGCTGGGTGAGGTGCCCGTCTCCGATGAGAAAATATCTTCGTCTTCTGCTGGGGAGCAAAGGATGAGGTGCATGGCAGGGAGGGAAGGGGAGGGAAAAGGAGGCGGGACAGGAGAGGAAAGCCAATGAGATCATCCCTGCGCTGGCCACCATCCCCAGGCATCCTGCCCAGACAGACAAGGATGCTTGGCTGTTTCTCTGCTTGTAGCACTTCTCCATTTTACCATTCACCGAATGCTGAAATCATACAATGGCTCAGCAAATCTGGAGAATTCAGGGATGAGGTGCCTAGTTTAGCTGCTACAGATGCCCATGTCCCATGTCTGAGGGCCTGAATGTGACTCCAGCTTCTGGTTCCAGCCCTGGCCCAGTCCTGGCTATTGAAGGTGGTTTGGGGACTGAACTAGTGCGTAGGAACACAGCCACTCCGGGTCTCTTTCTCGCTCTCAAATAAATTAAAAGGAAAAAAAAAACTTGAAGAAAATTTGGAAAATTCAGAAGAGCCAAATAATTTTATGAAATTTAGCTGCCAAAAGAAATTAAGAAATGATGAGAAACTATAGTTGAATTTTGCAAGAGCAGGAGAGGGGAGTTCCCACCTCAGATTTTTAATTTTTTCTTTTGTTTTCTCAAAATGAAATGGCATTTGCAATGTAATCCCATTTCATTTTGAAAAACAAAGGACTTGGCCATCCTCCACTGCTTTCCCAGGCCACAAGCAGGGAGCTGGATGGGAAGTGGAGAAGCTGGTACATGAACCCATGCACATATGGTATGCCGGTGCCAGCCCTAGGTATGAGTCACACTGACATTGATGTCATCTCTTTCTATCTATCTATCTATCTCTCTATCTATCTATATCTATATCTAGAGATAGATACAGATAGATAGATTTATGTCTATATATAGATAGATACAGATAGAGATAGATATAGTTATACACTCTGCTGTTGTGTGACTGCTTGGTTAATTTTGTTTTGAATGACTGACACCATTACCAGAAAAGAAGATACTCCAGGTCCTTGGGCCCCTGCCATGCATGCAGGAGGCCCGGATGGAGCTCCAGGCTCCTGGTTTTAGTGGGTTCCAACTACCGCAGTCATCTGGACATGAACCAGCAGGTGGCAAATCTCTATATCTCTTGCTGTCACTTTGCCTTTAGGCTCCGGCAACCACTTAGGAGAAGAAGCTCCTGGTTCCTGGCTTCAGATCAGCTCAGTTCTGGTTGTTGTAGCCACTTGGGGAGTGAACCAGTGAATGGAAGATCTTTCTCTATGTCTCTCCCATCTATAACTCTGCCTTCCTAATAAAAATAAATCTTTAAAAACAAGATGAACAAGAGTACTGTAAAAAAATTCATGACAGTGGACTTGAAAGACAAATTTTGAAATCTGTGTAAAGCATGTGTGAACCAGTCCCTGGGGCAGCTGGTGGGGTGACAGGCCAGAAAGGGCCAGGTTGAGAGAGTGCAGTTCAGTTCTGTGGTTGAGCTTTGGCCTTGAAGAGCACAGAGGGGCTGACCTTGTTTTCATAAACTCCTGCCTCTTTGGGGGTACCAGTTTCTATCTTACATGGCACATTACTGGGCATCCTTTAGGCACACCTGTAGGAGGGGTTGGAGTAGAGGACTCGGATATGCCTAGGCTGAGGCTTATCCTAATTCTGCCACCCAAAGCCACGGCCCTGGCTTCTCTGTGCTACATTCATTGCCACAGGGGCAAAGCCCTTGGCATAGCATCTGTGCAGTGTTCTTACCTGTACCAGCTGTTTCAAAAGTCATAAAACTCCACGGCATTCTCTGTGAGCTGAATGTGCTCCCACCTCTGTACTATAACAAGGGGAGAACACGGCCCACTTTTCAGAGTCAAAAATAAAAATATGCAGGCACTTGGCGGCTGGATTCCTAGCATCTGGCATTCAGTAATTGGCCCCACATAAGGGATTTCATTCAAATGGGCCAGGGCAGTGGCTGGGACCAGGGGTTCACCCCTCCCAGAGTTCTTCTCACCATCTGGTCCCAAATTGTCCAAGTATTTGGCCTTCATCTGCTCCTCTTTCGACCTCTTGAGCTCCTTGAAGTACTCGTACACTTCCATGGGCAGCTTCTCCCCTGGGTCACGCGGAGGCAGCAGCAAGTTGTTGCAGGAGTCGTAGCCCTTCAGCTTTCGCAAGATCTGCCCCAGGGAAGAGTGGCAACTGCTGTGGGCCCTGCCCTGGGTGCTCCCTCCGCCCTGCGGGTCTTCACAAGTTCACTCACTGACCCTGTCAAAGCCCAGGCTCCTCCCAAGGCTGTGAGTTGTTGAAAACACCTTACTGACTTCAGCAGGTGAGGCTAAGTCCTGAGCCTGTGGGCATGCAGGATGTTTCTTTTGCTTCATTTGAGTGTGGCCAGTTCACATGTGGAAAAGAATCTTTTTATTTTAAAAATAATGCATGCTTTCTTTTCCCACAGTGGCAAAAAAAAAAAAAAAAGAAGAATTTCACTATGTATTTTGACCCATTTGAAAAAAAAAATGTGGCTTCTATCAGGGAATTTGAACAAAAGGTTCTTTTTTTTTCCCCGTAACCCTGACCTTTAAATAAATAAATAAATAAATAGTGTTAAAATCTGTATATTTTTAGAGCCATCCCTACATTCTGGAAATCTACACAATGAAAAAGACTTTTAAAAATAAGGGGGAGGGCCCGGCGGCATGGCCTAGCGGCTAAAGTCCTCGCCTTGAAAGCCCCGGGATCCCATATGGGTGCCGGTTCTAATCCCGGCAGCTCCACTTCCCATCCAGCTCCCTGCTTGTGGCCTGGGAAAGCAGTCGAGGACGGCCCAAGGCTTTGGGACTCTGCACCCGTGTGGGAGACCCGGAAGAGGTTCCAGGTTCCCGGCATCGGATTGGCGCGCACTGGCCCGTTGCGGCTCACTTGGGGAGTGAATCATCAGAGTGAAGATCTTCCTCTCTGTCTCTCCTCCTCTGTGTATATCTTTGTAATAAAAATAAATCTTTAAAAAAAATAAGGGGGAAAAGACAATTTCCCTGGAGGGAGAACTAAGATAAGCTCATCAGCAGGTCTACCTTGAAACAGCTAAAGGAAACTCTCCAAATGGAAAGTAAATAAAAGAAGAAGAAATCTTGGACTATAAGGAAGGAAGAAATCATCATAGAAAGGCACATGTAATGCATTTCCCTTTCCTCTGGTGTTTTCTAATATGTATTTGGCTGGTTTGAGCAAAAACAAAAGTCTGACAAAGAAACCTGTCAGTTACATAGAAAAGCGTGGAACATAGAGGGAGATAAAGGTAGGGATGGCTTCTGAGTTACATGAGAACTGGCAAAGCGCCAGTACAAGTTGATTGTGATCTTACATGTGTCTACGTATGTATGTTGAGCACTGATGCCTGTGGCAGTACCTAATGAAGCTGCAGAAGACACGCTGGCCTCTGCTCACCTTCTCTTCTAGTAGATACTGTTGGTCAAACTCTAAAGAGTAGAACTCAATGGGAAAGCTGCAGGGGTTCCTCACTACCACCTCGCCCTCGTCCCCTGGCGAGTAAGGCAGCAGCGGCCCCAGCTCCAGGACCGAGGGGCTGAACTCCAGGCGTGGCTGCAGACCTTGCCCCTGGGCCAGCAGCGTGAGTTTCTGAGCACTCTGGCCGATCTGGAACATCAGAGTTTGGCTATAGAATTTCTGCAAAAACAAAGGCAAAACAAGATTTAAATTTCTGTTGTGGTGGTTCTGTTTGTTACATGCAGTGTAAAAACTTAAGAATGACTAAGGGGACAAGACAGCCTGTTTAGGTGAAGAGAGAATAAAGATTGCTTGGGAACACTGTATGTGTACTCCTGTATTAACCATTGGTCTAGATCCATAGGTGACAGGTGCATGCTAGGCCTTGCACTAGGCGCTGTGTTACTTGGAGTGTGTCCTATGAGTGGGGCACTCCTATTCCTCAAGTCTGGTCACTGTACCTCGAGACTGAAGGCTTGATTCCCAGGCCCTGCTGCCCCTGGGCAGAGGAGACAGAGCAGAAGCATGAAGACAGCAATGCTGCCGGGGAGCAGTCCGCAGTTGATTACTTGAGGTGGTTTCCATGCAAGACCCTCAGCTCTTGTGACGATCTTGGAGAAGGATAATTTTCAAAATACGTACTTTGTCTAGTTCTCCAGAGTTCGCCAGAGTGAGAGCACTCAATTGGTTCTTATGATATGAATAAATCAAGACACCGACTGAGCCATCTCCTGCTGCCTCCCAGGGTTTGCATCAACAAGAAGACAGACTCGGGAGCAGAGACAGAACTCAAGTCTAGACATTCTTACATGGCATGTGGGCATCTTAGCCATTAGTTCCAAATACCTGCCCCCACTTGTCCCTTTCAACATCAGATTATTGTTGCTATTATGATCATTATTATTTGTTGCTCAGTTGCCTGAGTTCCTCATCTTTTCTGGGTGTCAGTCTGTTGTTAAAAAAGCTGGCAGATGGTTCTTCCCCTCCTGCTGCCTGTCTCATTGCTCAGCTGATTGCCTCCTTTTATGGATGTAAATCCCACTAGGCAGTTCTTCCTGTTGTTGCTTGTGTCTTAGAGTTACTTGAGGACCAATGTCCTCAAGCTTTCCCTCCATTTTCTTCTAGTAATTTCACAGGTTTGGGGCTTTCATGCATTTACACTTGATTTTTTTTTTTTAATATGGTGAGTACAAGTTCAAGCTGATGTCACTCTCAGTGGTAGGTTCAAACCCTTGTTTCTTTCCCTCCCCTTCCTTTCATTTATTTCAAAGGTAGAGATACAGAGAAAGAGGGAGTTCCTTCTACCCACTGGCTCACTCTCCAAATGGCTGCAATGTCCAGGGCCGGGCCTCTGGAGGCAGGAACCTGGAACTCTATCTTGGTTTCCCATGTGGGTAGCAAGGGTTTGGGCACTCAGACTATCTTCAACTGTTTGTTTTCTAGATGCATTAACAGGGAGCTGTATTGGAAGTAAAGTATTAGAGGCTTGAACTTGTACTCATCCGAGATGCTGGAGTTACCGGCAGTAGCTTAGCTTGTTGTGCCACAATACCAGCAAACCCTACCCCCATCCTTGTTTCCTGCATAGAGTATTTTAATCAAATGTTATAATGTCTAAGAGCTGTTATGTGTAGACATAATGGATTCTTTAGGCTGATGTAGACGGAGACGCAGGTGTGAACAGAACAGGTTTTAGGGCTAACTTGTACTTACTGTCAATAAACTCTTTCCCAATTAGTGAAAACATTAGCATCCATCAATTCCAAGTCAATCTTTATGGAACTGCCTGTGCAAATCTATTTTTTCCCCTATTTTCTGACATTTTACTTATTTAGTAATGGGGGAAAAACCCTTAAAACTCAAGTAAAGCCTTTGACAGTCTTAAGACTCTTAAAATTGCAAACACATTATTAAGTCTTTTCAAAAGCTTGGAAAGATTCTGATAATAATGGAAACATGGGCTTCATTTTAAAATGAGCTATGAAGTAATTTATTTTCCCACTTCCTTTCTATAGATTCTTACGTAGTTCCTCAAAGCCCATTATTAGGAAAATGGGAGTTAACTGTTACTATTCTACAAAATTCACATCAGTGTTTCTTTGAAAAGAATAGAGTGGAGGAAAATTCATCCTCCCAAATGCCTTGGGTTTTGAACAAGCATCGTTGCCAGGTCACTTCCTGGGATTGTTCCTGATTCTAGAGTCTTATAATTTCTACTGTGCTGTTGGACGGGGGCTGGGGGTGGTTTGTGTTTATAACGTTTACAAAAGAAGCATTTATGGGCCCGGCGGCGTGGCCTAGTGGCTAAAGTCCTCGCCTTGAACGCCCTGGGATCCCATATGGGTGCCGGTTCTAATCCCGGCAGCTCCACTTCCCATCCAGCTCTCTGCTTGTGGCCTGGGAAAGCAGTCGAGGACGGCCCAAAGATTTGGGACACTGCACCCGTGTGGGAGACCCGGCTTCGGATCGGCGCGCACTGGCCCGTTGCAGCTCACTTGGGGAGTGAATCATCAGAGTGAAGATCTTCCTCTCTGTCTCTCCTCCTCTGTGTATATCTGGCTGTAATAAAATGAATAAATCTTTAAAAAAAAACAAAAGAAGCATTTATGAGGCTTAAGCCAACTGGAGGACAGGAACTACTTATTATCACGGCTACTTAGGATAAGATTTGGGAACCGTTGAGGGACTTTCTGTACATAGTGCAGTATGCTGTGAGATTTTACTCAACACTGTGCACCTAGTAAGCAGCTGTGGCAGTTAACGACTTACCTAGAACTTGAGATTCTAACAAATTCGTATGTTAAAAAGTATAAAGAATACATATATCCTATGAGTACTCAAGACTTTCAGCAGGGGCCACTTTCAGCAACACATTAATATTTCTGTTTCCACTTTGGACTTTGAAATCTAAGAGCGATACAGAACAGTGAAATAGTTTCACCTCAGTTTGTTGAGCTTTTTCTGCCAGATGAATTTGGCCTCAAACTCAGGAAAATTCCCTCCCCTCTCCCCCAGTTTTTGGAGCTTAGTGGATTTCAGAATTGCAAGTGAGGCTTTTTACTTATAATATCACTCTTATTATTTTATTTTAATCTGGAAGTAAACTGAGGTTTAGCAGGGCTAAGTAATCTGCTTAGAGACACTCATCCTCTACACACACACTCAGAAAGTCTCGAATGCAAGTCTGCTGATGAAAGTTGATGTGTAAGATACACCTGCTGACTCTGGTCTACTGGGCCACAGGACTCAGGTGGACTCCAAGCACTTGAGAAGGCATGGTCACAGCAGCGGAACTCAGACTGCTCTAAGCTTTCCTTGGTGCTCAAAGCAAGCATGAGCTTTAAGTACAGGCTGAGGAGAACCACAGAATCTGAAAGAAGCCACATTGCTTTCAAGCTCACCTCTTCCTTTGGCATGAATTTCACTTGCACATTGGACTTCTCACCGGGATCCAAAACTCCAGATGTGGGCTGGATCTCAAAGATCTGCGCCATTTGCTTTAATTCAGGATGCACTTTCCGTCTCAAGTACCTTGGCATGTGTTTCTCCAGCTGGTTTATAAACATGGGTTAATTAGACTGTCTATGGAAAAATGAATTCATCCTACCCTCCACCTGGCATGAGTTACATTCCCCAAGTGTCTCTCGGCTAACAGGAAATGTGTACAGACTATGGGCATTAAGACTGACATGACCTCTGACGTAACTACATGGCCTGAGAGGACCTTGTGTTTGGGCTAAGATCCCATATTAAACTCAGAAGGCACCATGCCACTGAAAATCTTTGATCAGGGATTAAAAGGATGAGGATAAACACTTCAAATTGCAATCTGGCTGAAAGGGAGATGGAGAAAAGGGGATGAAAGGGCCATAGTTCACTTGCCTTGTTAACAGGCTTCTGGGTGTGGACAAACCATTCACAAGGGACTTGGAGATGATTGGAAAGCTGTACTGTTTCCACCATGCACTGTCCACACTGTATTGAGGCAAAATCCACTTTTCCACAGGACAGTGTCATGTTTGGGATGGCCAGCTTGGCTTGTAGGCAGACATGGACTGTGGGCCCTCCAACCACCTAGAGCAGGCACAAACTTGTTGGGAAAGATGCACAGCTGCTACACAATAACCAGATCCTCCCAGCGCGGCCAGCCAGAAGAACAGGCAAACCTGGAGGGGGCAGGTGGACCCAGTGGGGCATCTCACCTTGATGGGCAGAATGACTTCTTTGTTTCCAACAGGAAGGTTAGCCCCTTGTGGGTCAAATCTCACTTCAAATGTTTCTGTTTCACCATAAGGCAGGTTCTTTACACGATCCAGTTCAGTACTGAAGCCTGGACCAAAGCAAACAAAATGTCATTGTGAAAAAGAGCGAGTGAGAGAGAATCTGGAAAGAGCTGTTGCTGGGACTGGAGGTCCACTTACAGCACCTACAAATGACCTGGATGACCCAGCTGACCCAGCTGATCCCAGGAGCAGGGTGGCTGCTGCCCCAGCATGGGACAGGTGGTTTTGCCATTAACAACACTGCAGTGGAACAGGAAGGGGTCTCCCGGCCTGGGTACCTGTGTCATGGAGGACACGCTTTTCTGCATGGAAGGACACGGGAAAGTAACTGGTATTGATGATCTTGATGGTGTGGGTTCGGACGTCACCAAGGACAATGTAGCCGAAATCTAAGATATACTCTGGCAGCTGGATTCTGAAACATTCAACAGGTTCTTCTTACCTGTCTTATTCAAGCCCGCAAGCCTACTTCTCCAAAAGTGAGAGAGTTACATTCTCTTCCAGCTCCTGTGTACCATTTCATTTTTCGGAGAGGAGAACAACTCATGACCGTGAGAATGGAGACTAAAACAATGCATTCCCCTAGGAAGTCCACACCAGCGTTTTAGCTGCTATCTTAGACTGCAGTATGGGGCTGAATGGATTTGACACAGGGCCTGGCCCTGCCCGGTGGACAGATGGGGCTTAGTGCACTTAAGAGGTAGATGCCTCCCAGCCTGCCTGATGCACGAGCACAGCACAGTGATTTCCATTTCCAGACGATCAGCCATCATTTCAGCGTGCGCTGGGCATGAGGCAGTTCTGTTTGCTCGGCCACCCCCTGGCACCAACACACACAGAGAAGGGCACTCACTTGGCTAGCCTGCGGCGATTCCGGTGACTGAAGCATGTGTCATCCGTGGGATCAGGAATGGCTGTTTTCTGACATTCCAGGGCGTGGTTCTGGACTATAAGTCGCTCCACTTCCATCTGGAGATGAGCACTCAGCTGGAGCAAGAAGCAAAAAGCCAAATCAGCACATTCTTCTAGAACATGCATTCTCAAAGGGGAGACTATCACCCCCAAGGGGAATAAAATTGACCTTTCTGGATGGTGAAAGTCTCAAGTACTGCAAAGATCTGTGGCTCTCCAAAGCAGATTTATGGTATATTTGGATTAGCAAGTCTTCATGAGGGGGTGGGGAAGGTGCCTCCCTACCGTGGAATACTACTCAGCAATGAAAAAGAAGTGAGCTACTGTGACATTTTATGTGCATTACGCTGAATGAAAAAGATCGAACCCAAAAGGCTATATGTTGTGTGACTGCATTATGCAACACCTTTGAAACAACAAACGCCTACAGAAGAACATGTAAATGGTTGCCAGGACTAATGGATGTGGAGAGAGGAGAGTGGGTGTGGTTATAAGGTTAAGTACCTGAAAACAAAATCTCAATTAAAAATAAGACTTAATTCTCCTTGTTGAATGTAAGAGCCATCTCCTTCCCTCCCTTTTCTTAAAATATTTACTTGAGAAATCTTGTCATTTTTAGTTCTTTTCCATCTCTTTGCTATTTCAAACTTGCTAGGCCAAGAAGATCTTTCGCAAGGGCCTGGGAGTCATCTCTTCAAAACACAAAGGCATCAAGGAAGATGGAGTCCCCATCTCCTAGCTCATGCCTATCAGCAGGAACCTACCTTTGGTGGGGCTCGGTCATAAAGGGAAGCTGCCTTTCCTTGAAGTAAGCTGACTGGCTCATGTGGGAGCCACCGCACTCACTGAGTGAGACGAGGGATGTCGTCAAGCCTCCTTGCTGCAGGACTAGTGATTGCTGACTTTGGAATGTGACTGATCGGCTGCATGAAATGGTAGGACTTCCTTGTGCCTAGGCAGAAGTCGGCAGGTTGCCTGTGACAAGCACCATACTCTGCTTTATATCCTGTACTCAACCAGGGTTCTGCAAAACAAGCCATGGCTGGGGCTCTGGGGCTCCTGTCCACGCCACAATACTCTTCTTTTCCGGGCAGAACCCCTTCCTAACCAGCCCAAGGCTTGTGGAGTCCCATGGACTCTGCTCCCATGTGAACAGAACAGCATGAGAGAAAGCAGCTTTCAGGTTTAGGACCAGTTTGTCAAGGGACGAGTTTCAGGAGATGTTGAGGACATTTGGAGAGTCTCGTCTTGTGTCACAGCCTTTACTGAAAAGCCTCTATTACCTCCCTTAGAGACCACCTTTTGGCTGGACTCTCACATTCCTCATTTTTTCAGACCCTGCTGCTGCTGTAATTTTGTTTGTCTAGTCTTTCAGGACTCCATTCTGAATCCATTCTGTGCACTCCACATTTTAAGGAAACCACATCACATCTGATAATTACAATGACCCTCTGATGCTTGAATCACTTTCTTCAACCCATCTCTCTTCCCCACATTCCACGCAACGGCTCTGGTTCCTTGAAGCACAGGGTTTTCATGCTCAATGATGGACCATTTGAACTCCGTTTCCTTTCTTACCCTCCCACCTAAACTTGCTGTTCCTACGTTTCCGGTCTCTGAGCTCCCTTCTTACCTTGTCAACTAACTAGGACACCTCAGCATCATCCTCGACTAATCTCCCAAGCTCCATGTCATTCCAATCAATCCCTGTTCCCTCACCATTCTACTTCTGGACACTCCTTGAACTCACCCTGTTGTCTCTACCCTAAGCACAGCCCCACTGCTTATATTACCACCATCTGCCACAATCAGAGATTCCCATATGGACTCTCACCAGCCCCCAATCCCCACACCCAGAATTCCTCAAAGCCAACAAAGCATCAAAGTGGCTCTCCAGTGCTCCTAGGATAAAGTCCCAAGCCTATGGCAGGTGCTGTGGGAAGTGACGCATTTCTCTAGGCTCACATAGCCTCTATCAGCTCTCTGCTTCTTTGCCTTCGCGGTTCTCCCTTGCTCTTCCTTGCTTACTTCTCCCCTGCTGCACGCTCTGTGGTGGGTGAAACTACTCTTACCTTGGTAGATTCGTCCTCAGGCATTTCTTCAGCTAGTATCTCAAAGTGATCCAAGGTTTCACATTTACTGTACTCTTTCTCTATGTTTGCTCTGGCCTGATTCAAGAAGGTTTTGTACTTTTCAACACCTGTGGCGGTTGGAAGGAGAAGGGAATCAGGATGGTCAGAAAAACACAAACTGAGCCCCAAACACAGACTCTAAGTGCAGGGTGAAGTGAGAAGGGACGAGAACTGTCTGCCACTTAAACTGCCAGGATTTCTCTCAATAGAGGATGAGGTGATTGGTGAGTAGCTGCATTTGCATCTGAGTTGATGCGGCCACACAAGAACTTGGAGGTAATGACTGGCACGCTGACCATCTGGATTCCAGCTTGCTGGGCACTTCCCTGGGTCCTGCTCTGAAACCCCACACCCAGGGACCCTTGCAATGCTGGACAAATGAGGACAGGTGGATATTCCTTTTCTGTTGTGAAAAGTCAGTTTCCACATCGAATATAGCTTTGTTAACAAAGTGAATTTGAGTCAGTTTTTTTTTTTTAAACTAAATCTAAATGTGCCACAACATCCTGTATCAGGGAGGTAAGAAGATGTTAAATACTCCAGTATTAAGCCAGTGCAAATTCATATGCTTTAATGATCAAGGGCAATGCAATTCAAAAGCATGTTACAAAAGAATAAAGGAGCTTATCATAAGCAATCACAGAGCCAAGTAAAAACATGAGTAGCCATCAACCTTCAAATAAACAAAGCAAAAATACATCCTGTGCCCCTCAGTGGGGAGATACCATAATGCGTGCAGAAGTACCTCTGAGATTCCTGGGGAGATCAAGACTGATTCGAGGAAAAATTCCCTCTCCACTGATGGTGATGTGTTCTGGGTCCAGGTGGGCAATCTGGATCTGGAAACTTCTTTGAAATACCTCAGGTACTCCAGGTAGGTAGGAAATTTTTAACACCTGCTCATCATGCGAACCGATAAAGCCCTAGGCAGTAGAAAGACCAGTGAGAACTCTAAAACATACAAATAAATCTCTGGTTTGATGAACTAAGTCGTCTCAAAAGACAATTTGGTTGGTTATTCTCCACTCACACTCCTCCCCAACGATCCATTCTTATGAAGCTACAAGAAAATGACAAGAAAAAAAAAAAAGAAAAAATAGGCAACATTTCATAAAAGAGAAAACATTACAGCAAATAGGAATGATAAAAAAGGGCCCATTCCCGTGACTCAGCAGGGAAATGCAAACTAAGCTCACAGTAAAATATTCACAAACTGTAAGACTGATCCTTTTCTTTTGGCAAGACCTTTCAACCAAGGAAACTCCCTGCACATCTGGTGGGGAAGAAGCACAGAGAATGTTCACACTATTTTATTAAGTTGAATGCACACGTACACTATGACCCCGCTATTCCACTCCTGAGAAAGTCACAGGAAAATTCTCTTACTGGTGGGCCAGGAGTTGTATAAAAGATTATAGTAGGATTGTTATACTAGTGAGCAGTTAGTGTAAAAAAAAAAACACCAAATTTACTTTCAAGAATATTTAGTTAGAAAAGGAATATTATTCAGTAGTGGAGACAAATGAACCACATTTACATTGACAGCGTGGACAAAGATTACAAAACAATATGGAGTGGGGGAAAAGCCTAAACACAAAAGACTATATTTAATGATGTCATTAAAAAAAAGATTTATTCACCTTTATTGGAAAGGCAGATTCACAGAGAGGAAAGACAGAGAAAAAGATTTTCCATCTGCTAGTTTACTTCCCAAGTGGCCACAATGGTTGGAACTGAGTCAACTTGAAGCCAGGAGCCATGAGCTTCTTTTGAGTCTCCCACGTAGATACAGGGTCTCATGACCCTGGGCTGTCCTCTACCACTCTCCCAGGCTACAAGCAGGGAGCTGGAAGGGAAGTGGAGCAGCCAGGATATGAACTGGTGCCACATGGGATCCTGGAGCATGCAAGGTAAGGATCTTAGTCACTAGGCTACTGTGCTGGGTCCAATGATGCCATTTTTATAAAGCTCAAGATAAAGCAATAGCTCATAAAACAAAAATTGATAAATAAGTGCTTAATAAGTAAGTGGTGTGACCTCGATTTATTTATTTATTTTTTTACTGCTTCTGAGTATATTTCAGTTTTAATTAAAAAAAAAAAGGAAAGGAAAGGAGACCATGACACTCGCGGCAGTGAAGGCTGGCAGTGTGGCTTGTAGGACGGACCCTGGGCTCCTGCTGCTGTAACTCACCGAGAAAGGCTGGATGAATGGCACTCCAGGCAGGAGGACTTCGGGTGAAGACTGGTGGTTGGTCAGAACCTTGAAGTCAAAGCCGACCTTCCCAAGGTTTGTCAGCCTTATTTCACGCTCTGTGACGTGGTCAAACAGCTGGGGAGACGAAGGGGAGGAGTGGTGCCACCTGCTACCACCTGACGAAGGTGAGCAACAAATGTGCCTCACAGGTGGGTGTTGGCTTTTGTGAAACACACTGCAGCATGCATGTTCCAGGACCCCAGAAAGGTACCAGCGGCAGCAGGAGGGGGATCCCTTGGCTCTGCAGTCCTGGAGGACCCGGCTCTCGTCTCGGGGAGGCAGGGTACAGTGGGGTGCGAGCCTTTCAGCCCTCTGCTCCTCTGCGTCTTTCACCACAGGAATGTATCTCTAGTAGAATCTTGGAAGTCCATTTTTTGTATGCCAAGACTTCCCTTTTGAATTTTACCTTGTAAGGAAAATAATAAGCTTTGAGGCCAGATTGCTCTGGGCTGAATTTTTCTGTTTATATGAGAATGAAGGATGTTATAGGTCAGTTATGTTTTTTTTCCCCAGTCGTGTGTTAACATAATTCACCAGTTAGGTTAGCTGACTCAACTAGCCACAAACCAAGTCCACTGCAGGGACCCTCAGGGCAGGGCAAGGATGAGCTGTTTTGAAAAATCTACCCAGAGATGAACCAAAGCCAATTGTCCAAAGGACCGTGGAGATAATGAAGGAAAGAGAATTCTATTTGGTCAACACAGATGTTGGGTCAATTTGATTTTAGGTACAATAATTATAGACCTATGATGTAAGTCAATAATTATTCATGTAGTAGCCATATTCTGGGCATTCAATCGTTCTTAAAAATTTCTAGATATGGTATTTGAGTACCTTATATGAAATATAATTGGGAAGACCAGCTGCCTGGGCAGAATTACTAATGGTTATTTCAAAGCAAAGATGAGAAAGTATATTTTGTTGTGGTGAAGTCCATACTTCACATGCTAAGGGGATGTGAAGTGGTGGGATAACTAACTGGGCTGCAGCTGAGCTGTGTCTCACAGCATGCACAGGCATGATGCTGGCAGAGCGGAGGAGAACAGGGACAACACAAGAGCAAGCATGGTGCCAGGAGAGGCTGGGGTACAGTAGGGCCAGTCAGTAAACCAGCTTGGTCACAATTAAATGAATGGGCTATGATGTGGGCTTATGAGAAATGAACTGTGAAATGAGCATCACTTAATAAAGGGTCTTAGCGTATGCTTACTCACGTGCAAGAAGATGGCTCCCACTGGACAACAGAAAGAAACTAATAATTGCAGGCCTACTCTACCACAACACAGCATTGACCTGACGCTTCACTTAAGGCATGACCAGAGGCTTTAAGCAGTTGGCTGATGTACCCAAGGTCACAGTCATTGTGAATTAAACAGGATGCAAAACCATGGTCTTTTCTCAATGCCATCTTACTTTTCCAAATGCTTCTGGGAATATCTGGTCAGTCAGGGGAATCATGGGATGAAAAAGACAATTGGGAGAAGACTTTACCTGGCAATGATGTTTGGATGGATCAGTGATGGGTGCTATGAATATTCCGCAACCCTTCACGTGAAGTGGGTCAGGGGACCAGCAATCTCAGGAACCCTGAGAACTTGTTGGTAAAGCAAACTCTCAGACTTCATCCTGGACTGACGGAACCAGAGCCTGTACTTGGACAATTTTCTATGTGATTTGGGTACACACTACAGTGCGGGGGGAACTGCTGTGATAATCTAGGCAGGACCTGATAAGACCCCTGGTGTGGTTATGGGACGGGGATGCTGACTGGGGGGACAGACTGGGAGGATGCTGGGGACAGGCCAAAGGACTGAGCCCTATAACAGGTGAGAAAATGATAGTGCTATGGAAAGGACAGAGAAAGTGGGAAGGGTTTGTGTATTAAAAAGAAAGACACAAACTTCAGTATCTGACATGGTGAGCTTTGGGAGATGGAGAGAAGAGTAAGCAAACATTTCTGGCCAACAGCTGGCATTAAGAGGTTAATCAGAGGTATGGAGGCTGACCAGGGATCAGACAGGGTGATGGTGATTCTGTGATGAACAAGGGCTTGGGAGGCAGGCAGGGAGAAGGACCAGGGTTCGTAATCACAGTACCTGCAATCCGTAGTTAATATCTGTGGTGTCAAAGGAGTAGTTGATTACAGATGCCTCTCCTTTCAGTGTTATCTCATATGTGGGCCCTTCTTCCACCTTGCACAGTGCCTTGGCCTGGGCCACGATGTCACAGTGCCCGTAGAAGGTGAAAGAGATCTGATGGCTGCTGTGTGGCTGCAGCACTCCGTAGAGGGGCAAGATGTCAAACACCTGTGGGGGAGAAAGCCATTCCACATGAGGACAGCTATCAGCATGAAGGGCTTGTCCAGAGGGGAAGCTAAAATCTTGCCAGCAGATAGATTCCTAACTCCTTTGCTTGACCAGAGACAAAGTACCCCCAAATATATATGATGGCAACATAACTTAATCACAGTGTTCCAGTGAGACCGAAGTCCCCGAAAATGTGGGGACTCTGTTGGAAGAATCACCATCCAGGAGGCGGTACTTACTTCTTCTATCCCAATGGAAAGTATGTCATCCCGTTCAAGGATCCACAGGGATTCTGGACAATCCATTTGACTCTGAGTCCTTTCTGTTTCAGCAGAGCAAGGCTTTACTCCCTGGGAAGTAAAGATGCAAGGAGAATCTAGCAAACATTCAGAATGGGTTGCCAGCATGTTCCTCCTGATGTGTGTGGTCATAAACAGTGCTCATACATACATTTCCTTAGGGAGAAGTACCCAAAATGCATGCATAAGGATGTTGACTGCAGTTGCATGTATGATGGAAGGATCCTGGAAGCAAACTAAATGCTCATCAATGAGCAATCACTTTTGGGTAATGCAATGTGAGTTTCAGAGTAGGAATGATGTGCCTAAGATTACTGAGTGGCAAAAGCAGTTTCGGTCACATCAGGTTACACCCATGCCTCATGTGTCTGGAACTGTGAACCTGTGTAAGTCCGTTCAGAGACCATCATATGCAAATAGCATATGCCAAAAATGCTGTGGTAGCATTTTTCTAGAGTGATGGGATCTTGATGCTTTAATTTCTCCATATTCTCCAATTTTCCATGATAAATTATTTTTCCAAATAGTTTAAAAAGAATTCACATTTAGAAGGCAAATGTTTTCCTTGCTCCATACCTGCAATGTAAGGAAAAAATTACGGAAAGCTCCACAAAAAGAAAAATCAGCCATTACATAATATGGTAGATGTGTATGTGTGTGTCCACGCAGTGTGCACATACATGACAATATGTATACACAACTATATTCTGATTTTTGGTCGATACTATAATATTAGTGCTGCCTTCTCCAGGGACTGGAGAGTATTTATAAGCACCAAGTGAAAGACTAAAAACCAGTCAATATACATGTACAGTGCAAATTTAAAATTATTCAACAGCCTGGTAAACAGCACAAAGTTCCTGTGCCTGTCTCCTGAGTAGCCACTGTCCAGCTTCTTGAATATTTCAATTCTTTTTCTCTTCCCTCACAGTATTTGTCAAGGGCTTTACTATGAACTAGTTCTAGATCCTAAAGAGATAATGGAGAACAAAACAGAAAAAACGTCCCTGCCATTATGAAACACATTTTCCAGAGATATCTCACACAAGAGCAAATACCTCTGCTAACTCTCTGGGAGATGATACAATGCAGTGGGTAAGGGCTAAGGGTCCAGCTCCTGCTGCATGGAGCTGACCTCTGGTTGCTGAAACAGGAAAAATCACAGCATTCAAAACACGGCACTGCTTGGAAGGCAAAAGAGCACCAAAAAAAAAAGAGATCCTGGGGCAGTTCAAAGCATACCTAAGTGCTAACGAAGTCTTACTTGCTTTTATATACTTTTCTTTTTCTGTGACATAATGTTAGCTCACTCTGCAGTTTTACACCTAGTAATTTTTTATTAATTACATCAGAACTTATGACAAACTGGCAATATGGAGAACGTCCTCATGTCTTTCAAGAAAGGACTTCCTCATCTTAATGTATTGTACAGATAGTCTGTTTACCCACTGCTCTCCCATCAGTGCAATTAAATTGTTTCCACTTTTTCTTGTTTCTATCAGTAAAGTGTATAAGTATAGCTTCACATCTTTATATAAAGGCAGAAGTGTACTTGGAAGAACTATGAATTTTACATGTTGATGTATTTGCCAATTGTATATCATATTCCTGCCCACAAAGTCTATAAAATGCCTGCTCATTCAATTTTTTTTTGTTGCTACTAACATAACCACTATTCTAGAAGACTGTAACATCATGGAATACAGAAACTTATTTTTTCATTATGTCTTCAATTTTTAAAGTTATGTTTACAGTAACACACATCTTGGTATGCAAATCTTTATGAGAGAATTGAAAGGTATGAGTTGTTGAACTCTTGAGCAAACATTGAGAAGAATTTCTCTCCTTTTGTAGTCCCCATCTAATGGGTAGCAAGAGCACAGGACCACCAAACTTTGAAATCTGTGTGGTGAGGTGTACTGTGTGGAGGTGCTGGCTGTTGGGTGTTTGGCTGGAACCTGGTGTGGAGAAGAGGTCTGCCCTCTTCTTATCTTAGCCCAATCCCAGTTCAATCCCAGCATTGCACTTCCCACTCTATCTTCATTGCATGTGAAGGATTCCCCACCCCAACTTGTCAACTCCACTCAGGGAAAGAGACCTGTACGTCTGAGATGGTGGTGAACATGTTGTTCTTTCTGGGTTCTCCTTCTTCAGGGCCATCGTCATCGACTCCAAGCATGGTCCTGGGGGGTTTAGTGAGATGTGGAGAATCACTTGCATGGCAGAGCCACCCATCTTCCCCTTCCACTCTGCCACACCCAAGGGCAAGTGCCCTGTTGCCTACTGCCCCAAATGTGCTATCATGACAATGACTTGGGCCAAGAACATTTTATCTTGGACCATTAAACCAGTGTCCAACTTGCAGAAAGTCCTAGAAAGCTCTAGCAGCTGTTCAGATCATTAGAATGCATTGCCATTTTTGGTAACATTTTCCTAGGAGGATGTAACACGTGGTGAACTGTTACATCCACTCTGCTCATGACCCTGGGCCCAACCCTGACTGCAGACCTTGGGCATACATACGGAGAGAGCAGCGAGATAGGGAAGACTTAGTCCCCCAGGGTGCAAGACTCTGCACTCTTGTGAGAGTGGAAATAACTCTCAGCTCTCTATTCCGGTTGCCTAGCCTGGGCCTAACACATGAAGGTGCTCATTTCACTGCTGAATGGTGAACTGATGGCCGCATGGACAATGGAGGATGAATACTGAGGATGTAAAAGTCAGCATACAGGAAGAACACCATAACAGAACATTTGTGTTGGCCTTGCACTTACTTAACAGAATCACTTAAATCCATCTCGGTGGACTCTGTGGTTGCTGGGGCTGCTGCCAGGCTGGCAGATGTTGATGTTACTGGGATGGATTCTATGCGGGACAGGAGGTTACTGAGCGGTTTCCTCGGCCATGTCACAAACCTAAAAAGATACACATGGGCAGGGGTGAGGGGTAGGCACAAAGGGACATAAGCACACATCTACTTTTGCAAATCACCCCACGGTAGTGTTTCTGTTTCCAAGGCTCAACTCCCCTTGGATTTGCTGTCTTTGAATTTTACTGCAGCTTCCGTTGCCCTGAAGTCTTTTCTGACACCCCTGGAGTTGAACGTGGAGCCTGGCATGGAGAACATCTGACCTTGCCTCCCACAAGACTCCATCCTCAGTGCCCTGCTCGCCACACTGAGGCCCTGAGCCCATCGGTGAGCTCGGCTGCCACTCGAAGCCTCAGGACAGTAGACCCTGGGCTTCAACAGCTGGTGTTGATGCCCACCTTTCAGGACTGACTTCCAAGACTTTTCGATGTCACAAAGGTCATTCATAGTCTTCCTATTCTCCTCACACACAGCCTGAATATTTTTCTGGACTCCTTGCCTCCCCGCCTCCTCTCACTGTTTGACACCCTTGACAGCAATTTCAAATCTATATTCACTCTGGCTCCCTGTGCACACAGAGCTTTAGCAGAAAAGCCATCCAGTGTTAGACATTCTCACCACTGTCCCATCTTCCCACAGGGAGAAATTTTTCCAAAATTTCACAGCATTTTACCTGTATTTCTTCTAGGACACTGTCCCTCTCCATTCTGTCCTTGAATTTTGTTTACTGAACTGCAGGCTTTCTACTGCCACATTGAGCATCACCTGATAAAGCCATTTGGTTGAAGAATAGTTTATCCAGACAATGCACTCATTGAAAGCATACAGTTTGAAGATTTTACACACACACACACACACACACACTCACACACTCACGACTACTTGAGAAAGTTCATGGATGGGGCTGGCACTGTAGTGTGATGAGTTAAGCTGCTGTATACAATACTGGCATCTCCTATGGGTACCATCTTAGTCCCAGCTGCTCCATTTCCAATTCAGCTCCCTATTAATGGCCTGGGAAAGCAGAAAAAGATGACCCTGCCGCCATTGTGGGAAATCTGGAGAAAGATCTTATTCCTTGCTTTTGGCTTGGTTCAGACAGGCTGTTGCAGTCATTTGAGATGTGAACAGGTAGATGAAATCTTTTTCTCTGTCTCTTTCTCTCTAACTCAGTGTTTCAATACAGATAAATTTGAAAATTCTATGAAGAAATCAGAGTGATGCTTATTTTGGTAAAGTGGTTGAAATATATGTATGACTTTTATAATATACATTTCTATGAACCTAAAAATGTGTTTATTTGAGAGGGAGAGAGAGGAGAGACAGAGTCCTCTCAATTGCTAGCTCACTCCCCAGCTGCCCACAATGGCCCCTGGTTGGGGATGAGCTGGGAGCCCAGGACTCAGCCCAGGTCTCCTAGGTGGTGGCAGAAACACAATAACTTGAGTTATCAACACTGCCTCTCAGGGTCTGCATTAGCAGGAAGCTGCAGTCAGATACCACATGCAAGTTCTCCAAGTACAGGATGTTAGTGTCTTAACCGGTATCTTAATGAATTTTTGAAGCACTCTTATTTATATGCCTAGGTCACTGCTCCACATTAATGAACAGAATTCTCCTATCAATCTAAAAAGCTCCCTTGTACCAATACTTATTCTATCTTAAGTCTCTATAGATTATATTTGCATGCAACCCCACAGAAATGGAATCAGAAACATGTACTCTTCCTTGACTTAAAGTTTTGGAGATTCACCATGTGTCATGGAACCAGTGTGTTTTGTATTTTTTTTTTAACTGAACAGTAGTCCACAGTGTGGATATTTATCCATATGGTTGATGGACACATGGACTGCTTCCAGCTTTTGGATACTACTCATAAAGTTGCTATGAGTATTCGTGTATAAGTCTACATATACGCTTTTATTCTTAAATTTCTTGGAAGGGGAATTGCATGGCACAATTATGCTGGGTTATATCACATAATTATATGCAGTATTACAGGAAACTGTTGAACTGTTTTCCAAAGTGCATGTACCATTTTATACCACCACTTGGAGTATGTGAGAATGCTGGCGCTCTGTATTTTTAATTTCAGCTATTCAAATGATTACATAATTATAGTATATTGCAGTGTTCATTAACTGAGTTATTTTAAAGGAAAATTTTACATCCACATTGTAAGAGAAAACTCAGTATTACTTCCCACTGGAAAAAATCAAGGGAAAAATAATCAGTATTATTTTCTTTCCTGGTAGAGGCTCTGAGCTAAACCTTGCTTGCTCTTTTAAAAAGGATGATGAGTCTACTTCCATTCTGGGAAAATGCGGGGCTTGCACCATCTGTTTCTGGGGTTCTTACTTTACAGAAATGTGATCTGGAAGGGAGACTCAATGGTGTCCCCTCATTACAGTCTCTTAGTACAGGTTCTAATTCATAGGTCATGAACTCAATAGATGTTTGGTTGATTGGATGGAAGGATGGAAGGATGGATGGATGGATGGATGGGTAGATGGATGGATGGATGGGAGGATGGACAGATGGATGGACGGAAGGACGGATGGATGGATGGAAGGACAGATGGATGGACAGAAGGATGGATGGGTGGATGGACAGATGGATGGATGGGTGGATGGACGGATGGATGGATAGACGGATGGATGGATAGACGGATGGATGGACGGACGGATGGATGGGTGGATGGATGGGTGGATGGACAGATGGGTGGGTGTGGATAGGCAGATGATGGATCAGCAGGTAGCTGAATGAGAACTGCTAAATAACTTGGAGGGTGATTCATCTGTTCCCTATTCCTATTCTCCATGGCCTTAAAGCAGTGAGACAAAGGATCTCTTTTTGTCAGCTTCCACTTGATTGGGTCCTGTTAAGATATTGCCAGTTGGCATTATCTTGACTGAAATCACATGACTCTTCATAAAAGATCCATGTGGGACCAGGTGCTGGGAAATCTAGTGGGAATCGTTTTAGAAATAATGATACCTGGACTCCATTTTGGGTAGATTCTGATTTGACAGGTTTCAGGTAAATCTAACAAATGGCCAGACTGAAGAGTGGTCATGGGTAGGAATGGCAACCTGAGAGCTGAGAGTGGAACTGATAATTAATGTGGGGTTATCACTTGCAGCCTTACCAAACAGAGACACTGAAAACCTGCACAGGACAAATTCTGAACACTTATTAAATCACCCCATGTCAGCAGAGAGGCCTGGGGAGCCTGCCAGGATCACTGCCCCACATAACAGCATTTTCTCACCCAACATGTGCACCCCATTGGATGTCATGCTGAGAGGGAAAAAAAACAAGGTGGGAATATCTATAGAGGAAAAACACCAAACAGTTCAGCACACACATGTGGGGAGACATAACACCTCCTGACAATGATACCTGGACAGCAGGGAAGTGAGAGGTCTCTGGAAACCAAGGGCTGGCACAGCCCTCCCTGCTTACAGTCTGGGTTGCGGCTCACGGTGAATAAAATCACAAAAACTGGTCCTAAAACTGAACTCGAATATTGGTAGAGTGTTCTGGATAAGATTTCAATTTTTTTTACCCTCAGGAACAGATGACTGCTTTCTGGTTGGGCAGAATGACAGGATTAGATTGGGTTATTTAAAAGACAGAACATGTAGCAAACAAGGAAAATCAATACTGCTCAAATTCCATGGTCATTGGAGGAGCCAGGAGAGGACCCTCTTCCTTTTAGAATTGTGGGAATGTCAGACACCTGCTGACCAGCAGCTGGGGATCAGCAGTTTCTCCATGTTTTGCTTTGGACTCTTGGGTAAGGATCAATAGAGAGAGAGAATACATACATACATTGCTGTAAGCCTAAAAAACTCCACCACACTTACTTCTCTTACTTCCCTTCACTGGAAGCAGTGTTTTGGCAGAACAAAAATCCCAAGAATAAGCTTGTATGCAGTTGAATATTATGTGTAGAGGTTGGCATGGTATTTGCAGATGTGCGTTGGACATCCCTGGAATCCATGCAGGTCTTGAAGAATGGGGGTGGGTGGCCACCTTAAAGCAGACACAACCCCTTCACTGGTTCATTGATTTGGATCCTGGGAGTGTGTACTAAACAGGGTGGAAACTGCCACTGGCTAGATGAAAAGGCCCGGCATATGCCGTCCAATGTGTTTTCAGTTCAGTGGCCATAGCAGATGCTCTTCGTGTGTTCTCTAGATACACTTGACTACGGTGCTGCACCTCTCTTTTCCCCAACCCCAGATGCCACTTCACTTTTCTCTGGAGCATTGTCCTGGCCTGATGGGAGCTGCTTCACCCATCCTGAGCTGCTGAGTTCTGCCTTCCTCCCTGAGGTATAGCCTGTGGGCAAAGAACTGGCTGACCATGGTGAGGGCTGTTCCAGCTGTCTCCCATGTCTGAATTGGACCAACTTTGAAGCAGTTAACACCCCTGTGCTTCCAACCGGGTCAGGTTGGAGCTACATGTCTGAAGTCCTGTCTCCCCCTTTAGTCCCACTTCACTCACCCCTACCCCACTTCCTTTTTGTTTTCCTTACTCTGTTTCTCCTGATAACCTCTCAACAGATCATCACAAGCACCACTACATCAGGCCACTGATTTTGTGTTTCTAAAGGGAGTAGACTGTAATAATGGTTTTAAACTGTTAAAAGTAGCAAATTCCTAAGCTCCCCTCTGAGCACAAACTTCATAGTTCCTGCTATGTTTCCTATTTATTGCCTGGATTTGAGATCTTATGCTTGCTGATTTTCCCACATTGGTAAGCAAATGACAGACAGAAACAGATGGGCCTGGCCCAGTGCCTTGCCTGCCAGCACGTTCTAGCTCTGTCACAGGAGAGGGGAAGCCAGTGACAGGCACCCATTATGGAAAGCAACCTGTCCTAGCTCCACTGCATTATTATGTTTGACAGAACTTTCAACTGGCCACCTGTGCTAAGGCAGAAGTTCCTAAGAGGTGACTGAGCAGGTGAAACTCAAATTACTTAGACTGTAGAGGTGGAAATCATATTTCATCTATTCACTTACTTATTTTTTTTTAAATGGTGAGGGGGTAGGTGGATGGGGGAGAGAAGGAATCTTCCATCTGCTGGTTCACTCCCTAGATGGTTGCAACAGTGAAGGCTGGGTCAGGCTAAAGCCAGGAGCCAGGATCTCCATTTCCCATGTGGATTATAGGGTCTCAAGCATTTAGATAATCATCCACTATCTTTCCTGGAGTATTAGCAGGGCCTTAAAATGGAAGCAGAGCTGACATTCTGATATGGGATGCCAACGTTAAAAGTAGTGGTCCGATGCACTGAGCCACAGTGCTGACCCGTGATACCCTAGTTTAAAAGTTTCTTCAAGGGAGGTGCAATGGAAGGTTAGAGATCATCAGCTCTTTCAGTTTTGTCCTTTGAGATGATCCGTGGAAGCTTAAGACTGACAGATGCCTGAAACCCAACCACAGCTATTGATTCACTTGGTATTCGTCTATTGAAACACTCCTGATGTGATTCTGATTATGCTTTCAAGGTTGGGAACCAGTGATGAGAAGTGGTGGCCAGAGGGCTACACAGCAAATGTTGGAAAAGCAGTTGTGCTAAGGAGGAGCCCTAGTTAAGTAACTGTAGCCAGCCTTACTCAGCACTTATTCCCCACCAGCTATTATTGCACGCTTTTGAATAAGCTTAATCTAATTTCACATTGAGACTGGGGTTCTACTGTCTTCAGTCGTCTGATGACAAAGCTGAAGCTCAGAGAAAGTGGCCGAGTGGAGCTGGGCCAACACCAAGCCTCCTGCTCCTTCACTGGGGAGTCCACCTGCTCAACAGGTGAGCTTGTGCCAGTTAGAGGACAGCCACTCAGAAAAGAGGCCCTATCATATCAAAGAAAATGACAGCCACCACTGCTGCAAAAAACACACGACACTTTGTCTAGACCCCTTCTTCAGGATTGGAGGAACCCATCCTGAGCTAACCGGGACACACCCAGGCTGACACCTCCCATCCTGCCTGAGGAGCGCCTTTCCAGAGATTGTTGCTGTGAGGGGAGCCTGGTGGAGGACCAGACCGGAATCTCCCTTCCAGAGGGATTTTTGTGTGAAATGGCCACTTCCACAAAGGCTCCAGAAGGTGTCCCCACTGCCACATGCTCTCAGAGAGGCTGCCAAACAGGTAGGCTGTGAAATCTCCCTTGGAATCAGGTTCAAAGCTCTTGAGAAATACTTTCAAAACAGGATGGATTTTAAAAGTCAATTTCTTTTAATGCCTGGTCTTCTGTTGATGTAGCAAGCTTTGGGGAATTTTAATTAAGATGAGTATGCAGATAAATAAGCTCTTTTTCTTAAGAACGAGCTCACTCAATGAGCCATGCAGCTGTAATCCTGACTCAGGTTCAGAGACGCACGGGTTCCTTCTACTGAAGGCTGAGCTCACCCTGTGCCTCTCAAAATCCTATACTTTCTATTAGCAGGGAAATACCTTGAAAAGAATGGATCTTTAATATGAGTGAAACAGTTAAGAATCTTCTCTAATATCATGAAAGTAAAGACCCGAGGTTTGTGAACAGTCAAAACTGAAACAAAAACCAGCCTGACTCATGTATCTATTGGGTAACAATTCTGGTGCCTTAGGAAACTGGACCAAAGTAAATCATGATTAGAAGCGGATCCTATGGGGTGTAACACACGGATAACATTAAGTACAGCACAAAGTGAGCTAACGGCATATCCCTCCCCGTTGCATCTCCCCCTGCTTAGCTTTGAGTCGCTGGCAGGATGAACATCAAGGCAGGCAACTCGGTTCTAGAAGCTTAGATGTGAGAGCTGGGATGCAGCCCTCTCATTAGTCCCACAGCTGAATTGGATTTATTACCTGTCCCACCCCAGCAAGAAAGGGATTTCTAGACGGCTTGGGGGTTCCCAGGAAGCTTGGATGACAAGGGCCCTGGGCACCTCAATCAGGGGGTGTGAGGTGGACTTCTATTTTTTACAAGGGGACTCTGCTGTATGAATAATGCCATATTTGTAACAGAGGTGAGGAGATGGACGTTTGTTTCACTGTCGTTTTTAGGCTGTGTATATAAACCATGTAAATGTTTGCATTTATGATGTGGTTTCACAGTAAGAGAGTGGCTGTCCAGGACCGCGTGAGGCAGGAGAATGCAGTGAGCCACTGCTGACCACCTCTCCTTTTGCCCTCAGTGGCACTTTTAGATGAGTGAGGGCTGAAAAGCCAGCTTAAGTCCAGTTTCGGGGCGGGGCGTTGTTAGGGGGGACAATACATGTACTATGGCTTTTCAGCTTGCCTAGCAGAGCTGGTGAACAACACAGGAGGAGGTGAAGGCTTTTAGGATGTGGAGCACTGGCATGGAAAGCTAAAGAACCGAGAACCTGCCTGTATCATGAGGGAGAGGGGGTCACTGATCGAAGTGCATAGAGACAGAGTTTGGCCTCAGAACGCAATGGATGCCATTTCCTGTATACTAAAGAATTCACAAAAAGGGAAGGGCTGCTATTTGAGGCAGCGATTAGGAAATGAGATGACAGAAGCACAGTAAAGATGACAAAACAAAGTAAAACACCTGGTGTGGGCTTAGCCAACGGGGATCAGAGGGGACAAAGTCATTCAACTAAGTGTGGTTGGACATCCTAAAGGGAGGCTTGCTGAGCAAGATGAGGGCTGGCTGGGTGGGGAGAAGCCTTGGGAATCCTGCTGTAGATACACTGGTGGGAAGGTACTGACCAGCTAGGTACTGCCAGGGAGGGGAGAGTGGAGAGAGGGGCAGGAGATGACAGAGCCAGACAGGCTGTGGGCGCTCTTCAACTTGACCAGCAGGTGACACACTGCTTTCCTAAGAGCCCCTATCAATTCCCACTCCCCTCAGCAAGGTCTGGGGTGCTGTTCCCCCATATGGGTATGTTGTGTTTCGTTTTCTCCAATGTGGTGGGGGTGCAATGAAGACTAGCTGCTCTATTAATTTCCATTTTCAAGATTACTAACGAGGTGGAACATCTTTTAAAAATTTTTTTATTGTCGATATATTTCTTCTATGAATAATTACTTATCACTTTGTTCTTTTCAAATCCAGTTATGTCTTTTCTTTCAAAGGCATCTTTAACGTGTTGTGTACACCAATCATCTGAAGGTCGTGTGCATTCTAAAATTCTGACTTTGCGGCTGTTGTTTCACTCTCAATGAATTAAAATTTGATAGCAAGTGGTAATAATTTCGTGCTTTTTTCTATCTTAAGAGATTCTTCCTTATTTAGACAATGTATTATCTTATATTTTCTTTAAATTTAAAAAGGTTTGAATTTCACATTGACACCTTAAGCCCATATGGGATGAGTGTTTTGGTTTGGCATGAGTTATTTAACCATGTATTGCTTCTTATCTATATAGGCAATGCTTATGCCTGGATAATCTGCAGGATAAGCCATCCCTTCAGTTCTATCATGTTCCTGTAACTGACTATGCTTCTGGCCTCTTCTTTCTGCTCTTTCATTCTATCTGCCTATGTACCTATGAATACCATATAATAAATACGAAGACCTCAATCTAATTAATTCTTTTCTTTTGAAATTTTGCATTCTAAGTTACCGGGGCAGACTTAACAGGGACTGAGAACCTTTTTCTTTTATAGTGGGGTTTGATATCTAGTAGGGAAAGACTTTCCAGTGTGGAGGATTTGAATAGTCTTACCTGTTACTTTTTTTCTATATAAATTTGAAGAATAATCTGTCAACATTTTCTTAGGAACTGAAGTTATACATCATTTGGGGAAAATGACATATTTACTGAATTGATTGTTTAAACTGATGGAAAAAGTACCGCTTGTCATTCAGGTCTTCCTTAATCACTGTTAATAAAAGTATTTACATATAAATACTTTGTATTTTTTGTTGGATTTATTCCTACATGCTTAAATTATATTCTGGTTTCTATTTGTTGCTGTTATACAGAACCGCAAGTGATTTTTTATGGCTTTATTTCAATGCTGCATCCTCACTGAATTGTTTTACTAATTGTAATAATTTGCTGATTATTTTTTGGTTTTCTATGTAGATAGTCACAAGACAAGAGTTTTACTTCTTCCTTTCCGTATCTAATCCCTTTTATATATTTTTGTATCTCTGCACTAGCTAGGACCTTAAGTAAGTTGTTGAATAGAAATCAAGTTCCCAGCTGATTTTTCTAGCTTATATTCCATAGCTTTCTCAGACTTCCTTACTATTTGTTTTCTATTTTTCCCCATTTTTATACTTTTACATTTCTGTGTCCTTATGGTTGAGACGGGTCATTTAAATATGGTATATAGTTACAAGTAAAATCCAGAAGCACAACATTTTTCTGAACTAGTTTTATTTATGTTGACTTCAGTTATCAATATATTTAGGTTTCTTTTTATTCTCTCTCTCTTTTTTTACATTCTATACTTAACCCTTCTGATGCATCTTTCCCGTGCTACCCACTTTCAACTTTAAAAATTTTGGATTTTCCCCTTCTTGTTTTATTTTTTCCTTTTCTATATTCCTATTTTTTCTTTAAATACAATAATCAATATATAATATTGACCTTATTTGTCTGCTTTTCCTCTTCTGTACTATACAGTATTTTAGTCCTATGCTGATATTACTGTAATCCCATGGACTGCACATTATTTTTTTTAAAGTTAGTAGTAGATTTTAAACTTGTTTCAGGGTGTGCCATTTTCTTGGTTTAGAAGTAGCTCTTTCTTCCCAGTGCTGACCTCTGAGATAATCTTCCTTCTGTCTCAAGTATTGGCAGTAGAGGTTCCTGGTGAGAGTCTGTTCAGAATGCCCTCTGATGTCTCCTATTGGTCTAAGCAATGGTGCTTCTTCTGACTGGTTCATGGGAGCTCATGTCACTGTCTTACAAAGTCCCCCCCAGGAACCTCTTAGCAAAGCCTGCAAAGCTCTAATCTGCTGTGTCCCACAGAACCTTCTGGCCGTGGACACCGCTCTTCCTGACTCATGGTCTTCTGCCATTGTGGCCTTTTTTCCCATCAAATGTTTCCTTGTACATTTTTTGTTAAAAAAAATTTTCAAATTAAACATTGTTGTAGCCCTTCAGTCCCTGTTAAGTCTACCCCAGTAAGTTAGAATGCAACTTTTAAAAAGAATGAACTAAACTGAGGTCAACAGAGTGGGCCTTAACCAGACATGGCCAGTATCCTTACAAGAGGAACCTTGGTGGCTGATGTGGACACAGAACGGCAGGACGAGGATGTGTGGATAGGGACAGCAGAAGTCAGCTTCACTCCAGCGAGAGGCCCTGGGAGGGTGCCTTCCCCGAAGTACTATGCCTGCTGGCACCTCTGTCTCAGGCTTCAAGCTCCTGGGCTGTGAGAGAGCAATTCTGCTATTTAAGCCACCCAAGCCTCAATATTCTGTTAGGGCTGGCAAAGAAGTACAAATGATCATGTTCTGATCATGTTCTGAGAAATTCCTCTATCAGAAATCCTGACATCTCATCTATGCTTTAAAAATGAAAAAAAAAAAAAAAGACTGATGTTGATGTTTTAGTTCGTCGTATTACTGGAAAATGGAGTGGTTACCTCTCCTCCTCCCGCCTTAAAAACATTCCTTCTTGGTTTATGTGGCTCCTTTCTTCTGATTTTCTTATTATGATTTTCCCACCCCCACTCTGCTGAGTCTTCTAATTTTCCCTATCCTTTAAATAGAAATTCCATCCTTGATCATCTTAGAATCACAAAATGCCAACACTTTGAGGAAGCACATTACTCTGATTACCCCAGCCTCTCATCTGTGAAGTGCAAACAACAAAACCACAGAGCCACCAACCTCCTGCATGGTCTCGATGGATCAGGAAAGACAGATTTTTTTCATTCTCAACTTCGCCATTTTCTTTTCCTTTCACAAGTTCCTAAATGGACAGACCGGGTTAAGGGCCATGGAGTCTTTACTGGAGTACAGACAGAGCTGAACTGAATGGCAAAGATTTATGAATCCGTGCACACTGATCTTTAAATGCATTTGTGACATGCTGTTTCCTGAGAAGCACTTCTGCCGATGTGGTGCCGCATTGCACCTTCCTACTCCATAAGCCTTATCTGGGAGGAGCCTGAGTTTCTGTTTCCTACCCCAATTCCTACTTTGTGGAGGGAGCAGCTGATGTCCACGGAGCTTCATCATGATCTTCTACAGTCATGGATCTTTCTGCCTGCACCTCCCCTCAAGCCTGCAGAACCGCCTCCATCTGTCTGGCCCACCATCTGTGTAGTTCTGTGAATCATAAGTCCGGACACTCGCCTCAAGGTCTGTTCCTGAGTGGGAATCCCTGCTGCATCCAATTTGTTCCTTCTACAGAACACCTCTCACCCTGACAGTCTTCCTATGTCACAAGGGTCCTTGGGGGTTCAGAACCTTGAGGCCTTAGCTCCTCTTCGGGATTTTCCCTGTCCCTTTCTCTTTCACACTGCTTCTCAGAAATGGAGCCCAACAGCTATCCTGACTTGCTTGCCCTCAAGCTCCACTGCTATCTTTTTGCTCAGGCCAGCTTGATTATCAAAGAAGCCAACAAGACTTTCTCCAAACACTTATCAGAGCACAAATGGTTTGAAGGTGAGGTAATGACATAGTTCTCTGGCTTGCACTGTGGCTACCCACCATGAAACACCAGAAGAAGAGGCACCTGTGTGTGGAATCCTTGCTTTCCAAGTACAAGGGGAGGTATCTGGGACCCAGAACTGTATCTCCCTTTCGTAACATTCAGAGTGTTTGGAACAGATTCTCCAGAGCCTTTTACTGGGAGAAGAGAAGAGAACATGCAAGAATGAGAATGGGACCAATGTGATGGCCTAGTGGCTAAATCCTCACCTTGCCTGCACCAGGATCCCATATGGACACCGGTTTGTGTCCCTGCTGCTCCACTTTCCATTCAGCTTTCTGCTTGTGGCCTGGAAAGGCAATAGAAGACAGCCCAAAGCCTTGGGACCCTGCACCCATGTGGGAGGCCAGAAAACCCCTGGTTTCAGATCAGCTCGCCACTTGGGGAGTGAATCAGTAGACGTAAGATCTTTCTCGGTGTTTCTCCTTCTCTGTAAATTTATCTTTCCTATAGAAATAACTAAATCTTACAAAAAGTCTGAGAAGTAAATATACTACATGATCACCACCAACTTAACCATCATTTTTGAGTATCGATTGTGATGGAAGTCTGATTTTTACAATTCCAAAAAGCACAAAGAGAATGATGAGCCTCCATGTTTCTAACAGCCCCAACTTGTTGCAATGATACTTGAGGTAGGCCGTGGTGAGTAGACCCTGTGCTGCTGGCTTTGCAGAAGGAGGGAGAGGCCACGAGCCCAGGAATGTGGATGACTACTGCAAGCTGGCAAGGGAATGAATTTTCTCCACAAGCTTTCAGAATGGTAGGCAACCCTGCCAGTCATCCTGACCTTGACCCACTGAGGCTCATGTTGGATTTCTCTACTTGAATACTAGGGGATGACAAATTTGTGTTGTTTTTAATCCAAAAAATTCATGGAGAATTTATTATGCATCAAGTACCCAGAAGGAAATACTAGTGCCCAGGAATATGGTGACTGAAAGAATGAGATGATTTTTCTGGGGCAGTTATCACTGGAGATGCCTGGGACGACCCAGCTTTGGGATCAGTTAGGGACAGGTGCTTAGTTAGGCACTCTGGGTGGAGGCTCCTTCCCTCCCCTGATCACCCATACTCTAGGAGCAGCCAGTGCATCCCACTCAGGAGCCCCCATGAACAACCCTGCCAGGTTTCTTCACTGAGTCCTGTGTGTGGTGCTAGGAAGCAGATGTCAGAGTTCTACCTGTGGGGCAAATGGGAGCTGTGCACGTTGACTGCTTTGCCTTCCTGTTTTGGTTATGAACCCCTGGTTGTGCTTCCTTGTCCATTCTCTCAGCATCCTCTCCTTCTCCTCTTCTCCTCTTCTTCTCTCTTCCCCTCCCTCCTTCTGTTCCTTCCTGCTCATATTAATCTAGTGCTGCTTCTGGGTGCTTCTCTGTGTTCCCTTCCCCTGTTTGTGGAAATCACAATGGTAACAGTGTTTCCTACATAAGTGCTATAGAACATGGGCATGGGAAAGACTGTGCAAAGCCACCCTGGAGATGCCTGGTCCACAGCAGGTGCTTATCCATCTGCGTTGTGCTCCAGGAGCACTTTTTTTTTTTTAAAGATTTATTTTTATTACAAAGTCAGATAGACAGAGAGGAGAGACAGAGGGGAAGATCTTCCGTCCGATGTTTCACTCCCCAAGTGAGCCGCAACGGGCCAGTGCGCACCGATCCGATGCCGGGAACCAGGAACCTCCTCTAGGTCTCCCACACGGGTGCAGGGTCCCAATGCATTGGGCCGTCCTCGACTGCTTTCCCAGGCCACAAGCAGGGAGCTGGATGGGAAGTGGAGCTGCCAGGACTAGAACCGGTGCCCACATGGGATCCCGGGGCATTCAAGGCGAGGACTTTAGCCGCTAGGCCATGCCGCAGGGCCCTCCAGGAGCACTTTGCTCTCTGGTTAATCAATTACCATGGATAGAGAGGGGTTCTACTCATCTTTGTAGTTTCCATAGCACATGGCACAGAGTACAGACGGAACTTTCATAGAATGTTTATTCAAATGAAGAACAGGGATAAAGTGCTCTGACATTGAGTCAGGGGAAGGCAGAGGTTGTGAGAGGGGTTTTATGATTGGGACTTGGCCATCAATGCAAAATTGGAGTCTTGGATCCATGTGTGAACTGAGGCCCCAGGGTCCCTGACAAGGGGAAGTCATGGTTGCTGTCCAGGGGCACTGTGGGATGTGTCACAGCGCAAGTGATAGGTAGACTGGCGCCCGGCATAGGACATGCCCTTGAGACTAATTACTGCTAGTGGCCACCGACCGTGGAACCTTCGTTTCATTCCTGATGACTTCTCTGGTCCTGAAGACCTGTCCTTACACTTTGGCATCTGTCTGGGGGAAACCGTTGCCATTTGAGGCCTTTTCTAGGTGCTCTGGAGAGTGGTTAAAAGAGAGTTTCCTCATAGTAAAGATGTGAATTTGTTCACATGGGACTGGCAGTGGTAGTCGAAGGCCCCCAAACAGGTTGTTGTCTGATGTGGAAGATCAAACATCAAGGATCCAGTACCTAGAAAGCCTCCCACCCGGCTGCTGCTCAGGGCTCTATGGTCACAGGGCTGCCCTGGGAATGAGGGCTCATCGAGGATCTGAGGGGGCACTCCCACTTAGCATGTTTCTAGAATCTTGTCCCTCAGAAGCACTTTCAAGGAGATGGTACCCAGTTTCTTAATTAGACACTCTTTTTTTTTTTGCTTGTTTTGGCTTGTGAATAGAGATGTATAAATACAACGGGCCTCTACTTTTGCGTCCTGATATCAATCCTCCCTTCCCCTGGCCAAGTGCCTTTCAGGACCCTCTGAGAACCAATCTGCCACTCTTAGCCTGGCTTGCGGGGTGACCCTGAGTAGTCCAGGCCATACTTAGGGGACCCAGGAATCAACCACAGTTGATGAGTTACAGCAAAAATATTCCCCAGCACCTATTTCAGGAAAAGAACCTCCACTTCCTTCCTACCCCAGGCTTGAACCTGGCATTTGAGGATTTGGCATCATTGATGCTGGAGTGTTATCCGGCAGCCACATGTGCTGAGCATGAAGCTAGCAGTACAGAAGGTAGAGCCAGGACATACTACCTTACTTGCATCAAGCTGTGCCTGAAGTCTGGACATAAACTTCTAGTGACATGAGTCAACACACTTTGTATTTTTTAAAGTGTCATTTATAGTGGGTACATTTTAAATAAATATTTGAAAAATTATGTATATATGGGCCTGGCACCATGGTTCAACAAGCTAATCCTCCACTCTATGGCTCCAGCATTCCATATGGGCACCAATACGTGTCCCTGCTGCTCCACTTCCCATCCAGCTCCCTGCTTATGGCTTGGGAAAGAACAGAAGGATGGCCCATGTCCTGGAAACCGTGGATCAGGAAGAAGCTCCTGACTCCTGGCTTTGGATGAGCTCAGTTCTGACCACTGCAGCCACTGGAGGAGTGAACCAATAGGTGGAAGATGTTCTCTCTTTCTACCTCTCTATAAATCTTTCAAATAAAAATAAAAATTTAAAAATTATGTATGTATTTACTCATTTACTTATTTGAAAGAAATGGACAAAATATAGGTGGAGAGAGAGAGAGAGAGAGAATGAAAGAATGAATGAACGAACGAAGAGAGAATGGGCTTCTATTCATTGGTTCACTGCCCAAACATCTGCAATGCCTGGGAATCTGGAGCTCAATCCAGGTCTCCTACATGTGTGGCTCAAACACAATGATTTGAGTTATAATCCTTGCCTCCCATGGTCTATATTGGCAGGAAGCTAGAGTTAGGAGCCGGAGCTGGGAATTGGCCAGGGATGCTCTGATGTGGAACACAGGCATCTTAATCTGTTAAGACTAAAACCTGCTCTTGGACCCATTTTTAGAAGCTGACTTGGACTGGAAAAGAGTAAATGAAACATGGCAAATCCATGCTGGGAGAACTGTGTGTGGGCATGCACGTATGGGTTTGATAGGTTGAATAACGGACATCCTTCAGATACCCATGTTAGAATTCCTTGAACTCCGACTCGTACCTTCTATGGCAGAAGATGAAGTCCCTTCCAGGGTCTGTTGGTGTGCTGCAGGTGGGTTAAACTGTTGCCTGTGATGTTGGCATTCTATTAAGTGGGGATCCAGGGAAGGGTTATTATCCCAGATTGCCTGGGTGAGCCCAATGATGTAAGAGAGAGGCAGAGGGTTATGCTACACCAGAGAATGGAGAAGGGATGTGTCAGAATGAGTAGAGAGAGAGATTAGAAGATGCTATGTTATGGGGTTTAGAGGTGGAAAAGGGGCTATGAGCTAAAAATGCAACAAGAGCAGCTCCGGAAGTTGGAAAAGTCAAGGAAAGGTCAATTGTTTCTAGGACCTCTGGAGGCAGCAAGGGGAGAGTGGGGGGAACACCATCTGTAAGTTCACTCCCTAAATGCACACAATGCCTTGAGCTGGACCAGGGCTGATGCCAGGAGTTGGAAACACAAATCCAAGTCTACCATGTGGGTGTTAGGAATCCAACTATGTCAGCCATCACCACTACCTCCCAGAGTCTATCCTAGCAGGAGGCCGGAGTCAGGAGCAGCAAGAGGAAACTAATACATAGGGGGGAAACCCCCTACTCCCTCCCAACTCGTTCTTTGGGCTGTGAATCCGCTACCCTGGCTCAGAACAAGCCGGGCGAGTTCGGGCAGGGTGGGGGAGAAGGAGGAACTTTTGCCCAGCCAGGGTGGGCAATGGCCTCTGTTTTGCTTTCTCTCTGTGACCCCTCTCACATCTCCACAGAACTGCCTACCTTCCTTGAGTCCAAGGGACTCATGTTTTCAACAAGTGAAAAGGAAGACAACAACAAACAACAAAAAACTCATGGGCACTGAAGCTTAAAGGGTTCTCAGAGGTGCATGGCTGGTGGGGAAGAGGGATATTTGTGGAAGGGACAGAAAGCTCAGGCCAGTGAGATGGACATGTGGTTCTAAGATGTTGCGGGGCCTCCCCGTATGTAGCCCTGTTTTCTGAGAAGGCCTCAGGCTGACTTCATGGGGAACATTTCAGAGTCATCCATGGGATGCTGCTTTTCAAACATGACCTGTATCAACATCACATAGGCATCCATCTCCCTGGCTTCTCCCATAAAGAAATGGTCATTCATGGCTGGCATTTATTGAGCTCGTACCACGTGACCAGACACAGTGCTAAAAGCTCTTCAGCCCTCACAGCCTCCCTAAGTGGAAGGCATCATTATTCACCTCCACTGTTTCACACCAAGAAAGCTGAGGCTAAGGGTGGGAGGGTTACCCATGTGCCGAACTCACCAGGTAGCCAACTTGGAGGCTTGGTTATCCACCAGCCCACTGAAATGCTTGGGGCAGTTGTGGTTTAAAGCTTCCTGGTACCTGCCCCTAGAGGGACTCAATAAATCTACCCTTAGTTGGAAAGAAAAACAGCAAGTCCCATATCTCCTAAACATTTCAATTTTCTTGTGCAACCCTAGGACAAAGCAAGGAGCTTCCCCTAACAATAGGTGTGAGCTCATCTGGTCGCAGGGAAAGGTGGGAAGAAAGATGAGGAGGTAAATTTCCCTTAGCCTGTCTGAGCCACACACTTGCTGTGGCCTGTGTTCACTTCGTTAAGGCCTGGCTTTGACCTTGATGGATGTAGCCTGGAGTAAGACAAGGATGTTCCACGCTTTGTCAGAAGGAAAAAGAATGTGGGTTGATCATCTTGGAGTCTAAGGACCCGGTAGCTTTGATTCTTCAGGATTCTGGAAAAGGTTTCACTTGGTAGTGCTTAGCACAAGGGAGTGAAGGGGAGGAAGAGACCCTTAGATGGTTACCAATAAGGCAGCACTGAGCACAGCTCAGGGAAACAGGCGCATTGCAGACATATCCTGTTGAATCCCAACAATGACCCTTTAAGGTTTCTACGCTACCGCATTGTACAGGAGCATACATCAGAGCACAAGGTCATGTGGCCAGGAGGACAGAGTCCAGATCCTGCCCAGTCACATTTGACATTGTAGCCCAGGACTTCCACTACTATAGAGATATCACATCCCAGAAGAGCCCCATCTCTGACGGGACAGAAATTTAGGGGCAATGCAGATACAGATGACTACAGCCCAAACCCAAGGCCTGCCAGACCCTCATTCCATTCCTGGCACCCTCCTCTCTCAACCCTAGTGCTGGAACACCAGCAGAAAATCAAGGTGAGATTGTGTTTTTCTGAGGCAGTGCCTGGCCTCCCTTGCTTTGCGTTTGGTTCATGTACAATTTGACTTGGAAGTGAGAGAGCCAAAGCTGTCCAATGACGCTGCCTGCATCCCAGGCTCTGAGTGCCTGCACGGTCTCAGCTCTGAGGCACTGAGACCAGGTGGAGAAAACAGCCTGGCCCAGGGTTGGTGTGGTCCCCTGAGGGTTGGCTCTCTGTTCTGGCCTCTTAAAGGCTGGTTCAAGGGCAGGCATTTCCTGGAGCTTCCCTTTCACACAGGAGCCATGAAGCATTGTTTTCTCATGCTGATCAGTTAGATGGCAGAGACAGGCCTGAGAGAGGGCTCATTCCCGTGGTGACAGCCACATCAGCATGCATCCCCATCCCTCACACCTCACCCCCAACTTCCTCTCTGTATGTGTATGTGTATGTGTGAGGTGATGGACTGTTACCACCATGGCCAACCCGGAATGCTGTCACGGACAGGAGCTTACACGGACCCACATGTTTCTAAAGTCATGGCTGGCTGTTCCCTTCACTAAGTATTTAGCAAGCCTGTCCACTTTACTTCTTTCTTTTCTCATTATGTGACATCAGGGCCAAGTTGTGTGTGAGGGGGGGGGAAACTTGTGTTCAAGTAAGAGAGACGCTTTAAATTTGTGAGTCGGAACTGCCTACAAAAATCACACACACAGAGCAGGTGTGGATGTGTTGTGACAAGAATATTGGCAGTGTCTAGGCAGTCTCATCTCTGCCTAACAAAAGAAAAATAACACCCTTGTCCATGCCTTTATTTCTTTTGCCAAGGCTTAGACGAATTCTAATTGGAAAGGAAAGGTTGGTGTTGGTATATCTGATAAAAGTGACCTTTAGCTAATAGCAGCTCATGTTTTTCTGATGGCCTGCACACAGAGAGTATGTCTGCAGGGAAGATGACTCTCTCTGCGGTTTTTTTCTTTTTTTGTCTATTCTGGGTGACATTAATGCCTTGAACCTTCCCATTCAACAGGTGTCATGGAAGCTGCAGGAAAGAGAATCTTCGAGCAGTTATGAAATGATCTCCCCTTGACTATGAATCCCTTTGTGTCAGTTTGTTGATTGACTAAGAAAATGTCCTTTGAGGATATAGTTTGTGCTAAGGACCACACAAGACATGGGGGGAGACACCAGAGCTGATAGAGGAATGAAAGATGGATACTGAGCCATGAGCCCGTGTGGCGCACACCACCAAGGAGGTGGCACCACCAGTGCCCTTAAGAGGGCACAAAGAACACAAAAAGCTGAGGTCTGAGCAGGGAGTATGGATGACAGGATGAGATCAACACTGGATGAGATGGGGGTACCACACTGTGTAAACAGATGGTGAAGAGGAGGGTAGAGTGTGAAGAAGTGGGTGACCAACTTAAGTTGTTGAGTAGTCACTGAAGCCTTATGCCAGGGCAGGGGCATGCCTGTGCCTTAGCTCCTGAGGGTAGAACAGACTTGGTGCCATGTGGGGGAGTAGAGTGCTCAGCCAACTGGTGATGGTGGCCTCAACCAGAGTAAACACAATGGAAATGGGGATGAAAATGAGAGTTTTAGAAGTCCCAATATGTTGAACTTGGTGATACATTGATAGGTTGTGTGGAGCCTGTGACATGAAGGAATCTGAGGCCTCCCAGGTGCTCTGGAGTGGAGGAAACAGTGAGGGAGGGGAGACCCACAGATTATGTGGGGTATATTGGGGTAAAAACCACCTGGGGAACACCTCCTAAGAGGAGTTTAGTAATGCAATGGACTTGAAACTCAATGGAGAGGTCTTGGTCCTGGTCTTGGCTTGGGCTGGGGCTCTGGGTCTAGATTTAGATCTACATTTGCTGAGGCTGAGTAAAGCCATGGAAGTTAGTTGGTGACTGGGAAGGGAAGAGGGTTTTGGATAGAGCCAACAAGTCCTACTAGGAGTGGCTGTTAAAGGGAGAAAAGGAAAAAACAGGGGTGGGTGCTGCAGTACAGCCAGTTAAGCTGCTGCTGGAGACGTCAGCACTCCCTGGCAGAGTGCTGGTTTGAGTCCCTGTAACACTGGTTCTGACCCAGCTTCCTGCTAATGCATCCTGGAAGGCAACAGAAGATGGCTCAAGAGCTTGGGCCTCTGCCATCCACAGTGAAGATCCAGATTGAATTCTGTGTTCTTGGTTTTCGCCTTGCCCAGTTTCAGCTCATGCAGCCACTTGGGGAGTGAACTAATGGATGGAAGGTAAGATTTTCCCACCCCCTTCCTCCTATCCCTTCTCTCTAAACCAGACAAAATCAAATAAACAATTAATAGGAAGATCAAGAGAATATGGTGTCTTATTATGCCACAAAGGAATGTGTTTCAGGAATGTGTTGGTCACTCGTGCTGAACACTACTGAGAGGACACCAGGGCTTTGCACATCCTGCAGCCACCGCACAGCTCTTGGCTCATGTCCTAAAATGTATCCCACCCAGGAAAGCTCAAGTCCAGGTCATGTGGATGCACCTGCTGCCGACACTCTGGGGGCAGAGGGTGTCACTGCTCTCCAGCCTCTGTTCTCTCATGGGTCAGTTTCTGTTCAGAGGCTCACCTATTTTTCATTCCTTACTGTACGGGTAGTTCCGAGAGCATCCTTTGGAGCTCTTGCTGTGAGGCCTGTGGTCAATTCAATGAGAAGTAGTGTGTGGCTCTCCCCAACAGTGTGTCCCCAGTTTGATGGGGACATAGCAGATGTCCCAGAACTCTGATGAGGGAGTTCTGGGACAAAGGACACAGGCCTTTTTTCCAGTGGATCTGAGTTGGGAAGGACATAGTTCAAGGACTGTTAGCAAGCATTTGGTGACTACCAGACGGGGAAAAATGACCTGAGAGAATGGGGCCCCCAACAGAGCAAAGCTGAGAAGAAGAATTCCACCTCCTGATAGTCGTTTAAGTCTTAGATTTAACCCAGGCTTACAGCCAGAATGTGTCTGGACATTTTTGAGTTGTAGGTATGAATGAGTTTCTATCCATTTTAATTTTTGCTTATAGTATGTTTTCTATGACTTGCAACAGTGAATCTACCAATCCCACCTAATGTTTACAGGCTGATCTTGTGACGTCTGAGGCTCCCCTACCTCTCCATCTGTGATGCTCAGCCGCGATTCCTCAGTGAAACCTTTTCTGATTCCTCTGCTGGGTACAGTCACCCAAGCCCCTGCTCCTCAGGGCCCAGTGTCATCTCATGCATGCTGTGGCGTTCACATCTGCTTCTCCCACTGGCCTCAGGACAGGGGCTTTGTCCTTTTTCATATCCTTGGTGTTTCATACAATATCTGGTCAGCCAGAGTCACTTATCAATGTTTCCTGAATGATTCTGACCAGATGAACGGACAAATGAATTACAGGTAGACACTCAATAGCAAGAGAAGACAGTGAATAAAGTGGGGGGAAAAAGCTACAATGACAAACTAGGTGCATTGTCTTCAAGACAGGCTCAGTATCTTTTCAAAAATATTACTTTCATTATGGAAATAGCCTCTCAAAAAAAAAAAAAAAAAAAGACATGTCCTTGCTTCCAGAAGGAATAAGGCATTTAGCTGCATAATGTCAAGTTCACTTCACAAAATCTAGTATTTGAAGCACATGAAACTGGGCTGACTGACGTTTCTGTAATTATTTTAAATGCTCACCATCGACAGAATTTCATCCAAACCCAAATGATCCATGGCCCTTAATGAAAAAGCTCCAATTCTCAGGCCCAGTATGGGCTGCCAGCTTCGATGCTATGCTGGGCCATCATTAGATGCCTTCGAAAGACATCCTGGGTAAGCTGTTGTTACCATGGTAACAAGTACAGACAAGAGAAGGGTGGCTGTCATATATGAGATAAGAATTCTGTTCAGGAAGCACTGACGCCCACTAGAAACAACACGGGGCTTCCTCAGCTAGTAACAGTCCCCCAACATTCACGTGTGCTAAAAGCTGAGCTGTCAAAACACCCAGGAAGGAAATATACAAAAATCCGTTACTCCAAGCTAGCAATGTTAACAATCCCCACATTTTACAACTCAATGTGCCTATATCTCTCTACATAGAACCATAACTGAAACCCACTGAAACATGACAAACAGGAGACATGGAGATCAGGTCTTGCTTAGTGTGTGATTTGAGACTGAAATGCTCATGCAGAAAACCCCAAGGGCAACAGAAACAGGAACGAGTAAATGGGAGCACATGAAACTAGAAAGCTGAGCAGCAGAGCAAACAGTAAAAAGGTAAACTGCATATCTGATATGGATGTAATCTCTAAAATATATAAGGAAATTCTGTAGCCCCATATCAAACAAGCAAAAGTTGATAGTCCAACTTGAAAAGTGAGCTACGGAGTTGGAACAGACATTGCCCCCATGTAGCCACACACACATAGACACATCTCAGTGTCACTGATTATCAGGGCTATGCAAACCCAAACCACAGGAGATAATGCCTATACCCGTGAGGATGGCTATTTTGAAAAGTAGGAAAAGACCAAAGGGGTTCAGGAGGATTTAGAGACACTGAAATACTTGCACACTGTTACTGAGAAAGCAAAACGACAAAGCCACTAAGGGAAACAATAAGCAGAATCTGGAAACAGCTAAAAAACAGGACTGCTGAACCCATCCTGCAATATCACTTATAAAATATTGAAATCAAAATCTCTCAGAGACATTAGCACTCACTCCCATTTCACTGCAACAACAGCCACAACATAATAACCAAAATGTAGAAAATAAATTCCCATCAATGGACAGTAATAAAGAAATGTGGTACACATTACTCATACACACATACAGAGGGCTAGCATGTTATTCCACCTTTGCAAAGAAGGCATTTTGTTAGTATGGCACAATGTGGGTCCACCTTGAGACCTTAATGCTCAGAGGAGTAGGCTAGTCACTTGCAGGATTCTACCTGTATCAGGTATCTGAACCAGACAAAGCGATATAATCAAAGAGTGGAATGTGGGTGCAGGGGCTGAGGGGAGAGGAAAGTGGGCATCAGAAGGTTGACCCAGATGGATGAGAGAGTTCTAGAGATGTGTTGTAGGATGCTGTGCCTAAGTCAGGACCATGCAAGTATACACTGAGACATGCAAGAGGCAGAGCTCCTGTTGTGTTCTTACTGTAACAAAAACAGTCATTAAAATAAAACTCCGCAATACTTTTCTAATTATCTCACTACTGGGTTCAATTATACCAAGCTTATGGATGTCATTTGCCAGTTTGGTGGTGATTGGGGCTTTTGGCTGATTCTGCAGTGATTAGTGGACAAAACGGAAAATATCTCTGAAAGATCAGAATGTGGAATCCAGGAAGCCCAGGGAAAAGTCTGAGAGGGAGAGGGAGAGAGAGACAGAGACAGAGACAGAGAGGGAGAGAGAGAGACAGAGAAGAGAAGAGAAGAGAAGAGAAGAGAAGAGAAGAGAAGAGAAGAGAAGGGCAGAGGTCTCTGGCATGTCTCTGTCTGTGGTACCTTATTTGGTTCTCCTCGTCGTCCATCAGGAAGAACCAGCGGAACTTCACCACCAGGGGGCTGCAGTTGGTGATTCTGATGTAGCGGATGACCTCAGTGTCGTTCAGGATGCAACCAAAATCCACCTCCATTTGCTCAAAGCAGAGGTTGGGGTAGTGAACTTCCCCACGCAGGTTCAGGCTGTCTACCTGTGGGTGCTCCATGTACTTAATGGCCAGCACTTCTTCTGCCACCCAGTTGTTCAGATCATTTCTGTAGGAAGGGTCAAACTTGACCAGCAGGCTCTTTTCTTCTCCAACATCCAATTTAAAGGGCTACAAATAAGACAATGGGGATTCACTGACACTCATACTATATGCCTTTCCAACCTTACACATAAAACTGGACAACCAAAGTCTTTCATGTATATTTAAGTATTTATACAGATACATACATAAATAGCACCATGAGATACTCACGCATACATACATTCCTAAACAGCAAGTACATAAGTATAGATTTTTACACACACACACACACACAGTTGAAAATGAAAGCAAGGGATATCTGGAGAAAAATTATTTAAAGAGTTTTTTTAAAATTACAATAGTTTCTAGGTTATAAGTTTTGAGAAACTGTAAAAAAGAAAGTCTACAATGAATAAGTATTATAAGATATTCATAACTGAAAAGTTTGATTGTCAAATGCTCCTTCTAGGCTAGTGGGAAAAGCTGTTGGATTAAAAAATGTTTTAAAAGCGTTTTCTGAAGCACTGGGACAAGAGGGGCCTCTGCACAGAGACCTAGGATGGAACAGATTTAGGTAATATTTTTTCTCATGCTTACAATTCTAACTCCTAAGCACTGTTTCTGCTGCTTTTTATCCAACTTGAAATGGCACACAAGAGCTGTTCAGAGTTTGCTAGTTTTTCTTTTTTTCTTCATTCTTTTCTCTGATTCAAATCCCCACCTGTTCCTTGATGTCTATGAAAGGTCATACTTTTCACAGAAGGAGTGGCTTGGAGTTGAGTTTTTAAAATTTTAGGTACTGCCTCGGTTCCCACTGCTTGGTTTTGTACCAAGTGGCCCCGAGTGAGCAAGGATGAGCTTGGGAATGAATCTGTGGTGCCCTTGACCTCTCCATCAGATGTCAACTAGGTATCGAGTTGTGCCTTGATGATAAAATAGAAGAGTTTTGTCCTTTAAGGAAATCCCTTGAGTCAGCAATCAGTGAGTAAAGGGCTCGTCAACTGGCCTGGTTTCATCTCACAACCATGCCAGCCACCAGTCCATGGACCCTACCATTGGCATATGAGGATGGCCACAGTTTAGAACTCATTTTTGTAGACCATGACATCTTCAGCCTTTTTACTGCAGTGCTTCGTACTTAAATTGTCTTTGAAAATTGGCTTTATTTTAAGTCACACACATCTATAGACACTTATATTATGTGTAGAAGGCACAAAGAAAAAAATCAGAAATTCATTCAAAACCTGTGATGCTTCAGGGCAGTGTCCTGTGTGTTAATTACTACTATTCTCTTTTTATCCCAGAAAGAGATGGCTAAACAGTGCTCAGTTTCAATTTCAGACATGAAGTTATTGACACCTAGATATAAAAGAGAGGTGATCAGTGAACTGATAATGCTGGACTTGTCAGCACCTTTTTCTGTAATCCAAATAAATAATAGAAGATTTTCCTCTCTTTCTTTGTATCGGGAAGTCAGATATACAGAGAGGAGGAGAGTCAGAGGAAGATCTTCCATCCGATCATTCATACCCCAAGTGACCACAACGGCTGGTACTGTGTCGATCCAAAGCCAGGAGCCAGGAACTTTTTCCAGGTTTACCATGAAGGTGTAGGGTCCCAAGGCACTGGGCTTTCCTCAACTGCTTTCCCAGGCCACAAACTGGGAGACAGACGGGAAGTGGGGCTGTGGGGATTAGAACTGACGCCCACATGGGATCCCGTTGTGTTCAAGGCAAGGACTTGAGCTGCTATGCCACCGCACTGGGACTAGTCTACCACTAGACTGATTCATACCTGAGCGTCTTCTCTGCTTCCTTGCTCTGAATTCACTCTCCAGCTTCTCCGTGCACACTTGTTCTCACCCTTGAGTTCTTTTCAAACACAGGCCACATCACCTCTAAGTCCTTTGTAATTCTACAGAACCATGTGCCTGAGCTTTGGGGATTCTTCCTAGCAGTATTCTCCCATCCACCTCTTGCTCATGATCACTGCCTCTTTTTCTTTCTCGTTGTTGAAGGATCTCAGCTATTTCCTGCTCACCTCTCTCAGATCAGACTTACATGGGATTTAGTCCATCGAGAAAATGGTGGCAGAGGTGGGGACAGGTGGTGGGGGTGGCAGTATGGATCCCATCCTCCAGCTGGCCACTGCCCGGAAGACCCTCTCATTGAGTGCTCTGTCTTCTCTCTCTCCCATAGGTCCAGCTCTCTGCATGTGGCTCATGGCAAACCTGCAGTCACAGGTTCTCTGTTCAGACATCTTGTGGTTGCTGTCCAGCCTCTTTTCCTCCTCTGTACTGCTTCTTTAGGAGCTGCCTCCTTGGAGCAGGTAGCTGAAGGAAAGGACTCATGGGCTGGTTTTCCCTTGTGGTCTTCCCCTTCAGTATTACTAAGACCCACACATTCCCAAGATGTCCTATAGGACAATCTTGCAGGGCTATTGGGACAATGCTACACCCCGCAGCTGACTGGCGGCCGGGCTGAGCCCACACTCTCCTGCTTCAGCCTGTTTCAGATTTCTCAGTGGTTGGAGCTGGGCTTGCTGGTTTGGGGTATTTCTCATGTCACTTGGTATGACCACTTAGTTGGATTTAATGGAGGAAAAAAAATAAAGAAAAATGACCATCACCAGTAGGCAATTACTACTTTCTATGGCTTGCTTGTAATGCACAGGAGTGAAAGGATTATAATGAGCTGGAGATGCTCACACCATTCCTAACAGTGTTACCGGTCTCTATGTAGGACTCATTTTTATAATTTTCTGCAGTCATTCCTCATGGCTTCCTGGCTCCTTTAGATTTCTCTGGACCACAGTTAGGCAGAATGTTATGATGCTTCCCTTCTATGACCCCTTAGGGGCTTAGGGACAGCCCCTGCCAGTTACCTCAGGGGTGGCGGGCAGCAGGGACTTATCATTCTCACACAGAAAGAAGGGCCCGCCTGTAGAGAGCAACACATTCACGGGCAAGGTGGAAACGTTCTTTATGACCACGGGCTTGTAGTCAGGCTCCAGGATAGTGTTAGGTTTCTGTGGAGAGAGCAAAAGTGGAAGCCAACGAAGATATGATAAACATGGAAAGAAACTTAGCATGCACTGTGTGGATATACACACATTTATACATATTTATTTACATATATTTTATTTATGTTTTTATTATATGTGATTATATATTTGTATTTATTTACATTTATATTAGTTAGAAACACACACACACACACACACACTTTTTCCTCCTTGTATAGTTTTAGATAAATTATGTGAACTGACATAGGCTGAGTACTGAAAAGTAATTCTACATAACCTGGAAGCCAGGTCAGATGACCTTCTTTATTATCTAGTTAAAAAAAAACACCTGTATAAGCCATGTTCTGGATATAACTATTATACAAATTTCCACAGTGTCCCAAAGAAGGTGTAACTATCTAGTGACGTCTTCTGTAGGAATCTAGGTATCATGATGGGTCAACTATTTTACCCTTATATAATATTTTCCTCAGACTTAAAACGCCAAACTTACAAATATACTTATCTTGTTATACTGACAAATTCTCTTAAGTTGTGCTTGTAAATTTCACCTGACAGTATCAAGAAAGTTGAGTTAGAAGTCTCCTTTCCCTGTGTTACATAGATCAACATTTGATTTTTCAACTGGAGAAAGCATTCAAGCTGGAGGTTTCTTGTCAGCCTGGATTTCTTTCATTCTGATGCTGGTGCCCTCATGGCTTCCTGTGACCCCTGGACATCGAATGCTTTCACATCAGCACCAGCTAACCAGGATTCTCAGCTGTAAACCTCTGAGAAAAGCTCAGTTCCGGAAATCAGTCCCTGGCTCTTTGGACAGCTGCTGCTGGCTCATCCCAGCCCTCTTGCTTTGGTCTTTTCTCCTTCTGATTGCAGTGAAACCACTTGGGTTCCATGTTGGACTCTGACTTCTAGCTGTCTGCTTATCACAGTCTTCCTTTCACTGTGACTCCGGGTCTCCTGACTGTGGACGAGTCAGCACGACTTGACTACAGCAGCTCCCTGTGTTTTCCCAAGGTTATGTTGGCGGTCTGGGCTAGCATTTACCATGAAACGCCAGCCTCCAGCTATCACCCCCCACCTCCACCCCCAGCAACATAGATATGGGGGTCATCATGCATTTACAGGCAGCATGCCACACCGCAGTGACAGACAGGTGAAGAAGCACGTTTGGGCTGCATGGAGAACTGTCCACACAGTGACCTTCCCGGAAGGATGCTGTGTCACTGTAGATGGCTTTAAAGTGAAGAAGCCACACTTGGTTGCTTTTGGCAAGAGACACCATTCAGTGTTTAGTGATGAGGTGGAGTTGAAGCCTAGAGAGGCCATTCTATTTTAAAATGACCCCTTCCCTCTGGGCCGTCTCCCCAAATATCAACAGACGGAATCGGCTGCTGAAACTTCGTGAAGCCAGCCGGCTGCTGCTTTCAACTGACCTTTTCAGTCCCATAGGGACGTGGTTTCATCTCTGTGGCTTCTGAATGGTATGACAGATATAAAGTAGATTAGATTGCAGGCAACGGGTAGAGAAACATTCTTTCCAGAGCCATGGTCCACGTCATTATGTTCTAATGCACCAAATGAGATGCACTGCCTTGAGCCAGAAACAAGGAGACAGAACAGATGATTGGCTGTTACACAACTAATTTTGAATACTGAGACCTAACAGGTCTCTTGTTCATGTTGGGAAGTGAAATTGCATTCTTTCTCATTCCTGATATGAATTAAATGTGGGCAAGAAATGAACAACGGAAGACATGTCTTCAAGCTCCTGTTCGTTGAGGAAAAAAGAAAGAAGTGCAGGAAACAGGGAGCTTCATTCAATCAGAAGTTACTGCCACATTCAAACTATGTGCATATTTTAACCTAATGATAGACTCAAACAGAAGACATTTAAACATTAATACAATTTTTCCTCTAAAAGACAAAAGGTTAGAATGAGAAGAAAAAGAACTGAACAAGCACACTTTTATTAATGATTACTGGCTTAGAAAATGCAACAAGAGATGGAACCACATAGTTAATAATGTGATGTTTTGTACAAAACAGCCCCTCAATAAGTATTCACTGAATTTTATCTCATTAGGTGTGTTCAAACTGTGATGCCACTGAGTTCAGGGCAGCTGTTGCCAAGGAATCTCTTTTTTAATGACAAAAGAAATAATTTAAAAAAGAGCAATGCAATTCAGTGGCTGTAGCAGGAACTCTTACAGTATTTTCTTTTTATATATTGGAGCTGGTTAGCTTCCTGTTTGCTTTGCTGGTTTAGCTTCCTGCCACTGGAGGGTCATCTTCTCAAGTTCGTTAAGCCAGGGTCTTTGCTGTTCTGTGCTTTGGAGCTGTCCAAAACACTGCGGGTGCTCACAGATTACTTGATTTGAACTGAACTGAATCTCACCTCCCCTCATCAATGGACAAGTCCCCTGTTTTATCTCCCAGCAGCAACTCATTCATGGTTTTACTCAACGGATATCCTTTTGCTTGAATGAACAAAATACAGTGGAATCCATGGCCAGAATTGCCAGAGGCCAGCTCCAGCTGAGTTCGGAGCTTGAGAAGAGGGTGTGGAGTTGGAGAAAAGAGACATGAACACAGTCACTTGGTGCCTTCTTGTAACAGCTCCAGAAGTTTTTTTGTTTGTTTGTTTGTTTTTACCCAGCCACATTACAAGCTCCTGCACAAACATTTAATCGTTCTATCATCACTTCGTGTCTAAAGGGGCATGTACAGACATTTGGTCATTCTGTTTGTACTTCATGGCTAAGCAGGCACCCCTAAAGATAACTCTGCAAAATACTATATTCATATTCTTCAAAGCAAGCCATTGTTCATTCTTCAGTAGTAGCCATGGAGCGACAGCCAGGACTCCAAGGCCAAGGCACATGTGATTACCTGCTAATCAGTAATATATTCCTATCCCATTTCTATTTCTACAATTTACCCATCATTTAATGGGAAAAATATGTCACAAGGGAAACAACATAAAGATCCAAGACAAAGTTTCAAATATTAAATCCCCCTATAACTGCAGGCTCTACAACCCTATAAACAATCATATAATAATTAAAAGCATATCTCTATAATATTAATAAAAGTATCCTTAATTCCTCTATCCAAAAATTATAAAAGTAGCTAAAACAAATACATTTCCTATGCTCCAAAGAAACTGCAAAGACAGACTAGCCTTTAAGGTCATCACAGTAACTGTATTTATTGCCATAGCACTTTCAGCTCTCACTCCCATCACTTTCATTAATTTTTAGCATATTTTTCAAGCCATTTCCCAGAAGGCATGCTACATGTCTTAGCCAGATTCCGGGGCAATGGGTAGCACACAATTAAGGTGTCCAGAAACGGCATGGGTTTAATTGTACTCCTGTGTGCAAATTATTAAAGGCCCACTCACCAAGACATGATCAGCAACATTAACTTCCAAGCTTACATTGATTGCAAAAACCATCTCACAAGGGCAAAAAACAATGCCTCGATAAATTATAGAATTCTTAGTGGGGTGGTTGAGTGTCCATGCAAAAGGGGGTGAGACTGTGTCGAGGTGGTTGGAGAGACATCTGCTAGGCCTTGCCAACTGGGGAGCTGTTATCTTCACACTTTTGTGTCATCCACACCCACTACACAGACCCCAGCACAGAATAAATGGTCTTGAGCGTTGTCTTGCAGGCCTCTAGGTAACGAAAGGAATCCTGGTTGATCCCTAAGAGTAACTTGGCACTGCCACACTTAGTGTACCTTGCTATGCCAGCACAGATCATACCATGGGACAAAAGCTTCCAGAATTAGTACATGGCCTGTGACATTCATGAGGAAGGGATTATTCTCACTCTTGTGTCTTTAGCAATTGACACGGTGCCAGGTATATGATAAACCTGAATGAAGATTCCTCCCAATAGCCTGTATAGCTTAAAATGAGAAAACATGGCCATGTCACTCGCTTCCCTGAAGCCCTCCAATGGCTACCAGGAATCAAACTCAAACTTCCCAACATGCTTCCCAGAAATGCCAAACAGACCTTGTCCCTGTGCACAACTCCAGATGGACTTCTGGTCATTCTTGGCATAATCTCTGTCCAAGGGGCCCTTTCAGTTCTTTATTCTGACCATTCTTTATTCTGTCCTGCCTCTGGTCCTTTTTCTTGAGTTGTTCCCTCTGCCAAAAATTCTTCCACCCTCCGTTATCACCAGACTAACTTCTATTTTCACATCGATTTCCAACTTGAGGCACCTGCTCAGGGAATCTGTTCACAACCATGTGAAGAAGGACACAGCCCCTGAGATGGGCTCTCACACCCTTGTCATATCTTCTTTATAGCATTGCTTAGAACTGTACTTGAAAATACTGCATTTGGGCAATCTGTTAACAGTCTGTACCCATAACCTAGCCTCTGCTTTGAATGCACTGGTCTGTTTCATTGGATTTTCGGCACCAAGAGAGTCTCTGACGCAGAATACACATTCCACACACGTCTGCTTTGAATGACAAATAGTTCTGGGATGGAAGGTTTTGCTTAGGAGAATGGCATGGCCTCCGGTGACATCTTCCAGGCCTCCCTACCCTCCTGGTCCCCTGATATGAATAGCAGCCATTTTCATCTCTTTTTTTTTGTCTCCTGACTTTTTCCATTTATTTTCTGGTCTTAATGACCACATAAAGTCATTGACATACATGGTCACAGAAGTTAAAGTAAGTGAATCAAGTAATTTAGAAGCTGATTATATATTTTACAGCAGTGCAGAGAAATCTACATAGCTTAGCTTACACATCAGTTTCCTCTGATCCATCATGGGAATGAAAACAGAACACACTGTACAGGGTGTTGTAGGGAAAATCTGTGTAACAAATATGGCTTCATGGCTAACACATATGAACCCATAAATAAGAGCTCTTCCTATTTACTACGACAGTCATTATCAATTCTTCAACCCTTGATTGTGATGTTTATTTTACCTACTCAAATGGTCAACTAAAATGTATTTTGGTTT